>NC_090934.1:1244915172-1245522932 GCF_040938575.1 Ambystoma mexicanum
CATTTGACCCCACCCCCAAGTGGCATCAGGGGAAGTGATGGCACCCGACCTTTCACCCCTTGATAAAACAGTAAGTGGCATCCCAGAGCATTGTTCGAGTACACTAAGAAAAATATGGTTACAATATAACTGTAATATGATGTACATTTCATACAAGAATGGATCACCATATGTAGCATTAATATCAGTGTGTACAGCGCCAACAACTGTAAGGCAATAAAGCACTGTCAACTGGCCAGTGAAAAACTGTTGCTGCTGGAACGGAAATCAGTGTATGTGAGAGTGTAGCCGGTCAAGTGGCACAGCGAGTAGAGGGCTCGCTTTGACATCAGGTTCGAATCCCAGCGGGCCCAAACTCAGCCTTTCATCCTTCCGAGGTCGATAAATAAGCACCACACACCGTGGGTAATAATAAGCAGCGCTCAGATACCTGAGGGTTTGTAGTGCTATATAAATGCAAAATTATTATTATTTACTATTATTAAACACAGAGCTCAATTTATGGCAGAACAAAAACGTTTTCAAAAGCTTTTTACAGTCTGTAAACTCAGCTTCTGCACAAAGAGAACACAGAAGGTGATTACAGGTTAGGACGCCCGGTGTCGCCAGGCTTTACCACTTGCTGACAGCAAACCTGTAAACCAAGTCTCCCGCAACTTGCGGGAGTCTCCAACAAAAAGAATTTCTGTGCAAACCTAAGGAATCACTGTTAAGGATTTGCATAAATTGCAACCAGCATTTCCCTGTCATCATTATCTTATGACCTCCTCAATCTTCACAAACACAGGTGACAGGTGTTATTTAGGGAATGGTTCAGGATTTATGTCTGTCATGTATGATGCAAACTAGAACATGGAACATCTGCTCCTGTCGAGGCACGCACACAATCGACCATGTGTGGCTCTTGGACTTGCACCTCATTAGTAAAAGAAATGGAGCTCCCCAATGCAGCAGGGTTCAATAAACAGTCTCAGAGCGTTCACTCTTCAGTGCAGAGCAGAGCCACCAGTATCCTCTGGATGGGGGAAAAGAGATAGAGCCTACAAAAGGAATGGGTACAGTCTATGCATCCTCTCCCTCACGGGTGATTCCCACAGATGGTCCCTCTTTCTCTAATAGCACCTAGAGAGCGTGCTCCTCATATGTGCCAATTCATGGGTGCACCCTCTGGGTTGCATTGTGTAGGCACATACTTTAATGATCCAAAAGAGATACAATGGTAAGTGAGATTCCACTGTTCCCATGGGGTACAATCTAATGCACATGAGGGAAGGCCCTTTCACGAATGCTCCTCCACAAAGGTACCGGCACACAATCGATATTACAGAAGGAGCCCTGCTCGCCTTTTGTACCAGCAATTTGCTCCCCATGCAGAGCAAATGACATGTGAAGGACACACAGCCTGTGGGTTTATTTGATTATGTATGCACCCATTGACTGCCCATGCTAATCCTCTCCTCGCTAAAAACTCACAAAGGGCCGAGGGCCGCCCCTGCAGGCAGTTTAAAAAAGAAAATATATATATATTTATTTTGGCCAGGGTAGCAAGGGAGAAAGCAGCGGTCGCAGCTGCGACCCCTAGCAACCCCCAAATGACGTCCCTGAAATAACTCGGGATCATTGGTTATGCCTGTAATTGACATCATGTGTCCTGCACGATTATTGCTACTGAATATTGAATAAAACTGCAGTAAGGCGTGAGCGTGCGTAATGACATATCCAACACGTGGTGTGTAGTCTGTGTTAAAGATACACAGGTTGAAATTTACTCCTTTCTTCAATTTGTAAAGCGAGATATTGTTTCTATACTTGAACTGTCTGGTATGGACGTATTTCCAACGGGACCGTCGCATTTGATGAAACGTGTAGAGCACGATGTTTACATTTTACTGTAAGAGCATAGCGCAATACACAATTTACAATACATCATGGTTGCTATGTGTATGAAGGTCCGCACAAGCCGCAAGGAGCACAGCGTTGCCGCTCTGATGGACAACTAATTGACAACTGGCGGTGGAAGTCGGAGCTCAGAAGCAGTCCGCACCAACATGACGGATGGAGGCAGGGGACGCAGACGTTTTTCTGATCATCGACCCTACCCGGGGTAAGCAACTGACACCTCCTCTTGATATACACAGAGCCCGGATCACACGGCCCTCGCCCATGAGGCAAACACACCGTAGCAATACCAACTAGCGGTTCCCCCATAGTAGAGAATGCAACGAGAGACATACAATCAAGTAAAGTGCGAGTCCCTCCCCCAATGGGTCTGCCTGACATTTGTAGGTTACATTGTGAAGACCATTGTGGACTCCTTCGATGGGAACCCCACGGTAATATCCCATATGGCGGCTGGAGGACACTGGCATGGTTTCAGTTTGTAGAAAGGGACAGCTCACACAGTACAGCCTACACACCAAAATAAATAGAGCCAGCGGACCCGGCAAGCTGACTCAACAGGATTTTGGAGGGCCAATCCTCCCCCAAAACATAAGAACCAATTCAGTAGTCAGCAAGACTGCCCTTCACTCAGTGAGTGGAACATAAGACATTAAATACAGAGAATATCCTGTGCAATATACATACATCAGGGCACAGAAGCTACATATGCTCAACCCACACATGGCAAGAAGTTTACATGGTTTCCGGAATGAATCCGACATGGCCGCATGAAGCATAATTTAGGTAATGCTAAACCCCTTTCGGAACTGACCAAGATTCATTCACTAAGGCAGACCTACGTATGCTCCTAGAGGAGATCAGGACGGTGAAGAGTGGCAGAATGATAGCGATCACAGAACTTAAAGGCAGTGTGGGCAAGGTAGAAGAAAACTTGAATCATTAGAAAACAATCAACTGTTGACCAACCTAACGGAAATGAGAGTTGCAGGCCGCCTACAAGAACTTTAGCAGAAAGATATGGACCTGGCATTTAAAATGGACGGCTTCGAAAATCGGGAAAGGCGCTCGCATTATGGTCCTGAAGGAGTCAGAGGGAGAAACCGCATTAACTCTTGCACACCAAATGAAAGCAGTCTCTTCACGGATAAACACCAGCTCCCGAGTTATCTTTCGACAGGCTCCACTGCGGGTGGGGGGAATGGCAGAGCACGAACGGTCCACGATCCATACAAAAGCACAAAGCTAGAGAAAAGGCACAGATTCTTTGTGAGGGGTCCGGAGTCCAAATCTACCAGGATCTATCAGCCATGACACTGTCAAAGTAGAAGGAATGCCGACCGTTAACCCAATGGCTTCAAGAGAGACATTTGTTACCGCTGGGGATACCCCTTTTCGCTCTTGTTCATGCACAGAGGAGAAGAATATACGATCACCTCAAAGATTGAAGTTTAAGGTGCCCTGTAGCAACTATCATCTGAGGATCAGAGCCAGCCCTGAGGACAGAGGCATCAGCCCGGCACTGGGCTCAAAAGATGGCCCTCAGAAACCTTTACCTCGGAGGGGTCCCTCATCTTGCTCCAGGAAATGTAGATTTAACACTCCTCAACTGGCGTTGAAGGTCCTCATCTTATCTCAGGCACTGTGCGGTTCTCACTGAGGATCGTCCTGGACCAATGGTGCTCTACCATATAACCCCGGCTGACTTTACTGAAAGAAGAATTTCCCCAACCTCCCAGTTCACAAGTTCCCTTTGAACATTTCATGTTTGTTGCTTGTTTCCCTAGGTAATGTTTAAATATGTCACGGTCAAGGGGTCTCTTCTGGATGGCCCTGCCCTACCTACTCAGCAGGGCATATCAGAATTGGGGGGGGGATACCCCTGCCTGGATGGCACAGGATCCAGGTCGGGTAAAAGGGGGTGAGCACACGATGGATATTCGTGATTGTTTTTGGACACTGAGGGAGGAGAAGCGAGAATTAGATACAGGGGTAGAAGTGTATTTGAAAAATGGAACCAGGCTGCTCACAAGTGTTTGGTTTACGGTTAGAGTCTAGATGTTGGTTCCAAGACCGCTCATGATGACACAGTGAAATGGCGTACACATGCGAAAGGCCTCCACTCCCCGCAGAAATGATTGATGGTGGTTGATGGAAGAATACTAGTGGATTAACAGCTACAGCAGTTGCTGCTTCACCTAACACACAGTATTTCAAAGACCTGCCAATTGATGGTGGTGCGAGAATTCAAACAATCTAGAGTAGACATGTTGATTTATTCAGGAAACTAAGTTTAAGAGGGGTGAAGAATGCATGCTTAAATTAAAAGAATTAGGGGGGGCCTTCTGGTCATTTGGCTTGTCAAAAAAGCAGGGGTGGGAATACTGGTACGGAAATCGCTTGGCTTGCAGATCCAGCAGGTCAGGATGATGAATAGCTATTAACGGTAAGATGGGTGGCCTGATTGTGAGACTAAGTGCGCTCTATGCCCTGAATCAACAGCAAATTCGGTTTTGCAATGACGCACTATCGCGCATAAACACATGTAAAACAGGAGTACTTATTTCTGGGGGGCGAGGGGGACTTTAATTCAATTGTAGATCCTACGCAAGACGGGTCATCCCTAAGGGCAGGGGCAATCCCACCAGTAGTACATGAGACCAATTAGAAACCACCTTACTCAACAACTTTCTCATTGTCTCTTGGAGAATAACACACCCGCATTCGAGGGCATTTACCTTTTTATTCTCCTCCTCACAATACTTTCTCCAGAATAGATGATATACCCCTAGAGGTTGCGCAGGAACACAACATTGTTAACGCAGACATTCAAATAATAGGTTGGTCGGACCATAACATGTGCGCACTGTCACTTGACATTGGGCCCCCGCACCTTAATAGACAAAAGATGGGTGTGTAACGACACGCTGTACAGCAGGATATGGTATTTCGATATTTCCTCCACAAGGAAATGAAAAAATACCTGTGGACCAACGATGCAGGGGGCACTCCACTACACATAGTTTGGCAGGCCGCTAAAGCCACTGTCTGTGGTCTGCAAATCTCTGAGGGCTCTGCCAAGAAAAGGGAAAGAGCACTGCAGGAATCTAAATTGAAATCCTTGATCAGGGAAAAAGGGAAAGAGCTGAGGCGCACGACTGAATGGACTGTGAAGCAACTTGACGACATTAGAATGCTAAGACAGGAGCTGGGCGAGGAGTGGAAGGGGAAAGCATTGGCACACATGCGATGCTTAAAAAAGAGATATTATGAAAAGGGAGATAGGGCCCACACGCTATTGGCAGTGTGCTTAAGGAATCAGGGCGGAAAGAGCTGTTTACCAAAATGCACAATGACAAGGTTCTCTCACTACTAGACCCAACTATACACTTGTGAATATGAGAACAATGAGAAAGCAATGCAAGATTATTTAAGGGAACCCACCCTCCAAACAATATCAGCGGAAGAGGAACCATTTTTGGATACCCCGATACAGAGTGAATAATTTCTCCAAGCCATTTCTAAATTAAAAACCAGGTCTGCACTGGGGCAAGATGGGTTTACCTCAACCTTCTATAAGAGGCATTGGGCCTCATTACACGGTAGGCGGTAAGGGTTTACCGGTACCGGTATTTTACCGGTACCGGTAAATCCTTACCGCCTTACTACGAGGTCCCTTTGCGGGTTGGGGAATTTAACGCCTGCTTTTTACAGGCGTTAAAAACCAACCCGCAAAGGGACTCAGGGAGCTAATTACGGTACCGCAATTTGCGGTGCCGTAATTAGCGCCTTCCCCATTCCCATTATGCCCTATGGGGCAAAAATGGGAATGGGGAAGGGCAATGGTGGAAGGGGGAATTACCGCCCCGCCAACCTTGGAATGGGGCGGTAATTCCCCTTTCCACCAAGGCGGTGCCGGTATTTTACCGGCATGAACCATGGCGCTAATAGTGCCATGGTTCTCCGCCTACCGTGTAATGAGGCCCATTGACTTTTATTGGTCTCATTCCAAACAAAACACTTTAAAGATATTCTTAGATCGGGGGGAAAGTTCCTGTTTTATTTACCCAGGCTAGAATCATAGTCCTCCCTCAGGAAGGCAGGGAATGACGATTGTAGTTCTTACCGCCCCATTTCCCTGATAAATGTCAACGCCAAGATCTATGCCAGTGTCCTCGCAGTAAGACCCAATGCAGTTCTTCCCAAACTAGTACACAATGACCAGGTAGGCTTCATCAGGGGTTGACAGAGGGCTAACAACTTCCACAAGACCCTCAATCTTATTACTGGGATAGGCAACACCAATACGGACCCTCTCTTTTTATCAATAGATGCAGAAAAGGCCTTTGATAGTGTTGAATGACCATTAATGAAAACTGTTCTGAAAAGGATAGGTATCGGCCCTAGATGGCTTGCAGGGGCCATGGTACTATACCAAAATTCCATGGCAAGGATCATGGTCAATGGGGTGGTGTCCAAGGAGTTCCATCTAAGCCATGGGACCAGACAAGGCTGACCCCTGTCCCATTGATCTTCACGTTGACCCTGGAGCTGCTGGCAGTGGCGATCCATTCAAGGGAACGGATCGGGGGCCTAGTGGTGAAGGAAAAAGAGTACAAACAGGCCCTATATGCCGATGATATTCCAGCTTATATTACGCACCCGGCCATATCTGTTCCAGTGCTAATTACGACTATAAAGGAACATGGGAAATGATCTGGTTTTAAAATTAACTTGAATGAATCTGTAGCGCTGCCCCTAGCAGATCCTTCTTCCCAGATACATCTGTGCTTAGTGAGCCATGGTATCCAGTCAAGGCATGAAGGGATACAATATTTGGGGGTAATCATCACCAAGAAATGTGACGATCTGTGCGGGGTGAATCTCCCCCCACTCTAGGACCAAATCAAAAAAGACTTGCACAACCGGTCAATGCTCATGCTTTCATGGGTGGCACGCCTTGTATCAATAAAAATTAATGTCTTGCCGAGACTTCTCTTTTTGTTTCAGGCCCTCCCTATAGTGTTGATGTCCACTTTCCACGTTGAAGTAAAGAAAACACTCCTCGCCTTCCTATGGGTGGAAAAAAGACCATGAGTAGACTACACCTCACTAGTCCTGCCTAAGTATAAGTGGGTGCGGGATTCCCAGATTTGTATGAATATTACAGAGCAGCCTAACTATGCGTGCTGGTGGACCACGTGAGGGAAAATGCAGACACAATGGTTGACTGTGGAGAACAGCTTATTTGCGCACTGACCCTAGGGAAAGGGCTGTGGGTTCCTTATACATCCATTCCTCGTAAAATTGGAAACACACTCTTTACTAAAGGTTCTATGGCATCTGTGGAGGAATGTTCAGGAAATAAAGAGGGTGATAACATGGCCCTAACTTTCTTAGCTCCATATGGGCACCCCACGATTAGAGATGGAAGCCTTAAGGTTTCAATCATACTATGAAGCGGGGCTATCCATAGCGGGACAACTATGGAAAGAAGGCCCCTCTCTACACAAGACTGAGCTAGAAGTGGCCATAGGATTAGGCCCCATTCCACACCTCACATTCCTGAAATTGAAAGGCCCACCATCAGACTAACACTGGGTATACAGCCGTAGAGGCCCTATGACGCAGTTCCAGCAAGTCTCAAACACACATGTCAACACGAAAGGTCTCATATCAGGATTGCATGATTCGCTGTTAACCAGGGGCCATATAGACACGCCGAACACTCAAAAACAGTGGTTCGCCAAACTTAACATAAAAGACGAACCACACATATGGCAATTAATTAACAGTGTGATGTGGTCCTCTTCAATAGCAGTACAGTATGAAATACATCATTGAAGACTTTTGTTCAGGTGGCACTTGACATCACATAGGCTTCCGAAAATGTACACTAGCGTGCGCCCCCTGTGTTCGAGGAACTGTAGCATAACATGCACTTACTGGCATATGTGGTGGGAATGCCCCTGATACAAAGTTACTGGAAAGAAGTACTAGCTTGGATTAAGGTTTTAGATGGCATAGAACGCGCATTATCGCCATTGCTGGTACTATTTGGCCTTAAAGACCAGGGAGATGACGGTCACATATAATTGTCCCACATGCTGAGAAACCTACTACTGGCGGCTAGAGTCTGTCTCACTATGGAGAACGGAATGGTCTAGAAAAGTGTATGAATTATACGATATGGAAAGCCTAACGGCAATCCATCTTGAAACAGATTTATGTGATTATTGTGACAGTCGAAAATGCAGACTTTTTTTTAACCCTTTTCACCACATATATATGCGGGGGGAGATCCCCGCACCCTCCCATATTAATATTATATTCTATATCCCCAAAAAAAGTCGGCATTTTCGGCCATCGCAATTGTCAGGTAGACATTTTGGTACGATTCTGCTTGAAACCCATGCCAAAAAAGATATGATATGGCTGCCTTTTTTGGAGTTTTACAGATCAGAGGAAGGGAGTGAGTGAGAAATAGATCTATTCCCACAAATGACAGTTGATCCCAGTTAAATCTTAACCGGCCCTTGCTCTTTGTGGTGTGAGCACACATAAAACACAAATTATTCATCCCAGACCTCTGGAACACATCTTGTCAGACATATCCTCCAGGGCTTCCAATATAGAATTGTTTCCATTGTGTCAACTGCAGTGAGAGGGTGGGACATAAAGAGGGGGATGGAGGTTTGCTTAGACAGGAATTGTAAACCGAATGGATATCCTGTTTTAATGTTAATATTAGATTGTTGTGCCAACAGTTCCTGTTTGTAAGATGTGCCTTTTGCACCTCTAGAAGCCTTCAATAAATACAGAATAATAAGGGCAAAGATTAGAGCGGAAGAATGAAATTATGTTTTATTGCATAGCCACATTCTCTAATAACATCTGTCACTTTTACCAATTCAAAGGAACTCATTTTGGCAATCGGAGAAAGTTGGAGGACAGGAATCGTAACCAATGCTTCGATATTACAAGCACATCTCTGCCGCAGGCACACTTCCCAATAAGCCATTTTGCTTGCTTTATAACCTTGAGCTGTAGGCTGAATACAATTCCTTGCTTCAGGCACACTACCTCCTGAGCTATTTTACTCTGGGTTTGGAACTTTCTGGAATCCCTGCAGCAGTTAGACAAATCCACGTAATTATATTACTTTGACTGGGAATTGGTGAGATTGGAACCTATAATATTTAGATTAGTCACACAGATCATCAGCAAATCAATAAGCCCCTAAAGAAAATACAATTTTCTATTAGCAACTTTGTATAATTTTGCTCCAGCTCAATGGTTTCCAACTGCAAAATACAAGGGAGACCAGAGACATCTCATAGCACATTTAAAATATTAAGAGTTTTGCTTCAGCTCACCCCTGCCCAGCAAACCACCAGATGAAACCCTGTCTGTGCAGCACATGAGGGGCTGAGACTTTGTTTGCACTTCCACACCCTGCTCTGCCTGTGCTCAAACAAGTGGCCATCGCATTTGTTAAATTATCATTTTCCAGGATTAACATGACATGTCTGAATGGTTCCAGGCACACAGTCAAAGCAGTACTTAATATATTTTTTAGCAGAAACTATTCGGCTTCGAGTGAAAATGAATTAAGTATTTGGCAGAGCCTGAATATTTCACTTTCAGACGGAATTCCGCCAAATACTCACTTGCATCCTAATTTTGGTACACCCCTAAATACAAATGGCACTTACTGAGTTGGAAGCTAATAACACTTATCATTTCTATAGAGCCAAGACATTATTTGGTTGTGCTGTGCACTATATACATTATTCATGGTGCTATGTTCACCATTATGTCATGCACTGCATGCCATGGAGCCTGTTGTCCTGTGTACGGCCATCTCGCTGCCATTAGAGACTCAACCACATTTTTTCTACGCAGCGTTTCAGCGGTCTAGTTTTGCGGCTACAACGTCCAGGGAGGCATAACAGCCACACCCTCCATGGGCGTTTTGCGTTGCAACCCTGCTTCGTCAGCCTCGCTGCGGCTGTACTTTTTCTCTGTTGCTACAATGCTTGTTTACTTTCTCTTTTCCGCAGTTTTTCTACTCGGGACGTTGTCCCCATACTTCCCGCTCTCGGCAGTCCTCCGAGTGTGGCGCTCTCCTTTGCTCTGCTGTGTTCCTTCAGGAACGTCTGTCTCTCCCTCGTGCTCTGCCATTTCTCGCAGAGGGTTGTTCTTGTCTCTCTCAGGCTCCTTTCTGTTTCTCTCCCTCGCACTTGCCATTCTCTCATCTCTCTCCTTTTCTAGCATCTGTTTGTATTGCATTCCTGATTCCATCTCTATTGTGGGTTCTCACCATACTCTTGAACAGTAGTTGTTACTGTACTTAGGTGGCTTACCTGGGGTACACTATTACCTGCATTTCCGTGGAGTCTGCAGAGCCCATTTTCCACTCGGCTTTGGAGAGGTCAGATCTTCATCATCTGCTACACTGCTGCTTGGGGTTCTTTGTGCCTGAAAAGGCTTTTTCCCCAATCTGTCCCTCTCAGGAGAGGAGTCGCAGGTTGTGCTGTTGGACAGCTTTCCATTGTGGCTTCCTTCCGAGGCAGAGAGACACATTCTACAAAAAAAGGAAGGAAGAAGAAGGATTACAGAGCCCAAAGACCCCTTTCATCAGCAACTCCAGACTTTAGTCTGTCAGATGAGGAGGAGGAAGAAAGTCGAGGACTTTGGGAGGATCAACTGCAAGGGGTTGACAGTTTGCAACACCCAGATCAAAGGATGGCTACTGCTGAACAGCTACAGGAGATGGTGCAGCGGTCCAGAACCTCTCAGTAGCGGTACGGAACCTCTCAGTTGAGATGCAGAATTTAAAGACAGAGAATAATGTGTTAAAACAGATGGTTACAGCTCGTGACCCTAGACAGGTCGATTTGCCACCCAAGGCACTCCCCTCCGGAAAATATGATGGCACTCCAAAGAAGTTGAAGAAGTTTCTGGATGCCTGTAGTAATAATTTCACATTCCGGCCAAATACTTTCACTACGGACCACGCCAGCGTGGGTCTTGTGATCTGTAATATGTCAGGGAATGCCTTGGCATGGGCAACTCCGCTATTTACAGGAGCTGATCCGGTGCTCCAAGATTATGAGGCTTTTGACACTCTGCTGAAACAGAATTTCGAAAGACCTGAGATCACCTTTGCCGCCTGCAAAAACCTCCTGGATGTGCGCCAAGGCCAGACTGATGTTCTCGCATACATATCGGCTTTCAATCGGTTAGCCACCGAGACAGGATGGCCTGAACAATCACAATTTGTCATATTCCGGCGAGGCCTCTGGGAAGACATAAAAGATGAGTTGGCAAGATCCACCCAACCAGCATATTTTTCCGAGCTATTGGCAGCGGCTATCCAGATTGAATATCGACTTCAAGAAAGAAGACATGAGAGACGACGATTCTGTAATCCTGCACTTTCCACTGCTATTCCTCCTCCTTCGTCACCTGCACCGACAAGAACGGAAGAACCCATTCAAATAGGTATTACTCGACCATCCCTAACCCCCGAAGAACGAAAGAGAAGAAGAGAACAGGGGCCATGTGCCTATTGTGGTTCAGACCAGCACCAGATATGGAATTGTACGGAAAGTTCCTCATGGAGATCGGGAAACAAAGTACCCTCGATCCTAGGAGGGACGGGATACCAAGGGGTTATGTCCAATCCCTATGTTTCCTTATCTGTTAGGCCAACTAATCTTTCAGATGATTCTAGAGTTATGGTACCTAAGGTTCTGCTCACTGTGGATCAACACCAAGTAGAGGCTTTGGCTCTGTTGAACTGTGTCACTGCGGGTAATTTCGTCGAAACAATATGGGCCAACAAGGTAGGCCTACGCAGAATCGATCGCAAGGAAGACCAGAAGGTGGAAGGGGTTGATGGTAGCCCTCTTAGTTCCGGACCTATTACTCAGACTACAGAACTCTTAAAGCTGTCTATACAGCAACATTCTGAAGAGATCCAGTTCGATATATGTGCCGCACACTTTCCATTAATACTGGGAATAACATGGTTAGGGAAACACAATCCCCGGATAAACTGGTCTACCAACAGTCTAAGTTTCGACTCAGTGTTTTGTCACAAGAGTTCTCTGCAAGATTGAATCTATCTGGAGGCAAAGGCACATGCCATCCCTCCGGTCAGCACTTTTGGGGAACACTCTCTTGCATTTGATATTCCTGGCTTCGATGCAGTCTTCGCAGAGAAGACCCCACTGGATCTACCACCACACCGACCAGAAGACTGTTCCATAGATCTAATACCGAACACGTTGGTTCCTTTTGCTTTGTCCCAGGTGAAAAGGAAGGCTCTCCGCTCATATTTTGGATGAAAATTTACAAAATGGACTTGTACGTCCATCTAAATCCCCGGCCGGAGCACCAATGTTCTTCATTCCCAAGAGGGATTCCCTTGATCTTCGACCCTGCATCGATTATCGAGGGCTAAACAAAGTAACTGTTTGGGATTGCTATCCCATGCCTCTCATCACAGACATGTTGGAGGCGGTACAGGAGGCTAAAATCTTCACTAAGTTAGATCTCTGCAGTGCATACCATTTGCTTAGGATCCGTTCAGGTAATGAATGGAAGACTGCGCTTAGAACACCCTTTGGCCTGTATGAGTATCACGTGATGCCATTTCGGCTAGTCAAATCCCCAGCTGTTTTTCAGCGGTTCATGGACCGTGTGTTCTCGGATCTCATGTTCATGTCAGTTATTGTGTATCTGGACGATATACTGATATTTTCTCAAGACCCACAGCAACATAAATCCCACCTAATAGAAGTACTTAATCGTCTGAAGCTATATCGGCTCCTCGCCAAAAAAGAAAAATGCCTGTTTGACGTCAGCTCTGTACCCTACTTAGGATATATTTTGTCATCACAGGGCGTTCAGATGGATAAGAGAAAGACAAAAGCCATTCAGAGCTGGCCCTCTCCCACATCGATCAAGGAGGTACAGAGGTTCTTGGGGTGGCTAATTTTTATAGGCGCTTCATCCCCAAGGTCTCAGAGGTGGTTTTGCCCATCTCCCGCTTATTGAAGAAGTCCTCTTCTCCCTTTGCCTGGGATTCCAATGCTGAAGAGGACTTTACAAGTCTCAAAGAACTGTTTTGTAGCGCTCCCATCTTGCGCCATCCGGATCAAAGCAAACCATTCATGCTAGAAACCGATGCCTCCGCCGCAGCCATTGGAGCAGTATTACTGCAAGAACAAGACCATGAGGAACATCCAATAGCTTATCTGTCACGAACACTCACAGAAAGTCAACAAAATAATTTGGTGATTCAGCGGGAGCTCCTCGCAATTAATCTGACCTGTGAAGAGTGGAGACACTT
Source organism: Ambystoma mexicanum (assembly GCF_040938575.1). NCBI lineage: Eukaryota > Metazoa > Chordata > Amphibia > Caudata > Ambystomatidae > Ambystoma > Ambystoma mexicanum. Next base: position 1,244,928,434 of record NC_090934.1, read on the forward strand.
GCTGCAAGGGAGCAAGCACCCATTCACCATCAGAACAGATCACAAGAACCTGCAAGTGCTCAAAACCATGGATTGTGTCAATTCACTTCAAAGCCGTTGGGCTCCCTTCTTTGCTCAGTACGACTTCCGGATAACTTTCATCCCTGGAAGCCAGAACACTCAGGCGGATGCTCTATCTTGCAATGGGGTGTCTCCGGGTTCTCGTCTCCCACCTTTGCAAAGGCTATTTCCCAGAAACAAGTTGGTCGGCCAAGTGACCAATTTCCTGCAACAACTCAAAGAAGCTTTGGTTACTACAGGGCCATATGAAGAAAGGGAGAGGCTCACAGAGCAAGACGGGCTATTATTCCATGAACATCGGCTGTACATACCCACGGACTCCCTCCGTCGTCAGGTTCTGGCTTGGTGTAATGATCAAAAGATTGCTGGCCATCGTGGTCAATCGGGCACTTTGGACCTTATCTGGATATCTTTCTAATGGCCTGGTTTACGGACCGATTTTAAGAGTTATGCTCAGCCCTGTAAGGTGTGCAATAGCAGTAGACATTGCACCACCAAGCCCCTAGGCCTGCTTGAACAAAGTCTGGTCCTCTTACGCCCCTGGAGCCACATCTCCACTGACTTCAATGTAGACCTATCAGAGTTTCAGGCTTGTACATGTATTACGGTGACTGCAGATACCATTGTCCAAAATGGCCCATTTTTCTCCTCTCCATGGTTTACCTAGAGCTGCAGAAATGGTCGAGGTTTTCATAAGAGGTTTTCCGTCTACATGGTCTTCCTGATAAGATCACCTCAGATAGAGGCAGTCAATACATCTATAAATTCTGGTCAGCCATGTGTCGCAGCTTGAGCATTGAACGGGCCTTATCCTCTGGATTCGACCCCCAAACCAATGGGCAAATGGAACGATTAAATGGCACGCTCAAGCAGTATCTCCGCAGCTATATCAACCAAGAACAGGACAATTGGGTATCTCTTCTTCCTACAGCTGAATTTTCTTGTAATAACTCAAGGCATACTGCATTGAGTCTCACTCTGTTCTTTTGTACTTATGGGTGTCATCCCTGTGCCATACTACCTATTGCCCCAGTTACAACTAATCTACCAGTGATGGAAGACACTTTGGCAAAGATACAGGAAACCCATAGGACTGCCAAACGGAGTCTTGCTGAGATTCAAAAGACGTACAAGGTCCAAACCGACTGACACTGTTTGAATGTGCCAGAGTGGAAGGTGGGCACCAGGGTATGGCTCTCTATGAAATTCTTACCTCGTTGGACTCGTCCATCTAAGCTGTCACCTCGCTTTTTGGTCCCTACCCCATAACGGCCAAAATCAATGCAGTGGCGTTTCGACTTAAATTGCCCCCTAGCCTACAGCGAGTACACCCAGTTTTTCATTCCTCTTTACTTAGAGAGGCAGTGCCAGGCTCAACTTCCAGACCAATTCCATTGCGGCGCCGCCTGCTTCTGGTGAAGAATATGAGGTCTCTCAAATATGCGATTCCGCTATATGCGGGGTCGCGGTGAATACCTGGAACATTGGAAGACTTGTGGGAACCTTCCTCACACATCAAGGCCCCAATTTTACTTAGGAAGTTCCATCGGTAACCCCCGCGGGCTCTAGGGCTTGGAGGGGGGCATACTGTCATGCGCTGCATGCCATGGAGCCTGTGGTCCCGTGTACGGCTATCTTGTGGCCATTAGAGACTCCACCATGTTTTTTTCTATGCAGCGTCTCAGCAGTCTAGTGTTGCGGCTACAACGTCCATGGAGGAATAATAGCCACTCCCTTCCTGGGTACAGTGCGTTGCAACCCTGCTTGGTCAGCCTCGCTGCGGCTGTGCTTTTTCTCTGTTGCTACAACGCTTGTTTACTTTTACTTTTCTGCTGTTTTTCTACTTGGGAGGTTGTACCCATACTTCCTGCTCTCGGTGCTCCTCCAAGTGTGCTGCTCTCCTTTTCTCCGCTGTGTTCCTTCGGGAACGTCTGTCTCTCCCTCGCGCTCTGCCATTTCTCGCGGAGGGTTGTTCTTCGCTCTCTCACGCTCCTTTCTGTTTCTCTCCCTCGCGCTTGCCATTCTCTCATCTCTCTCCTTTTCTAGCATCTGTTTGTATCGCATTCCTGATTCCACATCTATTGTGGATTCTCACCATACTCTTGACCAGTAGTTGTTACTGTACTTAGGTGGCTTACCTGGGGTATACTCTTATCTGCATTTATGGGAGTCTGCGGAGCCCATGTTTCACTCAGCATTGGAGAGGTCAGATCTTCGTCATCTGCTACTCTGCTGCTTGGGGTTTTTTGTGCCTGGAAGGGCTTTTTCCCCAATCTGTCCCTCTCGGGAGAGGAGTCACAGGTTGTGCTGTCGGACAGCTTTCCACTGTGGCTTCCTTCCGAGAGAGAGACACATTCTATGAAAAAAAAAGGAAGAAAGAAGAAGGATTACAGATCCCGAAGACCCCTTTCATCAGCAACTCCAGACTTTAGTCTGTCGGGTGAGGAGGAGGAAGAAAGTCCTGGACTTTGGGAGGATCAACCGCAAGGGGTTGACACATTATGTCACTATTACTATTAGCAGCAGTATTTGGAAAGCTCAGGGATTGAGGCCATGTGACGGGACACCATCAAAGTGATATCGACAAGTCAAATGTGACGCGGGGTGACAGTCAGAAGTCATCGGAGCTGCTTGTTACCAAAATGAAATTAATATGACCGTTTCAGATCGGATTCAAGGAGGGAAGTGTTCACATCATTTCAAACACTGTGTTAAAATTGCCACTAAACCACACCTTGTGGACAGCAATTCCAGAAAGTCCAAGGACTGGAGGAGCTGTGGGGCCCTGGTCACCTCTCTGTGTAGCATAGGTCTGGCAGGTCTGGGCACTGTAAGGGGAAGCTTATGCTGCTGTTGATGACATCCGTTTTCAGAGCTCCCTTTTATTCTAACACCTCACTACAATCACATCTAAATAAATCGGCGTGCCTGTAGGGGACTGGATGTGTGGTGTGTGCTATAGAAAGAATTGACATCCTGAGACTTTTGTGTTGGCATCCTATGTCCTCCTAGAGAAATAAGAGTCAAGATAGATGGTGAAGAACTGTAACTTAAGTGCATCTGCGGCTCACTTACATAGGAAATCGACTCTAGGAAAGTGCCTGGATTACTAAACCATGTAGCATTGCATTGGAATGAACGGATGTATAGACTTGCATACCTCTACTCTGTAAACTCAATTGCCTCCAGGGAATCCCTGATGGGAGGAGGTGGTGCAACCGGAGGATCAAGAAAGAGGAGGGTTTAGCTTTTCTTTCTGTTGGCCCAAGCGTTGACTTCATCTGGGGCTGATTTAGGGAGCAAGCTCCAAGGCAAAAGTACAGTTCTCTGGTATACTCTGGAGACTGGAGCAGAAGCTGGCTGTGATATCCACTGCATCATGCAGCAGAAATCCCTGAAGCCAAATTACACGCCAATCCATTGGCGTGGCATCCAGAGCACATGTGGCTGTTGGGGCAGTGCGGATCCTGGGATGCGAATTGCTCCCTTGCCAGTATATGCAACGACTCCTGTAGCCATCTGAGGTTGGTACCACCAAGATCGTGCCAATAGTGTGGGGGCAGTGTAGTGAAGATACATACATTTTAAAAAACATGTTGCAAACAAACTGTCCCTCCCCCCACACACCAACCCCAGACTGGACATTCTGGGAAAGATAAGTTAAAAAATTAAAAAGGTATTAAGGAAGAAAAAAAAAGGTTGAGCCTACTGCCATTCATTTACCCATAGAGAAAAAGTCAAACTTTCTGCACAGCATGCATCAAAAGCCACTTGACAGAATTGGACCAGATACAAAACAACTTTGGCACAAACTCGATTTTTCAGGAGGGGTCTGGGGTTATTCCGTCCAGTAGTTGTTAAAATATTTGACGTAGAAAGAAGTGCCCCTTTCTACTGAAATTTTAGCTATATATGTGTCCCACAGTGCATCAGGGAGGCTTTTCAGAAATGAAAATCCGCCTGTTTGTTTTTACTCGATGTGAGACATAACCACGGTTATAACGAGTATAACCAGGGTTAGCTGAAAACAAAAAGTGAAAAAATTACATTTGTAGGAGAAAAAGGAGGAAATGGCATCATGCCAGGGGTGGGGAGGGTGTAAGTCGACGCCATGTGAAATTGGGGAGTTGGGGGATGGGGGCTGGGAACCAAGTTCGGAGCTCGAATGTTTTCTCATAATACGGTTATCCGGAGGGATAACCGCGGTTATAATAGTAGCGATCAAGAATGAAAGTGCATCACACGAAAACATGATTGTTTGGGGAAATGGGAAACTGGGAGTTGGTTAGGGAGAAGAAAAGGGACCTGAGGGAAGTGGGGGAGCATGGCAAGGGGGGCACTTGGTGAGTGTTTGGAAGGTGTGAGGGGTCCGAAATGTGCGCAGACTACTTTGTGTAGGTTTTTCAAAAGATGCCTTTTTATTAACTCAAAACTTTGGATAATGGCCTCACTAGCTCTACCCTGACAAGGATTTACCTGCATAAAATAAAAACACACTAACAAAAGGTCTCTGTGCCTCACACTTATGCATACAATAACTCAAAAAGGCAATGCATAGCAGTTTAAATGCAAAAAAAATATAACGGTTAAATTCACAATATGGTAAGTCTCTCCTTATGATCTGGGTGAATTTCCCTTCCCCAGATTCAAACAAGATTATTTTCCACAGTTCCAAAAGAAATAAGGAAATCCTGTTCTGTAACAAAAGTTCCAAAACAGTTCTCTATGGCTCCAATTTGATAACACAGTTCTAATGATTCAGTATTGTTCAACAAAATATTATGTTCTCTTCTGCTTGTAATAATAAGACTAAAAACAATCTTGCTAGCATAAACCAAGAATATTTCCTTAGATCATGAGTGTTAACATAAATTGTCTTTGTCAGGATGCTTCTGCAACAACTTTTTAGTTCCATGAGTACTGAACACTTCTGCAGCAGCCTTATACACAGTTCTTGCTTCAACAATGGAAGTTTGTCAAGATAATTTGTCAACACCACTTCAGAGCACTTCATCACCTTCACCTGGCTTAGTTCCATGCCAGGCCTACTACTTCAATTACACCGCATTTACTCCCATGCCAGGCCTATTACCTCAATGTTCGCTGTTCAGCTATACTCCACTGCCCGAACAGTATTTCATAAACAACACGTGTCTCTGTGGTTAAGGTCAGCATCTCACAACTTCATAGTGCTTCTTACTTTACAACATCAAGCTTTAAGCAACTCTCCAGTGAAGGCAAGATTCACAGTGGTGCTCGTTAGTACACTTTTGTGATTTCCCCAAAAAACCTCTGCAAGTTGTGCTCATCTCCTTATGAACAGCCTGTACCAGAAGGGCAGCCTTCTTGCCACTTTTGTTTACCTACTTCTCTGTTAACCAAACACTCCCAATGGTATGCTTTTATTCTGCTTCTTCCTTGGCATTGGTAATATGAGTCTATATCAGCTTTTGTTATGAACTTCTTCATACATGAGCAATACACTTTACAACTGTTGGGACTTCCATTTGCCCCCTTCTTATAAGTAATGCCCTGGATTGTTGCTAGATTTTAAATAAACTCAGTTTCTTAAAGTCATTGGATCTTACATAATAATGTTTTCTTTGTCTGCCGCTTATTTGGTATTCAACATTGCCTTCAGTCTTATGTATACGCAATTGCTTTCCACTCACCTGCATTGAGTATGCGAGCGGTCACACAGCTTTCCGTTAATACAATCTCTTGTTGAACTCACTGGGTGAGGCTTGCGTGTCCAGTTCCATCACCGCTCGCTGGTTCTTCTCTTCAGTGCCTCCTCACGACCCAGCAATCTGTTGATTTCAGACTGCCGTCTCCCGCGCCACTTGTACACAGAGCTTCCTTCGCTCTGGAGGCTCTCCGGTGCTCGCCTGCCACTAGAGGAAGCCTTAGGGAAAGGAAAGCTTTCCAAACTTTTGCTTTCTGCTGCACAGCATCTGCAAAACAGGTCTTGGGGGTGGGGGAGGGGGGGCAAGCTTCCCTCTCTCATGCTTCCGACTGCGCACCCTCTACAATGAAGGCTTCTGGAGGCAAAGACCCGCTCAGGACCGGCTACTGCTCGCTGCTCGACAGTGGTCCTGGCGTCCTCTTCCGCCTTCAGTATCTTCTTTTGCTGCAACGTGGTTGTCATCTTTGAGCAAGTGCTTATTCGGAGCACCCCTACACTCAGCTAGCGTGCCAAAACTAAAAATGACAATTCAAGTTTATTGCCCCATTTGTTTTCCTTTTAGGGACTGGAGGAGCTGGTCTATCACACAGAGCAGTCACTGCATGGGTGATGATCCTGCATCCAGGGCCGTCCGTAGCAGTGCCCCGGGCAGCAAAAGGAACATTAGGCACCCCATTTCATGCAGGGGGCCACCACATTTGTCTTTTTCGATAGGCACTGATGCAAAAGCATCAGCGCTCGATTGTTATTAAATGCGCCCTGCTCCTGAGAGCGGGGTGCATTTAATTTCAATAGGACGTCTTCCGTGCCTTCTCCTACCACGCCATCTCAGGGGAGACCTTGAAAGACTCCCCCAAGCTGGCATAGCGGGGGGCTAATATCGTCCCGGGCGACCCTGCCTGCATCATCACATGGGTGGTCACCCTGTAATTTCAAAATGTCCCACAATTCTGTCCCTGTCAGTTGCCCTTGTCTGGCCATCTTTGCTCATGATGCCTGCCCTCGCTCGCATGTGTGTGTCTCGGAATCCTGCTCTATTGGAAGGCGAAGAAGAGGCGTTCTATAGTAAAGAGGCCGCTGTTGAGAATATGCCAATGTTTAAGAATTCTTGTTTTGATTCTGGAGGAGGATGAGAGTGGCGCCTTACGGTACAGCCTCCGCATTATGGCTCAGAGCCCTTTCCCGTGCTCCCCTCGTCATCTTCGCATAGTAGCCTTTCTTTGTAGTTTGCTTCTTTGCCACATTTTCCTCGTAAGGCTGCGGTGCGTGCCCTGCATCTATGGAGCCGCAGTTGTGTCGTGAGTGCGCTGGGGCCTTACTACAGTTACAGAAAATCCTCCGGGGGGCGGTAAGGGAGGTGGGGTGGTCGCACCACCACTCAGAGGTGTAGACGGCGGAAGCTACACTCGAGAGGCATCATTTGGCCTTCTATGCAGTCTGAGCAAACCTTTTTACTTTTCCCATACTCCGTCTAACGAATACATCTGAAGATGGAGAGAGGGGATTGTTTTGTCTTCTAGTTGTTAGTGGTTTTTGTGTCTTTTTAACCCAAGCCCACCAGGATCAGCCAGGCAGTCTCTAGGTTATTAAAGTAGGATATACCCTATTAGATTTCTGGATGTCTGACCTCGGGTGCGCTGTTTTAATATTTTTTCTCTTCCAGAAGCATCCACACGTAATGGAAGAGTGTGGTTAAGGATGAACCCGGCTGAATGTATTACATCCTATAGAAGTGGATAGTTTATCTCTTATACTGTCCCTATTAGATAGGTGGTACACCAGCGTTACCTAGCTGAGATTCCTGACCAGGCAGGCATAGTTAGAACTTCGCTCTATCCTTTCTGTCTTTCTCCACAGCCTTGTTCACTTGTCCCCTACCACTGAGGTTGTCTGCATCTAGTATTACGCTGTAACTAAATTGTGATACAGATGTGTTTTGCCCGGTTTTTGTGTTAAAACGTATATAAGTAAGGGCATCTCCCTGGTAACTTGTAACTTTCTGCCCCCCCTTGTTTGGCTAGTATACAGGATATGGCCTGAGTGGGCAAGGTCCACCCAAAATCTGTAAATGCCCTCTCGGCAGAGCTGTGTGGGCATTAATGTAACTGCGGTGGGCCCAACTAAATCAGCTACAGGCCCCACTTGTTGACAGTCCTGGCTACGCCCCTGCCACCACTGCTGATCTGAGTAGCCAGATCCAATTGCGCCATCGCCACCGGCGCATGGGCTATTTCTGCAATACTAACGGTGCTATTCCAGAAAATTCACTTTGGGTTTTTTCTGCCCACTTCCACCGGCGTTGTCCCCATTCAAAAAACGTATTTTCTGCCGTGAAGTGAAGCGTCTGTGCTGCTCTCCTGTACAAAGAAAACGGTAGCTTTTGGGTGAAGGTAAAAATTGGCTCATTTTCAGGGCACAATACCACCGGTGTAATCGTGTGCCAGACGCTAGAACAGGAGGTATTTTGCATTACCCCCGAGGCCGCAGTGAGGCTCATCCCAGAAAGACTGAGCTCCTATCCCTGGGGCAGCTCCATTCGCAATGGGCGATTCCTGGCCACCATAGAATCTCCAAGTTGAATGAACCTTCGTGTGGCATCCTGCCACTCCCTTGGCAGAACAAAGAGTCTTCAGCACAATAGACGGATCACAGAACGAATGCTGTGCCTTTAATCAACACAACAGGTGTCTTGTTATTCGAAACATCTTAAGTGGGTCACAACCCATCCCAAAGAATAGAAGTATACAGACACAATGCACCCTCTGCCACCCAGCTCTTGCCATGTACTCGTGCAGCGCTTCCTCGCAAAGCCCCGCAGACTCGCAGTATGTGGGGATGGATTGCAGAAAGTTTGCACCGGTGCAAGTGTAAAGTTGCATTTCATTAGCACTAGGGCAAAGTTAGTACAAAAAACATTGGGCCCGTATTAGAACACATTTGCCCCGTGACAAGTGCAATTCTTCATGGTATAAGCACTAGAGCAGGGTTCTCCAACTTTCAGCTCTCCAGATGTGTTGGACTACAAATCCCATCAGCCCCTGACAGCATTGTCAATTGTGAGGGATTATGGAAGTTGTAGTCCAAAACATATGGAGAGCCACAGGTTGCAGAACCCTGCAATAGAGCAGAAATTTCCAGAGTGCAACCAACATGCACTTTCAATACATGTTTACACCAGGGCAAAGCTTGCCCTAGAGCTAATACCATCTGTATTATGCCTTCAAAGTGCATGTTTTTTGCAGTACGCACATTTTTGCATTAGTAGATATACCATAATAAATTGTACTTATCACAGTTCAAATGTTTTTTGCACTAGGGCAAACCTTGCCCTAGTGCTAACATGGTGCAACTTTGCACATGCACAGGTGCAAAGTTTCTGAGATCTGGCCCTTGGTATCCAATGCGCCGCGCGGTGCACAGGCTTTTCAGCCTCCCTCCTCCATATTCTTTTAGAACATGGCAGTAAATAGTGCGGAAACACAGCATGTTTCTACAGCAACCCATGTTTACAGCACGGCAAGTTTACGACTTGGGAAACATTTGTGACATTGTAGCCAATAATCCTGCAGCATATTTGCATGCAGAAATAAGGAAGAAGGCGCAAGCAAAAGTCAGGAAAGTGCCTTCAATCTCACAATACCCTAAAAGACGGGTTGGCAACCTTTTGGCTGGCTGGATGTTTTGTACAACAACTCCCATCTGCCCTAGCCAGCATAGTCAATATTTAGGGATCATGGACGTCATAGTTCAAAACAGCAGAGAGCCACAGGTCGCAGCCTCCTGACATGGAAGGCTGCCTCCACCCAGCAGCTGGTGCAATACACAAAAGGTGATTGAGATGAGGCACATCCTTCATTAGGTGTCCAGTCATAATGTCGAATGAAATTAGTCGAATTACAAAAAAGTCGAATCCAAAAAGTCGAAAACAAAAATGTCGAATTTTTTATTTTTTTATTTATATATATTTTTTTGGGTTCCGGTGGTAAAAAAAAGGGGTAAAACAAAAAAAAAATGTAAAAAAGGGGGGTTGGGGTGGAACCCCCACATTTTGAAAAAAAGCAACCAAAAAAAAAAATTCGACATTTTTGTTTTCGACTTTTTGGATTCGACTTTTTGACTTTCGAAATTATTGAATTCGACATTATGACTATGAACCCCTTCATTATTATCTACATTTGTATCACAATTAGCAGCCTCGCAGGACAAAGCCACCTTTTGTCCATTCTCCAAATGCTCTAGAATACAATAGAGAGAGATGCCTAAATTAGGGGTGCACCCGGCCCCTGTGTTGTAATTGGTTATTTCTAACGCGCTTAATACCCAGAGGTTTCTAAGCACGGTCCCGGAGATCAAACCTGTGTTGCTCCATGTCGTCCTGCTTCCAAGGTGAGCGCGTTGCCCCTGGGCTATCCTCCCGAGACATGTGTGCTGCGCTGCCACATACGCCACCCAGCGTACAGTGGGGCTAGTGCATGCAATTTCCCAGGCACTTGGTCTCTATTTCCATGCAGCGCTAATGCATGCAATATTGTGCTAGTTTTACTTCCCCTTTTTACCTGGTTGGTGTATATTGTGTCCACTGGTCGAAGTAGGGGGATCGATGTCGATGTTATGTAAGCAGCTACATGCAGCCTCCCCTTTTCATTCACCCACCCATTCGTACCTCTTAAAGGACATCATGCTCAAGCCACACATACACCACTCCCATTACCTGCGAAGACCACTGCGCCTACAGCAATTCAAAGGCAGATCGCTGCTGAGCTGGGCTTTTGGCGCCTTGGGTGTTACTTATATCCCAGTCTATTAAAGCAAACAAAGCGTGTCCCGCAACTTCGAGATAGCGCAGTGAGATGTGACAGAGGATTGATACCGGCAAGGCTGAGGTTCGAATCCCCAGCAGGGGAAAAGGGTATGACATTCATTCATCGACTGTGTTTTTTTTTTCCGACAGGGTTTTTGACAAAATTTCTGTTTAGGAAAAAAGTCATTGAAAAATATAAGGAGTTGTGGCTAAGGGTATAAAAAGGGTGGGAGTGGGAATAATCTAAAATTAATAGGGGAGGGGGATTGGGCTGAACTCCCCAAAAATAAACACTTTCGATAAATGATGATAAAACTGGGGAAAAGTGAAAAGAAGAAAAAAACAGAATTCCCTGGCTTGCTGCTTGGAATGTTGTTCCCGGTGAAATAACGTAAGGGTACGAGGATGGAAAATCTAAGAAGTAAAGGAACGTTGTACCCTTTAGTTCCCACCCACTTTGACCTCTAATTTTGTCAAGGGTACATTTACATGGCTTTGCCAGATTTCTCAAAGTGTTGGGTGTGCTGGACTGCGCCAACATCCCTTTGTTTGGCAGCTATTTTGTGAAATGAAATTGACCTTAGTTTGCAGCCATTTCTAACCTGACTTCAACAGGCTCTATAAAGGCAAGACATCATGCTTTGTCATTACCACTGCAAAAGCGATGAATTGGGACATAGACATGTTGCTAGTATGTCCCCCGTCATACTGCTATGAAAATTTAAATCGCCTGGGCAATACATCTGTTGGAAATGTGTGATGTTTTGGCCGCCTCCTACCTCTGGGCCATGGACAAATGCCCTGCCCGCTAATCCAGTGCCATCCTGGGGCATGCATACTAGGGGCAGGGGGATTAGTGAGGCGTAATGTCAGCCCTTGCATGACCGTGCTACACCTGGCAAGGACGGCCATGTTGTTTGCATGCTCCTGAAGAGCAGCGAGCAGCTGTGTTAAGCCGGTGAAGGAGCAGGACTTAGGGTCCCAGTTACCTACTAACAGATGGCCAATTGGAAGGATTGATGCAACCAGCCTGTTCATGACCCTGCTAATCGCCTTAGATGGTCTGCGGTCGGAGGTAGGTTCCTCCTCCACTTGGCTGTAATGATCCTGGAACGCACTCACCTGGAGCTGTCAGCACCGGCCATGTTGACTAGGGCATTTTCCACGTCCGATGTAGCCTGCAATTGTCACGGCCGGGCTCATGACGTATCTGCCGTCTCCGCTCGATGGCCTGCTGACATGAGATTATTGGAGCACAGGCCTCTGCATTTTTTGAGGTGGGTTCACTGGCCTCTACCTTACATAGGTTTTCTCAGAGTCAGCCTCTGCACCAGGGCATGGGGCCTCTGTGTCCAGGCACCAGTGGTGCTGACCTGTCCTGGCCTGGCTCATATCTCATGTCTTTGTGACCACGACCCACAGGATATCCTTAGGTGGAAGGCAATGAAGTGAGTCACCCATTGATATACACCGGTTGTTGGAGGGGACAATGCTAACGTCAAAAGCAAGCACCACTCTCTCTAGCAGGTGCTCCAGTTCCTTGCTGGGCTATGGCCTAATTGACGCTGCCGGTTATAGGTCCACAGACGGGGCATTGGTTACTGTTCAGAGTTGGAGCCATCGAAGTTGTCATGGTCTGTACTCTGGAATCCTGTGCAGTACACCAGCGTGTTTGTGTGTGTACTTTCTTGCAGGGGACATTGACAGAGTTTCATGAGGACATGGTGAAGTTATTAATTTTACCTTCCGCTGTGCCTGGCCTTTTGGCCTATACTCCAAACCCCTCCAAGTAACCATTTCAATAATTCCACATGCCTCCTCCTCACATTGCCTATGGATGACGTTCCGTCCGGGGCCATTTTGAAAGGGGCCGCCTGTCGCATGCTGCCCCCCCTGCTAGTCCTCTCTCTGCATTTTCTCTCTCCTACCTGCTTTGGTGGGGTCTCCTGTACTCCCAGTTTCCACTCCATGGCCCTCTCCTTCCCCGATACCATACTGCCCCCTCACAACACTTGCCTAACCCAGGCTCCTTTTCCGTTGCACGCCTCCATATTTCCGCTAAAGGGAAGCACATTGCGCTGTTGGGCATCAGCCGTTTTCCAGCACTATTGTGAGCGTTGCGCTTTCCCCGTGCAGTCTACAAACTGCAATCGGAATGGGGCTGTCTCTTGTGTAGGGCTACAGTCCTTAGATTGCTTTTGTGTATTGAGATACTGGATGACATGAAGTGCGTAGGATTGTTCCACACTTCTTACTGCTATTCATTTTATTTATTTATTTATTTATTTACATGCCAGAAGGAACAAGGCTCTTTTAATCACAAACGAACGTACAATAGATAAGACATCAGATTTGACGGGAAGCAGTGAGCTTCTCATAATGGGGTGAGTTTGAGTGGCATTCTGACCAGGTTGTGGAGGGGAGTAAATAGAACAGACACCGGAGACAATACATGGGTGAATTTACATAGATAAAGGCAAGCAATATTAGACATTTTTAAGTGCAGGTAGGCGGTCTAGCCAACTATGTTAGGGGTGTGCCCATGATAGATGAAGTGCTGGAGTGGAGGCAGAGAAAGTAAGCGACAGAGGCAGGTTAGAGACGCGGGAATAATGTTAGCTAGAAGGCCGACAAGGCCATCTTTGTATGTTTGCCCTAAAAGTAAACTTTAAATGGCTTGGAAATCTGAAAGTTTACATACTCCCAGGTGTGTTAAACTCCTAATCTCTCGTTGAGAAGCCTTGTCTTGCCAGCTTCTCTGCGTCGTAGCCGGGTGTTACGCTTGTGCAGACAAAGGAACCGCATCCTTCGGTCCAGGTTAATAAGCTCATGTGGATCTTTTCTTGGCATACATACATTCATTAAAGCATATGTTGTTTAATATAAATTCTCTTAATTAGATTTTCCAGTAATTACATGTGCTTACCGGCATGCTTGCATTTTTGTAGTACTTGCCAACTTGTTCTCATTTAGCATTTCTCTGCAGCAGGTGGTGTGTGGTAGGGAAGTAGAGGAGTAGGAGGAAAACTGGCCCACAGTTGTACCTGTTACGTCTTTAAGTAAAGGCGGGCATGCGCAAGCCTCGTTCTGGGCCGCGCATGCACGGAATGAATAAAGACGGTCCGTGCGGAAGTTGCTGCCGGGACCTCATAAGCTGCAGACGTGTGTTTGGTGTCTCATTGTATGAGTGCATGCGTGCGAGCGAGTGAGGCGGCCCGAGGCACGGGCTTACCCACCACAGTACCTATGGAATAGCAAAACACAAAACCCTCTTCTAACTAGATTAAAAGCGATGGTTTAGGCTTGGGAAGTGGATTTATATTACCATATTTCTCCTTTGGAACCTTTTTCACATTACCCAGAAGCACTTGCACTGCCTCCTTTTCAATTAAATAACACCTTTATGTTCTAACTGTACCCCTAGTGTGGCTGAGTAAAGCCTGCATTTTAAAGCTAGGACCTCCTGGTTGCTGATCGGCTCCATTTGCTTTTTCGTCTCCTCAGATACACCTGCGAACATCAACAGCCTCTGGCCTTGGCTAGCAACACATTTGGTTGAGCTACGGGCCTCTGTATTGGCACTCTCGCATCTGTACTCTCCAGCACAGCTTTTATCGTTCTCACCCCCTCCACATCACATGCCACCCTCCTTGTAGTGTAGAGCATGTGCAAATGTGCTCAAGTCAAGTCAGGCGGCCAGTACTTCAGGGGCCTGCCTTTACCCATTTCTGGTATTCCCAAGATCTGTATATGGGCACCTCTACAGGCATTTTCCAATTCCTCCACTGAGCTATTGCTGAGCACTTCCGGCCCACAAATAGAGTTCTACTGGGCTTGTCACTTGTCCTGGTTTTTTCCCAGTGAGTCACCTTTGGAAACTACCTGTTGCTCTGCACGTGGGAGCTGATCATGCTAAGTATTCCTTCCGTATAATTTACGCAAACCTCCATTTTGTTGCTGTTTATGCATTCTCTCGGCACTAATTCCCATAGTGAGCCTTCCTTCTCATAGTCCATTTCCTTCATGTCCTCTCTTTCCGTAGCTCTACATGGTCTGGAAGAATCCAGCCATGATCTTGTTACACCGTGATCCTCGGACAGCGTCTAGATGCAGGGTAATACACCTATCGCAGTCCAGATGTTTTGACCTTCAACTCCCAGCAACCACAGCCAGCCTAGTCCATGTTGAGGGATCATGAACGTTGGGTGGCCTAAACATCTGGAGGGTGATGGGTTGGCTACCAGCGCTCAATGCCAAAGCATATCCGCACCCGGCACAAGGCTCCTGAACATGCTTGTATAATTTGTCAGGAAGTTCAATGACAATGAATGCTTTCAATCCCACATTCATTAGAGTTCCATAATTCTCTAATTATCCTTTGTCTAAAATCTTTCCTGTCCTGACTTCACATATTGGCTACAATTGAAGCCTACCTGGTCCTATTTGAGTTCTTAGTGGGGCGCTTCTGCTCATGAATGCCTGGTCCTCATTCCCCAGGAACCTCTCCCCAAGCCAAGGGCCAATGTAAAGAAATCAACGCAGGATGTTCCAGTTTTAGTCACCAGAGTATAGACCTGAAGGCCAGCCTCTGCTCTTGACCTAGTTCCTAATCACTGCACCTAAGCCTGAGTGCACTGTATGTACCATATCTATTTTGATTTGCTAACTCCTACTTTCTGTATGTACAATTTTGTTTTCATGACATCATTTCAATAAAATAATGACACCATGGAGAATGCAGCTGTGAGTCTCCTACAATGCCACTGTTACCTGGGTACAACTTGGGATCGCGCATTGACAGCATAGCTTTCAGTGTAGCTGGCTAAATAAAGCTGAGCAAGTAGTAGTTTGGCATTTATATAGTACCTTTATCCCATTAGTAAGGCCTCAACGCGCTTGTAGGTGAACGACCTCAGGGACCGGAGTCCAAGTATGAATGTGGTTCGAAAGAGTAGAATGCAGGTGCGCATTAGGCCGAGATAGAGGATGAAATAGGCTGGCCGTGCTTCATTAAGCAACTCGATAGGTCAGGCGTATGGAAGGGCGCAAGAGATTGGTTAAGTGATCAGCTTGACTGAATTGTTTGTCGTAGGTCGAAGCAGGATTTATTGCTGGAGATTCCTTGTGTTTTCAATTAGACCGAATGTTATCGTAGGTTGTAGCCATATTCTAATGGCTGTTGTGCTTTGAGTGTTAGAGTGGAGTGTGGGCAAATGCATGTGGGTGGGATGCCGTGCCTGCGGCTGATGGCCACCTAGTGGTGTTTGGCTATGTACCTTGATCTTCTGCTCGGCGCATTGCCTTCTGGTGTTGACGAGCGAATCTTCATTCTCCCAAGTGTTCTGAGAGTCGAATGTTACCTTGCTATGAGTTATATGTGCATCTGTGCTTCTGGGTAATATCTGCTTTGTAGTTCATTCCTTTCTGGTAAACTCTTCAAATTTTTCTTCTAATATATGTTTAACTTGGTATTTTGTCAAGTGGTCAGTGTCGCCTTTCAGACAGAAGCCGAGGGTTGTAGAGATGGATGCTGGTTCTCTGAAGGTTATTTCCGCAAGAGCTTGAACAAGTGCTACCAGGAAAATGTCCTTTGGTTGGTGTGGCATGTGTCACAGATGGCACAGAAAGCTCTGAGTCCAAGGACAGTTCAATGGTCTTCAATCCATTATTTGTGGAGCCTATGGCCGTCCCACTCTCTCCCACTTCCCACAAACCTCCTCCCCAAGCCAGACGTCCATAATCCTGGTCAGTGCTGCAGATTTGTTGTCCATTACCGTCTAATAGCAGGATTAGACTAGTAATGTTCTCCTTAAAGCAGGCACACTACCTCCCTGAAGGGCTTCCTTTGCCTACTCTCAACGCAGGTTGGTGTTCTAATGGAAAATTAGGACTGTGCCTTCCAATTTACTCTGTATGATTTACCTGGTTTCACTCGCACACACGTTTTCCCCACCCTTCTGTTCCTCCCCACCAACTTCCTGTCCCTCTGAAGTTTCACTTCTCCGCTCTCCTGCCTCCACCGTTTGATAACTCTTTTCTTCCACCTCCTCCTCCCACACTAATTCTAATCCTCCTCCTTCCACACTACTAGTACTACTCCTCCTACCAAACTATTACTCCTCCTACTCCTCCCACACACTCAGTAACCCTCCTCACACCCTATACCAGTCTTCTCCCATTCACACCGTATGCTATCCTCTGTAATCACACAATCACTATCAATCTGAAGCCATCGGTTCACTGGCTCCAAACCTCTTCTGAACAATTTGCTGCTGCCTCTATACTGTTGCTGATCTCTTGGTCGCCATCCACCTCCTCCACTAACCTCCCAGATACACCCACCCTTCCTGTTTCCTGTCCCCTGCTTACATATCCCTCACCTGGTGCGGGTTGGCCAGTTGTTTGTTTGTTGTTTGTTTTATTATTTATAATGCGCAACATACCCTAATGTAACAGGGCGCATCAGTTACATGAATATGCGAAGCTTAGTTACAGAGGAGTCAATAATTACATAGTTACATACAGGTATTATGTACATGGGTATATGCAGAAAGAACATACATCTAGGCGGAAGCTGAAATGGTAAGAAACCAGATGATACAAACAACATATTTACAGCAGCAATATATACAGGTATAGGCAGTGGTAGGGTTCCATGTCATTTCATCGCCTGCCTTTTCATCCCCAGACTTTAAAACATGCACATTCCATCGAATGTACTCATGTTTTTTTTTTTTTTTTTTTTTTTTAGGGGGGTACCCCCCAAACCCCCCTCCCACACTTATTTTTTGCCATTTCCCACCCGCCCAAACCCTTATCTGCCCTTCCCCACCCCCCTAAAAAATTTGATGAGCACATTCAATGGAATGTGCACTTTGAAAAGCCTGGGGATGAAAAGGCTGTCGATGAAAGGATGTTGTACCGTGGTAGGGTAGTGTCAGTGTAGAACAAAGGCAGAATGGCGGGGTAGTGGTAGCTCCTCGCAATGAATCTTGCCTGCTTGCAGCATTTAATGATCATTCGCTTTCAGCCACAGGATAGTGTTAGTCCTAAAGTTGTGGTAGGAAAGGTCAGATCTCAGTGTAGGTGGTAGAGAGTTCCACAGTTTAGCTGCTTTCACCGGGAAACTGTTGCCGCCAATAGTGGAACAATTGAAATTAGGAATCGAAAGGCAGTCTTTATAAGCTGTTCTCGAGGGTCTCAGGGAGATATGTCTATGAAATCTGTTGACCAGGTAGATGGGCGCAGCATTATTAAGCGATTTGTAGGTGAGAGATAACGTTTTTGGGAGGATTTTTATCATTGGTAGGGAGCCAGTTGATCTGTCGGCTACTCTCAGAGATATGGTCTCTTCTGGAGATGCCTAATGCCACTCTAAGGGCATTGTTTTGTAGAGTTTGTATTTTTCTAATGGTAGCTTTGGTTGACCCAACATAGAGGGTGTTGCAGTAGTTGTTTGCATCCAATCTCTTTTCTTCCTTCTTCTCCCTGGATATGTATGTGTGAAACGCACCAAAATGTCGACCACATAATTGCGACATAATCTTCGCCCCGCCTACTTTCTCCACGCAAGCTTGCCGCCTGAGAGATTTGTCGGTGGTGTCCAAACAATGTTGAGGTTCGTTTTCAGGCACTCCTTGGGGAAGTTCAGTGAACCCTCTGTTTTTAAGTCCATGGTGGTCTAGTGAATTTCCCTTTGTTGCAGGATACTGGCGGGCTTTGCCAGTCCTGCATGCTGTACCGCTATTCTGTGATGCTGCGTGACTGCCATCAGTGACTCTCTCTCACCAACCGCTCGGAAGCAGTGATCAGGTCTCTGAGGCACACAAGCCTTGTTTGTGCAGGTAACTGTTTGTGCTTTCTGACTTATTTCTTTCCTCTCCACTCTCTTCTTCTGGTGTTTGCCAGTTTCTCTTTTGCATTCTTTAGGGTCAACCCCTGAAATGACATAATGTTATGTATAGCGCCTTTCACCGTTGGTATTGTCTCAACGTGTTGTAGGTTAAATGCCCTTCGGAGACCAAAGTCCAGGTATGGGAAATTCGTCTGAGAGTTTATAGAATGTGTGTGTGCATTTTAGCCATTCGAAGGTAGGTAGGCGTGGCTAAGTCCCTGCTAGTCACCCATGTTGAGCAGGCAAGTGGATGAGTGCAGAGAGGTAATCTGGAGAACATGCGAGAGAGATATTCTGTGTGCAGCTAGACCAGGTTTTATCGTGGGGGATAGCTGCATTCTAGTGACAGATGTGCTGTGCAAAGTATGTAAGGAGATGGGAGAGACATTATGTGTACATCTAGGCCAAATGTATCATGGGGAAAGTCTCATTCTAAGGGTAGAGGTGCTGTACGAAGTATGTGAGGAGATGGTAGAGACATTATGTGTACAGCTAAACCGAATTTTAAGAACACCAGCCGGTAGAGGTATCTGGAGACATGTTTCGGCACCTATGCATGCTGGCACAAGAGGAAAAGACCGGGTTTGGGGCCTCTTTAGTTGGTTTTCCCTTTTAACTAGGGCTGGGTCTGGATACCCCTTTAACCCACCCCCCAGCCACCACCTCCCATGGACCTGGAGAGAGATGCTTGATCCCCATTGACAAGGTCGAGGACTTAACCATATCACACCAGGGTTTTCGGGAGACGCTGGGGAACTTTCGCTCTGACTGGCATGGTGACACTTGCTTTCACCCTCTCTGAAAAAAGTGGGAGTGCTTACAAAAAGGCAATTGATGATTCAAAGTGCTGTACATGTGAAGCTTCTCTAGTCATGGCCCTTAGGAGGACACCATTTCATCATGGGTGAAAATAGGGCAGTCAGGACCTAGCTTTGAGTTAGGAAGTTGGTGGATAGAAGGATGTGATCACTGCGCCGTCGAAAATGGCAACTCTGAAAGTGGCGACCTCCATTACGGCGAGGTGCAGCGATCACATAGATCACTTGTTCCCTGTATCCCTCTATTTCCCCTCAACCTACTTACCTTTTCGGCAGCACACTTCTGTGTGTCGCTGACTCCCCTCTATCCCTGCGATGTCAGTTCCCACACACTTACGTAGGCCGGAGCTGGTGCCGCAGAGCCCTTATTTCTTTTTTACTTTCTTGTCCCCCACTATCCATCTAATGAACAAGAGGAGCGGGGTACACACAAGCAACCCGTGCACCCCTTAGTCAGCATAATGGGAGCCTGGATTTTTGTACGCCGCGAAGGCGCCGTGAAGGTTATGTCGCCATTATGTGGTCGACATTTTGGTACGATTCCCTTCGAAGGAGAAAAATAGTAAGGTTTGAATAATAGAGCTTAGGATAGCAGGTGACTCTCATTCTCCTGCACCCACATGCTTCCTGTCCACACAGGGTGTGAGACTCTCACTGCTCACTCGCTCCCCTTAATCAATATATACCTGTGCAGTTGCACCCCCTCATTCGCCGCAGTGGCATGGGCATCCTGGTACAGGGAAAAATCAAGGTCTGAGCAAAAGAAACCTTCCTGGGGCACTCCTGGCTATCCCTTGGAACCTCCATATCCTCAGGGGAGACTGAGCTAGGATCCAGAACTCAAAACAGGACTCAAAGCTTCCAAGGTGGCTGCTCGGCCGAGACCAGTCGTCCTTGTTGGCCACGCCAGGGATTCCACCAGTGTTTGGGCAACATGGAGTGCAGAACTCTGCCGCGTTTGTCACCAGGATATCTTGGCCTCTGCCAAGGAGAGAGTACGAGCTCGCGCCACTTCTGCCTGGCGTTCCGGTGACACAATTAGTCTCGTTTTGAGGCATTTCTGGTCAAAGCTTCTGGAAATGTTCCCCCTAGCCCATATTCTTTGCTTTAGCCCCACGCGTTCCAACGGTTTGGATGTGCATGCACAGCACACCCACCGGTGGTGACAATGCTTGGCTTAAGGCAAGCTACTTTCTAGGTCATCAGACTGATCAATCTTTCAGATTCTGCCTGGTCTTGCTGCACCAGCCCGTGTCAAGTCTTATCCTGCAAATTCCATTGCAGTTGCACATCTCCACCATGCTGATGTGGTGCGGACAGAATTGAGCAACGCAAGGACAAGTGTTAATGCATGCGTGTAGTTACAGATCAAAAACATGGGGACTAACTAGCATGCGGGCATGCGGCTGATCCTCTTGTCTATTTCACAAACTACGGAAAGTATCCAGAATGCCACAGGGAAGAGCCGCACCGCTGAATGCAGTGTCGAGTGGGCTGTTTTCTGTGGTGAGTTTCCATGCCTTCAAATGAGGCTGATGGCGGGTGATCTGGCATAGACTGACACATTTCACCCATTCAATGCTTACTTACGTTCCTCAGCCCCCAAAGCAGAGACAGCCATCCAAACAACTATTTTCCCACGCAACCACCCCCATTCTCTTCCAGCTTCTCTCACACTGCACGTGCATCTCCTTGGCCTGGGTTTGCTTCCAAGGGCTTTCTGTGGTGTCCATGTGCAATTGAAGGCAGATAAGCAAGTCCACCCAGATATAAAGTGACCAGAGACATGGAGGGTCTTTTCACTGGGCTGACAGTAGCTTGAGCTGGTAAAGGCTGATTGGTTCTGCTGAAGGGGATTGCCTTGACCATGATGAGCAGTAAGCCTGGGTGGCAACATTGATTGAGCAGACAACATGTTCAAGAAAAGATGGCAGGTAAAGGTAAATAGGCAGTCTGTGTGTAGCGCTAGCAAGAGCATGTAAGACAGATAGGGTATGGCTGTCCATGTATCTCATAGCATGGAATGAGAATATCAGCGACTGATAGAAGTCCAGAAGCGAAAAATGTACATACAAATTGCCCCTGATGAAACAAACAGTGATCGAGGTAATTCCCCACTGTGTTTGTTTGCGCTTTAAAACATGTTGTCATCTATTGAATTTTCAACTGTAAACGGACCTGTCATTTATTTAATCACGCTGCCATCAAGTGGTGCAAGTAAGTTCCTGCAACCATTTTCCACAGACGTTCTAAACTTTTATATGGATGTATGATATTGATCCTGGAAACATATTAAACATTAAATTGCATGAACTTTTGAATGAATCCAGTAACTGTATGGCAGTACAGCTGGGTGAGATAAAAGCCATCTTCTTTCCAGTAGTAATTAATATTGTGTTCTTGAGGTTAAAGAAACTTTGGAATATGTCTTCTGTGAATCTCCCCTTTCTGTGCACTGAAGGCAGTGCTAAGACTGCTGGCTTCCTTTAGGCCTGAGAGAACTGCCTCTTCCCAAAAGTGGACATTTTTATTAGTTTGTTCACAAGTGTCCTTTTAACGTTACTGCCACTTTTTATTATTAAAGCAATAAAGTTGCGGGTAAAGAGAATGGTTTGGTGCAAGATGTACAAATAACAAGGTTTTCATGTGTATGTGTATTTCTGTCACGATTTTGGGTGGCCTATTTTTGTCAAAAGCTATCGGACATAAGTGTTTCTGATGTCACCTCACTACTTAACTGGGCATTAGTGCCATGGGATGGAGGCTATATGGAGCCCGGGCCTTCACACCTAAAAAGGTTGCCCTCTGTAGAGGGCTGAAGAAGTAATTCGCATTCACTGGCTGCCGATATTGGTTAGTCCGGTTGTTCATGCTCGGTCATTGCATGTGGATATCCTAGGTTATTTCATGCCTTGTAGCAAGACTCCTAACTGCCCTGGAACAGATAACCCAGGATGATGGGGGTGGGCTGTACAGTTCAGTTGGTGTCGTTTGTAAAATGTTAACAAACGATCGAGATTCAATTAAAAAAATCAATAGACTAATCTATTGAAAAGAATGTACTGCACATTTAGGATAAGGTGTGTACACAACTAATGTATCCTACTCATATAAAAATGTTGTAAATATTGCACAATCAAGCAGATACGTCTTTATATGAGGGCAAAAGAGGCCCTTGCCCCGGGCCCCCACCTTGGAGGGGGACCCACAAAGCTGCATGATCTGTTGAAGTCAGTTTCCATTGTTGACCAAACATAAATGGCACACGTTGGGATATTTTATGGCATGCTGCTGAGGTTAAACCGGTTACCTGTCTTTTGTTGACAAGAACTTTCTGCTCTGATTAATTCATCCTGTAGTGATTTCTGTGTTCACTGTGTATACATAGTTTATGCATTCACTATAGCACACCTCCTGTAGCATTCTCACCTTTCTCTCTATCATGTGCAAATGCATAGTGATAGATTTGAGAGCTGCAATGGTCCAGTGGATGGCTTAGTGTGCTAAGCACTCATTGCAGAGATGTCTGTGCTATATGCAAGATTACAAAACCAATTCCAGCAAATGCCAACTCAGCCTTTTCTATGTCGGAAGTCGATAAACCTGCATGTATATGTCCTTTTATTTGTAGCACACTAGGTGCTATTATCGGCAATGTAATTGCACCAGATAGCAGTTGCTATAAAAACAAAAAACATCAGTATGGTGACGGTCTAGAAAAATCAGAAATCGGTTTCTTCAGACAAGTGGTTGTAAAAACTAGGCAGCCACCACTAATGATGAGCATAAGTGTTAGTCTGGAGAGGTGATTAGGTATATTCAAGACTGTGAAACCAAGGCATTCATTCCCGTGTCCTGGCTTTGTTAGCAGATGATGCAGTGATCCTGGACAAATCATCTTATATCACTGACAGTGCTGTGCTGTCGTCTGTGAAAAAAGGTTTGCCTTCTCAAATGCTGGTGGCATTTTTTAGCCCATTACCTGATCTTTCCTTTTAAATAGGCCATTTGAGTGGGACGGCTTCTACACAGAAGAAAGCGACCAGATATTGAAGGCCTCTGGCAAGCACTTTTTTGTACAATTCAACAGTTTATCTGCATGTTTATAAATAACATTTTCACAAGCCTGTGTTTTTAACGTATTGAAAGCTTTAAAATACAAAAGAGAAACCCAGATAAAATCTTTTAAGATCACATCAATTAGACTGCTCGTACTTTAATACTTCCCTTGATGATGAAGACAATGAAGCTAGAATCATCGCCATTTTACATAATATGCTTCTATAAAACTTTGTTTTTTGAAAAACTGTCATGTTGGGTTATTGCGATGTGTGTACTTTCCATGTCACTTCTATAAAATTGCATTGTCTTAGTTCTTGGTAAGAATTGGAAAAGAAAATGGCAGAATTTGCAGAATGGGCCCAAATCCCAGCATCACTGCCTAACCAATGTATGATCCTCATCTCATTAAATACCATATTGCCCAATCTGTTAAAATTTCAGTCCCATAAACTTTTAGAAATGTCACCCTTCAGAGTGATTTCGTTGTCAGGGTATAGTCTTCAAAAAAGCCTCACACTTGCGGTCAATGGCTATAGTGTTGCTCCCGCTATAATAATAGTGAGCATTTATATACTGCACACCACAATCGCTTGTTTCTTTGCTCTTCAGTTGTAACACTGCTTGAAAAACAAGCCCTTTTAATCTCAGTCTGAGACACCTTCCAAGAAGCTTCTAATCTTCATTCACTATCTATGCTATGGTATGTGTAGCTTTCTTCTTGCTTCCAATTGGTCTCCTGTATCTTTTGCATTATGTGAGGCGGCTAATCTGAGTTGTCTATTCTGGATTGTGTGCACCTTTTTCCATATGATCTGTGTCTTGCACTCATACTATGGCTAGTATACCTTCCTTGTTGCTGTCAGCAATGAAATGTGTCCTGGAGCTATGCTACAACACAAGTACCCTTATCATGGACTGCTAATGTTGTCCTTGAAATGCTACTTCTTTATCATTCTGATTACAGCAAGAATAAAGAGGGTAATGGGACTGAAAGGGAGACCCTATGCTTATTTTGCATGACCGGATATTCAGACCACTTCATTTGTTTTTGTTGGCGGAGGGGGGGAGGAGGTGTCCCTGCCCCAGGCCCCACAAGTGCTTAAGATGGCCCTGCAATCAGGCAGAGTTAACAAAGCCTTAAACATAAAGTACATCCTTTCTACATCTACTTAAGGGATTGGGGTTGAAAGACCTAACCTAAGAAAAAATGTTTCAAGGGAGAAATAATATTCAGTCTTTTCTCCCCTGAACATTACTGACTCGGCCCACACCCCTACCCCTACCCACACCCCCACCCCCCACTACCCTACCTACCTTCCTTGCATTCCGACTTGCTGTGTTCCTGTGACGCCTGTTCGCTTTCACTTCTGTGATCGGGAACCGGCGCTGCAGAGTTGTTTCCTTTTTTTTTTGGGCCAGCTGCAAGGGTGTCCTCCACAATCCTCGCTCACAATACAGTGAGCAAGAGTGCGGGGGACACCTCCGCAGCCCCCAGCACCGATTGCATGATCTGGTCGATCTTTTCGGCCGTTCAGATTTTTTGAACGGCCACAATTCAGCCAAATCACGCATTTGGTATTTTATTCTCAAATTGTTTGGATGAAACCTAATTAAGAACTAGCCCAAAAATACATACATTGTTTATTTGTACCATGACGCTATAATTCAAGTTATTTATAGTTATTTATGCTGTCTTAATTTTAAAAGCGACTCCATAAATCGATTTTTTTTTTTACCTTTGAAAAACCCTTGAGGTGAAAGCATTAGGCATCTCTTGCACTTCACACCTGGAACAAAATCCTAGCCGTTGAAATGCACTGCAGATTGCTGCCCCAGCAGGTTGTCTCATTTAATTCTCAATTGTGGCATGAGAAGGGGAAAGGGACTGGGAAGAGTCTGGGGAGGTTGGGCAAGAGCCTATGACTAAAAGTGTATTCAAAGCAAACCTTATATTTGAGGCTAACAGACTTTCAATCAAAAGCATTCCTTTGGCGGGAGGCGGGGTTCCTTGGAGGTGTGGTTTAAAGAGGACTGTCGTCGATACTCGACTGAAGTGGCTAAAGGATGGCGGTAGACTGATGAAAGGGCATCGCGTGCACCACGTCCTGGGCATGTTGTTTGTGGAGGCCTATCTTTCAAACTCCTGGATGTTTACATCTGGCTAGGTCTCATTGAGACTGTGTAATCCCCTCCCACCTCTCACTCAGCCTCCCCCCCAGATACTGAAAGTTTGTTGGAGAGTTAAGGGGGTACCAAGAGCCTTAATTGGTATGCCTCCACTTTTGTAAACCATGACAGATGGAAGTGGAAGGTGACCTACATGGTGGTGATGTTGTCAAATGCGGGGGGAAGACTGATGAGTCCACCGGCCTCACGTAGGGTTGGTTTCTGTGGAACTAGTGAGGTGTTAGGGAGGCCGGCAGGTGTGGAACCGGCCAAGGTTGGGCACAATTTTCTGCTTTGATGTATTCAGGTTCTCGCTGCTTCAGCTGGGATTTGGCTAGTTGCTTCTGCTTGTTTGAAGAATCACAAGAGCCTTTCCATAACCTGCCAGACATTGCAAGTGCCACAGCCAAACCCAGGGTGAATTTAAGGTAACCAAGCTTGTGAGCCCATTATTCACTAGTTGATGTCAAAATACAACACAGAAGTTGTCAGGTGTCTGGTGGTCAGGGTTGTGTTTCATCCAGGGGGCATCATGACTACTCAGGGTGGTCGCAAATTAGAATCTTGCCAAAATGTGAATAACAGCAATTACTGACACCAAGGCAATGTTCATGCGTCACTTTCCAATAAATAGAGCCCTGAAGGTTGCCCAGGTTCTGCAATCTCCCATGATATGATATGATATTTTATTTATAGAGCATCCATACACAAGTGTTGCAAAGCGCAACGAGACAGGGGAGGGGCACATGGGGGGGACAAGACAACTATCTTTCTAGGCCCAGTGACATTGAGATCACGCAAGTGCAGAGGAGAGGAAAGGGGAAACGTGCAGGACATAGGATCTAAACATCAAGAAACCAGAAGTGCAGCCAGCAGGTGGCAGTGCAAGGTTAAGTGCAGAACAGCAAGTGATAGATCATGCAGGTAGGGGACTGTAGGGGGACCGTCCATATATCCTAAAGATTTAGTAGGGTGTTCTCCTACAAACCCCAACCTTACTGTTTAGAGATGGGTAATGATTTTGATTGGGTGGTTTTGAAATCTGGGAGTATTTCAATGTTGTCTATATTACAAGTCTTCTCCCATATTTGCAATCGTTCCGGTATATTTATATACAGTGTTTGAAATAGAAAAAAATATACTCTCGGGACCCCCCCCCCCCGGGCAATCCCCCAGCCCCCACCCACCACTTTCATTCCAGAGGGGGCTATGTGAGTGGAGCCCCAGCTCAGGTTGAGTAGTGTCCTATGGCGTCGGGGAACCTAATCCTTTCGATTTGCATAAAAGCAAAGAGCGTTTTGGGAACATAAGAATGACCACAGAATTGTATTCTTGAAATATGCCTGTGATAGTAATTCATCATGAAACCCTTCTGTAAAGTAATACAACTTGGGCTCCCCGCAGTCAGTAAATGTCACAATACCCATCCTAATGGAATAACGTCTGTAAATTAAATCGCAAGACATATACATTGATGTAGACAGCCTGTCGACAAGAATTTAAGCTTGCAGCGTTTCTGCACAGCGCTCGTCCACGCTCACTTAATCGAGTCTCCCAAAGACTGCTTGTGGTTGGTGGGAGCAGATCTTGGCGACTGCTGGGCTTAGTTGCTAGCCCTGGTGTTTGGACCTTGGCCTGCACTCCTCCAAGACAAAAATTGCCAGGCACAGCTCCGTCTTGCTCCGGATCATTTCCTACATACACACACACATACACACACACTACTACTAGGAGTAACTCTGAGTCACTCCTGACATATACTAAGCATAACATAGTTCCTACTAATAGTAACAACTTTAGTTTTCTCAGTTGGCTGCAGCAGGCCAGGGTTGTATCATACAGTCCCATCTCAAGCTATAGGATAAAGGTGCGGGGTGACCTTGGGAGCCCCCAGCATTCCAAGAATCCAGGAACAATGTAGACAACCAAAACATGAAGCACCCTAGTGTATCCCTTCCCTGCACTTTATAGAGACTGGTCAGTGATGAGAACATCCTTCTCTTAAGCCCCAAGTCCTTATAGAGGTGTACCCCTTTGCCGATCCTGACTACCATTGCCGCTGGGAATTTCCACACGCCCCGGCCCAAAGGAAAGGGAAACAGAGTTCCAAGGGGCCAGGATTCTGGATCGACGGGATATCCCTGATTCACTCTGTACTTTGTCTGCCTACTTCACTACCACGTAGTGTCCGGAAGCATGGACATCCTTTTCAAGTTAAGAGAAATCCAGAATACCTTCCGGCGTTGATCCCGCTCCCACCCTACGGCACAGAATTAAAACTCTAGATCACGTGTCCTACTAGCTCGCTAGAGTTAGAAGAGCTTGTCGCGGCTCAGCTCACCTGACATTGCCATTTCCCATCAACCTGTCTACCACCATACCCATTTAGCCATATGGTCCTGGCGCCTATTCAGTGTTCCAACAGAAACATAAATAAATGTAATTGGTCATTCTTATCCCTACCAGTCTTACTTTACTTTTTGTCGTTGTTCGATTGAGCGCGGAGAATCTTTATGGTTGTATCACCTGTAATTCTAATTGGTTATTTATAACGCGCTTAATACCCAGAGGTTTCTTAGCGCGGACCCGAGGATCAAGCCTGTGTTGATCTGCGTCGTCTTGCTTCCAAGGCGAGCACCTTGCCCCTGAGCTATCCTCCCGATTTCTGTTCCGACAGATCACACTGTAAGCATGCATTATTTTTTCAACGATTTGCCCCGCTTTCTCTTCCTCTCCTCAATGACATGTGTCCACCTGCCCTTTTAAAAAGGTTTTCTTTTCGCATTGATTGTTTTCCTGACGTCCTCTTTTTCAAACTTCCTTACTTTTACTCACTTTGGCTTTCAAGGTTTTATGTTTCCTGACTTTTTGTTCGACTCTTGCATGAGGTCCCATCAGCCCATGACTTCTTCCCCACTTGCCTGCAGGGGACTTGCATAACTGATCCAAGAGTCCGATCATGCTGTCGCAGGGTATGTCCAGCGGTTCTATGTCATTTCATCCCCAGTCATTTTTACGGCTGCCTTTTTTTGAGGACACTTTTATGTAAAAAGTCATTGAAATTTGTATTTTTTATTTTTGTGGGGTTCCCCCCATGTCCTCCCTCTTCCACCTATTTTTAACTATTCCCAACCCCCCACCCCCCCAACCCCTTAACTGCCCTTTCCCACCTCCCAAAACATTTTGGTGACTTTTTTCATAATAGTGTACTCTTAAAAAAAGGCCGTTGTAAAAATGACTGGCGATGAAACGACGATATACCATCCGGCCTGGATAGCTCGGGAGTTAAGGGCTTGCCTCTGACATGGGGCCTGCCTGCCCTTTGAATCACGTGCCAAGGCTGCCTCTGCTCTTCATCCATCCAAGTGGTTGAGTCCTAATAAACGGGGTAAGAACGCCTTTTATTATAGCGCTTAGAAGCGAGGGGAATCCCGCATGATGCACTATATAAGAACACACATTACTGTTATTATAGTTGTAAACATTTATCTGTCCAGATTATTTTCTGAAGTAGAGTCAGTGGTATTTAAAACAGGACTTACACAGTCTTGCCTATAGACTGACTGTGCCAGGCTGATAGCGGCGTAATGAACCCTATCTGCACCTGCCAGCATTTATGAGGCTGTTAGCGCAGCTGGATATTACCCCACCTTGCAATAATTCTATCAATCTTCAGCAATTTCGAGTACCTGAGGTGGTTGTGGTACAGCATGTATGATGAAGGTGGCAGCGTTTGTGCCAGGAAGCCAGCAAGCTACATGAAACCTGGGCATTAGCAAGTGGGATGGGTTCCATGTGACGATGCCCCTCAAAAATGTCACCATGCAAAAATGGTGGCTTTTCCCGGCGACATTATGTATGGGGACATTATTACCTTATACCGTGGCATGGGGCAGCACACCACGTAAAAAGAAGCTCTGAGATTTCAACCGTGCAGAAATGTCCCTACTGGTTTGTGCTGCTGCCCTGTCCTCTTTCCTCCTGTGCATTTAAACCGGGGAGATACAAACTCCTGCCTTTGAGGGCCACAAAGCTATTGGATTGTCAGGCTATCCCTCATTAATATTCATGAGATAAATTTGCATGCATGTATAGGCCCATGGCTTGCCTCCTCCCACACAGTGTTCTTCTCTCCTCAGTCGTCGCTGCCAACTGACCCCGCGACTTGAGCGTTTGACCCGCAGTAAAACAGCAAACCCTCGACGCTGCAAAGGCGTTCGAAAATGCTGCGAGTAGGGCAGGCTGCTAACAATAGCTTTGCCGGGGTCTTTTGCTGTAAACAATCACAGGGCTTTGGCCTCCAGCGACAGCCTCAGTTTTGCAGACTTTGGCAGGGCCAGGGCTTCGCTCTCCTTGGGGCCATGAAGTCCCCCTCAACTGCAAAGGCGCGAGTAGGTGGCTGCTGTGTTCCTAATTCCAGTCCCCCAAACCGGGCATTAGGGCATTGAAACACTCATTTGACTTGTCTGTGCATTTGAAAGGTGAACAAGTCCTCCATTTTAAGATTAACGTTTGAGTGATGAGAGCTGATGGGTGCTTTTGCCTCTTACAGCTCCAACAGTTGACTGGGTAAATCTGGATCGTCCCTCAAGACACTTAAATGGAGTCCAAAATGGAACCCTTTATCGCATTTTAAACTGCCTAACTTATTTCGATGATATCGTGCACAAAAAGTTTTGTTTTTCTTTTTCTTTGGAACTTCACATTTTCTTTACATTGTTCATAGCTTACAAGCTGCTGGTGGCGTTCCCTTAAGTCTTCAAATTAAGTTGCAGAACCAAGGGGAGAGTGATTAGTCTTGCGTTACTTAACATTCAGTTGCCTGTATACTTCCCCTCTGAATGGGCTATATAATGCCACAATCATTCGCTTTTTTGTTTAATGTATTTCTATATTTTTCAGGTTGGGATGTTATATATTTTTAATAACCAGATCTGAGAAGATATGTGGTAAATCACTGGCCTAAATTGCAGAATGGGCTCAAATGCCAGCTTCTCCACTTAAAGTGTGTGATTTTCGATGGATCTTTTTCTATTATTGTACCGTTTCTGCCAAAACAGACTGAAAAAAAGAACAAACTTACACGTGCGATTTAAGTCAGTCATTTTCACAAGTTATTGGTAGGGCCCAGTTAAAAAAAAAGATAATTTCTGAAAACAAAAAAGTAAACATGCAAGGAAGACCATAGTTTAAAATCTGGTTCATTGTGAGCCCAGACAATTGTATTTGCTCCATTACTATATCCATTAATTAGTGATGTGTCAATGTGTCAAAGAGAGCTCAGATGAGGTTTGCCCAAGATCACAAGGCACTGCAGTGCAATCCCACCATTTCCCAACGCCGTTTAAACGGTAACTCAAAAGTACAATGCAGTGCATACTTCCACTGAGTGATGCGAATAAGATTGAAGTGCTCGCCTGTCAAACTAATGGAAAAGCACAGTCAACTAAGGAGCGGTCATTTCGATTAGGGTAAATACACTTATCTACACGAATAAAAACTATGACAAATGGTAAATCAAAGTGCACTGTGCTTGTTCCTGATTCTGATGCAATTTGCCCTCAATGCGGTGGGTTCATAACATATGTGTCCTTTTTATGGTGGTCAGTGTGCATTTGGAATTGGAAGGAATCCTCAGGGATTTGCCTGGCATTTCGAGCTGGGCTGCCTTTTTTTGGTGGGTTCAGACTGATGTGGCAGTTAATGTTCTACCACTGTTAGGGCACCAAGAACTAAAGCATGATTGAGGTCCCCCCAGTGGGTTACAGCCACTCGATCGAGCTATTTCAGCATGTGTTCCTTCTCATGGGTGAGTGGCTGATATTGTTAGCTTGTCATGCATTGAGGACTGCAATGGAGGAGAGCGGGGTAGGAGTTCAAGGTGGAGGGAACCACGACTGATGAAAAGGAGGAAGGAAAGAAGGGAAGGTATGGTGGGGGAGAGGAAAAGAGGGGCACCTCTACCACACCTTTTCATGTGCAGCACGTACCTACTTCTGTTGATAAATGGCAGCAGGGCGACCCCATATAACATAGGGCAAGAAACCTGCATTTTACAGACCACTCTCCTGACCCGATGCTCCTGCACTGATGTGTGCAAAACAAAAGTGGTGATGGCTGGAAGGTTTGGAATTAATCCTAACTTCTGGCATTGCTCAGAGCAATCCTCCAGACCATCGTTCTTCAGCCTGCCGAGCCATTACAGAAGGGAAAGACCATATTCAAATCAGGCTTGGCCCCACCCCAAAAGGGGCAGTCCAGCCCGAACTGCTTGGTCACATCCCTTCCGCACGAGACCACAAGCAACCCCAGACATGTTTCGGCCTCATTGGGCATCATCAGTGAGGAGTATGTTGGGTCTCTAGGGAGTGCCTGGGATATTTAGAGTTTGCAATTAGGGAACTGCATTCGTATTCCAGACGGATACAGTGAGGCAGGGCCACTCAAATACAGTGAGGCAGGCCCACTCTCAAGGAAACTTAGAATAAAACACCATTGGAGGGATCCGACCCATAACAAAGACGCAAAAAAACACTTAAAATATTTCTTCCCCGAAACCCTAAAATAATCCCACTCTCCACCCCACAATTCCACCGACCTGATAAATACTTACACATTTATTCTCACCTTGGAAGTATCACCCACAGCAGGAAGATTGACTAATGAAACAGTACATTTAAATGTGGAGAAAGATTGGGTAGCGCACCGCACAGGTGATTTACACGTTAAGTGACGAAGGTCG
Organism: Ambystoma mexicanum; assembly: GCF_040938575.1. Classification (NCBI taxonomy): domain Eukaryota; kingdom Metazoa; phylum Chordata; class Amphibia; order Caudata; family Ambystomatidae; genus Ambystoma; species Ambystoma mexicanum. Next base: position 1,244,960,663 of record NC_090934.1, read on the forward strand.
GAAGAACAATCCCAGGGGATGAAAGGGGGAGGGGGTGAAGGGTAGAAGCCAGGAAGTTATGGCAGTAACATCTTGTTATGGTGGTTTCTTCCGAAGTGCCTTCATGGCCGCTAAGTAGTCTCGTTGTAGAAGAGAGAAATATACAATATTACAGGGTCAGCGACAGATAAGTCGATTCCCCCATAAGAAGAATACTTTTTGGGCAGCTTATAAATTTGGTGCAGTTCGACAAATGTGCACACAAATCTATAGACGCAACACTGATTTTTTTTTGTGTGTGCGGTGTCATCAAGGAGAGGGCAAAGTTATAGGGTGGTTCCAAACTTTGTGAAACCCAATCGACTTGTATTCAAAACAATGTGTTGCCCCTACAGACTGAATTGCTGGGCAGACTTTTGTCAAATTTGCTCAAGGAGCAGCAGCCTAGTCCCGAAAGCATGTTTTTGCAAATGTGTGCAAATCCATCCAGCGTTTTGTTTAAAAATGGCCAAACAATAAGAAAAACAAATTAGAACTATCTCGGTTTAGTTTGTGGACTTTCTTCCTGGTGCCCAAATTTACAGTATTTTTCGGGAAAGCGGATTAGCTGGTTAGGAAAAGTCATGTGCCTGGAAATGTTTCCAAAAAACACCATTGTGGTTCCCACGGATTCTAGGGCAATCCCACCTAGGTTTTGTGATGTTTATGAGGAATAAAGCTTCCCTGTGGGAATCCCCCCGCACTCCCCTTCCTCACCTTGCATAGGGCTGGGGGTCCCAGAGGGGTGTAATATGCCCCAGAAATATTAAAACTGTTAATTTTACCACAATATTCACCAACATTGGGCATGTTAAAACACACTTTCAACTTAGTTAAAATGGCAACTGGGCTTTGCCACAGGCCAGGCCCAGGGACTACTGTGGGTGGCTTGGTGGGGCCTGGGAATGTGGCCACTGGACAGGACCACAGGCCATGGCCAGTGGCTCACAGACCCATTATCCATAGGAAAAGCCAATTTGGGGTTACTTATAACTTATCCGGATTTCCCAGGCATGGCCAAAGGCCATGCCCCACTCTAGTTGGCTGAGGGCAGGGGCATGGCCAAAGGTCCTGACACAGGCCATAAACAGTGGCCCTCGGGCCCCTTTTGGGGACGTTGGCTACTGAGGGTGACTTTGATCATACCCTGAGGAATGTGCTCACACTCTGGGGAATGCACCCACTGGCCATGGTCGCAGGCTACGGCCAGTGGTCCACAGGCCCATCATCCATAGGAAAAGTAAATTCTGGGCATTGTGTAAGTTGGCCATGGACACAGGCCACAGCCAGGATCCTATGAACCCATTTTGGGAATGTTCTGGCTATGTTGTCCTAATAGAAACCTGTGAAGTTCAGTGAAAAAACTTTGCTAAAATGGCGCTATGGTTGTGGTGCATAATCGAAAACCATAGAAATTCACAGGTTACGGTAAGCTACACAACTATAACTCGCTTGACTGCAATTCACTGATTCTGGAGGCACACATGACATCAAATGGCATCCTCGATGACATTAAATGTAACATTGCCAATCTGTAGACATCCATGTGTGTTGGTATAAGCAGTGCATAGTGGGGCACAAGTTGTGGGTTGTGAGAAACCTGAGGGTATTCTCACTCCTAAACCCCTTTCATCCTCTGCGCAGGTGGCCAGGGAAAGGCCATCGCTGTTGGATCCCGACCCTGGGGCTGGAGAAGCAAGAGAGGATCACCTGGCTGGAGGGCCCTTGGGGACTGAGAGTGGGGTGCCCTTGGGTGAGACATGGTATCCCCCTTTCCCTGTTGACTACCAACCCAACCCTTCCCCAACCTTTATGGGTTATTGTAAGTCAGCTCCCCTTGTTTGCCCACATATAATATCTGAGTACTGGGATGAGGAAGAGGCAACTAAGAGCAATGAAGACTACACTTTTTTCGCACTCTGGTACTGGGACGAGGAAGATGCCTGCTAAGAGCAGTGATGGTCGGGCATGTCCCTTTAATTGTGGTCAGGCAGGGCTGATTCAACATCCACACCTGCAAACTGTCAAGTGGCTGCAGGTGTATAAAAAGAGACCAGCCGAGCAGCAAAGAGTGCGACAAGGAGAGTAACAAGGAGAGTGACAGAAGAAGCAGCAGGGAGGCCGGTGCAAGCAGCAGAGGACTTTATTTGAGAGACACGCTGAGACGCTGAGGTCTGCAGAGAGAGGTGGTCTTTGGAAGCGTGGCCTGGGAGCTGGGGCTCCATAAAGCAGACTAAACATTGTGAAGGAAGCCGTGTGGAAAGTCTGTCCGTTTGCCTTGTGGTCGAGATGGTTGTTCCCCTGTGTCAAGAGGTCACCACAGGAGTGCCTGAGGGGTAGGAGTTGGAGCCCGGACCTCAAGAGGAGAAGGCTGTTTGATCCGCGCTGCTAGGAAAGTGGTGAACACGACCAGTGAGTTTCCAACAAGTAAGAAGCCTGGTGTGTGAGCGTTTTGAACTTTTCCCATTCTAAACGGAATACTTTGTATCAGAGTGGTCACATGTTTAAAGAAACACGTTTTCAAAGGTCTCCTGTTCAATCTATTCTGATCTAGTGAATTACCAGGAACACTTTGTATCATAGTGGTCACGTGTTTAAGGAAACACGTTTTTTGAAAGTCTCTGAGTACCGAGCATTACATTTTAAGCAAACTAAAGGAAAGCAGAATTAACTGGAACCCTGAGTTTATTCCAACACAGCCAAGATATAACAGGAAAAACCCAAAATAAAAGGAGGGCGCTTGTTTGGCCAAGAACCCTAAGACAAAGGTTATTTTTTGTGATACTGAAACTGTGTTGTGCAAGGGAACCCTGAGACTTGAAACATGTATTGACTTGAGAAAGGAGTCTCAAGGTGCTTTTGTCTTTGGAACTGTGTTACTTGGAACTTGGGTAAGGGAACCCTGAGTATTGGCTAAAACGGTATCATCCTGAACTTAAAAAAGGTAATTTTGAGACTTTTTGCCAGAACTGTTTTATACTTGGGGAATGGAGCTGAAAGGAAGCTGTGAGCTGAGCTAGAAGAAGCTCAGAACTTTGTTGAACACGGTTTCTTTTTGGTTGTTGACATCCCCACACATTGTATAGATGAGTTGTGAGGTCAAGTATAGGTTTTGGACACAGATTCTTAAGTTGAACTCCTTGACTCAGACTTTCCTTAGTTTCATTTAGGTAGGGAAAACCCACCCTAGTACAGAGCAAATTAGGCCTACAACCATCCTGGGATTTAAGTTAATAAAGTGTTGTCTTGAATTCTGAATCTGTTGTCTGTGTCATGCTTCATGATGCCTTCACCGGGTGCATAGTTTACCATCACTACTGCCCAACTATGGTTTTCTGATTTTGCACTACAATCAAAATGCTCCTTTAGCAAAGTTTGTTTTCTGAATAAATAACTTAATTATGTTCAAGAGTATGCAGATGTTCCAAAGGGAGTCCAGCACTGGCCTAAGAAGGGCACACACTTCGGAGCACACTACATGTTCCACTTGGAATAGCTGGAGAAACTTTCTCAAGCTGCTAAACCAACTATTTTTGTCTGATGCTTAGGGCCCTCTCACTGACTGTAGGAGAAGTGTGTGGAAAACGACTCGAGCAAGTATGAAAAAAAGATAAAATAACCACATGCAGTGGCTATCGAATCCCTTTCCTCGTGATGTTCTGAACAGGATAAATTACTATTCTACTCCAGTCGTAGATGGGTTTGGGAAAAGAGGTAGTCTCATAAAAGCAATCATACATAGCTTAATTCTAATGGTGAATTAGGGGAAAAACAGTGAAAAAAAGGGTTTGTGCTTTTTCTCCCACTTCTGGAAATCGCCCTTGTTATGGGATTCAGGCAGCACATCCTATCCCACTGATTCGCTATAGCATCAGGAAACGCTGCTCGCACAATGCCGTGTATCGGACAATCATGAGGATTCTGATGAAAGCAGGTGGCCATGTTTTTGCAGATATGTAATCCGGGGGGATTCTGTGCCACCTGTCACGGGAAGAGGGAACAACTGACCAGAGTCGAGCAGTAGGGCCACAAGAGGAGCTCAAGATACCAGGTGGTTTGGTTTTGCTCTGGTCATGGGGTGGTTGCATAGCAAACTGGTGCAAAGAAAACAGCATTTCTTAGAACTGCAGTGCTTAGTCCTCCCCTTCCTCTCCCTCATTGGTAAGTCATCCATCGTGGCATCAGTCACTCCATCTCTGGGGCTTTTTGTATCCCCACACTTCTTTCTTGGCAGTTTTGTGGGGTCTTTCTTGGCTTAGTTGGTTCTCATCAGGCTGTTGCCTTCCCTCTTGGATTATTATCAAGATCTGGCACCACTACGCCTAGGGCTTGGGTGGCCCTGGCAAGGTTTGGTCATCAGGCACTTGAACAAACATCCAACCCCCCAAATTCAACTCCTTCCCCCTTGGATGGGACAGGGCCTGACTCAACTGCTTTCTCCAGGCCTTCGGCTGATGGCCAAACTCTTTTCCCATTGGATGATGTGTTGCGTGATCAAGCCTCTGAGGGCCTTCCCTCCCTAGAGTACCCCCATTCTCCATCACACTACGTCCTCCTCCTTTTTGCTCGCTGGTCACTCTCTTCCACCTTCATCCTCTTGCCTCTTCCTTGCCCCACCATGTTGCTCGTTTCTGCACCTCACCTTTCTGTATCTCGTTTATTGACCCTCTGGTTTTTTCTCCCTTCATCTGCTTTTACTTTTCTCCCTACTTTACCTCTCCCTTTTATCCTTCCTTCCCTCTTGCCCCCTTGTATTCTCTCTGTCCTTGCTCTCCTCTTTTTACTACCTTTCCTCTGCTTGTCACTACTACTTCTTTCCTTCCCACCTCTTTAGTTCTTTCTATCTCCACTCTCCTTGTTCTTTTCTCCACTTGTCCTGTCAACTCTTTTTTCCAATTTCCTTTCTCCACTCTGCCTTCTGCCTTTTTTCTCCAGTCTCCCTTCGCTGTTTCCGCTTCCTCCTCCTTTGTCCAATATTCTTTCTCAGCTCTTCTTTCCGTCTGCTTTATTCACCCTCTTCTCTCAGGCATCAACTTTAATACTCCACCAGGCCGTTTTGCTCTGCACACCTTCTCCGTGCTCCCGCATTGTTCTACTGAAACACTTGTGTACGAGCGCGATACAAATAAAACATCATATCATATCATATCACACTGCAGCTTCCCGCTTTTATTTCCCTCTGAGAGTGAGGCACCAAAGGCCTAACTGAGTGAGTGTCCTCAGATGTTTGCAATGTAAAATTGTGCCTGAGAATTGCTCAGTAGGCACAGGGACTACAAATGTGTGAGCTGGAAATGAGTCTGTGGACCACCTAGTGATTCTGCCACCAGAGGCTATTTCAGCCCTATCCGCCATCTTGGATTCAGGCCATCATTGCTGCCAGCTGACGGAAAGTGCTCTTGTTCCTCTATATGTCTTGGTTTGGTTTCTGCTTTTCTCTTCTCACGCGGCCGTGCAAACTTCACCATGCCAGCTCACAAGCCATACCTCTAGGAACACTCATGCATTGGTCCTGAGTGAAAAATTCTTTTTATTCTTTATAAAACAAAAAAAGTTGATTTAGAAAGACAGCTGAAAGCGGTCTTTCTAACTGGACCTGTCCTGCCACTCGCCACACACGAGTGCGTGCAGCGGCTGACAGGCAGGTGCGTCCGGAAGACAGAAGTCACAGGCGTCCCCGGGATGTATTAAGTGTGTGTGTGTGTGTGTGTGTGTGTGAGGGCCGAGGGGGAGTTCATTTAGTGTGGAAGGGAGGCGGTGGGGGAATCTCTGTGCCATGTACGTGTGTTTGTGTGTGTGTCTGTGGGGAAGTAGAGGCAAGAATGTGTTTGGCATGGGAAGGGAGGGGTCTGGGGAGCAAAGGGGAGTTCAAGGGCTCAAACCCCCCGATTAAAAGAAAATCCCGCTAGCGCTGAAGAGGGTGGGGGATTGGCTAGCAGGGAGGTTCGGGGGTGTGAAAACCCTCCGAAAATTTCATTTTCCCATAATTGAAGGCCCCACAAAATCAGCCGAAAACATACAGTATTTTTTGCGTCCGGCCTTTAATATGCAAGATTATCACATGGTACCCATTCATTGGAGTCTTTGAACAAACCAGCTGTTCTTAGAGGTGGGACTAAATTCATGGATACCCTCAGTGGCAGGTGCAGAGACTTCTCAAATTTCAGCTCCCATTTACACAGTAGTTTGTCTTCAGACTTGTTTGTCTCTTAGTGGGGGATACCTTTGTGCAATATTGGGGGGCACACAGGCCAAGGCTATGAATGGGTTGAGGGTGCCTGGAGGATCCACCCAATTCCTCATCTGGGGCCTCCATCATGGAGCAGGTGGTGGTCCCCGGCTCCCACTGTGGACCTAGGCCGATCTCTAACCTTACTTGAATGTGACAGTCACATGCCTCAGACCTGGTGCAGCCACCTGGGAAAAACAAAGTTCTCACTGGTATCAGTAACTTGTATTTTGAAACAATAGCTGTGGTGTTTCCGAAAAACCTGCATTCGTACAAGCCAGGTCTTTAATACAAATCATAAGAGAGGAAGGATAGCTGAGGGGCAACGTGGTCGCCTTGGAAACAAGATTACGCTGAGCAGCACGGGTTCCTGTACTTGGAGGCCGGAGGCCGGAGGCCGTCCGCCATGTAGAGTGATATAAGAAATCAGTTTCATTTTGTGCAATTCCCTTTAATACGTTTTTGTAGTTCTCATGTTCAAAAAGGGTTACTCGTGAAGCCTTACCTATTCTATTTTTTTTTTACAAGTCACATGCGAACAAAGTTTGTGAAAGTTGCCTGCCGACTCATATTTGCAAGCCAAATCTTTCAGCGCCGGAACTTGACTTCCGCTTCATTCGAGAAGTCGAGCATACTTTCATGGTTAGGTATATTTCACTATGTAAAGTTGACAAACATGACATTGCAAAACACTGACCAGGAAAAACATCTTTTGCCGGCATATCCACTGGCTTTTAAGAAATTGCTGTTTGTGTCTTGTTCTGTAATATTTGTAAGGGAACCCAGTAGATGTCATTGCAGAATTTAAACCGGAAACGTTTTTCAGCACAGAATATTTATTCTAATGAAATTCACTGACTATATTTAAATGAAAAAAATACAGATAATAAGTGTGAGAAATGATATATTGTTTTGCTAGGGGTAGGGGGGGGCTGCAGGAGATTCGCCCTACATTTTGCAGCTGCTTTGAATTAAAAAGTGAGAAATTTGTGGTAAAAAAAAAAATCATTGCTAAAAGAAATCACTGGTGAAAACCCATTAAACCACCTATAGTAATATATGTTTGAAGATTAACTAGAAGAGTCAGACAAAATGTCCTAATGTGCAAATGTGGCTGCTTACCAAGCATTTCAGGCAGTTTCAGGTACATATAATTCCAGTGTTACAATCGATTTCGGTCAATACTAGGTTCAGCAATATGTTTGGAGTTGACCAGCTAGATTGAACGATCAGGTCACATTTGCTTGGCAACTTGTGAGCTTTTAACCTTTTCTTATTAGATCAGGACGCAGTAGCGCAGATTCCGTCCTAGACGGAGGATTCATTGAGTGACAGTGGATGGAGTTGGCATTCCCCAGTCCTACATATCTGATATGATATATTTTATTTGTATCGCGCTCATACACAAGTGTATCTGGTTGCTCTATTACTTGTCAACCTCTATCGATAAATTCTACAGGCTCTAATTCTGTTCAACATCCAGCGACTGACTCTGGTTATTTCATACTTAGCTCCATTGCCTCCATGTCTCCACCCTGAAGGACCTTTGCCTTACACACCATAGCATCCAAAGACGTAGCCGCCATCCACAAAAAAAGAATCGATTAGGTGGTTCACAGTCAAACCTACACATGAACAATACAAAATTCTCCCAGGCAACCTACATGGAGTCTTCTTAGGGTGAAAGAATTGCTGTTGAATGGCAATTTAAGTTTAAAGCAGCAATGCATGCTTATTTTTACAGAATCAGTATTTTCCTCTTAATGTCTAGAAGGTGTTTCTGAGGTCCTCTAAGATCGTCAATCGGAATTTGGCCCCTTTAGTGCATTTTATTTCCCAGATATGCTGCACTGTTACCTCTGAGGGTGGGAGGCACAGGGGGGCACCCTTTTTAACCTTCTGAAATGCCTAGCTATCAGAGGACAAGGAACAAACCAAACTGACTACCCCTCTCTCTACGGCCTGTCGATGACACAGGTGAAAGTGCAATAGAACTGTTTTATATTTCTACAGTCCTACAAACCTTTAGTGAGCCAATTATTTGACTGAGTCCGATGAATACAAAATTGTGAATCACTTTAATAGTTACATAAAACCATAACATAAAAACATTCATAGGATTGTTCATTCATCAATCACACCTTTCATTCCAATTCATATATTCTATGGACTAGGGGTTTGACAGATTACAATTATTTGAGCATATTGGCTGTTTACAGTATGCATGACAACGGAAAACACATTGGAATTTCCTCTAGGTCGACATATGTTTCGGCCCTTCTTTCAGGTACCATCGTAGTCTGCGATGGTCAATATGGTAGGTATTGGGCCATCTTCAGGACAGTCGTGCTTATATTGAACTTTAGTTTCATTCCCCTTTTCTCATACAAAACGACGAATCTAAAAACATAAATTACATATACATTGCATTGTGCACCGGTCTCTACCCACTTGTATTTATTCAAGGTGATGGCCAAATTCATAAACCAAAGCAAAACACCCACCTATGGTCGACTTGTATTATTGCAGACCTTGGAGCTGTGAATACCGGATATCTTTCGTATTTCCCAGTATCTGGAACCCTGTTTACAGGGAACACACAGATCATAATTAATACATTAGACGGCTAGCATGGAGGACAATGATCCCCCTTATATTGAAGTGACTTACGAATGTGAATAGACAGTATTTGACTCTTCAGAAAGCTTTATTTTCTCTTCTTTCGATATCTCGTGATCCACTGTTGTTAGTTTGATCTGGTGTCATCCGCGACATCCGATGACATGCCTGTAAGTGAGGCACAGTCAATTACTTCCACATTGAGCGTGCTGGCATCAATGTGCTAATGTTTTAAACTGCTATTTACTTAGTTGCCGTGTCCGCTACTACCTATTGTGAAGTTCATTGTTTTTTACTCCAATTGAGGTATACATACTTTACAAGGGACTACGTTCGCTGTTATTTTGCTTAAACAAAGGATTAAAACACGGGAAATATAGGTAGTTCAATTCCCATTATACGTGCACCTTAGCCATTTATAAATTGGCCGGTATTTTGATTTGGGTATCTTCCTTTTCATCTAGTTTGGAGATCCTCTCCTCAATCCTATTTACCCGCTTCACAATAGGTAGTAGCGGACACGGCAACTAAGTAAATAGCAGTTTAAAACATTAGCACATTGATGCCAGCACGCTCAATGTGGAAGTAATTGACTGTGCCTCACTTACAGGCATGTCATCGGATGTCGCGGATGACACCAGATCAAACTAACAACAGTGGATCACGAGATATCGAAAGAAGAGAAAATAAAGCTTTCTGAAGAGTCAAATACTGTCTATTCACATTCGTAAGTCACTTCAATATAAGGGGGATCATTGTCCTCCATGCTAGCCGTCTAATGTATTAATTATGATCTGTGTGTTCCCTGTAAACAGGGTTCCAGATACTGGGAAATACGAAAGATATCCGGTATTCACAGCTCCAAGGTCTGCAATAATACAAGTCGACCATAGGTGGGTGTTTTGCTTTGGTTTATGAATTTGGCCATCACCTTGAATAAATACAAGTGGGTAGAGACCGGGGCACAATGCAATGTATATGTAATTTATGTTTTTAGATTCGTCGTTTTCTATGAGAAAAGGGGAATGAAACTAAAGTTCAATATAAGCACGACTGTCCTGAAGATGGCCCAATACCTACCATATTGACCATCGCAGACTACGATGGTACCTGAAAGAAGGGCCGAAACATATGTCGACCTAGAGGAAATTCCAATGTGTTTTCCGTTGTCATGCATACTGTAAACAGCCAATATGCTCAAATAATTGTAATCTGTCAAACCCCTAGTCCATAGAATATATGAATTGGAATGAAAGGTGTGATTGATGAATGAACAATCCTATGAATGTTTTTATGTTATGGTTTTATGTAACTATTAAAGTGATTCACAATTTTGTATTCATCGGACTCAGTCAAATAATTGGCTCACTAAAGGTTTGTAGGACTGTAGAAATATAAAACAGTTCTATTGCACTTTCACCTGTGTCATCGACAGGCCGTAGAGAGAGGGGTAGTCAGTTTGGTTTGTTCCTTGTTCTGTTCAATAAACCTCCCTGTTTACATATCTGACCCCCCGAGAACAAAAAAATTTGGGAGGACCCATTTAGATTACTAGCTATCAGAGGATACATCGGCAAAAATATCATGCTATTAACTTAGTTATAAATCACTTGAAGTTCAATTTGGTTAATGCAAATGTTGCACTCTAGGAAGCGTCTTGATTGTAATGCGAGAGGTTGCCGTCTATGTGGGGAAGGAGTTCTGGAAACCGCTAAACACCTGGTGTTGTATTGCGTAAGCCTAGACTTGCGCAGGAATGTTGGACACTCAGCCATTCCCCTTGATGTTGAGCTACTTTGAGCAGGGAAATGACTGTGCAATAATGTGTCACCTGACTAAGAGGTGGCCTAGCATCAAATGCATGTTGGATGCATTGATCCATCAATATCTTCTTCCTTAAATTAGGCAAACAGGATGCAATGTTTTTTAAACTTTCTGTATTAACAGACGGATTATGTAAAATTGTGTATAGCCTTTTTCATCTTATTTATTTTGTGTATTGGTTTTAACTGCGCATTCAAACCCTTAATTGTCTGAACTATACTTAACAACACAATAAATCCCTTGACAAAAATGTTGAGTTCTTTTTATTGAGTTTCTCAAATAGTTATAAGATCATTAAAGCGGCAGCATAGGTTGTATTTAACATTAAACACAAGCAATGACTTAATCTCTTTTTCTTCCGATCATCAGGATGAATTCAATGGAAGTGAGGTTAAATAGCACCAGCTGCTAATTCTAAGTACTTGTGCAAGTTCTGGGTAAAGCACCAGAAAAGGTTTTAGGGACTATAGTTGTTTGGCAACTGTTCCCAAAATCCTTCTGCATGTGTTGACCCAGACCAGTATTCTGCACAATGTTTGAAGGGCTGGCACCAATGCGCTCAGCCAGCGCACTACCACTTGATTCCGGGCTTTGGGAAGTGCCACAGCTACAAGCTGCAGCTATAAGCCTGCAGTATCTCAGGCAAGTCCTAGCAGGCAGAAGAAATTGTCAATTTAAATTTCAGATCCCGCAATTGCAGGTTGGGGTCTAGTAACCTGTACCCAGTAAGTTACCACTTCATGTCAAGATCAAGCCAGGTGTAGCAATTCTGCATTTTTGCGTTCACGTCTTGGGCACCCCCCACTCACAATGAGATCAAGCTTCCTAATTTCCACCTGGGTGTAAAAGCCTATGCTTTTGGTTCAGTGACACTTGCGTCGTTTGTAAATATATTGCATCGAAAACATCATCTTCAATTTCTATTCGCAGAGCTTCCTCCTACTTGCATTTTAGAACTATAGCCAGACCTGCCTTCAATTGCGTTACTTACATGTATAAGGGGGAGATGGCTTTACAGGATAAGGTAGCATGTTTTGCATGTTTGACTACAAAACTCGCAATGCCGCATTTGGAAAAAGAGGTATATCTGAACAACTCTAATCATGTGCGTGGCAGAGGTGCCTCCAAGTTCATAAATTCCTTCTACTGAATATCATTTTTCAGCAATTGTTTTAAACAAATCTCTTTATTAGTTTTGACATCATGTTAGGTACAACAAACAGGTTGTACCCCCATATAAGGAACAATCATCCCACCAATGATCCAATTAACCCACCTCAGCCCCACACCCTTCCCACCCAAACAGCTGCAGACTGCGTGTTGCACATAGAAATGTCCCGTGCCATACCAATGAACACCCCCTCCCCCGGTCCTTCCTTAACATCGCATCCCAACAATGTATTCAATGACGATCGATAATCAGGGCCTCATGGGGCATCTCTTCCGAAGGATAAAGCAGGCCACTCACGAGCGACGCCCACTACATTCTATTTGTTGTCCTCAACTCCACACACACACACACACACACCTTCCCTCCTGGTCAAAGTGGCAAGTTCCATCTTCACCCATTTGACCATATCTCTAGACCAATCCACTATTCTAGGGCCCTTTGGACTATACCACGGCATAGCTTGTGGCCGCTTCACTAGCACTAGGGCCAGTTCCACCATTTTGTTGAGTGACTTCATCCACTTCCTTCTGGAGAACTGTCCCAACAAACATATTGGAGGAAAATCTGCATTCCATGATGCCGCCCATTCCCCAGATTTTAGCCAGCACCCCCTTCCAAAAGCCACTAAGCCCCGGGCATTGCCAAATCATGCGTATGAACTGGCCCTCGACAGTCCCACACCAAGGGAACTGGGCAGTTCAATTCTTTAGCAATTGTTATGTCCTGCAGCTTATTTTAAGCCCTGACACATCTCCAAATCCCTTCACTTCATTAACAATAAATAGCAGGTTGACCTCTGGCATCTAACATAAATCAGCATGTCACCAGTGTAGTTATAGGAGGGCTCATTGATTATAAAAAAGTAACCCCTTTTTCAAAAGATCCTCACGAATGATCCACGCCAGTAATTCACTTGTAAAAGCGAAGAGGAAGGGTGACGGGGGACATCCCTCACTGTCCCTCTGGTAAGCTGATGTCTTTCCATTAGTTTACACGATATCCAAAGACTCCCTATCTAGAAAGCCGGCAAAATCCATGAATCTTCTCCCATAGCCACGCTCTGAAGGACGAAGAACCTAAAAAGTCATTCAACAGAATCAAACATGTTTTCAATATCTAGTAAGGTGTCATCAAGGGGATATGAGGATCAAGGACCATTGGGAAATTTAAGAAAAACCTGATATCGGACTGCATGAACCTACCGTGTCTGAACCCCAACCAATAAGAGGGTACGATAGCAGGGAGCAATGGGACAAATACGGCTCAACGAGCCAGTTCCTTGGTCAAGACCTTATCATCAATATATAGCAATGATAGGGGTCTCTAAGATTGACATTTAGTGCCACCCGTGTCTGTTTTTTTAGGGCCATTTTCAGAGGTCTCCTTGGTCTCCTTGGTCTCCTTGGTGGAGGGGCCAAGAATATCAATTTCAATGCCTTCTGGTTTAGCATTCTAGGTTTGGGGACAATGAATGCAGCAAACTCTTAGTAGAACTCTACGATGATTCCATCTTGCCCAGAGGCCTTTCGAGAAGCAAAGTCCTTTATCGCTTTGAGATGTTCTGTTTCACCATTGGGTACTGTTAGAGTTTCCTTATTCAAGCCCTCAACAAAACCAGTGCAGCTCGATGCAAGCATGCCTGCATTCCAGTGTCTATATAGTGTATTGTTGTTAAAGATTCTAACAAAAAGTTGCAAATACACTGTTCACTTCCTTGCTGCTCCAGCACATTGTACTGCTTGGGCTTCATACTTTTTCTGTTCCTGCCTTTCACTTCTTGTCTCGCCATCTGCCCAGGTAATCTACAATGGTGGGCTCCTTCCTGGCCATTGCCTCACAGTTCATGTTTTTAGTTTCACATGTGGCCAATTCTCAGAACTTTAACAGATTCTCTGTAATGTGGGTCAGAGACGTGTCCCAATTTCCGGTCTCGTAGTCGATCTCAAGCGCCAGCAATGCTGATTCCAATGAGCCCATTTCAAAGTGGACGGCGCACTCTACTCCAGATTCTCACGCAATGCAGATGTGCAAAGGCGGTGCCTTCATTAGCAGAAAAGAACTGTCGTATTTTCTGCGAGGTGTGGATTTGAATGCTGGGCCAGTGAGTGCTTCAGGTCTAACCCTCCAGGTGTAGACATTGGGAGAGGCCTGTGACAGTCACCTCCCTGCCATAGAGTCAAGGACCTGGGAAAGATATGACTAAGTCCTGGAAGCCGACCATACCAAGAAGGACTCTTGACATGTTTCAAGAGTCAGTTTCTCAAACGATTTGGAAAGGCCATATAAATGAGCACTACATTTCTTAAAATACCCCACCACAATCTCACAGAGGAAACCCCAGAGGGTATCCAGAATCCTAACTACAGAAATAAGGCTAGAAAGGGTATGGGGACACCCTTATCACTCATAGAAGTACTTTCCCCACTCTGAGGAATACAGCTATGGATGACCTGCACTTCTCTCCCGTGTAACACAAAAGCTGTCAGTAGGAAGTGCAAGATTTCCTTCTGAAACAACAACCAGCGACTGAGGACTCTGATTCTCACTACAATACAAACCTGAGGAAAGAGAAACTCATGTTTTCCCTATAGCTGCAACTCCAGTAGAAGGAGCATGTCCCGCAGCCAACATCTCCATTGAAATCCATCAGAGAATCACCCACACAACGCAGAATAGTGGAGAAAAGGATTTCCAAACTCCCGTCCAACAAAACAATTTTATAGCACACAAACTACCCTGCTGAGTAAAGGGAACAGCCAGACTGCACTGCAAAAAAGATAAATGCTAGAGGAAGAGAAGGAGAGTTAAGACAACAACATCCTCAAAATAGCTCGCAGCTTCACATAGAGAAACATCCAAATTGGCGGCTGACCTATTTTAAGACTTTCATCCGAGATGTAAGCCTGCAAAGCTTTCCTGTCATTGCTCATGCTAAAAAGGAACACTTGACATTTCTAGCCACTCAAAGAGAGGCTCTTCCGTCCAAGCCCTATACTAACTTAGACCGTCTCCCATGACCAGAGTAAAGGGGGAGCTTTGGAGTCCATAGCTGGAAAGTTGCATTATTGGGGAGCTGGATAAGCAGCTAAGGACTCTGGAGTGGAAGAGGAGTGAGGCAAACTGGATAACCTGGGCAGTAGAGGAAAGAGGAAAGAGGAAACCCAGAGAGTGGAGGATAGTGGAGAGAAAGGGAAACCCAAAGAGTGGTGGAAGGAGGAGTGCAAGAGAATCTGGAGAGTGGAGGAAAGTGTGGAGACAAAAAACCCAGAGAGTGGAGGAAGGTGGAAGGGGAGAACTCCTGAGGGCGAGTGGTTTGGCCTACCTCAAGAAAAGGAGTTGAGTGGGTACCTTATTCCCACAGAAGAAAAGCAGAAGCTGTGCCCTGTGAGAAGGCAGCAAAAGAAAAGGATAACGCTCTGTCCCCAGGCAGAGTGGAGAGAGAAAAGGAAGAAGCCCTGGATGAAGGGAGAGTGGAGAGAGAAAAGGAAGAAGCCCTGGGTGAAGGGAGAGTGGAGAGGGAAAAGGAAGAAGCCCTGGATGAAGGGAGAGTGGAGAGAGAAAAGGAAGAAGCCCTGGATGTAGGGAGAGTGGAGAGGGAAACGGAAGAAGCCCTGGATGAAGGGAGAGTGGAGAGGGAAAAGGAAGAAGCCCTGGATGAAGGGAGAGTGGAGAGAGAAAAGGAAGAAGCCCTGGATGAAGGGAGAGTGGAGAGAGAAAAGGAAGAAGCCCTGGATGAAGGGAGAGTGGAGAGGGAAAAGGAAGAAGCCCTGGATGAAGGGAGAGTGGAGAGGGAAAAGGAAGAAGCCCTGGATGAAGGGAGAGTGGAGAGGGAAACGGCTAGAGCTCTATTCAAGGAAAAAGCAAAGGATGAGTAGGCTCCGGCTAAGGAAAAGGCACAGAAAGAAAAAGCAGAGGCCCATGCCAAGGAAAACTGAGCAAGAATGCTGGTCGCAAATACCAATGAGAAGACAAACTAGAGGAGTACCTTTGGCATTAACCCCTTAGTGACTGTTTACAGCGTGGGGAGCGCTTAAACTTAAAGAAACGATCAACTATCCTGACAAAGCAAATTGACGCTGTACACTAGAATGGCTCTCAGGTGTCATTTCTAATGACTTGTCACAGGATCGATTAAGAGGGATATGTAACAGTGGGGAGTGATCAGACAAGGTGCTTGAGAGACTTTCAGTCAGCTGTGGCTTATTAAATGCCAGAGATCTATTCAACCAGAGATCTATTCTGGATGAAGAATCTAAAATGGGAGTAGTCTCGACCATCAAATGATAAACAAAACAGTCCTAGTGAAGTCTGTCAAATCAAAATGGCCTATGCTAACAAAACCTAATGCCAGCCCTATCTCTTGTACAAAAATGTTAAAAGGAGAAATGTATGCAAAAGGAAAAATCTGTGTTCTAATGATAATGTGGCTAAACCAGCTCTCCTCCCCACGTTAGGCCTCACAGGTCAAGGAGATCCTTGTAGGCAGGATAACACACTCTGGCTCGGTTTCCAACACAGTACACAGTTCAAAACCCTGGATCGAGACTCGCCTGACCTTCCACCTTAAAGTCTCTTTCTCTGACTTCAAAATGTATGTTTCAAACACAACGTTCACAAAGGTCCCCCTCTGCCCGACTCAGACATTTCACGATAAGGTTTAACACAAAGTTGCAAGGGGGCTCCCTTCCCCAAGCTTAGTGTACTTCGGGTCTCCCTCAATCGGGCTCGGACCCCTTTCGGATGTCAAAGTCTTTTGAATGTGCTAGGTTTTCTCACAGACCACCGCAGAACCACTTTGACTCAATGTTCACTATATTACTTTCACTCTTGCCGTTTATTCGCCTTTTAGCTTTCAATGTATCTTTCTGAGTCTTTCGAATGGGTTACTTCCTTTCACCGGACCACTCTGTTACTTAGTATTGCTGATCTTGCAGCTATATTTTACTTTAAAGTTCATTCACGGGTCTGCCTTTCTTCGTGTCTCATCCACACACGTTCAGCCTTCACTTGTGATATGATGTTGCTACTTCATTCACTTTGACACACACCGGTCTCTGAGGTCGCTTGCCAATTCACTGGCTGTGTGCGCTTCTTTCTTGTTTTGCGGTTTCCAATTTTTGAGTCAAGGTTGGTACCACAGGCTTGGCCTTGCCTACCCAAATCTGCCGTTCACTCGGGAGGGTCGCTGGCGTTCTTGGAACACAATGCAATCTTCACTTGTGGGATGTGGCCTTCTTCACATGTCTTTTGCGGTCTGTCGGAGGCAATGACCTCCAGTAGGGAAGCCTTACGGTTTCCGACCCACTGCTCTCGTACCTTGGTCCGTTGCTCTGCTCCAGTAGGTGAGCCTTCATCCCGGAAGTTCTGCTCGTTCTCGTGTTCTGCCTTGCTCAGAGTGTGTCTTTAGGTGTTGCCTTTTATTTGTGTGAGGACAGCTAACTGGTATCAGGTGTGTGCACTTAGGGTAAAGTGCATGACTTGCCTGACCCGATTAACGGGACATGTCCAGTATGATGTGAGAGAGTTAGTCTGGTTACTCTTAGTTACCCTCTTCCTCAGCACAGTGTTTGTGTAAAAGGGGGGGGGGGAGAGTTGGGACTTCGTAAATCCTAAAAAATAGTATGGTGTAGATGGACAAAAGAGGGGGCAATACCACATCTCACCGTCTGCTATCTCACCCCCACTCCCCGAAGACCCCTCACCCAGGTGATCCTCCCGCACTGGTCCACCCCCAGGGTCTGGATCCAAAGGCGATGGCCGTTCCCTGGCCACCTCTGGTTTCTCACAAGTCCTAGATTTCTAAAAACCAACTAGAAATTCTGCAACAAGAAACTCATGGCATCTAGCAAAAACAGACTGGAAACATTCCAGGGAGTCAAAATTTAGACCATGCACGTTCAATAGTGTCACATCAACTCCCAGCAATACCCCAGCTCCTACAACAAAGTTCCACTCCAGGTTGTTGACAACTTTATTGTAGTAGAATTGAAGACTGCAGGAGATCAGGCTTAGGACCCCACTAGAGTCTGATTGGCATTGTAAATTACCCCATTTCTTAGAAAAACACTTGTGACATACATTTGAAAGGTTAAATTCATTTGGTGTTTGTTTCAGTAGGTGATAATATTATGGCCCTTGGTTGAATTAGTTAGACCCCTGACATTCCAACACACCCTCTACCTCCAGAAGGTAAGGTGCATTGGGCCTCATTCCAAATTTGGTGATGTGGGGAAAAATGGCGGCAATCCCATTACCGCCACTTTTTCTGCAACACCAAATTATAATTTTTGCCGGGTTTTCTGACAGTCTAATTACTTTACAGTGAATTCGCCAATTTTTGGAGGAAAAGTGGCAGATTCACCTCCAGCTTGTTGCCAAACATTATCATGGAGTCCTATTGGGATTGACCACCACTTGTTATCTCGTGGTAACTCCACTGTACCCATTGGTGGTAACTGTAATTCAGTTTGGTGGTATTTCGGCAGATTTACTGCCAAACTCGTAATGAGGCCCATTATTCATGCACTTGATTCGTAGTAATCTCACTAGGAAGATGGGAGCTTTCATTCCCCGAAGAGGTACTAACATTTTGTTTCTGTGCTTTAAATGTATTCCTGATCAATTTATTAAAAGTTAAAGCATTAAGCGGGGGTGTGGGAAAAGGCGAAATTCGCTTTTATCGACTTAGAACAGGCGTTCAATGGAAGAAACCGAGAACTTCTATGGAAAAAGTTATCAAGGTTGGAGTGCCCTAATGGACTAATCAGTGCATGGAGGAACTTTACTCAAACATATCTATCCGGGTGAGACTAAGTCAAACAGGCCTCATGACAAAAGAAATCGGTACATTTAGAGGTTTGAAGCAGGGTTGCCCCTTTGCACCGGCTTTATTTAATTTGTTTATTTCTGACTTAAAATTGGCAATGGAGTCGGGCACATTGCTGCCGAGAATAGCAGGAGCTCCGATCGGATGGCTACTCTACGCTGATGGTCTCGTCATCATTGACCAGACCCCAATTGGTATGCAGCGAAAGTTAGCAATGTTGCAGTGATATGTAGATCGTAATGGCCTTAAGATAAACGCAATTAAATCAGAGGTATTAATAATCCAGCCCGCAAGGGGAAAAGGAAAATGACTACAATGATGGACACTGGGGGAAGCTGTAATCCAACCAACGGAGTCGATACAGTACCTGGGAATAAACGTGAATGTGAATTCTAGGGATCTCCTGCGAATTGGGGAACTAAATTTGAAAAATAAAAACCTGGCAGCCCTAGGTAGGAAGATTCTCAACAAATATCGAAGATTCTTAATGATCCCATTGATAAAGTTTTACAATCAAAAAGCAGCACCGATAATATACTGTGGTGCAGAGGCATCATTGTGTGTACCGTGGAAGATTTGGGAGCCTTTAGAAGGTATCTTCTGGTGAAAGGTATTATGTTTCCCAAATTGTGTACCGATGGCAGCTACTAGATATGAACATGGCCTTGTTTCATTGCATGCGAGGGGAATATGGAATTCACTATCCCTATTTCGGAAAATAAGCGGTGAAGGAATCCCAGTCCAGTTTGAAATACTTAAAGATGGGCAGCAAAGTGATGGGGCAATGAAGGTGTGGTCTTGTGAATGTTTGAACATTTTAACAAAGCTGGTTTTGACTGAGCAACAACTAAAAACGAATCCGGAATCCCTGAAAAAGAATCTATGGGCAGAGGATTGGATGGAAACCTGGGTGAAAAAAAAGCAGTACAAAATATTTCAGCATTTGAGAGGAAACATTAAACAATTAAAGGGGTTGCCAAAATACCTAGACAAATTCCCCAGTAGATATTATTGTGACAGGCTCATACGGTTTAGAATGAACCTGTTACCCACCAGGGAAATCCTTGGCTGTAGGAATCGAGGAAAGACTAACAATTGTACATGCCGCTTTTGTAAGAAACATGTTGAATCATTGAACACCTAGTTATGGAATGCCCCAGGGTGAGAGACTGGAGATCAACATGTTTGGGCTATTTTAGAGAAGGATCCCTGGCTGTGCGTGAAGATTGGTGGGAATTGGTATGTGGGGCTACTGATTTTAAGCTGCCGTGCGCTCTGATAAAATTCTTAGATGAAATGTTCAACCACGAGTAAGTTGATAACGAACAATTAGATTTTAGGGGGAAGAAGTGGGAAAGGGATAAAAAGGGGTTTCATTTTTTTTCTAATTGAATGTAATAGTGGTATTGTGAAATTGTTGTGGACTTGTCATGTAAAGAGGACAAGAAATTTAGTTTGGGAGGTTATTTCTTCTCTTGAAATCTGCCAACAGACCGGCCATCTGAGCAAGCCACACAAATTGAAGGTAGCCGTATGTTATCAGTGATACTTTCCACAAGCACAGCCAAAGCATGCATATTTAGCGCCTCCATGTGATAATCTTGAATATTGAAGTACGCATTTCAAAAAGACCAATTTCTTTTTTTGCGTGCCCCATTTGGTGCGGCCTTCAATATTTGCCAATATAACTTTTCAGGCTGGGGGGTGAAAACCTCCTAGAAGCCGATCCCACGCCTGCCCTCACCCTTTAGATAGTGACATTTCACCCGCCCCCGATTTCCTCTTAGCTCCCCCGCCCCATCCCCGCCTTAAAGATTACTACCTAGACCCCAGTCACCTCACAGGCAGACACGGAAACACACAAAACACAAACTGAGGGCTTCCATCAGGCCTGGCAAAGGCAAGCTACGCCCTATGACAAGAAGTATCCACCAAAGATGTACAGCACTGGGGTGGGAGCAAGAAGACTACTTCTGGCACTGGTCTTGGTTACCCGCCGGATCGGGATCTGACCGCCATGATGCAACAGCTCCAGCACAGCACGATGAGCATTGGCCAAAAGCTGGATGCTCGGACCGAAAAGGTTGACGTGTCCCACAATAAAATGAAGCAGTAGAACATCTGGAAGCCACCGTATTGATGCTAAGAAAAGAGTGAGACGCTGTCAAATCTGAGAGCGATACCTTGGAAAACAGGCTGTGCCGAAATAACATGTGAATTTTAGGCCTCCCAGAATCAACACAGACTAGGACCCATGGAGCAGTTTCTCAATAAAGATGCTTCCATACCCACTAGGAAAGCCAGTTTTCGTAGCACATTTCCAAATTGAGTGGGTACATAGATCCTTGGGCCCTCTCCTGGCTTGAGGCCTCCCACCTGTCCCAGTTGTTACTTTGGTTTTCAACTATCAAGAACGGGATCTAATCCTTCCAGCAGCCCGCCTCAAGGAATATGCGCAACATCAATCTCCCAAAGCTTTGATTTTTCCAGAATATTTTCGGTCCCAGAAAACCTTTTACTGAATTACAATCATGGCCTATGGAAAAGTGGGTTCAACATTCATTCTTTTTCCACCCAAGCAGAAAACATAGCTCAATGGCATGTTGCACATTGCCTTTAGAGGTTGAGTAACCTCTCCTGCAAATTAATAACAATAATAATAAGAAGAAGGAGTTGTCCTTTCTTTCGTTCCATTTTACTGGTAAAGAAAAGTTAGCTGATTTCATGACTTGAGAATGCCACATTGTATATTGCACACATGGACTTAATATATTGCGAATTGGGTTTTATATTTGTTTGATTATTTTTAAAGTCATTATTATTGACTGTATTATACTAAAATAATTATTAATATGAACCTGTGGCATTGCATTGCTTGATCACCAATCCCCTGTTTCTGTGTTTCCTTGGTTTCATCACTTGGGGGACTGAGTTATCTCATGGTAGTTGTTGGTCTGCGGTTTTTGAAACTATGGTATTGTTTTGCACAACATGTTTATATGTATTGCCTTCTCATTTATGAGCTAAATAGATATAAAGTAAAAAAAAACTTTGACGCCCCGGGGCCCGCCCAAGTGCACGCAGGGGCTGACGGAAGCAGCCATGACAGAACAGGTGGGGGGGGTGTGTGTGTGTGTGTGTGTGCGTGAGAGTGAGAAGGGCCAGTGATTTACTACTGTTGGCCTATTTAAGAGACCATTGTTTTGGACAACGCGTATTAACGTGAAGTACAAAGGGACATTTTTATTTTGAAAGCACATGCAAAGCAGCGGTGAGATGTCCAAAGTCTGTGGCCTCCTCCAGCTCATGTTCCTTTCTGAGTTTTTTTAATCATAGTGCAGAAATGAGTGTCAAATCTTTCTGGTATAGATTACACCCATATTCACCTTAAACTCCCAAAAGCACAGAATGCTTTAAGAACACCAAACGTCTACAAAATAGGGAATGTAATGCAATTTCCTAAAACTGAATGGTTTGAAAAAAATGTTATCCTGCGCCTTTGCTCTCCTCTCTTCCCTTTCTGCACCCATCCTTTTGAAAGTACAATCAGTAAATCTTAGAAAGCAAGAAACCAAATGCTTCTTCTAGACTTGCTCTCACTTGTCAACACTGTGTAGGGAACTCTTTCAAACATTGGTTCTCAGTAATACAGAGAGAAAAATACTTCATCTATCGCATCACACGACTGACATCTCATTACCATTATCAATCGATGACCAGATAACTGCGGCTGCTATACCACCCAAGCAAGCCAATGGATTTCAGCACAAGAATGCAGAGTTCAAAACTCTGCAGATGCATACCGGCAAAAGAGTAAATGGGAAATCTATTTTCCCCACTTAATGGCTTGGCCTCCATTGACTTTATATGGAACATAGGACTAAATTGAAGGTAATCTGTTTTACACATGCTCTAAAACGAGGGGGAAAAGCCACAGCAACTGAGCTGCTGTAATTCAATTTCACTTTCATTGATGTCCCCAAAAAGTCGCCTCTTCTTCAAAGGTGGCAACAGATTTTCATATGATGGTGCTCTCCTCTGGAATGTCATGTTCTTCTCAATAAGAACGTGTCACAATCTAGCAGTTTGAAAGCAAACTCTATCCCCAAACGTCTGCTTGATTTTATACATGGAGACACGTGTGTAATAAAGCTCCTACATG
Source organism: Ambystoma mexicanum (assembly GCF_040938575.1). Classification (NCBI taxonomy): domain Eukaryota; kingdom Metazoa; phylum Chordata; class Amphibia; order Caudata; family Ambystomatidae; genus Ambystoma; species Ambystoma mexicanum. The sequence goes on from NC_090934.1 coordinate 1,244,983,512, forward strand.
TCGATTTGCTGTGAGCACTATACAAAAGCACTGTTGGGAAAGCACCAATCAATCACTTATTGATTTGCTCTGAATTTAAGGCCAACTGGGGCATCCAAGCTCTTCAGACTTATTCAGGGCTTCTATGTGGAAAACATTTCTCAGAACAAACTGATTTTAGCTTGGATGTTTGCAGGCGAGCAGATCCCCACAAATCATGGGGCCGACCCTCTAAAGCTGCACTTAAGTGCAAGCTTGGGGGGCCACAGGGGATACAGCAGGTGGTCAGCGCACAGCAAAACAGACTAACAAAAATGCAGTGCGCAACACCATTGAGCAGCTTGGGCTCTAGCCACCACAAACACCCGACACAAAAAATGTTGGGCTATGCTGCCTCTACCTGGCTGACCCACAGACGCGTGGCCGGACAGAAAGGCTAAAGAGGTTAAATGGCGCCTGGGCTTCGCTGTTAACAAAGGCCCTGCAATTACTAACGTAAAGCCTTTAATTGTTTTTAGCACCTGCTTTCCTATGCATATATTTTTAGGTAATTGAAATCGTGATGTGGGGTTAGTACTTGCATGTCAGCGTTGTGATTGGAAGGGTATGGGGGGGGACAGGAGGCAGCTCATTCTCACAGCAGTCCTGAAGTGTGTGGTTTTAGATGTGAAGAAGAGTTAAGTGCTCGTAACATTAATGCTTGACCAGAATATAATAGAATATAAATAGACCAACAGCACCCCAACTAGCCCCAGCACATGTTGGGGTGATCATCGGCTCTAACCAACAGTGCAGGCCAACCCTTTAGGATAACATGCTGTTGGCAATGTGGGCAACCCAGAATGGGCATTCACCCACCAATCCCATAATCCCCGGCCCGGGTGAAAACCAATAGAAGTTCCTAGCAGCACCATTTACATAATTGAAACTTGACAATGGGTTATACATACATACACATTTTTTCACTGCTGCCTACATACATAGGGCTCATTATCCTGTGATGTCATTTCATGCAACATAAAGTGTTTGCACTTAATTTGCTGCACTTGGCCCCACAAATCCTAGTGCCAGCCCTGTGTGGAAGCGTCCTTGTGTGAGTTGGGAAGGAAAGGGTGTTGCGTTGAAGGGAGGGGGCGGGTGGGCGAATAAGTGTGAGTGATTCTGTTTGTGTGTGTATGTATGTGTACGCCTGTACAGGGAGGAGGGTTTAGGTAGTAATCTTTAAGGCGGGGAGGGGGCAGGGGAGCAAGGAGGAAATCCAGGGGGGTCTTCGCTATTTAATGGGTGAGGGCGGGCGGGCGTGGGATCGGTTTCTAGGAGGGTTTGACCCCCCTCCCCAAAAAGTGATATTGGCGAATATTGAAGGCTGCACCAAATCGGGCATACCAAAATAAAAAGGTCTTTTTGAAATGCGGCTTTCACAAAAATATCACATGGAGACGCTAAATATGCATGCTTCGGCTGCTGATTGGCTGTACTTGATAATATCAATGTGTGTGGCTTGTTCAGATGGCCGGTGGTCCATGTGCTAGGGGATGAGGAGAGCCTCAACTGCAGTGCCCAGGGTCGTCCCCACACATTCTCCAATTGGCCACTGGGGAACCCTGCCTCTGTCGCTGCTCCAAGATAGTTGTGGTTCGTCGCCCTTGCCTCCCAGGAGCGGGGTCAACACGCGAGTCCATCCAAGGCCATTTCCTGTGGGAACCCAAGGGTGTTCAGATCTCAAGGTAGAACATCAGGCGCTGGGCCACAGCAAGAGCCCAGCAAACCTCCATCAGCAGTGGCTCCACTCCCAGCACTGCCATCTCCCGTGTGCCTTCTCGGGGACTGTACACCTCCAGCAAAGGGGGGCGGAATGGTAGACCCAATCAGCTACCCCATACACACGCTCTCCCGCGTGTGGTGGGGAATCATGCTGGCCGGAGGCCCACACGGCACCTACCACAGCAGAGAGGTAGAGAACTCCTGCCAGAAACAAGTCCCAGCCCAACTCCAGCTCAAAGGAGGGTGTTATCCCGGGCGCACTGGCTGGTGGTACAGCTATGAGCAATACTGGGTCGATTGCAGCCAGCCTCATAGACACTTCACCCACAGTTGCCTCCAAAAGGAAGGCAGTGTTAAGACAGTGGGTTGGGGGGGCGGATCTCCTTTAATCTGTGGCCATTGAGTCAACCACTCACAAGCGCCAACCCCACCCCCAATTTAAGGTTGACTTGAATTATACATTTTTTAAATGAGCACAAATGATATTAAACATGTTTACCAATCTACAAGAAGTGTAAACATAATTACACCTAATGTTCAAAATGGTATGTTTTGCAATGGGTGGCTCGTTTAGAATCCCATTAAAGTATAAATAAAAAGTTTAGAAAGTGCTATGATGTTTCAACAAATCTTAGACACGTTGGTTTGGGGTTTGAAAAGATTGTTTTAAATAAATAAATAACTACATTTACACACTATTTAAAGTGAGTGCGTTTTACGTCCGAAGCTTACGGTCACCATTGGAAATAGGTCCCCAGAAGCAGACTGTGTGAAATTCCTGTAATAATTACAATCGAGAACGACCAGAAACCACTTACATTACACGCCAGCCAATGGCATGATGGTATCAAACAAAGTACATTTATTTATTTACTTCAATTCTTATAGGAGCGCCGCTCACCCAAAGGCCTCAGGGTGCTTAGAGGTTAGTGGTATATCGAGGAAAGATTTTGTGTAAGGGAGTAATGAAGGCCCTTCCAGTCCTGGTTACACTCAGCTTGCTTGTGGCCGGGTGTTCTGCAGGGATAACTGCCCACAGTCTTAAGGTCTTATAAAAATGTCCTGGTATGTCACTGTATAGCACACAACCCACACTCAATGCTCATAGTCAGGGGTTTCCTCTGGCCCACCCACACCTCCACCCTGGACACCGGTCCCTCTGCATCCATTATGCTGTGTCTCGCTGGAAAAGGGGGACCCCACATCACAATGCAATGCGGTGTGTGATGTATGTGTCCAGTTCTGCTGCTCTGTATTGCTTCACACTGATGAACTGCAAGGGCCCCTGAAGATGCATGTCACCATGACATGCCTGGTAATGCTATTGAGCTCATGCTCCAGTCCATAACATGACTCAAAATGCTATTTCACGCCATGCTGCAGTGAACTCGTTTGTCGTTTAGACCTGAGCTCTGACTGAGATTAGTGTATGGTGCAATGGCCCTGCTCCTGTTACGTCCAGTTTCCCTACACGAAAAGCAGATAAGGGGGCGGGGGTGGTTCCTCCCTTTTAATTTCTTCTCTACTTTTAGGGTCGGATCTTTTGGCTTCTATTCTTTCCTTCTGTAACCATTCCTTGATTTTAAATGACCCTCCTTGTTTGTCTATTCCCTGTGGTTTGGGTCGGTGGGTAGGTTTGTAATCTTTTTGTTCCTCACCTCGATGTATTGAGTGGAAGTGTTTGGCTGCATCTGAGTGGTTTTGTACAGTTTCGATGGCCATGGCTGGGGTAGTTCGACTTAATTGTAATACAGCCTTTTGTAAAAAAAAGGGGGGTAAGGAATTGGTGAACTGTTCTAATGTAATCATTTCTATCAATTCTTCCAGGGATTTGTTATTGATCCAAAGGGCTATGGTATTTTTGATACAGTCAGCCATTTCAAGAGGCGTTTCTCTGGGATTTAATCTATGGCCCTTAATGTTTGATGATAGAAGTTACAAGTTTGGCCCACTCTCTTCAATAGCCCTTCTTTGTTGGATGTAAAGGTGGCTCCCTGGGCAAGATTGAGTAGTTGGTAGGCGGTCTGTAGTTCACCTTTCAATAGGGGCCCCAAATAACACCTCTTTAGGTTTTGTTCCTATCCTAACTGTTCGGCTAATCGTTCAAAATTCAAAAAGAAGTTCCCTAGATCTTCACCTTCTAGGTATGGTTGAAGTATCCCCTGTCGTAATAGGGGTCTGGCTTGCAACTCGACTAATTTTGTCAAGTTTTCTTGAAGCCTAGCTTTGGCCTGCATTTGATGGGCTGCCATTTGGGCTATAACAACTGCTATGTTGGCCATTTCCTCCAGTGGGGTAAGGGTTCCTTAAGTGTTTTTTCCTGAATCGGAAAAAAAACAGGTTTTGACTACTTCGGATAAAGTTTCAAAGTCGTCTGATTCTTCTGAGTCTGATTTCCCCGAAGGTAATGATTAAGGTAGGTTGGTCTCCAATCATGATGGCCCTGCAACAGATGGTAATTGGGTACCAAAAGAAAAAAGGTTCATGAGCGAGGGGGTTTAGGGCACTAGGTCTACTGGAGGTAAAGGCTGGTCAGATTTTCAATGTTATTCGATCCCACTGTTGGATGTTATAATGAGAGAGCGAGAGGGTGTCTAATAGTACTTAAGTTTTAAAAAACAGGCGTTGTTGACTTGTCGGGATATGAAGCTGAGAGACCAAAACCTCTTTCAGAGTGGATACGATCGGAGTCGAGGAGTTCAACGATTCTATTTTCCCCTTCTGGTGGTACGATAATTATCAGCATATATTTTCAATTTTTATCAATTCAATCACATCTCACAAGACAGACACAAGTGACTACAGTTCAAGGGTGTTTATTGAACTTCAAAAAGGGTGTGATGAATGCCAATCTAACCCTGAAACTAGAAATGGGAGCAAGCTACGAACAAGTCAGTATATAGATCTAGTGTTAGTCCATTTTCGCTCATGATGAGTGAGAAAGTGTATGTGTTGGGAAAGGAGGGTTTGGGGGTTGAGTTCCAAGGTGTCCTACCAGGTAGGATGGGGAAAAGGTGTTGCAGGGAAGGGGATACTGCGTCTCACCATCCGTGTCCCACTTCCACTCTCCGAAGACCCCTCATCCAGGTGATCCTCCCGCACTGGTCCACCCCCAGGAATTGGATCCAAAAGCGATGGCCGTGTCCTGGCAACCTGTATGAGAGATCCCCGGGGACTAGTGGGTGAGACACCTTCAGGTTTCTCACACTCTACAACACCGACTCAACCAGGCACACTAAACCTCCACAGAAAACTACAACACAGACACACAGAAAATTCCATGCAGACTCACACACCAAAACAACGCCAACCCCGTACCAACTAGAGGCAAACCCAACACACAGGGACCGTTCTTTCCAAACTGAAGTTACCAACAGCACAGCACAGCACAAGCTCTATTGTGCTCTACCTCTCCATCCCACTAACGAACCCTCGCGATCCTTTTGAGATCTGCCTGGGCGCCTGAAGACCATAGAAATGGCAGCGGTGCATGGTATAAATCTCAATAATATACCATAACTAATTATCTGTCTGTAATCTCTTAGAGATGCTCCTACACGGCCCATTGGCCCCAGTGCTGCCTATAGACCCCTGCTGCCCTTATTGTACTGCCTCCTAGCTAGCCTCTATATGCTCCTTATTACAAGGGGGGGGGTGGCCTACAAGGAACTCTGGTGATTTCTGGTTGGCCACTGCACCCTGGGCCTCTTTTGTGTCTGGCAAACTATTTTATTTCTAAATGTTCTCATAGGAAAAGGGATGCGCTTGATGAAAATGTGGAATATCGGGCCACCTTGAAAATGACTTCCAGGGCCTCTTGGGTCCCAGTCCACCCCTGATTATAACATGTCCCTCGATTTTCAGTGATACCATTAACCTATATTTTCAAGTGGTCTTGTGTGGCTCACTTTTACCATGTTGGCAGCTTCAGGGCAAATGGATGTGCACAAAAAGAGGAGAGCAGTAGTATTAGTGGGGTAGAAGGATAGGCATGTTGGAAAAAATGTGGTTTTAAGGGTGCGGGCCAGAGGTATCCGAGTCCTGCATATCAATATGATTCTACTTGGTTTCTGGCAGAGACTTCCGTGTATGTTCTATTGGGAAGGATGAACCCAAGTTCTATTAGCAGCCAACACTGGCACATTGCAAGGGCAATTGGTCTGGAAGGGTGGGCTGCGGGGGGCAGAGGGCCGCAATCGGGCAGAAATGTTACGGCCATGCAGTGAGCTCTGCGTGGGGTTCACAGCGTTAATGTGACCAAGGTGATACGAGTAGGTATATGGCTGCTAGATATGTGTGTGTGATATGTCTGTGTATGTGTATGTTGTAAAAGTCCTAGTTGGTGGAGGTGTGAATCAGCTGGTTATGGGAGATGGTCTTGAGGAGTCCTGTATTTTGCACATGTAAGAAGTGAGACTGGCCCCAATGGGTTGTGCCTATAGAGTGTTATTGCTTGTGAGGGCTGCTCATACCCTTTCCCTCTGGTCCTCCTGGACCTACTCATGCAGTGCGCCTGGTCTCTCTGGTGCCCATAGTATCACTGGCTTCCTGGCCTCTAAGGGCTGCTCATTGCCTTTCCCTCTGGTCTCCCAGTGCTGCTCATGCAGTGTGCCTGGTCCCTCTGGTGCCCATAGTATCACTGGCTTCCTGGCCTCTAAGGGCTGCTCATTGCCTTTCCCTCTGGTCTCCCAGTGCTGCTCATGCAGTGTGCCTGGTCACTAGGGTGCCCATAGTATCACCGGTTTCCTTGCCTCTATGGGAGGGCTGCTCATTGCCTTTCCTTTTGGTTTTCCAGTGCTGCTCATGCAGTGTGTCTGGTCCCTGTGGTGCCCAGAGTATCACTGGCTTTCTGGCCTCTACGGGAAGGCAGCTCATTGCCTTTCCATTTGGTTTCCCAGTGCTGCTCATGCAGTGTGCCTGGTCCCTCTGGTGCCCATAGTATCACTGGCTTCCTGGCCTCTAAGGGCTGCTCATTGCCTTTCCCTCTGGTCTCCCAGTGCTGCTCATGCAGTGTGCCTGGTCCCTCTGGTGCCCATAGTATCACTGGCTTCCTGGCCTCTAAGGGCTGCTCATTGCCTTTCCCTCTGGTCTCCCAGTGCTGCTCATGCAGTGTGCCTGGTCACTCGGGTGCCCATAGTATCACCGGTTTCCTTGCCTCTATGGGAGGGCTGCTCATTGCCTTTCCTTTTGGTTTTCCAGTGCTGCTCATGCAGTGTGTCTGGTCCCTGTGGTGCCCATAGTATCACTGGCTTCCTGGCCTCTAAGGGCTGCTCATTGCCTTTCCCTCTGGTCTCCCAGTGCTGCTCATGCAGTGTGCCTGGTCACTCGGGTGCCCATAGTATCACTGGTTTCCTGGCCTCTCTGGGAGGGCTGCTCATTGGCTTTCCCTCTGGTCTCCCAGTGCTGCTCATGCAGTGTGTCTGGTCCCTCTGGTGCCCAGAGTATCACTGGCTTCCTGGCCTCTAAGGGCTGCTCATTGCCTTTCCCTCTGTTCTCCCAGTGCTGCTCATGCAGTGTGCCAGGTCTCTCGGGTGCGCAGAGTATCATTGGTTTCCTGGCCTCTAAGGGCTGCTCATTGCCTTTCCTTTGGGTTTCCTAGTACTACTCATGCAGTGTGTCTGGTCCCTCTGGTGCCCATAGTATCACTGGCTTCCTGGCCTCTACGAGAGGGCTGCTCATTGCCTTTCCCTCTGTTCTCCCAGTGCTGCTCATGCAGTATGCCAGGTCTCTCGGGTGCGCAGAGTATCACTGGCTTCCTAGCCTCTACGGGAGGGCAGCTCATTGCCTTTCCTTTTGGTTTCCCAGTGCTGCTCATGCAATGTGCCTGGTCTCTCGGGTGCCCAGAGTATCACCGGCTTCCTGGCCTCTAAGGGCTGCTCATTGCCTTTCCTTTGGGTTTCCTAGTACTACTCATGCAGTGTGCCTGGTCTCTCTGTTGCCCATAGTATCACTGGATTCCTGGCCTCTAAGGGAGGGCTGCTCATTGCCTTTCCTTCTGATCTCCCAGTGCTGTTCATGCAGTGTGCCAGGTCTCTCGGGTGCCCAGAGTATCACTGGATTCCTGGCCTCTAAGGGAGGCCTGCTCATTGCCTTTCCCTCTGGTCTCCCAGTGCTGCTCATGCAGTGTGCCAGGTCTCTCGGGTGCCCAGAGTATCACTGGCTTCCTGGCCTCTAAGGGCTGTGCGTTGCCTGTCCCTCTGGTCTGCCAGTGCTGCTCATGCAGTGTACTTGGTCTCTCGGGTGCCCAGAGTATCACTGGCTTCCTGGCCTCTAAGGGCTGTGCGTTGCCTGTCCCTCTGGTCTCCCAGTGATGCTCATGCAGTGTGCCTGGTTACTCGGGTGCCCATAGTACCACTGGCTTCCTGGCCTCTACGAGAGGGCTGCTCATTGCCTTTCCCTGTGGTCTCCCAGTGCTGCTCATGCAGTGTGCCAGGTCCCTATGGTGCCCATAGTATCACTGGCTTCCTGGCCTCTACGAGAGGGCTGCTCATTGCCTTTCCCTCTGGTCTCCCAGTGCTGCTCATGCAGTCACTCGGGTGCCCATAGTATCACTGGTTTCCTGACCTCTATGGGAGGGCTGCTCATTGGCTTTCCCTCTGGTCTCCCAGTGCTGCTCATGCAGTGTGTCTGGTCCCTCTGGTGCCCAGAGTATCACTGGCTTCCTGGCCTCTACGAGAGGGCTGCTCATTGCCTTTCCCTCTGTTCTCCCAGTGCTGCTCATGCAGTGTGCCAGGTCTCTCGGGTGCGCAGAGTATCATTGGCTTCCTGGCCTCTACGGGAGGGCAGCTCATTGCCTTTCCTTTTGGTTTCCCAGTGCTGCTCATGCAATGTGCCTGGTCTCTCGGGTGCCCAGAGTATCACCGGCTTCCTGGCCTCTAAGGGCTGCTCATTGCCTTTCCTTTGGGTTTCCTAGTACTACTCATGCAGTGTGCCTGGTCTCTCTGTTGCCCATAGTATCACTGGATTCCTGGCATCTAAGGGAGGGCTGCTCATTGCCTTTCCCTCTGATCTCCCAGTGCTGCTCATGCAGCGTGCCAGGTCTCTCGGGTGCCCAGAGTATCACTGGATTCCTGGCCTCTAAGGGAGGCCTGCTCATTGCCTTTCCCTCTGGTCTCCCAGTGCTGCTCATGCAGTGTGCCAGGTCTCTCGGGTGCCCAGAGTATCACTGGCTTCCTGGCCTCTAAGGGCTGTGCGTTGCCTGTCCCTCTGGTCTCCCAGTGCTGCTCATGCAGTGTACTTGGTCTCTCGGGTGCCCAGAGTATCACTGGCTTCCTGGCCTCTAAGGGCTGTGCGTTGCCTGTCCCTCTGGTCTCCCAGTGATGCTCATGCAGTGTGCCTGGTTACTCGGGTGCCCATAGTATCACTGGCTTCCTGGCCTCTACGAGAGGGCTGCTCATTGCCTTTCCCTGTGGTCTCCCAGTGCTGCTCATGCAGTGTGCCAGGTCCCTATGGTGCCCATAGTATCACTGGCTTCCTGGCCTCTACGAGAGGGCTGCTCATTGCCTTTCCCTCTGGTCTCCCAGTGCTGCTCATGCAGCGTGCCTGGTCCCTCTGGTGCCCATAGTATCACTGGCTTCCTGACCTCTAAGGGCTGTGCGTTGCCTGTCCCTCTAATCTCCCAGTGCTGCTCATGCAGTGTGCCTGGTCTCTCGGGTGCCCAGAGTATCACTGGCTTCCTGGCCTCTAAGGGCTGCGCGTTGCCTGTCCCTCTGATCTCCCAGGGATGCTCATGCAGTGTGCCAGGTCTCTCGGGTGCCCAGAGTATCACTGGCTTCCTGACCTCTAAGGGCTGCGCGTTGCCTGTCCCTCTGATCTCCCAGTGCTGCTCATGCAGTGTGCCTGGTCTCTCGGGTGCCCAGAGTATCACTGGCTTCCTGACCTCTAAGGGAGGCCTGCTCACTGCCTTTCCCTCTGGTCTCCCAGTGCTGCTCATGCAGTGTACTTGGTCTCTCGGGTGCCCAGAGTATCACTGGCTTCCTGACCTCTAAGGGAGGCCTGCTCACTGCCTTTCCCTCTGGTCTCCCAGTGCTGCTCATGCAGTGTACTTGGTCTCTCGGGTGCCCAGAGTATCACTGGCTTCCTGACCTCTAAGGGCTGCGCGTTGCCTGTCCCTCTGATCTCCCAGTGATGCTCATGCAGTTTGCCTGGTCTCTCGGGTGCCCAGAGTATCACTGGCTTCCTGGCCTCTAAGGGCTGTGCGTTGCCTGTCCCTCTGATCTCCCAGTGATGCTCATGCAGTGTGCCAGGTCTCTCGGGTGCCCAGAGTAACACTGGCTTCCTGACCTCTAAGGGCTGCGCGTTGCCTGTCCCTCTGATCTCCCAGTGCTGCTCATGCAGTGTGCCAGGTCTCTCGGGTGCCCAGAGTATCACTGGCTTCCTGGCCTGTAAGGGCTGCTCATTGCCTTTCCCTGTGGTTAGCCACGCAATGTGCGTTGCCCCTCAGTGCCACCCACAATGTGCCTAAAACCCATAGCTTGGATTGCTGCGCAGAGAGGGTGCTTCCCCTGCAGGCTCTGTCCTGTTTCTTTCAGTATCCCAGCTTTGGTGTGTGGCGAGAGTGCTTTTCATCGCTAGCTTTGCTGTGGATTTGCATCCAGGCCTCTGCTTTCTAAGAAGCCCATGCGTGTTTGCTTTTCAGTTGTGGGATTTGCATGTCATGCCATTTCACAATGAACTTCGACAGCTGATGCAGGCCCCAGCAACTTCCCTATAGGACGGGTAAACCGCAGGTTCACAGAAATGACAATATCTGCTCATCACAGTATAGACCCTACTACCTCCCAGGCAAGCCAGTCTATAGTGGAGGGTACACGGCGCGTGTCGCCGCAGCTCCGAAACCAGCCCAGCTGCAACTGTCTCTGGTTCACATTTCAGTGCTGTTGCAGACCTGTCTCTAGCTCAGGGGATAGTGCTGCTTCGGGCCTATCCTTTCCTCAGGGCAGAGTGCTGTCCTCATGTCTCCGGTACACTGCTGTTGCAGGCCTATTTCTTGCTTGAGTTATAGTGCTGCTAAAGGCCTATCCATTTGTCAGCCTAGTGGGCTGTAGCAGGTCTTGGGCAATAGTCAAAGTGCTGCTACAAATCACTATATATATATATATATAAGGAGCGTTGGTGCAGCTCTCTAGCTATGGGGGAAAGTGCTGCTTCAAACCTCTAGCTATGGGTAGAAATCTCTAGCTATGGACTAAGTACTGCTGTAAATCTCTAGCTACAAGGAGCGTTGACGCATGTCTCTCCAGCTATTGGTAAAGTGTTGCTGCAAATCTCTGGCTATTGGTAGACAGCTGCGACAACCTCTAGCTATGGGTAGACATTTCTAGCTATGGACTGAGTACTGGTGTAAATCTCTAGCTACAAAGAGCGTTGAAGCATTTCTCTCTAGCTATTGGTAAAGTGTTGCTGTAAATCTCTGGCTATTGGTAGACAGCTGCTACAACCTCTAGCTATGTGTAGAAATTTCTAGCTATGGACTGAGTACTGCTGTAAATCTCTAGCTACGAGGAGCAAGCGTTGACGCATTTCTCTCTAGCTATGGGTAAAGTGTTGCTGCAAATCTCTGGCTATTGGTAGAGAGCTGCGACAACCTCTAGCTATGGGTAGAAATCTCTAGCTCTAGACTGAGTGCTGCTGTAAATTGCGGGTGGAGTGTTGCTGCAAATCTCTGGCTATTGGTAGACAGCTGTTACAACCTCTAGCTATGGGTAGAAATGTCTAGCTATGGACTGAGTACTGCTGTAAATCTCTAGCTACAAGGAGCGTTGACGCATGTCTCTCTAGCTATTGGTAAAGTGTTGCTGCAAATCTCTGGCCATTGGTAGAGGGCTGTGACAACCTCTAGTTATGGGTAGAAATTTCTAGCTATGGACTGAGTACTGCTGTATATCTCTAGTTACGAGGAGCGGGCGTTGATGCATTTCTCTCTAGCTATAGGTAAAGTGTTGCTGCAAATCTCTGGCTATTGGTAGAGAGCTGTGACAACCTCTAGTTATGGGTAGAAATCTCTAGCTCTAGACTGAGTGCTGCTGTAAATTGGGGTGGAGTGTTGATGTGCAAATCTCTGGCTATTGGCAGAGAGCTGCTACAACCTCTAGCTATGGGTAGAAATCTCTAGCTATGGACTGAGTGCTGCTGTAATTCTCTAACTATGGGTAAAGTGCTGCTGTACATCTCTAGCTGAGGGTGGAGCGTTGATATGCAAATCTCTGGCTATTGGTAGAGAGCTGTTACAACCTCTAACTATGGATAGAAATATCTAGCTATGGACTGAGTGTTACTGTAAATCTCTAGCTATGAGGAGCGTTGACGCATGTCTCTAGCTATGGGTAAAGTGCTGCTGAAAATCTGTGGCTATTGGCAGAGAGCTGCTACAACCTCTAGCTATGGGTAGAAATCTCTAGCTATAGACAGAGTGCTGCTGTAATTCTCTAGCTGCGGGTGGAGCGTTGATATGCAAATCTCTGGCTATTGGCAGAGAGCTGCTACAACCTCTAGCTATGGGTAGAAATCTCTAGCTATGGACTGAGTGCTGCTGTAAATCTCTAGCTGCGAGGTGCTTAGATGCATTTCTCTAGCTATGGGTAAAGTGCAGCTGCAAATCTCTGGATGTTGGCAAAGAGCTGCTACAACCTCTAGCTATGGGTAGAAATCTCTAGCTATGGACTGAGTCCTGCTGTAAATCTCTAGCTGCGAGGCGCTTCGATGCATGTCTCTAGCTATGGGTAAAGTGCTGCTGCAAATCTTAGGCTATTGGCAGAGAGCTGCTACAACCTCTAGCTATGAGTAGAAATCTCTAGCTATAGACTGAGTGTTGCTGTAAGTCTCTGGCTATGGTTATAACGCTGCTGCAAATCTCTAGCTACCTACAGAGCACTGCTGCAAATCACTATTTATTGGTATATGTAGATGCATCATCCTACTTGCTTGATAAGTCACCCAGAGTGTGTTTCCGCGTGACTATATCTACCTTTGGCCTCTCTTTAGAGCTTGGATTCCTGAAGTTTTGCATGCCCAATATGTTCGGAAACCTCTATCAAAAGCAGCCTTTGTAATGGTCCCAAGGCCAGGGCTGTGTCCAGCCTCGCTGGGCTACAAGTAGCTGGACTCATTGAGAGCCCCCAGACTGGCAGGACTGCACTGTCACTCGGAACGGTGGCAGAGAAAGTTTATAAGGCCACCGGCACCCTTTCTTCCTTTCCATGCTGTAAACGCCCCAAAACCTGGCCCGGCCAACAGAACCCATCCTCATTCTACCTGTGCATCTGAGGTTGTGTCTGGATTGGAGGGCTGTCCTGCTCTGTGATCCTTCATGGCGCATTGAAACGGGCACACACTCGCAGGAGCCACGGTCCACCACTAGCCCAAAACCCAGAGGCAAGCCAGGTGGCTCATGACTTTTGGAGAAAAAAGCAGCAGGCAGAAAGAAAAAGTCCAGAGGAGAGCAAGTCCTTGGGTCCCCATCAGAGGATCACGCCAATAGTTTTCCAGCAAGAGGCCACTGCAGCACCACCATGGGCGTGAGGTCGTTGTGTCGCGCCTATTCTTGACCGGCTGCTGGTGTCGCCAAACAATCGTAGGAAATATCAATGTAGCACAGGTGTTCGGAGTCATGTGATTGAAAGTAGCATACATCTGCACGGGAAGTTCCAATTGCTTTGACTTGTATGAGGGCACTGTATAGTCGTTGGCATTTGCAGCTCTCGCCCTCGTATTCATACTTCCTTGCCTAGTTTGTGGGAAGCGGGAGTGGTAAGTGAACAGTGCCTTCACAGTTGCAGCACCCCTCCAGTATGTATACGTTAAACACTGTGGCGGGTCAGAAGAAGGAGGCGGACTCTAATACTCATTTTACTGAATATTGTATTTAAAGAAAAAGATAAATGTCGAACTTTCCCTATGCTATGGAGCGCCACTACCTACCTAACTAACTAAGGTGCTAGTCAGTCATCAGTGAAAGTGTTAAGTAATAGGCCCCCCTGTCCAAACCAACCCTATCTGATCCTACCACTAACCTAATAACCGAGGGCAGGAGAATGACTCCCTTCTCCTGGGCGTGGTCGCTGCTTGCAAACTTCAGTTCAATAGGATATCTTCAAATAGTCACTGGTGACTGCTTTGATCAGTTCATATACTTCATTCTGCACTTTCTTGAGCGTTACCTTCTTTTCTCTGGTGTTCTATTCTTTAGCTTCCTGGCTGTTTTGCTAGTGGCTTGCTTCATCACTAGAGGTCTTCCTCCTTTCCCTTGGTAAGGCTATTCGGGATGTACAACTCTCTCCTTTGTTGCTTTCCCTGGTTTTTAGTATCTCTTCCTGATTAGGCCTCTCTTGTTTAGCTGGGCCTGAAGATGGCCTATTTTGGGTATTAATGGGATGCTTTCTTCTCTCTCAATGTGACGAGTATGAGTGTTGTAGTAACGATTCTCCTTCACTCTTTTAAATATCAATCTGATATACTCTTTTTATTTACTTCGAGCATGGGTATTCCATTAATGTTTTTTTACTGGCTTCACAGGTTTTCAATATTATAGTCTCTTTGTTTGTACTGGGATGAATATGAACCTTCTCATATGCCTTCTCTTGTTCTTCACTGGTTATTAAGGTTCTAGATTATTTTCCTGTACTGGGACGAGTATGAGTATTCCCATAAGGCTTCTCAATTGCTCCACAGATTTTCAATATTATCATTTCTTGTCTTGTACTCCTACGAGTATGAGCATTACAATAAGGGTTCTCTGTTCCCTTCCCGGTACTCCTGTATTCCTTGTTAACTGTAACTGGTAGGAATAACTTCAGTGGTTTTTCTGTCCTCTCCTACTCGTCTCTGTGTTTCATCAGGTTGGTATTTAGGATATCTGTCACGTCTCTTGCTTTGTACACCCAGATTTGTGGGCTCTCCGATCTCCCTGTTATTGATTCATTCTGCTTTGTCTGAGGGGTATCAATGTTGGTTAAAGGACCCCAAGTATCAACCATGTGTTTGTGGTCATGCCACCACTCTCCTTCTCGTTCATTCTCCGACCTTTAGGACACTGTGTGTCCCATTCCGATTCTCTCCTTCGTGTCAGTGTGAGGCACTGCGCATCTCGTTCTGGTTCCCGTTCTCTCGTTGGTCCAGGATAGCGACCATCCAGCTTTTTCTCAGTGCTGACATGCAAGCACTTTCGGAACTGGCGGGCTTCTCTCTCATTCCTCCGGGCTCCTCCCCTTTCATACACTATGTAGTCATGGGACTTCCCCGGTGTAGTGTCGTAGTCCTTTCTCTCTGTCTCGTATGTCTTCTCTATACCTCCACAGGTCCTCTTCTTCGTCTCAGTCACTGGGAATTCTTTAGTTAAAGGGATAGTCACATTTTCCTGTTCACAATAGCACATATTAACATTTTCTTTGCACAAATCTTCCCTGAAGAGGTAGTATTGACATGTTCTCTAGGCAGTTATTTGACAGAACCGGAGTCCTTGACCCTGAATAAGGAATCTCTACCCGGGAGGTTCACTTGCCTCTACTGCTAGGGAGGGTATTAGAGAGCTGGCTCATCTCCCGAGCCTCACAACGGGGGCGTTACCCTTGGGGAGAAGTAATGAATTCCCTCGATTCATCACAACATACCCCCTGCTCTACACTTCCTCAGGAAGCAGACATTATGCAGCATTACGTACACATTATTTTACAAAGCACTACTTTGCATGTGGGAGGATGTACTTAATCTGGTCAATCTCCTCAATCTTCTAACATTTAAATGACAATAGTTGGCGATTGGTGGTTGCACCACCACCAATCAGACAACACTAAAAAATACTGACAGATGAGAGGGAAGTCATATCAAGAGCGCACAACGAAGTCCATTTTTATGGAGGTGGCGGGGTGGCGATTAAAAAAGCAGCGCATCAGGGCACACACATTCACTTTAAGGAAAGGTGAGAAGGCTCCACAGGCTGCCCAGCTGCGAACCATGAAGGAAATGGCCTGCATGATGAAGGGGCATTTCAGAAAGAATGGGGCAGGATCACGAACATTATCAAAGAAGGCTGTGGAACCTGAATCTACACATGGACGAGACACCAAATGACCATCTCTCAAACCTATCCTCACTCTCCACTACTTACGTCTCTCTTTCTCTGTCTGTCTCTCTCTCTCTCTGTCTCTGTCTCTGTCTCTCTCTCTCTCTGTCTCTCTCTTGCTCTCTCTCTCTCTCTCTCTCCCTCCGCTCCCACTACACTCTGTCTCCGGGTCTCATCTCTCTCTCTCTTCCGCCTCCCTTGTCTTCATCCTACAACTTTCTCTGGACACTAGCCCTTTCCCTGCAGATCTCAGACCTCCCAACAATTACATACACTGATGAGCCCATGGAGATGGCGGGGAAAAAAAAGGAAAAAAGGTTGCCCAAGGAAGGGCCAAAGAAGAAAAAAAAAAGGTTGCCCAAGGAAGGGCCAAGGAAAAGGTTGACCAAGGAAGGGCCAAAGAAAAAAAGGTTGCCCAAGGAAGGGCCAAGGAAAAGGTTGCCCAAGGAAGGGCCAAAGGAAAAAATGTTGCCAAAGGAAAAGAAAGATTGCCCAAAGAAGGGCCAAAGGAAAAAAGGTTGCCCAAGGAAGGGCCAAAGGAAAAAAGGTTTGCCCAAGGAAGGGCCAAAGAAAAAAAAAGGTTGCCCAAGGAAAGGTTGCCAGGGCCAAAGGACAAAAGGTTGCCCAAGGAAGGGCCTAAGGAATAAAATGTTGCCAAGGAGAGGGCCAAAGGAAAAGAAAGATTGCCCAAGGAGGGGGGCAAAAGAAATATTGCCCAAGGAGGGGGCCAAAGTGACCTGAGGAGGAGGTTGCACACAAAAAAAAAAAAAAATATATATATATATATATATATATATACACACACAAGCAAACAAAATAAGTAAAGAAAAACAACAAGGAACAAGCAAAATAAAGGTAACGTGCCAAAGTTGGAAGTGACATCAGTTGGGAAAAGAAAACTGCAGCAGTCATGGAGAAGGTAAGATGCGCTGCGTTTTTAAGCCTCTAGAGTAAACAAACCCAAAGGAGAAATGAACGTTATGCTGCAATGTATTAAGCTGGCTTTTATGACTTTATACCGATGCAGCATGTGTATGGCAGTGATTAATAGTAAGATGATGTGTGGCCATTGAAACCTGCAATTTATTAAGTAACACAGTGTATGGTGCTGTATATTCATTAATGGAATGAGCCGCTCCATCAGGAAAGCATTTTTTTAAAATGAAAATTGAATGTAAACAAACCTCACTGAGCGTGAGAGGCAACATTGCAGGACCAGTGTTTTGTTTTGCATTTGTTTTGCTTGAAAAGATAATGGTCGTAAGGAAGCATGGCCATATTGAGTGAAGTCATAAAGGTTACCATGGCAAACCAGCAAGTGCAAATACAAGCAATTTCCTAACCGTATTATGAAATGAGGTGAATGAAGTTAGAAACAAAATGCTATTGTAATCTGGAGTATAAGGCCCAAACAGTCAAATATTACAATATTGTGATGAAAGGTAACATTTCATGATAACATTACAAGATTAAAGGAAACTGTAATGATGCATTTACTAAAAGTGTTCCTGCCGACTTGAACAGGTTAACATGAAGAAAGGGAAATAATGTTGGAATACATGAGAGTCCACTGCACTCGATCATCTGGCAAATAAACAAAACGTTGAAAAATTGCCACCGTGTTTTGAACAGTAACATGTTTTTTTCGTTTACATTAATTCCAATACACCATTTTGAGTTATGTGTTGCCTAACTAAAAATTACAACTTTGACTCAAACCCTGCCATTGGGTGCAATCAGCATCGGGACTACTTGCTAAATAAAGAGAGGGTACACATTGAAAACATAAGATTGCTGCAATGTGAAGATGCGGCACAGCTGGTGAACTGTTATGGACCCTCTACTGCAAAGGTTGTGCGTGCTTGGTGTTAGCGTGTTCAATCTATTAATGCAGTTATCTGAAAAGAAAACATAGCAAAGTAATTAAAGGCAAAAGGTCACCTGATTCAAAATACAAATGAAAACGAAATGAAAGCAAATTCAATGGAAATAATACAAAATAAAGACAATAGTGGAGAATGAAATTAGAGGAAATAAATGACAAGGGAAATGAAAGGTTGGCGTAGCAATGCAGTGAGATATAGGTTGTACTAATGCACACCACATCAGAGCAGGAAAGAGGGCGGAACGAAGTGTGAAAGAGGAAAAAAGAGTGGCACTTGCTCCTGAACAATAAAGAAGTCAATATAGCAGCACTGTTTCAAAGCAGGGCAAAACTGCTAATTTAAAATGAGCAACAATGGGAAAAGAAAGGAATACAAAGGGTGCAAATGTAAATGCTGTTGTGCAAAGAGAAGAGAATTATATCAAAGAGAGTCTGTCAAGGCAGTAAAGCCAAATGAAAGAAGGTCTAACCACAAAGAATTTAAAAATGGGGGGGGGCATGGAAAGAAGAGGGCTGCAGGTCAATGTGAAAGGTGTTGGCGTAGCAACAGGGGATGCTTCGCTCTTCCATGCAATGTTCCAGGATGAGTTGGAAGGAGAAACATCAAAAGAATGAAGAAACAATGATGAAATATAACAGATGGCATGCCACAGTCTAGGTCACTTTAATAATCTCAAACAATATTTTAATACACACAGGCTGTGCAAGGACTGCAATATGAGAAGTGCCAGCACTGAGAAGTTGAGCCCTTTCATGCCAAAGAACTCCTCTGCTATAATACTTCACAAACACTGGAGTGCCTCACGTGTGTCCCATCCCCACTCAAAGACAACTAGCGGTTCACAAAAAACATCCACTTGGTGGAGAGGAGACCAGTTCGAATGCTGCCTTCCCTTCTCTGTGTCAACTTCTTTCTCAAACTTCTATGATAAGTTTCCCAAATGTCAAATGTTGGTGGATGGAAAGCCAAATGAGTCAATTTTCTCATCTCTGGAAGATGAACTTGTGTGCTATTGCCAATGTGCTTCTCAAATGGGCGACAGCCGTCTACATGCATGTTGGTATGTAATACAAGATGGATGTTCAGAATTTTGGAGATTGCTTCAAAGTTACCGCAATGACAGAGTAATTTGAAAGTCGTGCAATACATTACAAAATAAAGTGAAGCAATAATGACAGCCTGCAAGAGCTCAACGAAGAAAGACTAAACAAAAAAAAAAAAAAAGGAAATAGAGACGGAAAGGGGAGATATGATGAAGTGAAGGATGCAGTAGAAAGTGTGAAGGGTGCAACAGGGAGGCTCCTGAAGTCAGCAGTAATTAGTTTACAGTGACAGTAACTTTCACAGTACTGTATGGAGAGCAGGATGTGATAAACTGTGACTGACTAACGATGACAACAGATCTCATTCCAGATACAATAACCTAGCCGAGTGGAGAACATGGAGGCAGATTAAGGAATAACTGAAAAGGAGAAATTCAGGCACAGACTGCATAAAAAAATGCAAACAGAACTGGAAATAAGGAGAAACACATTGGTTATGCTGTACCATAAAATGATACCAAGTAAAAAGGGATGCCAAGGTAAAAGTGTACAGGGTGGGTATATTGTCAGTGGAAGCACGCTGGTTGACTGTCACAGCATTAACTTTACATTGCAATGTGCCTGGTGAGGAAGGAACCTTCATAAGAGAATAACTGAGGAGTGAGGAGATTCGAGGACACAGGAATGTGAGAGGTCTGGCTCTGATGGAGTATTTTATTTGCAGAGCACAAACTGTGTATTATTGAACGGTCTATTAGTGAACAGAAGTAGACTGTGAATTGTGGACACCTTGAACAGTTGGGTATGATGAATACAGATGATAAGTAAGGGGGGATGTTGTAGCTGAATAGAATGTGGAATGTAGGCAAGGGAGCCTGGAGAATGGAATGTGGAAGCTAGGGCTGGGGACAGCTGTAAGTCAGTTAATATGAGACACTAAAAGAAGTAAGACCTAATCCATGTCTCAGCTTCATCATTAATGTTATGGAAGATATGCATGAAATCAGGATCACAACAGTATGTACTTTCTGATGATCTGCCCAGCCCTGTTCTGGCACGTTTCCTCAGTAGGATCAGCCATTTTCTTTGCTGTTGTTGTGGATTCTAATTTGTACTGCCTTGGTTAGTTCCACTCTATTGTGGGCGCTGCAATATGGTTCTCATTCGGCGCGCCATTGGTGTCTGCATTCTGGAAATGTGTTGAGTATATCCCACCGCGTCCTGCCTCCTCTCAAGAGCTATACAGCCTCTAGTGCAGCTCTCCCAGGGAGCCAAACCAGTAAGATTGGGAAAAGTCCTGGTCCTCTCACAAATAAACTCTGCTTCTACCAACAATGTAATGTATCCCACTCAGGCAATTGAAACCACTTTACTGGGAGAGTGCCATGTGGAGGGAAGTTGCCTCGGTAACACTGAAGAAAAAACGGAATCATGAGTCTTTTTTCACTGGCCATGATCATGTGACATGGCCTGTGGCACAGTAGGACAGAAAAAGGATGGCAAAATCAGAGAGAGGGATAGTCCTGATGGAGCTGCTGTGCGGGTGTACGCATAGAAACTGGGAGCATCTTAGAATACAAGCCGAGCAGTGAATAGTCTGTGGTTTTGTAAATGGCGCATGTGAGCAGCATCTAGGGCTAGATGATATGATATGGCATTTATATTCACAAGTGTTTCAAGGCGCGGCGAGGCAAGCGAGGGGGAACAGGGGGAAGATAGACAACGATCTTACTGAGCCAGGTGACATTGAGTTTGCGCAAGTGCAATGGAGGGGGCAGGGGAGAAGTGCGGGGGGGAAAGGAGGAGGGAAGTGCAGTGCATAGAATAAACAGTAAAATAAATAAGATAATTAATAAAAAGTGTGGCCAGCAGGTGTCAAGTGCTGGTAGGGGGCTGTAGGGATACAGAAACAGTCCCTGTGTGCAAGGGTTGGCAGGAGGGCAGTGCAGGTGTGCAACTGGCGGGGAGGAGACCTGGACCCGAGAACAGAGAGTAGCCAGGAAATCAGTGCAGTTTCGGTTTCAGCCAGGAGGTCAGCAGGGGGGAGGAGGAGAGAAATCAGAAGCAAAGAGGAAGGTTTTGAGGTGCTTTCAGAACCGGAGATGGTTCTCCTCACGTTTTAGAGAGGCAGGGAGGCTGTTCCAGAGGGAGGCCCCAGCAGTAGAAAGAGATCTACCACCAACTTGTTTCTTGGAGAAGCAACTGACCCTGAGGGAGTTGGAGGCAGATGAGCGAGAGCTAGAGAAGGAGGATATTTTGGAAGAGAGAGTTGAAGGTATTGAGTCCCCAGGCCCCAAAAGGCCTTGTGGACAATGCAGAGGGTTTTGAACTTAAAGCCAGTGCAGAGATTTCAGTCCTGGAGAGATACGATCCCTGGGCTTGAGGCCAAGGACATGTCTTGCAGTCGTGTTCTGGATGAGTTGCAGAGGGACGGAGAGTAGAAGCAGGCAGATTTAGATACAAGCTGTTACAATAGTCCAGCCTAGAGAGAACCAGGGCTCTGGAGACTGAGCTTCTGGGGGAAGGAGAGGAAAGTAAGAATGGCTTCCCACACCCAGAAAGCAGGAAAGGGGAAACGGTAAAGAGGAGGTCAAAGAGCAAGAGACTGAGCGGGAACGCCAGCTGATGGGACCACGAGGAGCCACTGATGTTTTTTTTGGGGGGGGGCCTGAGCACAATGAGAATCGATACTGACAGATGGAGAGGAAGTGCAAGAAAGTACCATGTGTGCAGGAGAGAGGATAGCAGGCGTCCACAAGTATAGAGGGAGAAGCAAGGTGAAGGCCACAGTACCTCGGGCAGATCGTCAACGCAAACCACAATATAGCCCATTGATTAACCTGATTAAAAAGGAGGGGAGCACTGCATGCTGGTATTTAGAGGCAAAGTTCCAAGAGACAACTGGGAAGTTAAAGAAGGCATATTGCATGCTGGAACCTGAAGTTCTCAGCTATACCAAATATAGGTTGAAAGGAGATCCACTGACCCCTGGGAATTAAAGTGAACGGTCCAAGTGACAATTGATAGACTGAAAGGAACAAGGCTGACTCCTGGAATTTGAAATAAAAATGTATTGCTAATATCCTGTAAAGAAATATTACATCTTGACATTAGAAAGTTCCAAGACACACTTGATAGAAGGAACAGTGGCTAAGTTTCTGGACAACCTTACAAGCCCATTTAATAATCTGTTTGTTGAACTCTCGCTCTCTCATCTGATGTATTCATTTTAAGAAATCGCCACAAATGATTCTCACCATAACACATTCTAAAATACAAATGCATGTGTTGCCAGGCCTCTCTGCTGCAGCCACAGTGGTTGATTATTCAATTGTATTAAATCACTTGGAATCGTATGTTAGACAGAGGAGGAGGGTGGGCACGAAGTCTGGTCCTTGAAAGCAGCAATCACACCAGGTTTTCAGGTTTACCACTAGAAGTGACTCCCATTTAGTGTCACTGCATTCAAATTGATTTTGTGTGGATATCCTGAAAACATGGAGTGGATTTAGTTCTGGGGATAATACCATATCCGAGTCCGTTTACAAATCAGGCCATGATTCCATTAGTTATTGTGATATTGATTGTGTCGCTTAAGGGCTCGCCAAAATTTAATGAAATCATCCTGAAGGCTGAACATTCACGAAAAGGGAACTGCAGGTCCAGGGGGCCAATAGAGCGAAATAATGCACCCACCCTTCCAACGGGTTATCCATTGTTCTTACTCGCAGGACAGTGACGACTGCAGCATATGAGCAGACCGGACCGCCTGATTGTATTAAAGGAGTGACATCATGCATCATTTTTGGAAAGAGAAATAGCTATTGGGGGGGATCTGAGCCTTTCCCCGACTGGAACTTCAGATACACTGGAACTAGTCATTGGGCCTCGTCATGAGTTGGGCGGTAGCCCTTAAATGCGGCAGTAACGCTATTACCGCTGCATTTAAGGGTCCGCCCAAACATGGGTCTGGCGTGTTTACCCTCCGCTCAGAACTGGGGGTAAACACGCCGGAAAAATGATGATTTTCGGCGCTATTATCACACAGTAATACCGCCAGCAGTAATTGCGCCGAATATCCCGGAATTACATTTATGGCTCATCCCAATAGTTAATACTGCCGGACCGGTGGCCGGTAACGCAAATCCCAGTCCTGGAGATTACTAATATAGCTATAGGCATCGTGTTTCTGTGATTTGCCATCATAGCCATAGGCAGTTTGCCTGGGCCCTGCCATAATATCTGTAGGCCCAGTGTTTCTGGGGATTAGCATCATATCTAAAGATGCAGTGCTTCTTGACATCACCATCATATCCGTAGTGTTTCTGGGGTGTACATTCATAGCCAGTGGCACCGTTTTTTTGGGGACTGCTATTGAAGTTATAGGCCTAGTGTTTCTGAGATGTGTCATCACATCTATAGACAGTTTTTCTGGGGCGTAGCCTATTATAAGTGGGGTTTGTACATTTAGTAGGGGCAGTGTTTCTGGGAATTACCATGATATATGTTGCCACCGGTTTTCCTAGCAGTGACCATTGTATATGTAGGCGCAGCTTTTCTTGAAACTTACTGTTGTATCTGGAGGCCCAGATGTCTTGGTCATTACCATTGCATCTCTTGAGTACATTTTTTGCACTACCATTTCCTATAGCACTCTGTTCTAAAACATCACTCTACTGATGTATTTTACTATTGTCACAAATGTATCACGCTGAACATTGATCTTATCTGTTACCTGTTGGAATGAATGATTTTCTTATTGTAAACATTGTATTATTTGATGTGCCTTTTTTTAAGGAAAGCCCCATTTCTTTTGCATCGCAATACAATATATTCATGGCACAACTGATGGGAAGACCTATTTGCCTTGTGAATACTATGCAGCACTAATTCTTAGCAACGATCCGAGCAAATTCTCTAAACCCACTTTTTTTTCCATAGGCCGAGACTGAGTCGCGAAAAGGCAGCAGCCATGAAAAGTCCCAGTGCCAGGCAGAGCCAAGAGCGCCTTGAGGCATCGCTGGAGGAGGACAGCCTAGGAGATTCCCCCAGGGTCAGGTAAGAAAGCAGGGCCCTTTCGACAGAACAATGCAAACAGAGCACCCCTAGAGCTGGGGTACATGACCTATGCCTACAACTCCCACAGCCCTACCCAATATAGTCAATGGTAAGGGATGATGGGAGTGGTGGTCAAAACATCTAGAGACCTGCAGGTTGCCTACCACTGCCCTAGAAGCTGTGTAGCCCCTAATGTGTCATTACTGCCTAGGACCTGGACAGCAGGAGAGCCAAAGTGCTGCTGTGTGTGCTGAGCGCAAAACACACACTGCGCGGAGTGCAGAGGTGGGTGGAGCCAGCACAGCATGACGGCTGAAATACCCGACAGTCATTTGGCACGGTGGTGGCTTGGAAGGACACCCTGATGTCACAAGCCTGGCTCCAGATTCGAATTTGATGAGCCATACCCTGCTGGCCTTCGAGTGGGGACCAGCCTGAGGCACAGGAGAACTTGGGGTACAAAAGGGGTCAGTGGGACCTGAAGGACAGCGGTCAACTTGTAGGCTTGGAACTAACTATCCTCCACGCAGTAACCACTTTACTGTCTCCAGATATCAGAATCACTGCTAGCCGAGCTCGGCTGATGAAGGAACATGAACTGTTTGCTTGTCCCCAGAATGCAGCATGAAGGAGAAGGGATCCATGATATTTTGGAAGCAGGGCTTGTGGAGGTGAGGACATAAAGCCTCAGAATGAGGTAGGGAACCTTCATGCCCGCAGAACGACGCAGGAATGGATGAGGGGATACCTTTTTTAACAGACTTTGCTCTTCTGAGGACCGATCAAACGAGTCCTGGGAATATCATAGCTGTCCAGCTTGCCAGTTCAATGCGTGACACCTCGAGCCAGTCCTGCTTTTCCCATTCCATTCTGGGACTTGGAGTTTCGTTTTTCCCATTGTAAGCATGGGCCAACAAGTCCCAGCATGCAATTGAAAAAACAGGACTGGCAAGAGGTGGCTTGCATGGAACTAGGAAACTTGGCAACTATGTAATGTGGCCAACAAGCCCAAAACTGGCCTTGGGGATGCTAACTTTGTGGCAGTGAGAATGTAAACAGCTGATGCATTTGTTTCGCCAGTGGTGTTTTTATGGGTGTCCGTTTTAGGTTAGTCTTTCTTTCATTGCTGTAGAGACAGGCAGGTAGTTGGGACGAATTAACAGCCACCTTGTATCAGCCACATTGTTTTAAACTCATTTGTAGTCGTGATTGTTCTGCATCAAAGAGCTGCATGCATGTAGCGCTTAACTCCTTGAGTGTCTATACCACCAGCAGTGGTAGCCAACCTACCACCCTCCAGATGTTTTGGCCTACAACCCCATTCAATCTCAGCCAGCATAGTCAGTGATGAGGGATCATGGGAGTTTTAGGCCAAAACATCTGGAGGGTTGGCTACTTCATTTATTTATTGGGGATAGATTGGAATTGATTGGTGGGTAATTTTGAAGCTGCACTGGTTCGTCGGCAGTGCAATAGAGAGAGGGGATATCCATGAAACCTGTTATGGCGGAAATCACGAACTTTGTGGATTATGTTAATTCTGAAGAGGAATGGATCGATATTGGGGCAATCTCCTATATTCTGTCACATATGATTAAATACAATGGATATTGAAGCTGACCTAGTTAAGGAGTCCCTTTTTTATTTTAACTGTTTTTTGGCAATTAATGATTGTGAATAGGGACAGAAACATGGGCGTAGGACATGGGGGGGACAGGTGGGACAAATCTCCCCCACAATTTTAAGTGGGGGGATGTAATGTCATTTATCCCCCCCAGAATATGTGTTGGATGTGTGCTGCAGGGATCTGTTTTTGAAGTGGTGGGAGGGGCTGCTTACTATGTAAGCTGCCCTCTCCCCGCTGTCCCCCAAAGCATGGGGGCAATACCCTGGGTGCAGATGGGTGATCATCTGCCCCCGGGGAAGGAAGGCAAACAAACAAAAAAGATATTTTTAAAAAACATTGTTTTGGGTGGGGTGGGTGCGGGTGGGACCACTAGCCACCAGGGATTTTTGCAAGGGGAGTGGCCCTCCCCCCACCCTAATTGGATGGGGGAACCTTATGTAGCCCTCCTTGGGGGCAGAGTATGTTTTGACCACCACTGGGGGCTGATTGCCACACACATGTGCCCATCTGCCCCTAGGGAAGGGCAAAACAAATATATATATATATATATATATATATATATATATATATATATATATATATATATATATATATAATAACTTGTTTTGGGTGGGGGTGGGGGGTGGGGGGCCCACTAGACCACCAGGATTGGGTGGGGGGCCCACTAGACCACCAGGCTTTTTTGTGTTTGAAAGGGGTACGGCCCTCCCCCCACCCTAAGTGGATGAGGAGGCACCTTATGTAGCCCTCGCTGGTGGCAGATTTCTGCCCCTATGAAGGGGTACATGAGTTACCCCAATCCATTTGGGGTGAGAGGAGAGGCCACTGCAAATATTGGTAGAGCCACCCCACCCCCCAAGCTTGGGGCAGTATATTTTGCCACCCCCCTGGGGGCAGATGGTCACACACATGTGCCATCTGCCCCTAGGGAAGGGCAAAACAATATATATATATATATATATATATATATATATATATAATTATAATTATAACTTGTTTTGGGTGGGGGGCCATTGAACCACCATGGATGGTTTTAGTAGAAAGGGGGCTGTCCCTCTCCCCCCAACCCAAATTGATGGGGGCCATCTCATGTAGCCCTCCCTGGGGGCAGATTGCTAGCACAATCTTCCCCTAGGAAAGATGCAAAACAACAATAAAGAAAATTATAACTTGTTTTGGGTGGGTGTGGGGGGTCACTAAACCACCATGCATTGTGGCGGAAAAGTAAAAATGTGTGTCAATGGAAGTGGTCCACTCCATGCAGTTTACTTTTTGTCTTGATGCTTGGGGGGTTTGCGTGATGCTACACATGTAATAAATAAATAAATACATTTAACATGACCCCAGATAAATGCCAATTCGTGATCAGAATGAGTGAGCATGACATGTTGCTGGTAAGAGGGTGTCCTGTGCTTCTTGAGTGCGTTGGCAAATGCCCTTAATTGCCATCTCAAGTTAAGCAGGTGCTGAAAACCATCCGTGTGGATTGTGCAATAATAAGTCGACAGAGATATTTCAAATGGCCAATTTCGCTCTTTGGGTGACATTGTCCAAGTGGGAGAATGTTGCCCAGCATGTGCCACTTTCTCTGCGGAGTGAATTGTTCCCACCCCGAGGAAGAAGTGTGAAAAAACCACAAGGGCACTGTGCCCTGCTCTTTCTATGTGTGTCTTCCGCACAGGGCGACAGATGCCGACTCAGACATGGGTAAATCTCAGGTGGCAAGCCTTTACCCTAGGTGATGTTGCAAAGGATTCCAGACTTCTGAGGCTGATAACATTAGTAGCACTGAGTTACATGCCACCTGAGAGGTATGTGTGATAAAGTTGCAAAGCAGAGCTGTTAGTGGGCTAAAACAGGAGGCAATGTCTGCCCACCCTCAAAGGGTACATACAACCAAAAGTAATAGACCCCTTCCCATCATGGCTGTAGGGGCCAGGCTCCAAACCAGGGCAAGAATGCCCTCCAATCATCCATGCCCCCAAGTATGGTACCCCTTGTGCTCCAGGAACCCTATTGAGCAACCTCTGTGCTTTCCAGGTGATACTAACGTTATTTAAAGCCAGAAGTCTAAAAGGTAATCGCTTAATTGCAGCTGGAAATTAGCTCCTGGCTTGATCAAAATCTCTTAACCAAGTGTGACATCATCCCCTTCCTTAATAAGCAATATGTGTGCTCTCGCGTTTCTTCATCCACTGAATTAATCTTAGAAACAAAGGCAAGAGTTGTGTCTCTTGTGTCGGCATTAGGAAGGCAGTTGCCAGTCTCTGGCATAATATGCCCATGTTCTTCCAATATTGGCTAGATGTTGCCCTCTTATGGACAGGTAGAACCATCATGGCAGTGACTGGCAAATGCCTTTACCCTTTAGACAGAAAAGCGGAAATAAGAGGCCAATTCAAGACACGGAACAAATAGAAGTTAAGACAGACTGCAGCTGCCTTTGCTGTGTTAGGGAGAATATGTTGAGTTTTCAAGCAAGAAGGTATGGATTAAGCAAGCAAGCAGTCAGACAAGGGAAAGGCAAAGAAAGGCCAGAGGGGCTCTTTGAATAATGTAACAGGGCAGAGGACCCAGGCTGTGCCATCCTAGTAACATATGAGAGAATCAAATAGATCAGGCTTTGCAGCAAATGTTAAACGAGAAAGGAAAGGAGTCCAGCTCTGCATTC
The DNA here is from genome assembly GCF_040938575.1 of Ambystoma mexicanum. Taxonomy (NCBI): domain Eukaryota; kingdom Metazoa; phylum Chordata; class Amphibia; order Caudata; family Ambystomatidae; genus Ambystoma; species Ambystoma mexicanum. The sequence goes on from NC_090934.1 coordinate 1,245,011,599, forward strand.
AGAATAAGAAAAGCCAAGGAAAGGCTCGGCTCTGAAGCCAGCATGAGATGGAATAAGAGGGACCAGACTCATCGTGAGAGGCTGGCCCGGCCCACGCAGGGGCGCTAGAGGGGCAGCACACATAGCAGGCTGCCCCTCTGGCGACCCCCTGGGTCCACATACACCCCACCTACTAGGCATCCCCTGGGTCCGACACATCCGGCCGCGGACCTGGGGAGTGCTTACAAGGGGGTGGGCTTGCCATCGCTCATCCTCCTTGTTTGCTGTACCCCCCCCGGAAGACAGTCAAAGCAGCAACATCGCACACCTGGTCCCTCTACTCCCATAACCGGGCTTACTCAGAGGTACAAACAAGATTTCCTCTTTCTTTGAAACCCCCATCTTTCCATTCCAAGAGACATACACGTCTCTTTGCCCCCACACAAAAAAGTAGCAACATGCAGTTGGTAGAAAAGGCTTCAACTGCTTTATTTGGCAGGAGTCCACTTACAGGTGATCTGCCTCTTAACAAGCTGGCGTCCTAGCTGTGGCCCACTGGAAGTAATTGTTATTTCCTCTCTCTTACCATGAGCTCATAATCAGATGAAAAATCCAGAAATGCAACATACTAAGACATGTTCTTTGCTGCTGCATCCTTTAATTGTCTTGTTTTCTTTTCTTCTTTTCTCTTGTTTTATACAGTGATATGTGTAATTTAATACTTACTGATATTTTAATTCTAATTTTGTGAGTTCTTTGACTAAAACACAATAAATACATTAATAAATAAATAAAGCAAAGTCCCCAAGATGTCCCCTGTCCCCCCAGATTTTATGTGTCTCCTACGCCCCTGGACAGAAAGACTGGTTTTCATGTAAATCGTGGGATGAACGTCGACTGATAGACCACCCCCCACCCCACAGTTTCGGCTACATCTATTTATCCCTCATATCATCATAATCTCAAAGTGTGTTCATATTCCTTCATTAACAAATATTAAATCAACACACAATACACAGTAAAAAAAACTTCCCAATCATTAAGTATCAATCCATAGGATATCCATGAACAAATATTAAGTCGGCGCACAATACACAATTATAAACATTCCCAATCAGTAAATGTAAAAGGAGAAACCTAACCCAATCCCAATAAACCAACCTCAGCATATAATGTAAATGTAAAATGCAGAAGCATGACCTTCCTTATAATTCCTTGCTTAAGTTTATTTTGAAGAGCTTCACCTCTAGGGCCTGGTCCAGATACTTGACCATATCAAAAAGAAACTGTGTTGCAGTACAATTAAAAAAGAAAGCCATCGCCTCCTTACAGGTTCTGATATTTTGCGCTAAAAAGTGGGATTTTAGCCATCTCCCCCTTTGCCATCTGTAAAATGGGCAGATCAAAATCAAATGGAGCAAATCTTCGTCTGCACCCATATCACAATAGCATTTTACTGTGGCCTTTACCCAGGCGGTTCGTTTTGCCAGTGGCAGTAGGTTTAACTGGTCTTAATTAAAAGAGGTCTTCTCTCCAGGCAGTCCAGGCCAGGAATCTGGCCCGTGGTGGACAAACACCCCTTGTACTCCACATAAATTGAGCGTGATGGTAAAGAATGGAGTTTTCTTTACATCCGCTTCCAGCGCTCTTTCTCTGGACCAGATTTTAATTTCTGATTTACCTTGGTCAGGGCTAGGCCGTCCTCTTCCAGCTAGGAACTAGCCCCAGAGCCTACATCCAATCACATACCAGATCGGCTTATGTACCTCTGGGCGGCTATCCATTACTGAAAATACTAACTGTAGATTTGGGTTTTTTAAACCACCTAATTTCATTTTAGTGAAATATGCCAGTTGCCTATCTTGTGCCGGATACATAATGCTCTCAATCCCCAGTTCTATTCTCAGGGCACTACTCTGGCAATCTGGAGGGAGCCCTAGAACTTGGCAATAGAAATGCAACTGGACAACCTCAAGAGGCTGTCAAGAACAGTAACCCTACATTTGTTACCATACAACATCTGGGTTAACACTTTACATTTGAAACCCTCTATGCACTTGTAAAGGCACCATATTTAAAATAAAACCTTTTTAAACCGTGGAGGCACCGTTTTTAGCCCTCTCTGCCGGGCATTTGACATGTGTTGTCCAATGACAGTCTTTTGAAAATTTCAATCCCAAGCAAATGTACGTGTCCCTATTTATGATGTAGCCCCCTTGCCACTTTACTGTCTTCTCCTTCCCCCCAAAAGTCAGGATCTTACTTGTAGTTTTATTTAAATTTAATGTGTTTACTTCCAGGAAGTCTGTGGCATAGTTAAGCCCTTGCTTCAGACCTGCTGTGGTGAGGGCCAAGATAACTGTATAATCGGCATAAAGTAAATCACTATATACCTTGTTACCCAACCTCGGTGGACACACCCTATTCTTATGTTTTACAGGGTCAAAATCTGCCACTAAGAGTTTAAAAAGCAATGGAGCAAGCGAGCAGCCCTGTTTTACCCACCTTCCTATCTTGAGAATATCGGAGTTGTCCCCTGTTCCACCATATCTGACCACCGACCTGGTTTGGTCATAACACAGTTGAACCAGTCTCAATAGGTTTGACGAGATCCCCAGTATTGGTTGTTTTTTCCTTAGCGTGCCTCCATCAATTTCATCAAAGGCCTTTTCCAGGTCTAGGAAGGCAGTGTACACTACTCTGCCTCGAAGTTTACAATATTTGTCAATAATTAGGGACACAATAAAGCAGTAGTCTATTGTTATGGTATGGTATTGTTTATTTATATAGCGCCTATACACAGGCAAGTGTTTCAAAGCGCTCAAGGAGGGTGGGAATAACGGGAAAAAACAGTCGCTAGGAGCCCTTGAAATTCTGAGACGATAATAATCTGCCCAGGCAGAGTAGGTAAGTAAAAATACATTTAACAGTTTGGGAGGCAGCAAATAGGCCTGGATGCGATTCTGTAGTTTTATAGTGCAGTTAAGGGGAGAAGACAAGGGAGAACAGACATACGATCTTCAGGCGTGGTGCGTACGGATCGAGCAAGTGCACAGAGGGTCACGGGGGGAATCAAGTGCAACCGGTCAGTTGAGACTGGGGTAAGTGCAGAAAGAGCCAGTCTCTAGGGTTAATTTCTCAAGCGCATTGTGTGGGTGAGGGTTAGGGCCCTGAGGCAAGTGCGAAAGAGGACTGGCGGCGGTGCCGGGGACCAGTGAGACTCTGAGGTACACCCGACGGCCAGTCAGCGTGCTGTTTTGGCAAAGCCTCTCCTGAAGCCTGCTGGGAGTATGCATGTTGTTCTCCAGGGCCCAATCTTCCAATCAGCATAAATCTCCACCGAGATGTCCAGAAGCGAGATAGGGGGGTAGCAGTTGGGGTTCTCTATTTCGCCTTTCTTAAATATCGGAACTATGATGCAGCCCCGCCACTTAGAATTAATCCTCCTAGCTACATCAGTTGCCTCAAAGAGATTTGCAAGAATAGGGGCCCGCCAGTCACCATGTCCCGCAAATACCCCTGAGGGTAGCCCGTCAGGGCCCGCAGCCTTTCCTGGTTTTACTTGCTCAATGGCCCTTAGGACCTCCTCCTCCCTGAACCGTATTTTGTTAGCAGGGCCAGCCATTTGCAAATCTATTATCTCGGCCCCTTCTGTGTAAAACAAATTCCTAAAATGCGCCGCCTATCTGTTCTTCTGAATATATCCTCGCTTCTGATTCCCTGCCGTTTCCCAGCCTTTAGTTACTAGTTTCCAGGATACCCTGTGATTGTTTGTGCATACTGCATCGGCAAGTCTATCCCATTGCTTCTTTTTCTTCAGGAGTTTCTTATAGTCCCTTTTTAGCGCATACCCCTCTCCCGCCGAGGTAGTGTCCTCCTAAAGTGCTGGATATAAGCGGCTCTTTTCTGCCCTACACTCCGGGTGAAACCAGGATGGGCACCTTCTTAGTCCCAAACCCGATCTGCCCTCCCTGTTAACCTCGTCATATATGTTATTGTGAAGTGCATCTATACACAGTTTGAAAGCTACCAGTGTTTCCGCTGCAATATCGATATACCATTTACCCAACAGCATGTAACGCTGTTTGAGCACCTCCTCAGAGCTAAAACAGCCAGCGATTTGAGACCTGTTCGGCGGTTCAGACGGGGCCTCCTCCGTCCCTGATTTTGACAATACTGGACTTCCCTTGATTTTAGTTGAAGGACTAACGGAAAGTGGTCACTTCCACCCCAAAATTCGCCATCCGATTGAAAAGATGGCAATCTACAAACATGTGATCAATGATGGGTGTGTGAATGTCCTCCGAGGGGGATCATCGCCTACGGCCCTGCCATTCAACTCTACCGAAGAAAATTCAGTAAGAGGTTGTGCCAGCTCTTTGCCACAACTGTCGGGTCTATCAAACGCATAATTCCTCTTGGGTATGCCACAAGCCTGTTCCGAAAAATTTATTTCGGGGTAGTGTCAGTAGAATGACCAAGCTTGGCATTCCAGACCTCCATCACAACAAAACTTCCAAAATCGGCACCTCTCATAAACTCGTTTAAGCAGATCCTCAGCTCTCCCAGCACTCTCTGACCTTTCTTCGGTGGGTGAGTAAATATTGACAACATACAGCCTAGACGTTGCGTTACCGTCCCACCCCACCATACACACAGTCAGCGATGATCTCCCAATAGAGGTCACTCTGGAAACCTCCCAGCCCTCCTGAGCATGGATCAGAGTGATTAGCCCACCTGTGTTTCTGCCTTACACAGTACACCGTCCACGCTCATAGTAAATGTGTGGAATCCTGGAATAGTAAAACCCTCAGTTAACCAGGTCTCCTGCAGACAGATAACATCAAGTTGAACCAGATATTCAATCCAGTCGGGGTCCTCCCGCTTTGATCCCACCACAGGAGACTGCTCTAAGGGACGTACTCACTGCGTGTTTCCCCTGCTCAGCGCAGCATTCTGGGCTGGCCTCATAGGTCTATGGCAATTGTACGCTTTATCTGCAGCTTGTACTGATGGTACCCAGTTCACCACTGAGATGGTCCTCTAATCAGTGTATGATCGGCTCACCTTTAGTCGGGTCAATAAGCAGGCTACTCCTGTTTCAAGTGGAAGCTACACTAAGAGGGCTGGGCTCCATCGTGCCCCTTGGTCCCGCGTGCACAGAAGGCACCCTATGGCAAATTGGCACTCTTTCTTCAAACCATGGATTTGACACTGTATATGTTTTACATCCAGAAAAACCTTGATTCCCTTCCATGCTAGAACTTCCCAACATTGCAGTATATGGCCACGCTGCACCTCGCCGTCTCCTCGCGGGGCTCAGACACCCCTAGGCCCCACCCACTCCTTTGTTTTGGCGGCCCCCTGCCGTTTCCTCTCCATGCGGCCGATGCCACTGCTTCAATCTTAGCAGCCACAGCCGCCGCAGTTCTTCCTCCTGTTTGGCACCCACCAGGCCGCCTCGTCAATGCGGGCACCAATGCGTAAAACAGGTCCTGGGCCACCTGCAGCGGCCGATGCCGCTTTCACACCCGCGGCTTTGCTGTTCTTCCTCCAAAAGGCTCCTGGTAGTCTGCACACTGAAGGTGTGCGGGGCCCACACCACCTCGTCGCTGATGTGGTTGCCCGCCACAGGTCACCAGGGCGGGCCACACCACGTGCTGGGGGCACATCGCTCAGCACGTATGCTGCTATCACGCAGCGGACCCAAGGGCAGGGGACACGCTGCATAGCGTCCGGATCACTGGACGTAACACCGTGGCTGGCACCCAGGCCGGGGCTGCAGACCCAGGCCATGGTCACACGGCAAGCAGCACACAATAAACACACAGACACAAGTTGACGCTTCCTGGGGCTCTTCTGTACTGACTCTCACGTGCCAGCAGAGCCCCTTTTATTAAGGAGCGTCATGACAGAGTCGTGACGCTCATTCTTAAAGGGGCAATGGGCCCACAGTTAAATGGCCGACACACCACAGTATACATGCACGAAAGTGTGCTTTGTTAAAACAGAAACGCACACTACTCTGCCCACAAAACACACAGTGAGATAAACTTCACAATGAGCTGACATTCTTGAATGGGACCTCAGAGAGACCTAACGTTTCTTGACTTGCTACCACAGAGTCTCGTCTCGTTTATAGGAGTTCTTATCTCCTTTGGCTCTCCGTCGGCTTCTCCTGGAGTGGGTCCGCCATTTCCTTGCAGCAACGCTTTCCAGTCTTGAAATCCTTTGTCGCTGCGTCACAGGGGTTCCCCTCTCGAGCTTTCTTACTATGACACCTAGCAGCAGCTCCCTCAGCATTCCCAGGTAGACGCTGGTCGCCCCCCTGTACGCCCTTCACCTGGTGCAGAGGGGGGCGGGGGGGGCTCCGACCAGAGTCTCCCGGGTCGCAGTATATACACCTGCTGATCCTGCTGAGGGCCCCCCTTCTGTTCTTTCCCTCATGTCGATTTTACTAAATCGGCTGTCTCATAGTTATGTGAAATTGGGGTGCATGGGAGGGGAGGCCAAGAATCAGCAAGGGCTCCAAGATGGAAACAGCCAGAGGTTTTTTGGCGGTCCCCACTCTCCCCATACAAAAATAGCATCGCTTTGATTAGGCCCTCGGAGGGCCCCTTGACCACTTGGGCTCTAAGATAGTGTACCCCTCTGCTCCTACTTCTCATCAGCCCAGCCTCCGTTGGCCATGCAAGCTAGTTTGGCCTGCATTATAAATTGTGACTTTAAAAAAAATAATGAAACCAGATTCTGGATTGCAGTCACTGGCGTTGCCGCAGGGGCAAATCTGAGGGTCTTCACATGATTCGGGTTTACCGCCCTAGCGGTCATATAACAAGTCGCTCAGCATGCCACGCGTGGTGATGGACATGGATGGATCACACCTAACTGCCCAATGGAAAATCCTGCCCACTAGGGTTAATAAGGGCCCTGCTATGAGTTGGGCCTCTGAGGTGCCCACCTTTGCCCCCCCTTTTGTTGGCCCTGGCACGTTTTGGTGGCTTCTGTTGAAAGGATGCCTTCCCTTAAAGGACAGCCCTTTTGTCTTAATGCAGAGAGGTCTGGTGGGTTAGAATTTTTATAGCCACCTTTTTGAGGGGTCACGGGGGGAGGGAGGATATATGTCATCTCACAAGCACGTGGTATTTACAGGATGCTGTGCTGCCCCAGAATAGTGAGGGAGGTAACTGCCTCATTTGTTTATAACAAGGTGGTTGGTAAAAAAAAACAGGCGGTGCTTGAGATATCGCCTTTTTTTTTTACCAGGAACGTTCAACATTTGCTGTGGAAATGGCCCAAACACCTGGAGCGGGGGTGGTGGCAGGACTCAAACACAGAAAGCTTAATATGTTTTCTTAATTGGTCCATTGGGAGTTCCACTGGTTGTTTTTCTTTGTTCTTCCGTGCAGAGGCCAACAACCCTGTCCAGTGATCACCTGCAGACTCAATCACTGCCTCCCTGAATTGCTTTATCTAGGATTGTGTCACAGAACGATATGCTCCATGATCGAGCTGGTGGTCTGCACGTACCCTGCACGTACCATTAGTGGTTAAAGACTGAAGGCTCTGTCGGTTTAAACACGTGCTGGCTGGCCAAAGCCAGACCTCCCCAAAACGTGTTCAATAACGATAGACCTGTTTTACTCTGCGTTCAGGTCTTTTGCGTGGGGGCAACACAAAGGTTATGCAGCTCGAGGAGGGGTTCGTGTTCAGCACCTGCGTGATAAAATCAGGGAAATCGCTCTTTGCAATTTGTGTTAAACATATTCGCCATCACAATGAAGGGCCCTCACAGGCCCCTCTCCAACCAATGCATTCTTCCCATTCAGAATGTATATATTGCTTGTATGATGACAAGGTATTCACTTTTTGTAAAAAGGTCAGGGCACATTATGCAACCCCTCTTGCCAGCGGCCTAGACGGCCCTGGCCTCCCATTAAAGGGCACACAGCACTCTAGTTTCATTTGCGGGGTGTCGACGTTTTGTCCCCGTCATTCCTGGTGGCTTTCCAGAGAAAGCCCCCCTCCGAGTAGAACACGGACAATGGGTCGGATTGGGACAGAAACTAGGCACTGGACACCGAAAAAGGGAACAATTGCAAGGTGTGACTTTTTTGACAAAATTGTGTGAGTATTAGGGTAACATTTTGGTGGCGTGCGTGGTGGGTTATCAAGCTCATATTAGCGACCCGTGACCTACGTGTTTGTTTTTCTGTGTTCTTCTCTCTCCACATTTTTTAAAATAATGTATTTTTTATTTCCTGTGGCGGCATTTATTCAAGACTCTTCTTTCAAAGGGATGCGGCCTTTTATAGCCCTTGTCATACACACACCCAATGAACTGCGACTGTTTGAGAATTTGCGCAAAACAGACTAAGAAGTGAGTCACATGAACACGGAGATGTTTACAGAAAATGAATGGAGTCGGGGTCCCCTGAAATTCCTTCTATCCGTACACAAATACAATCTTTAAGTCTATATATGGGGCCAATCAGGGGTGTTGCTACGTCTGGAAAAGCTCCGGGCCTATGCTAACATTCGCACTGTCAGGACTGGGGGCTAGCTAGCCTTTTTAGTCGTGACCCCTCAGCTTCTATCCAGGGCTAGAACCAAAAGACCTAGGGCTATAGGTCCCCCCGCCAGGGCCCCTTACTCTTAGCAACGCCTCTGGGGACAATTAATAATGCGCCGTCTGGGTTTGAATATCTGTGCATTGACCAGTGCAGCAAGAGTGCCCGGCAGTGCTTACAACTTGGCAGCAGAGGGTGCCAGACACCACGGAATGTTGGTCAGTGTGCAGTAATATGTCTTATATAGCAGGCAGTGATGATAACTCGAATAATAGAAATAATGAAAGGCTAATCACGACCACGAGTCTCTGCTAATGCACAAGTGCCTATTTTTGCTTGGCTCTGGAAGTATGAGCGGCCGGTTTAGGTTCAGTTTTCCTTTGAGCACCCTTTAGGCGGGACTGATTTCTTCCCCTTTTCGCCGTCTTTATTTGCATTTGTGGGTGGCGACTACTTCCCCTGCTTTGCTACTGGCTACCCAGAGCGCCTGGAGACCATGGAAATGGCAGTGGTGCGCGCTATAAATCACAATAACATACCCATTTGGGCGGCTTTGCAAAGCCCTGAGATGTAATCACCCCGACTGCTCATCCGGTACAAGCCAGAATGCTTTTAGTTCATGTTAGTATTAGTCATGTTTTGTGTCCCTGATATTAATCTCTGCTTCACATGGTTTAGCCTTGTTTCTTCAATAAATGTAGTTTACAAATTCGATGGGAAATATGCACCCTCATCGACCTGCCCAATACAGGTAACACATCTGAGCTGTAGTTTGGTCCCTAGGGCAAGGCGGGTGGGTCTTGCCACTCATGCCATGTCATGCCTATACCACTGAGGATGAGTTTATGGTTGTAGCGCACCCACTCCTCTTTTCTCGTAAAGGAGGGCAGGGGGCCCGGCAACGCCTGCCCCAATCAACCCTGTGTCACTGTCAGTGCACTGTGTGCGCGCGCATAGCCTGGAGGAGGGCACGTGCGCACCTGGGCCTGGCCTGGCTGGCGCCAGCGCCACCCGGAGGAAGTGAAATAAAGCAACAAAGGTTGCTAATGTGCCAATTTTTTTTTTATTTTTTTTATTTTCATTTAGTTTATGCAAACTTTTGAAAAACTTTATCTTTAAGATAAGATCAACATTCCATCTGTCGTCCTTAACTATTTTTCACTAAACACCTTATTGGTCTACTTCTCAAGACTTGTTCTACCCCCATTTCCTCTACCTTTGCACCAACAGATATTCTGTCTTATCAGTCTTTTCAGAGAGGTTGGTCTCCTGACCTATAACTGTGCGGGCCGCTGTTTTAGGCAACCACCAGATTCATTTTTAGGCGCTTCTGCAGGAGCTCTAAAAATCGCATTACTGCAATCAACAGTGGCTTGCTTTCAGTCAAGTGTAGTTGTCTCCACCATTCTTCTTCAGACAGCGTCTGGTAATTGGTCATCATGTTTCCCATGCAACTATCACGTTGATCGTTTAGTTCAGTACAGCTTAGAATGAGGTGTTTTAAATTTTCATCTTTCTCCCCACAGAATCGGCATAGAGTGTTTCCCCTTGATATCGCACGCCTGATTCCCAGAATTTCTTTTGTTTCTAGAATGTTTAGACGAAACATCAAATAATGTTTTCAGAGGTGCTTGCACGGAGCCAGTGCCAGATATTTCTGAAGAGTATTCCGTTTTTGTTGCTTCTTTTGGTTGATTCATCATGGATTTTTGACAGGCTCTTCTCTCCCCAATTGTGATCCAGTCGAGATCCAGCAATTTTCTTTTTACAAAATCTGGATTATTCCATAATGTTGACTCATCCGTCCCTAGCTGTTTGAGGATTTCTCCACATTGCTGTTTCCAGTCTCTTAGGGCCGACTTTTTTTCACCTATTTCGTTTCCCAATAGGATTTTGTTGGGTGGTAGGTTTGCTTCGTCGTGCATTTTCCTAAAGAGCAATAGCTTGTTCCATGTAATCCTTGTGTTCAGAGTGGATATTCCTACTTCGTATAGAACACACGCAGTCGGTGTACTTTGTGGTATTTGGAGAACTTTTTTCCAGAAGAAACCTTCACACCTAGACCATATCTTGTGGTCACAGCCAAACATGTTCTCTGCCCCATAGATCAAGATCGGTGTAATTTTATTTTATTTTATTGGGGCAACGCCTGCCCCAATCAATCCTGTGTCACTGTCAGTGCACTGTGTGCGCGCGCATATCCTGGAGGAGGGCACGTGCGCCCAGGGGCCTGGCCTGGCTGGCGCCAGCGCCACCCGGGGAAAGTGAAATAAAGCAACAAAGGTTGCTAATTTTCCAATTGCTGCCCTGCCTGAGGGCCGAGGCTGCAGTGTGCTACTAGGCTAGCAATACGTAACATTATAAAAAATGATGAATGTGGCTGGCTTGTGCGTGCGGCCAGGCCTGGCTTTGCAGGAGCACCGGCTCAAGGCGAGCTATAACAAATGCAGGACTAGCACCGCGGACTGCTTGTGCGGTGTCCCCTAGAGGCTGACTGGAGTCAGGCAGCCGCCTGAGCTGCCTGACGCAAAGACCGGCCCTGAGGGCATTGACATATTGCATGGGACGAGTAAAAGAGAACTGCCAGGAACACAACATTTCCCCTGTTACAACACCTAACCACAACAAGGCATGTTCAAAACAAGAATCAAAACTGCCTACTGCTTTGCCTAGCTTGTGCGCAAAAGTTACATTTCTATAGCACAATTGCAGTCTTTGATTAAGCTTGAACACATCTTTTATTCTGACAATTGAGAGATGTGCAAGAATCCTCTTGCTCCAGCCAACACACGTGTTTCACGCAGGGGCGTTGCTAGGTGGGGGCTAAGGGGGCTGTAGCCCCTGATCCTTTGGTTGTAGCCCCGGATAGAATCTCTGGAGCTACAGCCAAAAGACTAGCTAGCCCCCAGTCCCAACAGTTCCGACAGCAGCTTAGCCCCGGGTCTTTTCCAGAGCTAGCAACTCCCCTGGTTTCACGCCCACTTAGTGCTTTTTCAAGGCTCGCATCTGTACGCACTCACTTCCCACTCTACCACTGTTATTTTTGTCTTATATGTAGCATACTGTGTATATGAATCTTAATGCTTTATTCCCAAGCTTGCAACTATCACTATGAGATGTTCTGGTTCCATAGTTTTCTTCTCATTGACCCGAGTTATTACACGTGTGGCCTTCGGTTAAGGCTTTATAATCCATGACTTTTGAACGTGTCGTCGTCAGAACCATTAAGAATCACAAACACAGTATGTTAAATATAAGAAAAAAATGAAAGTGTGGCAAATGAGCAGCTGCAGATGTGAGCCTTGAAAAAGCTTCAAATGAGTATGAAACATGTTTTGGTTGGATCGAAAGGATTCCCACGCATTTCTCAATCATCACACATCTCGAGAGGATAGCTCAGGGGCAAGCAAGACGACGCAAAGCAACACGGGTTCGATCCTCGGGTCGGTGCTTTGAAACCTCTGGGTATTAAGCGCATTATAAATGACCAATCATAAAAGAAGAATTCATAGTTGATCAAGGACAGCAAATGCGTTAATGAAGAGGTACTTTTGCACACAAGGAAGGCAACGTAGAAGGCGACTTTGATTTTTGTTTTGAACATATCTTGTTGTGTATAGGTGTTGCAGCAGGGAAAGGGTTGTTCTACACCCACACACAGTACCAATTTACAATATAAAGAGCAGCAGTAAGTGGCCCGAACCCTTCAGTCTCTCTGTGTATAAACACTGACCAGCTGCTCCCTTCCACTGGCCGTTGCATCTCTTGCTGTCCTTGTGCCCGGTCTCAGAATACTTATCTGTTTATGTAGATATGTTCTCCAAAGTGCCGTACAAAGAACATGTATATATATATATAAAACAATCATTAACACGCAATCATAATTGTTACTTATTTCAAAGAACTTGGAAAGGTGAAAGGAGTTTGTCGGGAATCGAACCTGCGATCTGCAAATCACACACAGCTCTCCCTAGTAATAGTTTATTTAAATCGTTGAACTATGTAACCAGCTTTATTTGGTATCAGGGAATAATGTCCCCGTATATATTGTTGCAGGGAAAAGCCATTGGCGACTATATATGGTGACAGTATGTATGGGGACGGGTTGTAGGGATGCCCCCTTGTAAAAAAAAAAAAAAGAAATTATAATTTGGTGATTGCAGGGGTATCCCCCATGTTCAATGTAACAATGTCAGAAATTCAAATAGGTATCAACAGATAACCCCCATTTCCGCTATCTCTACTATCAGGGGATATGTAGCTGTATAGTAATTAATAAAGAGATAGAAAACCAAACACAAATGAACAATTATAGGTATCAGAGCTGGGAAAACAAAAACCTTCTCTAAATGATGTACTGGTACTTTTATCTTTGAAAAAAATACATAAAGTACAACCAAATTATTCAAAAATATATAATCTATTTCAAAAACAGAAAGGAACCCTAAAAGCATCCACAATAATAAAACTTGTCAAATACAATTGTATTACTCGATTTTCATAAAAGAATCACACCTTTTTACAAATACATTGACACAAAAATTAGCAGCAGATCACAACATCACAGAACAAATGTGTCACATAAAACATATATCTTCCCGACATGTAGCATGTTTCAGTTCTTTGTGCCTTTATATGGCTGAACTTTCTTCAGGGGAAAACACTTCTTTGCATTTAAAATTCTTCCAATATTGTGCAGTAGGGGTCCAAAAGACATCCACCAACGGACGTAGTACATAAGCTGAAAAATCTCCAAACAGGGTACTAGTCAGCTCTCAATAACGTGTATAAATACTCCGTTGGACCACTGCAACTACCTCGATGCCAAAAGGAATCAGTAGTCCTCTAAGGCCAGGTATACCAACGCCATCTAACCAAGGTATGACCAATAAACACTCTAATTACATCTGATGCTGTGATACATGCATTTTCGGTAACAACTCGCCGAACATTAACATGAAACGAGTAAGTACTTTTCATGTTAATGTTCCGGCCGTAGAGGACTACTGATTCCTTTTGGCATTTATGAAAATCGAGTAATACAATTGTATTTGACAAGTTTTATTATTGTGGACACTTTTAGGGTTCCTTTCTGTTTTTGAAATAAATTATATATTTTTGAATAATTTGGTAGTACTTTATTTTTTTCAAAGATAACAGTACCGGTACATCATTTAGAGAAGGTTTTTGTTTTCCCAGTTCTGATACCTATAATTGTTCATTTGTGTTTGGTTTTCTATCTCTTTATTAATTACTATACAATGTAACAATGTCTCCACAAAAAACGGCGATTTTCTTGTCAGGAGACATTTTTGCAGGGACATTATTTCATGGAACCCTTTATTTGCCTTGCCCTTGGTTTTCACTCCACTCTGTTTATCTGTGACCAGCGCCACCCCATCTTTATTGCAATAACATTTCTCTCTGCTACGGATGGGCAGAACATCCCATTCAGAAGTGCACGAAGCGCAACACCTTGCATGTTCTGCCATGCCTCTGCTGCGCAATGCATGGTGCTTAATGTGCCATTACGTTCCAAACCAGCCTGCTCTCTCACTTGCACATGGACATTGCGGCAGTTGCGGTGTGTGTGCCAGTTGTCGCTGCCCATGGCACCCTCATTGACGTTTCATAGTTGTTTGTTCTAGCACAGTGATATAAATAAGTGGGCCAGTGGGCACCGCGCAGCCATGTTGCCTTCTTTGGTGGGCAGCGAGGACTGGGCATGTGGACTGAGTGGAGCCCACCTTTTGTGGGAGCCCCTTACGTTTTGGGAGTAGAGTCTCAACGCTGCAGAGCAGCTGTCTGGTGGCAAAGCATTCTGGGAAGGAGCCTAGCCTACTGCCGGATAAGAATGTAGGGTTTTGCTAATCCTATTAACTCACACGTGATTTCTTGTACTGTGCTATCTGGCATCGATAATGCTAGTAACTGCTAGTATTGTGCGCGTGAACATTTGTAAAACTGATATCTCCGGCTTCCACCCCTCACCCACGGCCACTACAAGCCTAAACCTAGTGCAAGCTAAGTAAACAGGGTTCCATGTGTTAAAATCGCGGCAAAAATGGCCGTGGACACAAAATATTGCGGCAAAAAGGCTGTGGTGTTGCCGCCACAATCCATGTAAAGGATGCGGGGGACACCCCTGCAACCCCCGTACCGTTTATACCATTTAAGGGAAGTGGGGGACACCCCCGCAACCCCTGCTCCCCTTAAATGGTGTGATGGGTACACCTTTGATGGTCAAACCACGCCTATTTTGCCGCGATTTTATCACTGCATACCGTAAACAGAGGATGGATCTGGCAAAGTTAAGTGTGGTTAAGAAGACTGCCGTGTTCATCAGTAAATTAGGACCAACACAATCAAGACAAGCAGCCGTTCAATTGGAATTGCCCACCCAGCAGCAGGTTAAGTCAGTGGGCCCTTTGGCTGGTTAACAAGACAGCGTTCCTTCCACAGGTTGCAGACTGCAAATGTCACGGTCCGAGAGAGACCTCGGCATGCACCCCAGTCCCTGCTGGAATAGCAAAGGACAGCAGTGCCCATTTAGGGGAGACTTTCCTCCTGAGAACACAGCCTGCGAATGGTAGGAGGATAATTGCAAGGCAATGGGCTCAGGCAACTAGGCAGGAATACAGCAGGAACTACAGGGGAGGAAGATAACAGGGAAATACAGATCAAATCCACTGTTGAGAACTCTGAGTTTGCAAGAGCTTGCCCCTGCCCCTTGTAGTTCTACCTGATTCCAAAGGAAGAATAGCCAATACACCCACCTGTATCCGTGCCCAGAATTGCAAGTCCCTAGTTTAGAGATGCCCGCCCGATGCAGATGCCAGCGGGTGAAAAGTTCCACAGGAGAAAACGCAGGGACATGACCTGGACGGAACGAGGATGAAACTAAAGGAAACTCATTCCAGGAATCAAGGAAAACAATCCAATAGATCAGGAGATCAAAACAGTTCAGAAAAAATCCATAAGCAGTCCAACAGATAAAAAGAAGGTTGAAATCCCGGCAAACACAGTTCCAAAGTATTCAGAAGACAAGGGTATCCAAAAGGGCAATCCAAAAGCAAAAGCAGAGGAGGAATCCAGGCAATTGATAGTTCCAGACAAACCAGGAGCAAAAAAAGAAGAAAAAAACCACAACTTTTTTTTAACCAGAATGCAGAAGTTAAAGTCAGGAAACACAGTATAATGTCTGGTGCGCTAAGCGGCATGGGATGCGCCACCCCCGCATTGGGATACGATGCCGGAGTGAACCACTGCAGGTAGGGGGAACAATGACAGTAACCCCCCCCCCCGGCAAAGGACCCCCACTACCGCCTGTACATCGACGAGAAGCATGAAAAGAGCGCAAAAGGCAGAGTGCATGGATGTTCGAGGTGGTTTCGCATGTCCGATCCTCTGGGCCGTATCCCCTCCAGTCCACTAAATAATGACGCTGTCCCCGACAGATGTGCATGTCTAGAATGGCTTGTACCCTTCCCTACCATCCACTGTAATCGGAGCCGGTGTAGGGAGCAGTCGAGTTCCTGGCACAAGAAAAGGGAAAAAAGAAACGAAATCGTCTAATTGAATCAGAAAGGTTGGGAGAGTTCAGGAAGGGTAATGATTGGTGGGGGTATGAAATAAGCGAGAAATACCAGTAAAGTAAAAGTCAAGTGCAGTCAAAACAGAGAAAAGAACAGCTCCTCAAAAAGGGGGTAGGAAAAAGAGAGGGCGGGGGAAGGCGATAATGCAAAAATATATGCAAGAGAAAATAACACATCCATAACACATCCAGGAATTCAAAGAAAGAGGGAAGAGGTTGATGAGAAGAAAGTGGCTGGGTGCTGCTGTTAGGGTCTGCAGGGCTCTCTGCTAGGGCTTCTTTTGGGGTACTCTCTCCCATCCACTGCCAATGGCAACAAGTGAAAGGGCAATGGACCCATTCACACCTAGAAAGGGGCAAGTATTCTGTCACTTTAGATTGGTTTAAACATTTCAAGTCAACACATCCCTCCACCAACTGTTACCGTGAGCAGTTTGTCCTCTTTGATTGGGCATAAAAGCAAACCAATAAGCAATCATTTCATTGCTCTCACATTGCAACATGTTCAGCATCTCTTTGATGTAAAGGCATTCGAATGGAATTAACTCTTAGAAATGTTTTAAGCCAGAATGTGTCTATGATTACAGCATGGTAGAATAACACAGTACTCAGAACACTCACTTGTGTGTCCTATGTCGAATAGTGAGTGTGTGTGTGCTGCTCAGAGACGGAACAGCTACAAGTGGCAAAAGCCACACCATTCCACTGTTCATTTTCCTGTGCCACCAGGAAGGTGTTGTGTCCACTTCTACTAACAACCGCTTCCCCTCACCCACTTCTTTGCCTGCTTCTTCATCAGGACTACTCTTGTTCCAGTGTGGCAAAGGACCTTGAGGAACGACAGTGGGATGGTCAAAGGTATTTGGGGCTGGCCTGAACTAGCGGATGCTGTAACCGGAGGACCTATGCTGAGGTCCCCAGGCAACCCCAAGTAGGCCATCATACTAAGGAAGGGGGAAGCCACAGGATTCCAACCACCGACAACGAATGAACACCATGGGCAGAGGGTCTGTCACCAACCACTTAAGGACCTTCTCAACAATAGTATGGGAACTTCAGGAAAACTATTCTATCCCACTAGCTAGAAAGAGGAGATTCACATGGGAAATGTTGTATGTCCCTTTAAGGAAAATACATCACAGCTTCCCAGCGCTAACCACAAAAGTTTAGATACATTTGCCGGTTTGTTTCACTCTCCGGTACGGTCCCACTGTGAAGTTCAACACCTATGTGATGAGCACAGATGGCACACAGATGCATTTTTGCCGGCTTGCAGCCTTCCGAACATTGAAGTGACATCACAGAAAACCACAGGATTTCTGTATTGATCATCGGTTGCAAGAAGGAATGCCGCTGATACAAACGAACCATTTCCCCACACTGGCAGGGGTGTCTCCACTGTACGAAGTTCTTTACACACACCGGAGGCTTTTCCATCCTACCATTCATACACTAGTAAAAACAGGACCTGGAGAACCAGTGCAGGCCACCTCAAGGTGTGATTCAAAATGGCGGATAGGGCAGATATAGGTTTGGCCCAGCCCCCGATACCAAACCACCCACAGGTGCATTTCTTGACCCTATCCCTCCACTCCCATTGTGTAGAGGAGGACTTTTAGCAATCCCATGTCTACTTTCCCTTCTGGTTTGTTCTCGGACTTCACAAACAGAAGCTAGGAGAATTTTACTTGTATACCTATCCAAATATGTATTTCTCACTTTTTATCACCGAAACATTTAAGCATGGAAGTATTTTGAGTTACAAAAAACATCCAACAACTTCCTCTCCAAATAAGTTCACAGAAGCTCTGCTTTTGCCTCTTTGTTGCAGCTTCATTACAAACGAGAGCCCGAAGGATGAAGACAGGGAGCGGGAACACTTTGATCTGGTGAGTATGACTTCCAGGAGCCCTGTTCCTTTCTTCCCTGGTGTGGGGCGTAAGCGCTTCACAGGTATAGATATCTTCCTTCATTCTGCAGGGTTATGTGTATTCCAACTAGTCCGTCTGTCCTGCTGTATGTCATTGGGTGAGAAGGGCTCTCGTGTAATTTGCCTCTTTTTCCTGCACAGTCAATGCTGAACTTCAGTGTTCATAACTCATATTGCTAAGTAATGGGTGGATCTTGTGGGCTCAAAACCAAATTCTGCCAATGAAAGAAGAAGAGAGCTATAAAGCTTAAGGCTGACCTCTAAACCCAGAACTGTAAACCAAGGTCACACCTTTCTATTCTAAGAATGGCCAAGGAACAATAAGAACAGAGCAGAGAAAGCCAGCCTAAGATTGACCTCTGCACCCAGAATGATAAATCCTGAGCCTTCTAGCCTAAGGCTGACCTCTACACCCAGAACTACTGAATCCAAAATATCATAGGGTTAGACTGACCTCTACACCCAAAGCCACTGAATCCAAAATACCCTAGGGCGAGACTGACCTCTACACCCAGAGCCACTGAATCCAAAATATCCTAGGGTGAGACTGACCTCTACACCCAGAACCACTGAATCCAAAATATCCTAGGGTGAGACGGCCCTCTACACCCAGAACCACTGAATCCAAAATATCCTAGGGTTAGACTGACCTCTACACCCAGAGCCACTGAATCCAAAATATCCTAGGGCGAGACTGACCTCTACACCCAGAGCCACTGAATCCAAAATATCCTAGGGTGAGACTGACCTCTACGCCCAGAACCACTGAATCCAAAATATCCTAGGGTGAGACTGCCCTCTTCACCCAGAACCACTGAATCCAAAATATCCTATGGTTAGACTGACCTCCACACCCAGAACCACTAAATCCAAAATATCCTAGGGTGAGACTGACCTCTACACCCAGAGCCACTGAATCCAAAATATCCTAGGGTTAGACTGACCTCTAGACCTAGAAACACTGAATCCAAAGTATCATAGGGTTAGACTACACCCAGAACCACTGAAAGCAAAATATCTCACCTCAAGGCCACCTCAAGGCCCGCCACGACAAGGCTGGGGCCTGTCTCTGCCTGCACTCCCCCCACTCTCAGCGATGACACAGGGAGGGCTGGAGCCCTGCCCCTCATCATCCGCTCCCATTGGAGCTAAGGTGCACATCGCCTCGACGACGACGAAGGTACCAGGGCCGTGCAACTGCACCCCCTGCCTTGCCCTGCCTCTGTCTCCCCCTCTGAGGGCCAAGCAGCTCATCATCCATTTTTCATAAAAAAGCCCCGTATTGTTTATTGAAGCAGCAAGCGTGCGAGCGCCTCCTAAAATGGCCGCTGCGCCATCTGGCGTCTTCGGTTGCTAAGCAACCTCGCCAGCTGACCCGTGTGCGGAGCGCCTCGGATTGGCTCCAATTGCCCATTTCCCCCGGCCAGCAGCACCGGAAGGCGAGAGCCGGCCCGCCCACCTCAAGGCCCGCCACGACAAGGCTGGAGCCTGTCTCTGCCTGTCTCGCCGCACAAGCCGCAAGGCGCAAACCCCTGCCCGTCACTACTACCCTCGGGGAGATCTCCCACTACCCCACGGAACGCTGAGCAGCACAGACCTGGTGCACCACAAGGACACTCACACCGCCGTATCCGAACCAAACATGGAATGAGACCCATGCCAAGCAAAGACTTGCCCGCCGTTCTGGGCCATCAGTAAGCATACTATGCAATGTCTATTACAATGTTGCCTACTGAACACTTGCATTGTCCTCTGTTACTTCCCCCCGTCGTACCTCCTACTCTACACCATGCCCTCACCCTACATCTATAACTGCTCATCCAACTGAGAGCCTACCATATTTTAGCCAGGCATCTCATTCTTGCGCACACTCCCCACCACCCACGCGCATTGCCCTCCCATGCCTCACGACTGTGCATGTACACCTAGCGTGAAGTCTAAAGTGCATATTCTTATGTCCTGAGCCCAAAGTTGAATCTGCATACTTTTATGTCTTGAGCCCAAAGCTGAATCTGCATATTTTTATGTCTTGAGCCCAAAGTTGAATCTGCATACTTTTATGTCTTGAGCCCAAAGTTGAATCTGCATACTTTTATGTCTTGAGCTTAAAGTCGCACCTACATACTTTTATGTCTTGAGCCCAAAGCTGAATCTGCATATTTTTATGTCTTGAGCCCAAAGCTGAATCTGCATATTTTTATGTCTTGAGCCCAAAGTTGAATCTGCATATTTCTATGTCCTGAGTTTAGAGTCACATCTGCAGCATCCCACATTCTTAGCCTAAAGTCGACTCTGCCCTAGGCTACACCCACTATGCCCAACATGGCCCCCACCCACCCTGCTAAGCTCCCATGCTCGGACTCCATCCGCCCTACTCCGTTCCTACCTGCTCTACGCACACTAGAGCGTCTTAGCCACCAGTACCCATCCACTAACACTATCCCAAACCCCATACCCACAGCTAGAAGCACAGCCCACACGATACCAGTGCACACAAGAAACGCCAGATTAGGAGCCCGCACCACCACAGCTCACACTAATAACCACCACAAACTCACACCGCAACCACACACCAAACCCTCTATCTCTTATCCCACCTCACCCCAACACCCTTCCAACAATCTCCACACCATCACCACCAAACACAATCACAACCTTGCCAAGCCAAGCACAGACAACCCCCCCAATTCAGCTAGCCCTCATCAACGCCAGATCCCTACAAGCGCACGCCACAGAAATACACAACCTAATCTCTGACCTCGAGCTAGACGCCCTAGCCATTACAGAAACTTGGTTACATGAAGCCTCTGGTCCCGCCATATGCCAGGCCCTCCCCCCTGGATACACCATCCTCCGGCAAGATAGACCAAAACACAAAGGCGGAGGAGTGGCACTAATAATCAAAGAAACACTAAAGGCTAGACAAACCAAATCTATCTCACCCGAGAACGACTTCGATGCCCTATCAGTAAAAATCTCCCTCTCCCCTAATGACACCATTACAATGCACATTATCTACCGACTCCCAGGCCCACTCCTGAACTTCCAAGCCGACATCCTACACCTACTAGGGAACAATCTCAAACCCAACACTAAAGCCTTACTCTTGGGAGACCTGAACCTCGGCTTTAATGACACAAAAGACAAACACAGCAAAACCCTTGCGAAAGCCCTTCTAGACCTACAATTCATCCAGAGAGTCGACTCGGCCACTCACACCAAAGGCCGCATACTAGACTGGCTAGTCAACCATAACTGCAGGGTAGACATCAGTTCTAACACACCACAACCATGGACCGATCACCACCTTATCCATTTTTACATCCCAACGAAGACAGCCATTAGTCAAATCCTTCCTATGCCAGCTGCTCTAGCCAGATCTAAAAAGCTACTCTCTAAAGAAAGGATGTGCCCACTCTTAGAAGTCTCAGTACTAGCATCACCCACCTCCAACGACCCCAAAGAACTAGTAGCACTCTACGACACCACCATTAAAGAGATCATTGACACCATTGCCCCACTAGAAACAAAAAAAGCAAAAAAACTCTTCCACGCTAACTCATGGTTCAACCAAGAACTACGTGACCTAAAGACACTCAAAAGACAAGCACTCAAAAAATGGCAATCACACCCCTCCACCCTCCTACGCGACTCATACTCAACTATTACCAAGCAATACAAAAATTCCATAGCCAAAGCCAAAGCTGACGCATACAACACTAGAATCGACAATGCCCAATCACATTCAAAAGAATTATTCGTGATTTTCAATGAACTAGTCACACCGCCAGCCTCCAAACACCAAACAATCAAAGATGAGAACTGGTGTAATGACATCCAAAAAGCTATGCTAGACAAAATTGACTTACTCCAAAAGAAAATCAAAGCCAACCTCGACAATCTACCAAAGTCTCCACACAAAACACAGACTGCCCCCAGCCCCAAGCACTCCCCCCAAAACAAACACAACAACAATTTTCCACCACCTTTCACTTTCAGAAATGTATCTACCTTTGAGGTCCTACGCATCATGAAACAAATCAAACCTTCACTCTGCAAAGGGGACATCTGCCCAGCAAACATAATCAAAGACTGCTCTGAACCCCTAGCCCACTTCATTGCTACCTTCATTAATGCCTCTTTCTCCACCGGCACAGTACCCTCTTCCCTCAAAGAAGCTTGGGTTCGCCCACTACTAAAAAAACCTACGCTAGACCCGGACTCACCCAACAACTACAGACCCATCACAACAGTGCCATTCCTGCTGAAAATCCTCGATAAGGCCGCATACCTACAGATACAAGTTTACCTTGAATCACACAACATCCTAGGTAAGAGACAGTCTGGTTTCCGCCCACGCCATGGCACAGAGTCAGCACTACTCGACCTTAAGAACCAACTCCTAAAAAACATGGATAAAGGCAAATGCGCCATCCTCCTACCCCTTGACGTGTCAGCCGCGTTCGACTTAGTCGACCACAAAACACTAAGTACACATCTCACCAACACGGCCCACTTCTCATCCAATGCCACAGCTTGGATCTCATCCTTCCTGGAAGGCAGAGCTATGAGAGTTTACTCAGACCAAGCGTCAGCCACCCCCTCGCCAATCAACTGTGGAGTTCCACAAGGGTCTTGCACCTCCCCGACTCTCTACAACCTATTCACACTCCCACTATTCAACGACTTAGAAGAATTCGGCATAACGTTCACCAACTATGCCGACGACACTCAAATCCTTCTCCCACTAACTGGTGACTATGAGCAAGACCTGAAAACCCTACAAAATACTTATGCCATCATCCAGGCATGGATGGCAGCCAATGGCCTCTGTCTCAACGGAGACAAGACAGAGATCCTACTAGTAGGCCATAAAGAAACCCTCAACAAGCTAGACAAGAAATACAGTACTTTCCTCATCGAGAACTCAGTAATCTCCGTATCCCCAGCTGTAAAAACTCTGGGGGTATACCTAGACTCCACCCTGTCCATGGACAGACATGTCAGCTACATCTCCTCCTCACCAGCCCTTACAACCAAGATAATCAACGCAGTAAAGCCCCACCTGTCCACCACAAACTGCCTCAACATCGCCAGAGCGACTATAGGCGCGAAACTAGACTACTGCAACGTCCTCCTGCTAGGTACCTCGGCCAAAAACATTAACAGACTCCCAATTGCACAAAACAATGCCCTGAGAGCAGCCCTCAATATACCAAAGAGAGAACACATCTCCCTAGCAAGACAAAATGCCTATTGGCTCCCAGTTAAAGAGCGAATTCAATTCAAGACTCTCACAATCACACATAGATGCATAGCCCAAACCGCCCCTAGCTACCTCAATGAACAGATACAACCAGTCCAATCACTCAGACCCAAAAGGGACCTATATGCCAACCAACTTACAATCCCTAACTTCACCAGAGTCGAAGCTGGCGGCTCGAGCTTTGAGGTCCTAGCGCCAAAAGCTTGGAACTCCCTTCCGCCCAAGCTAAGAGCGGAAACATCCCACACAGCCTTCAGAAAAGCCTTGAAAATCACTCTATTTAAGTGAAACCCAGTTTCCAATTGTATCGCATACAATATTGTCTGTAAATTACTACTGTATCATGGCTATGGTCCCTATGTAACCCTGGAACCACATCCATTCCTGTAACCGATTCAACATGCCAAGTAAACCTTCTTGTAACAGCGCCACGATGCCCCAGGGCAGCTGCTGCGCTTTTAAAATGCAAATAAATAAATAAAAAATCCTAGGGTTAGACTGACCTCTAGACCCAGAAACACTGAATCCAAAATATCATAGGGTTAGACTGATCTCTATACCAAGAATCCAAAATGTACTACAATAAGACAGAACTCCACACCTAGAATGAATTAACCTAGAGCTTCCTAGCATAAGGCCGACCTCTAAATAAGAACAAATGAACCGCGTGGCACCAGTCTTTGTCTCATTGGTGTCAGTGCATTGGGTTTCAATGTACCAGAAGAAGTGTTCCCTGGAGTTGACAGAGGGTGTAGTTGTGGTGTATTTTACAACTATCCTAACCCTATACATGCAAGCAGTGTGTACACAATACACATATAGGCTGAGTGAAACTGGCAGACGTAATCACCTACCAGACTAGCATATGTTTGTATGTGTATGCCATACCATGGGTGAGCTCCAGATGCAGATCGGACATAATGAAAAATCAAGCAAACACTGATAAAGTATGCCTGTGCATAGGAGGACATTTCTCACACTGGTAAATGCTCATGTACTTTTAAGCCTTTCTTATGGCATGCCTTACCTGGCTTGAAGGCACACTTAATCCGCCCTGGCTGCACACATACCGAGTGCACGCAAGCACTTTACTACACTACTCTCTCCACTAGCCTGGACTACGGTCCTCGAGGGCGTTCAACCCATCACGCTTTGGAAATCATACCAATCTTAAAAGGCACTATACAAATGGCCAATAACATACCATAACATAGATAGTGTGATGTATTTCTGCCAATGTCTCTGTATTAATCTGTGAATCTCTCTCTGTACAAGGAGTATATATGGACATGTATATGGGTCTGCATACATGTAATGTTTATCTCCTATTGTTTCCTCCAATTAGACACCCAATAAATACAACACTTTGTACCATAAGCTGTTCAAGGACCTGCCAAGCGAGGAAGGTTTATTGAAAGGTGAGCCCTGAAGACTTGGGGGGCCAATCGGACAGTCATGACTATGTCATGACTGTGAGTTCTCATAAATGGGATGTCATGGTGCCATGCATTATAATATTGGTTGCATGGATGTCACAGGACCGTTAAAGGGCTATTGTGGCGTTTATAATGGGATGTGCAATTGGACATGAGGTGGATGTTGTGCAAGTGGCATATATATATAAATATATAATATATTATTTTTTTTCTCGCTGTTTTCTCCTTATCTCCCTTCTCCCTCTCTTCCTGCCCTCCCTTACTTTTTTCTGTGCACTTACTCTATCAGAATTGTCCCTGGACCTAGTATGATAGCAACAAATGTTTCACTCCCCCCCTCCCTTTACTTGTTCTACCCCCCGATCCCACTCCAGCACTATCTGAAATGTTGTCAGGGCTAGTATGGTAATCACCTGTCTGTTTCCCATTTCCTTCCTATCTGGGTTTTAGCTCTTGCACTATCTGAAATGTCATCAGGCTTAGTACAATAGTAGCTTGTTTTGTTCCTCTCCCTCCTTTCTCCTCCCCTCTCCCTCACCTTTTGTATATTTGCTGCTCTACCAGAAATGTCATCAGGCCTAGTACAGTAGTCGCCTGTCTGTTTCCCATTTCCTTGCCATCAGTGTCTTAGCTCTTGCACTATCTGAAATGTCGCCAGGCCGAGTATGATAGTTATTTCACATTCTTGTTGTTCATGGCCTATGAGAATGTCATTGTATTTTCCCTTGATCCCTCCCTTGCTGTGGAGCACTTTGAAACACATTGTGTATAGGCGCTATATAAATAAACTATCATATCGTATTGTATTTTTTCAAGTTCTGTGAGATTGTAACATCCTCTAAGTTTTGGGGTTGTGGCTTAGGTTAAGGTGTAAGTTATCTTATGTGTTGACATACATTTCAGGATGGACTTTGGCAGTGTTTGATATGGTTCCTCTGTTTTAGGGTGGGGATTGTGTGTTTTTCGATGCATGTGATATTATAATTATAATTGGTTATTTGTAGCACGCTTAATACCGAAGAGGTTTCTGCTGTAGACTATATAAAGGTATGTGTATAAAGGGGTTTGCATTGTTGAACATGTGGCTGTGCGTAGCGTTGTGATGTATTTTTGTTTCATTTTCATCGTGCAATCTGTTGCTTTTTTGTGATGTGCTATGGGCTCCATATCTTATCAGATGTGTTGACGAGTGCGGCAATCTGTATGTCATGTAGTTTATGCGGATTTGCCAGATATATTGTGTAAAACCTTAAGAAATATGTTTTGCGTTGAAAATGGTCACATCTGCTAGTTTTAAATGGTGTGAGACCATGAGAGCTCTTTATTTGACCTTGTGTGTGATGCGTTTACAGTTCTGTGATGTGTTTTGCATTGTGTGATGATTTGGGACATGTTTAAAAGGTGACATTTGGCAAAGTTGTTTTATGTTGTGAGCTGTATCTTGTGAAAGAGGTACATGCTGTAATGTGGTGTGTTATGTTTGGGTTGTGCGGTCTGTTGTTATTGTGTGCATTCAGTAATGTGACAAAATGACAGCTGTATGTAAAATTCCATTGCTGGTTCTAAATGTTGTATTGCAGCGTGGGTTGTGTGGTATTGCGAAAGCTGTACGTTGTGTATCATTACACGTCACTGGGCCTCGTTACGAATCAGGTGTTAAGGGGTTAACGGCGCCGTAAACGGCGCCGACTCTTAACGCCTTATTCCGAGGTCCCTTTGCGCCATGGTGAGTTTAACGCCTGCTTTTTGCAGGCGTTAAAATCCATGGCGCTAAGGGACCATGGTGCTAATTACGCCACCGTAATTTACGGTGGCGTAATTAGCGCCTTCCCCACTCCCATTATGCCCTATGGGGCAAAAATGGGAATGGGGAAGGGTAAAATGGGAAATGGGGATTTACCGCCCCACTCACCTTGGAATGGGGCGGTAAATCCGCCATCCACCATGGTGTAAACCTAGTTTACACCATGGTGGTAAGGGTACGACCCAGGCGGTAACTTACCGCCTGGGTCGTAATGAGGCCCACTGAGTGTATCGTGGATTGATGTTGATTGTGTTTATTTGTGATGCGCAAATCCTCAAGGGAACCAGGCAGGATCTGCATCTAGCGGCATATGACAACAGTGTGGCGAACAGGAAGGCCAATGGAGTGTATTGTGAGTTGATTACATGGGAATGTTCTGTTTTATTTGTTTGTTTATTTACTTGTAACGCGCACCAGACCCAAGGGTATACATACCTGTTTATAGTCGAATTGTTTCTAAGTGATATTAATTTCAGCAGGTAAGGAACATTTCGTTTCTGGAGGATAGAGAGATGTCCAGGATCCCACAACTTGGGTCACGTGGGTAAGATGGTATTGCAACTCGGGTCCCCAGATTCCACACTGATGTATCCAGGGACGTTGTGTTGCGTAATCGATGGTGATCGGTCCCCTTTGCATTGTGTTGGTGTGTGATGTGTTGGCTTCTCTGGGTTAAGTAACAATGGAGGAACTCTTATGTTTTGCAAGTTGACCTTGTCTGTGCGATGTGTAGAGACCTGCGCACTTGAGATTCTGTCAGCTTTTTGCAATTTCCCTGATGTGCTTAAACTAAATATATCTTGTCAGTTCTACCGTCATGAAATATGTTGTGAGTGCAAAACCATTGCTCTGTAAAGTACGTGACAAGCAAGTGCTTAATTGATGTTGTGAAGTGTCCTATAAGGGCGGTAACGTGGGAGGCGCTGGACAGAGGCCAACATGGGGAGGCCTTTATGGACAAGAGTGAGGACCATGAAATTAACACATGCCTGAGCAGGCAGCCCAAAGGACAGAGGTCTGCAACCTTTGGCTCTCCAGATGTTTTGGACTACAACTCCCATCAGCCCTAGTCAGCTTGGTCCGTGATGAGAGATGACGGGAGTTGGAGTCCAAAACATCTGGAGAGTCATAGACTCTGAAAGACTGGAGCAACATCGCCCAGCCTGTAGGCATTCAACCAAAGGCGGGAACAATGCTTCATCAATCAGACTCTGAAAGACTGGAGCAATCTTCATCCTGATATTTGTTCATCCTCCTTCCTGTTGTCCTTGGGATCCAAGCTAAAAACGCCCTGTTTCACTAGTCATTTCAGTGCACAAGGCCCACGCCCCTTTTATGGTATTAGTGACTATGCAAGTTCCATTAATCATTCAATCGGGATAAACTGTCCTATGAAGGGGTGTCCGGTAAACCTGACTGCCCTTTACTCCCAGAACCAATTAGATCAGAGTTTCAATTCATAAAACTGACCCCCACCACAAAAAGGAGGACCACAGAGGGTCATTGCTTAGCACTGACCTCCACACCTGGGATGAATGAGCGCAGGATCTCCCAGACTAAGAATGACACGTATACTCAGGACTAATTAGCCCCTCTGTGTCAAAGTCTAATGACATCCAAGCTAGTGTAACCAGCGCAGTGGGAGAAGTATGCCCGATGATTGTTGAACCATCATCTCCTATGTGTGAAAGCAGTTTGTAAGACCATATATGTTTCACTTCACATGCAGATGGAGCCTGAAATTGAGAGCCAGACTGAAAACGCTATGAACTAATCAAGTTCTGATATTAAGACTGTGGAGGCTTATAAGAGTAGATGTTTAGCAAAAGCAGAGAGCGGTCAAGGATCCAGGGTTTGTTTACATACATGACCTTAGTATGAATAGGCAATTTACTGGATTACCGGTTCCTTGGTTTAACATTTTAATAGGAATTTAGAGAAATGTGTTTAATGCTGTACAAAACGCCAATTCCACTTCCTACATCTCTTCAAATGACCACCACTGACAAAGCAAAAGCTGCATATCATGTTTCTCATTTAAGCTGAGATGCATTAGTCTGGGATACACAATTCCCCATATCCAAATTCACTGTCAAGCGCTTATCTAACAAAATGACTGTTAAGGGTGCCAAATTTGCAATCTCCTTCAGTGCGTAGATAAGGTGCTACCGTGAGGTGGTGTTAGAAGAAGACTGTGATCTTATTGCCTACGGCAACACCACCCAATTGAACTTGCCCAATTAAAATATTAAGTGTGCATGTTTTGGGCTTTACTGCTTTAAACAACTCACAAAGATAAACCTTTGAGTAGACTTTGGGCCAGATTCCCTCCAAAGGTACTGGAGCCAACATCCCTCAATCTGAGCGTGAAGGGAGCCTTCATCTGAGGAAAGCAATGCTTCTCCCAGTAAGATCCGCCTTAAGGAAATGTTCGAGCTGATACAGACAGGGTAAGATTTTGGAGTAACAGAGAAATACTTGAGTCTGGATTTATGTAGTCTTGCTAAGATCACCTGGCGCTGTGAAGATTATCTTCTGAAATTACCAGTCTTGCCCTGCGTCAAGTAATGCTAATGTTCAGGTTGGGCCAATTTCCAATAGAAGTACATTTTGTATTTGTGAAGCAATCTCTCAAAAAGAGTGCTGTTATAGGTGTTCAACAACTATTGTTGATAATATAATGCAGTTCGTATCTATGTCAATTTCTGAAGGCATCACCCAAGCTTTCCTGTACCTTACACAGAAAAAGGCGAGCACGAGAACATGGAACATTGCTCTGGAGGCAATTGTGCACTAAGATGTATTGGAGGATTTGCTTGTGACTGTAGCCATTACAACGGAATTCTTGAACAAGATAACTTAGTCTATATTGGTAGTGCCAATATGAATAGCTGGTCAGTTGGATTGGGTAAATGTGTGAACTTACTAAAATTAATGGCTTTCAGTTATACTTCTGAAGTTTGATTTATGAATGCCTTTATTTACTCATTACTTGGTGCTTTTAATTGAATTGTAGTCTGACTCGTAGCCTTATGGCGACATTCTAATAAGATTTTGCGCTGGTGTTTCTGTGTGAGATAACTAATACCAGTTTAGATTTTTGCAACTGATCATCGCTCACTGATGATTTCTGATCATTTTCAATCATTTTTATCCAAACAAAATGGAAAAAAGATATTCCATTAAAGAGCAGTTTTGAGCAGCATGTGCGAGTACAGAACAATGTTTGCACAGCTCAACGAAGGTGAGCAGAATTGCTGACAACTAAATAAGGAACTCAAGATGTAACCGCATACGTAGCCCACTTTATTATATTGACTGAAGGGCATTGGTCAGAAGAAGCCAAATTAACATTATCTCATCATGGGTCAAGTGTAGAGTTGAAAGGCCTTTGGCAGCAGCTGCCTCTATCCCCACTAAGGGAACTGATCAGAGTAAGGTAGCTAGACCAATGAATTGTCTTCACATCTGGATGAACACTTACTTAATAGACAATGTATATGGGAGGAGGGTTAAAATTCAGCCTCTAATGTCTCAAAAGGTTTGTGTAGAGAAAATGAGCATAAAGCATGTGATGGCCTTAAAAGGTAGTTAAAATGGTTAACATTAGGCCACAGGTGTGAGGTGCAATGCCAGGGTGGGGCTTTTGGTCAAAAGCCGTTCCTTGGGTTTAGAACTCATAACATTGTGATCATTTTAACTAAAAAGGTTTGTTTGAAAGTGAAATGAAGAGTTAATGCAACTGGTAACTTTTGGGGGTCCTCGATAGCCCAAAAAAAAGACAAAATTATATTTTCCTGTGTATGTATTGATGGGAGAGCAAACACAATATCAGACAAACATTGGCAAAGCCAACAGTTTTGGCTTGTGTATTAGATGTGAAATTGTCAGGCAGTGACTGATATCATATGCACAAGTACTCACGCCATTTCCCAGCTGCTTCCATCATATGGCCTGGTTGTACTATTATGCCAATGCCTGACACATGTCCGTTCCCTGCCTACACAAAAGCTAAAACTTCTGGCTTTGCCAATAGGCTGTTTCTTAACAAGATCCCAGGGGGGTGTGTGTTGGGCAGGGAGGGGCAGGTAGGGGATGGGAATGGCCATAGGGATTCCCATAGCTATGGACACTGAATGGATGGGTATTGTGAGAAACCTGAAGATGTCTCCCCGACTAGTCCCTGGGGATCTGTCATCCAGGTGGCCAGGACACGGGTGTCCTTTAACAGTAAAGACAGACACAAGTGATCACAGTTCACGGGTGTTTATTAAACTGTATGCAGGGTGGAAAAACGCCTGATCTAAACCTAAATCTAAGATGGGAGCAAGTATCGACCATCAAATGAAAATAAGGCAGTCCTAGTGGCGTTGTGTCAAATAAAAAGGGCCTATTCTAAGTAACCTATTGCCAAATCGTACAACTAATACAAAAAGGGTGTGGGATAGTTTTCAAGAAAAGAAAGAAGTGTTCACAAATAATATGTCAGGATGCACTAGCCTGGTTCTCCCTTCCCCACATTTTGAGCACGGGTTAAGGTAGGATCTTGGAGCACACTACACTCTCGAGCTTCCCCAGCACGAGACGACTGTTCCGCTTGCAGCTGTCAGGGTCGTCGATGGCCAAGCCTTGTTTCCCTTGAAAGTCTCTTGCCTTCGAGGGCCTGACGTATTCAAATAACAAAACAAAAGTTACTTCAACAAATGAAAGTTTGTTTCCTGGTTTTACTTAGGGTTGGATTATTCACCCCTGAGTCCCCCTCATCCGGGCGCTGACCCTTGTTCCTCGTGGTGTTGGGTGATAGCTTTTCACCCTCTGGATCTCCCTCTTCCGGGTTTTGATCCTAAAACAATTCCTATCGATATCTAGGCCTTCTGTGATTGAGTCTCCTCTGACTGAGGGCCTGAAAGGTTCACCAAAACAACTAACAAACACAAAGTTCTGTTCCACGTATTTCTCGGGTGATAGATTCACCCATGGGTCTCCCGGGTCTCCCTCTTCCCGGCGCAGCCCCTCTTTGCTTTTAGCCTCCCTCCACCGGGTTCACTATGGCTATTCCAGCGTTGACCAGCCTCCCTCCTCCGGGTTCACTATGGCTTTCCTTTCACTTTCGTGGGATTCACGCCCCTTGTTTCTCAATGTATTTTCAAACAGTTCATAGTAGACATCCCTCTACCGGGTTTGTTTGTGAACACACTGTTTCTTGGGACTATAGACTTTGCCTCTTCTTCGTTAGCATCCCTATTCTGGGTTCACTCTTGCCAACTTCACATTCACTTTGCTTTCTCTTGAGGGGGGATTCACTTCCCTTACTTTCTCTACCGTTCTTAGGTCGACTGTACAGGGATTTTGCTTGACCTCCTGTATGACCACTTTGACCTGTCTTGGCGGCTGTCCTACGGCGTTCTAGTAACTGTAGTTTCATCAGGCGGAATAGAGCCGGGTTTCTCGAGACAGCACCCACGTGGTGCCAGTTTCCTCTGCAGCTGGTCTCACTGTAACACTTTTACAGTTCTTTGAACTTGGTCCAACTTGCCATTTTGCGACTTTCATTCACCAAAGCCCAGCTCTTATCGGCTCTCCCCTCGACTCACTGGCTGTGATGAACCGCTTGGCTTGCCTCGTAACTGGAGTCAAGGCCGGTACCACGGAAGCAGGAGTCTCCCTTGCTCCCGCTCATCAGCGTCGACACACTCTGTGTACCATTGACATCTGTTGCAGCACACTTGGGCTATTGTCCTCGGTGTTACGATTTGCTCTGCCAAGGTTTTGCAGGTCTGCGTCAAAAAGGGCAAGGTCGTTTCTCTCCTTGTCAGCCTCATGACATTCGTCGCCTTTCTCCTCCTCTTGAACTGCCGGGCCGGGATAGCTGTCTCGCCGTGCGGTCTGCCTTGCTCGTATTGTGCTCTGCCTTGCTCGTATTGTGCTCTCTTGCTCTACCATGTATCCCTGTGGGGAAGAAAAAGGGCCGTGAGGTGTGTGTGATTCTGATCAATTGCCTGACTTTGCCTGACCATGGTATTGGGACATGTCAGGTAAACGGCTCTGGTGTTAGTCTGTTATCTTCTGTGTTGCATGAAGGTGTTTGTGTCGGAAAGAGGGGGCAGTGTGTTTTAATGTCCAATGAAAGAGGATGGGGAAAAGGTGTTGAATGTAATTATAGCCTTCATCCTAGGGATTTTGGTAAATTCAGAAGAGTGAGATTGGTGGGGGTTGTGGAGTGAACAAAACTGTATTTATCATGACCTGAACAGGGGGGATTGTGAGAATGGTAGTGTGTTGTCAATGCAGTATAGTGGGGTTTCGGGACAGAATAATTAGAGGGACGTGAAGAAGAATGTCCAGGAATGTTCTGGCAGGACGCAGGAAAACAGGGATTTTGGGATAGATAATCTTTGGATCAGATAGATAATCTTGGGATGTAAGCAGGTTGGAGATTTTAGGGGATTTGTTTTGTACGGAGAAGTCATTGGATCTGGGTAGGAGAGATTTAATGAGAGGAGGTGAGGCAGATGTATTGTAGCCTATATAAGGCCTCAGAGATATTATTCGCCTCTCCTTCTTCCTCAGCATAGTACTGCATCTCACATGGGGCATTCCTCTGAGCATAACCCCAGGCTCCCTTACCCAGGTGATCCTCCTTCGCTCGTCCACCCTCAGAGTTGGGATCTGAGAGCACCAGCCCTCCCCTGGCTACCTGAATAAGGGTTTCCCGCGGTCTACCTGGGAGAATACCCTCCGGTTTCTCACACTACGGAGTGCATTTATGCATCCAAACATAGACCACGATCTTGCCCCAGACAAAAGAGGAATCCATGAAAAATGTGGTAGACGTGGGTTCACACACACACACACACACACACGCACGCACGCGCACGCACGCACGCACGCACGCACACACACACCCCCTCCCCCCCGCTCTGTTTAACTACTCTCACTCCCAAATTGGAAGACATGGTCTCCAAGCACTTTACTTGATAAACCCTGATGCTCAGCAATTCTTGCAGTTGGTAGAACATTTGCTTCAATCAAAGGTACCGTTGTCATTTAGTGCCAGATTAGTGTCTTTATTTGATTACCAGCTGACAGTCAGCTGGAGCAAAGACGTTTTCAACTCTCAGAAAGATGCAGTTGCTCACGCAGGGAGCTCTGCCCATACTGTGCTTGAGAGGTTTTAGTTGGGTTGGGCTAACATTGTTTCCTTCCCATAGTTCTGATATTGGGTGCCCACCACAGTGCGGGAATACCTCTCAGCTAGTAATATTTTCCAGTGAGAAGCCTTCATCCATGTTCAGCAAAGAACCATCCCCTCAGCGTTTTTGAGCCCAGACATGTCCTGGATGTATCAAGCACGCTCGACTCCAGGAATCCTACACTATACTTGTAAATGGAGCCTCTTTGCTCCCCTGTGATTACAGGCGCAAACCATATGTCTATGCTTTATAATATCATAAGGGTACAGGCACATTATCATAGCTGGTGCATGAAGGTAGCCAGCTCTACTCCATGGAGGTGGGAGGAAGAAGGATCTTGTGGTGCTTCCATAGGGGGCTACAAGTGACAGTCTAATGGTTAATGGCACAGTGCTGCAGCTACGTGGACACTACGCAGACCCCATCAGCAAAAGAGTTATGGAAGGAAGAGAACACAAATTAGTCTTGCAAAACCTCTTTAAGTACTAAACAACTGAACTAGCGAAGGCCATGGGGAAATGTAAAGAGGGAGCTGCAGCCTCAGTGCACATCCACTCCAGCTGCTACCACTTGACACATTTGTGTTACTCTCACTGGACTGGGGGAGTAATCAATGTGAACAAGTAGGAGGGGGATTAATGACTGATGTGTGAAAGGAGGCTACGCTTCTTACATGGGCTTCTGAATGAGCCTGACACATTGAACCTTGAGTCTGGGCCTTCCCGTTGTGAGAAACCTGAAGGTGTCTCTCTAGCTAGTCCTTGGGGGATCTGTCATCCAGGTGGCCAGGACATGGCCATCGCTATTGGATCCAGTTCCTGGAGGGTGGACCAATGAGGGCGGATCACCTAGATGGGGAGGTATTAGGGGAGTGGGACACCGACGGGTGAGATGAGGTATCTGTCATGGGGACAGGGCGATGGAAGTGTTGGACGCGATGGAAGCGCCATTAAGGCACCCTTCACGGCGCCCTGTGCAGCGGTCTAGCTGTTACGTTCTGGGCTCTTCATATTGAGGTTAGCCACGCCCCCTCCTTGCGTTGCAACTGTTTCCTGTTCTTCGCTACACTGGTGCCTTCGGTTCCCGTGCCCTCTGTGTAATAACCTCCCGTTTGGATTCTCTCTTCCTTAGCGTCCTTGTTCTTTTTCAGCCTTTAGCGGTTCTACTCTCGGAATCTTTTCTTTCTTTCTGTTTCCTTCCTCCGTTTCTCTACCTCCGCTTGACTTTGCACTTTCAGGTGACTCCGCCTCTTTTTTCTCGGCATTTTCGGACTGCCTTTCCTCCGGCTCTGTTATTTTCAACTTGCCACGTTTACTGCTCCTTCGAGCCTCTGGCTTTTCCATTTACTTTCTCTCTCCGCAAACATTTGGTGAATTCATCCGTATTCTGCCTTTCCTTATTTTCGATACTTATGGTCCTTTTCTCCGGTGCTATTCATTAGCGTCTTTGCTGTATCACGTCTGGTTTCACGGCTCTGTCTTGTAGTTTGTTTTGGCCTTCCTCCTGTGTTCCACTACGCCCTACCTGCTGTCGATCCTTATTGGATGGATGAAGGAACTTGTCGGAGATCGAAGCTGGATCTGATACCTGGGACTTTCCGGATCCTCTGCTGCGGACCTTCTTGCCCTTGTTCTCTCGGGGCGCTTGCTCTAACGCACCTCAGTGACTGTTTCCTTCCCGGAACTGAAAGATCTTCCATCCAGCCCTGTACGCATTCAAACAATTCAGGGGTTTTTTCTGCCACTGGCTTTTTCCCCTCAACAGGCTGTGCAGGGAGTCCTCCGCATTGGTTGCTGTCTGTCTCCCTACACAACCACTGTGGCGAGTTCCCGGAACAGACCGTATCTCTTCTCTAAAAAAAAGACTCCGGACCGGACGACGCTATCTGCTGAGGCTGAAATATCTTCCTGCGAATCAGACACCGAATCACAGGTGAGCCCCACTATTGACAGATTGCAACGCCCAGTAATGGCCTCAGCAGAGCAGGTCCAGGAGCTGATAAATGCAGTACAGAGCCTCTCCCTGGAGATGCAGGGAGTGAAGACGGAAAATGCAATACTCCGACAAATGGTGACCACTAGAGACGCCCATCTGTCCGACCTACCGCCTTTTTCTCTTGCAGTTGGGAAATTTGATGGAGCACCCAAGAAGGTTAAAGAGTTTTTGGATGCCTGCCTGGTTTACTTTACTTTCCGGCCCACTACATATGCCTCAGACCGCACTCGAGTGGGATTTCTCATATCAAACATGATTGGGAATGCCCTAGCTTGGGCTACTCCGTTGGTCACGTCCAACAATCCGGTCCTACAAGATTATAACGCCTTCACTAACTTGTTACGACAGTCTTTTGAACGCCAGGAGATCGGCTTTTTGGCGGGTGAAGCAATGTTTGATATCAAGCAAGGATCTACGGACCTAATGTCCTATATCTCAGCATTTAAGAGACTGGCAGCTGAAGTGGGTTGGCCCGAGACCGTGCAATATACTGCATTCAGAAGAGGTCTACATGAAGATCTAAAAGACGAGTTGGCAAGGGTTCCTAGACCGGCTACGCTAACTGAATTATTCTCTCTGGTTCTTCAAATCGACTATCGTATTATGGAACGGAAGACAGAAAGAAGAAAGGGTCGACCTCAGATAACCCCAGTTCCTGGAAACCCATCCTCGACACCTCAACCATCCCACCGGGGAGGGGAAGAACCAATGCAAATCAGCACAGCCAGGGGTCCCCTTTCCTCCGTGGAAAGAAACAGAAGAAAAGAAAGAGGCCTTTGCATGTATTGTGCATCAGACGCTCACTTCCTTAGGGACTGCCCAGAAGTACCCCCACGGCGTCGGGGAAACGACGGACCCCGGGTTTAGAAGGAGCCGCTTACCGGGGTGTAGTGGAAGGCTCACCTTGTGCTCAAACTTCAGGAGAAGATCCACATCTTATGGTTTTACAACTCACTCTGCAGTGGAAAGATCAGCCTGAGAAAACAGCCCTAGCCCTCATTGACAGCGGAGCAGCTGGCAATTTCCTCGACGTAAACTGGGCCACACAAGAAGGCATCTGCCTAGTGAATAAAGAGGAGAAACAAAAGGTGGAAGGAGTAGACGGACGCCCCTTGAGTTCGGGACCTATTGTGCAAGCAGCGACCAACATCCAAGTATGTATTTCTCATCACAAGGAAATCCTCGAATTCGATGTCATAAGAGCAGCACATTTTCCTGTAATTCTTGGGATCCCTTGGCTACGTCGACATAATCCAACGATAAACTGGTCCCTCAACACCATAAGATTTGATTCGGAGTTTTGTGTCCATCATTGTTGTCTCCATAATCAAACAGAAAGAGTTGCTGTCTCGTGCCCCTCGGTGATTTCTGACACTCTTCAGGTCCATCATATCCATTCAGTATTTCAGGAGTATGCTGATGTATTTGAAGATCGACTACCTAAGGATCTACCCCCACATCGTCCGGAAGACTGTGTTATTGACCTGATTCCGGAGACTTCGGTCCCTTTTGGGCGCATGTTCTCCTTGACCTTACCCGAAAAGCAAGCTTTAAGGATCTATTTAGATCAAAACCTACAAAACGGATTGATCCGGCCTTCTAAATCTCCAGCTGGAGCTTCTTTGTTTTTCATTGCCAAGAAGGATACTAGTGAGCTGCGCCCCTGCATCGATTATAGAGGACTAAACAAGATCACTGTGAGAGATCGCTACCCAATGCCTTTGATCAAGGACATACTGGAAGCAGTCGAAGGGGCACGCCTGTTTAGTAAACTTGACCTAAGAGGTGCCTATCACCTCTTAAGGGTAAAGAAAGGGGACGAATGGAAGACGGCTTTCCGTACACCTTTTGGACTGTTTGAATACAGAGTTATGCCGTTTGGTCTAGTCAATGCCCCGGCAGCCTTCCAGAGGTTTATGGACCATCTATTTGGTGACTTATTGTTTGTTTCAGTTATTGTCTACTTGGACGACATTTTAGTTTTCTCTCGCCATCCTCATCAACATCAGGAACATCTTGCCGAGGTTCTGAGGAGACTGAGGCGCCATCAACTCTTTGCTAAACCCGAAAAATGTCTTATTGCTGTGCCTTCCGTACCCTACTTAGGATTTGTCCTATCTGAACAAGGCATCGAAATGGATCAGAAGAAGGTCACGGCTATTCTCGAATGGCCCTCTCCTTCCACTGTAAAAGAGGTACAAGCCTTCTTGGGTCTCTCCAACTTCTATAGAAGGTTCATTCTCAACTTCTCTGAACAAGTACTCCCCATCACTACTCTTCTAAAAAAGAACGTTCCCTTCAGTTGGAATCACACTGCGGAACAAGCGTTTCAAGGATTGAAGAAAGCCTTTTGTTCCGCCCCCATACTAAAACAACCTGATCAAAGAATACCCTTCATTGTTGAAACGGACGCTTCAGCGGGAGCCCTGGGGGCAGTACTCAAACAAGAGTTCAACAGGGTTGAACACCCTATTGCCTACCTCTCGCGCACACTAAACCCCAGTGAGTACAATTACTCAGTAATTGAAAAGGAGCTGTTGGCCATTAAAAAGGCATGCTCGGAATGGAGACATCTACTTCAAGGGTCAAGACACCCATTTGAAATTCGTACAGACCATAGCAATCTTAAGGTGTTACAACAAATGGAGTGCAGGAACTCCAGACAAGCCCGATGGGCTTATTTCTTTGCTCAATATGATTTTTACATTACCTACCTTCCAGGTAGCAAGAACATATTGGCAGACTGCTTATCCAGGAGTCCTTCTTCTTTTGCCAGTCCACCTTTTAAGGGAGAAGATATGTTCCCAGAAGTCCGATTTGTTCATTCACTTTCCAAGTTTCTTCAGAAAGTAAAAGAAGCCTCGATAGAGGCTCTCAAGCCTCTTCCCAAATGTGTAAAGAACAAACTAACCAAGAAAGAAGAAATGTGGTTCCATCAAGGAAGACTCTTTGTACCTGTTGCCGGACTACAAGAACGAGTCCTTCATTGGGGTCACCATTCTCGGATCGCAGGGCACAAGGGCTTCGCTGCCACAGCTGACCTTATCCGACGGATGTTTTGGTGGCCGTCCATGCTTTCCGACATCAAACAATTTGTTAGTTCTTGTCCTATCTGTGCCAGAAGTAAGACAATCCCTTCTAAACCGGCAGGGCTACTGTTACAACCCAGACTTCCAACTACTCCGTGGTCACATGTCTCCACGGATTTTGTGACTGATCTTCCGTTATCACAAGGATGCACTGCAATCATGGTTACGGTCGACAGTTTCAGCAAGATGGGTCATTTCACCCCTCTGAAAGGAGTACCTTCGGCTCCGGAGATGGCACAGGTGTTTCTCAGAGACGTGATTAGACTCCATGGTATTCCAACTACCATCCTATCTGACCGAGGCTCACAATTCACTTCAACATTCTGGAAGACGTTATGTGGCCTGCTAGGGATTGAAAGAGCTCTCACCTCTGGATACCATCCCCAGTCAAATGGACAGACAGAGCGGCTCAATGCCACCATGGAGCAGTATCTCCGTTGCTTTGTCAATAATCAACAAGACGACTGGGTGTCACTCCTACCCTTAGCCGAATTCTCTTATAATAATACAGTACACTCAGCCATCAAGATGTCACCCTTCTTCTGCACATATGGGCAACACCCCCGATCCTTTCCGCTGGATAAGATCCAACCTTCAAACCTGCCAACGGTGGATTCCCTGTTAGAAAACATACACAAGACCCAACAGATGGCTGTTAGTAATCTGCAAGAAAGTCGAGCCCGATATAAACATCAGGCAGACCTACACCGCACCCAAGATCCTAACTGGCAAGTCGGAGATAAGGTCTGGCTCTCTACCAAGTATCTACCCAGATGGACTCATCCATCAAAATTGGCCCCCAAATATCTAGGTCCATATTCAATCACTGCTCGGATTAATCCAGTGGCTTTTCGACTAAAACTTCCTCATCAACTCAGCCGAATCCACCCAGTGTTTCACTCTTCTTTGTTGAAGTCATTTATCCCTGATCTTCACCACCGGAAAAAAAGATTCCAGATAAAGAGCCGGGAACCTGACCCAGAAGTCTATGAAGTAGACAAGATCCTGGACTCCAGATATTACAGAGGCAGACTTCAGTACTTGATCCGGTGGAAAGGATATTCTCAGGCTGAAGATTCCTGGGAACCTGTGACAGGTATTTCAGCTCCCAGATGTGTAAGGCAGTTTCATGCCCTTCATCCCGGTAAACCCGGGGTAGGTACCCCTAGAAGGGGGCATACTGTCATGGGGACAGGGCGATGGAAGTGTTGGACGCGATGGAAGCGCCATTAAGGCACCCTTCACGGCGCCCTGTGCAGCGGTCTAGCTGTTACGTTCTGGGCTCTTCATATTGAGGTTAGCCACGCCCCCTCCTTGCGTTGCAACTGTTTCCTGTTCTTCGCTACACTGGTGCCTTCGGTTCCCGTGCCCTCTGTGTAATAACCTCCCGTTTGGATTCTCTCTTCCTTAGCGTCCTTGTTCTTTTTCAGCCTTTAGCGGTTCTACTCTCGGAATCTTTTCTTTCTTTCTGTTTCCTTCCTCCGTTTCTCTACCTCCGCTTGACTTTGCACTTTCAGGTGACTCCGCCTCTTTTTTCTCGGCATTTTCGGACTGCCTTTCCTCCGGCTCTGTTATTTTCAACTTGCCACGTTTACTGCTCCTTCGAGCCTCTGGCTTTTCCATTTACTTTCTCTCTCCGCAAACATTTGGTGAATTCATCCGTATTCTGCCTTTCCTTATTTTCGATACTTATGGTCCTTTTCTCCGGTGCTATTCATTAGCGTCTTTGCTGTATCACGTCTGGTTTCACGGCTCTGTCTTGTAGTTTGTTTTGGCCTTCCTCCTGTGTTCCACTACGCCCTACCTGCTGTCGATCCTTATTGGATGGATGAAGGAACTTGTCGGAGATCGAAGCTGGATCTGATACCTGGGACTTTCCGGATCCTCTGCTGCGGACCTTCTTGCCCTTGTTCTCTCGGGGCGCTTGCTCTAACGCACCTCAGTGACTGTTTCCTTCCCGGAACTGAAAGATCTTCCATCCAGCCCTGTACGCATTCAAACAATTCAGGGGTTTTTTCTGCCACTGGCTTTTTCCCCTCAACAGGCTGTGCAGGGAGTCCTCCGCATTGGTTGCTGTCTGTCTCCCTACACAACCACTGTGGCGAGTTCCCGGAACAGACCGTATCTCTTCTCTAAAAAAAAGACTCCGGACCGGACGACGCTATCTGCTGAGGCTGAAATATCTTCCTGCGAATCAGACACCGAATCACAGGTGAGCCCCACTATTGACAGTATCCCCCTTCTTTCAACACCTTTTCCCCGTACCACGTAGGACATTCAAAACCATGCCCCCCCCCTTTCCAACACAGACACTTTCACACGACACACCAGAGAACGGATTAACACCAGAGCTGTTTACCTGACATGTCCCAAAACAAGGGTCAGGCAAAGTCAGGCAATTG
This sequence comes from Ambystoma mexicanum, assembly GCF_040938575.1. NCBI lineage: Eukaryota > Metazoa > Chordata > Amphibia > Caudata > Ambystomatidae > Ambystoma > Ambystoma mexicanum. The sequence continues at coordinate 1,245,052,857 of NC_090934.1, forward strand.
ATCAGAATCACACACACCTGATGACCCTTTCCGTTCCCCACAGGGATAAAATGTGGAGCAAGAGAGCACAGTACAAGCACCGCAGACAGCACGGCGAGACTGTTAATCAGGCGCAGCAGTTCAAGAGAAGGAGAAAGGCGTCAGGAATCGAGAGGGTGGCAATGAGGAAAGTGACCTTGCCCTTTTTGTCCCATACCCGCAGAATTTGGAGAAAGAAAGCCTAAGACCACGAACAATAGCACAAGTGTCTTGCAGCAGATGTAAACGGTACACAGGGCAAGCCTACGCCGATAAGCAGGAGCGAGGGAAGCTCCTGCAACTGTGGTACTGGCCTTGACCCCAAAGAAGAAGAAAAGCCAAGCTGTTCATCACAGCCGGTGAGTCAAAAGGGAAATGATAAGAACCAGGCTGTGTTGAGTGAAAATCGCAAAGTGGCAAGTTTGAACCAAGTTCTATGAACTGTAAAAGAACTGTAACAAGTGTTAAAGGGGAAACCAGCTGCAGAGGGAAACCAGCATCACCTGGGTGCTAACTCAATAGACTCTGGTCGAGACCCATATGAAAAAAACTACAGATACCAGAAGGCTGTCAAAGAGCCGGCGAAATAGGTCAAAGTGGTCCTACTGAGTGTCAAGCAAAATCCCTGCACAATCGAAAGACTTTGATCTACAAACTAAGTGAAAGAAAGGGAAGTGAATCTCACACTGAGAGGAAACAAGGGAAGCGAATCCCAAGAGGGGCAAAGTCTAAAGTCCCAAGAAACAGTGTGTTGACAAACGTGAACTCAGCCGAGAGATGTCCTCTGGAACTGTTTAAAAATACATTAAGATTTATGAAGAAGGTAAAACCATAATGAACCTGACCGAGGGAGGATACGATTCGAGAGGGGTTAGCGCCTGGAAGAGGGGTACCCAAAGGAGGAGAATCCTCACCCTAAGTGAAACCAAGAAACAAACTTTCATTTCCGGTATAAACTTTTGTTTTATTAATTTGAAGACATCAGGTCCTCGAAAGCAAGAGACTTTCAAGTGAAACGAGATGAGATTTGGCCATTGATGGTCCTGAGAGCTGCCATTAGAACTGTTGTCTCATGCTGGAGAACCCTGAGACTGTACTGTGCCCCAAGATCCCACCTTACACTGTGCTCAAAACGTGGGGAAGGGAAACCCAGGCACCCACAATTTGACATATTATTCAAGAACACTTCTTTCTTTTCTTGAGAACTATCCCATACCCTTTTGTATTAGTGTAAGGCTTGGCAATAGGTTTCTTAGAATAGGCCCTTTTATTTGACACAACGCCACTAGGACTACCTGATTTTTCATTTGATGGTTGATGCTTGCTCCCATCTTAGATTTAGGTTTAGATTAGGCGTTCCAACCTGCATACAGCATTCATTGTTCAATAAACACCCTTGGTCTGTGATTCCTTGTCTGTCTTAATGTTGCCACCATGAGTTCCTCACATAGTTTCATAGTTGAAATATCCACTGGCATTTATCTATGCTATTTCTGAGTGCAAACGTCTCCGTTCTGTTGGGACGTTGGTTAGTGCTACACTGGTATTTAGATACAGTCAAGAAGTCTTCAGGGACCAGAATTGCGATGGCATAAGCAGAAGCTAAAACCAGCTTCTGGGTATCCAGCATTAACAAGTGACCAGGAGCTACAACCGGAGAACCAGGGTCTAGTGCATAACATACGGCAAATCTAGCTTCCATGTAAGATGCAAACTTATCATGTTGTCCCTTATTTATGACCCATTGTACTTTAAATCGCCTATAAATGGGTCCTAATGTTTATTTAATTCATATAGGAGTGTTTTGTTCAGCATCAGTTGGCCTGAATAAGAAAAGGTGACTCCTGGTAGCTGTTGGTATAATGATAACCAGGTTCGCCTAGGCAACAAGCGGGAGCTAACTAGCTCCCAGCTCCCCTCAATTTCGAACCTTGAATCTTCTGTGATAGGTGATGTTAAATGTGCGTCATGAAGATTTGCTTAGCAGGAACTCCAGATGCAGACATGTAGTTAGAATGTAGATGTAGGTTTTGGACTTACTGGAGGGGGGTTGATGACTTGCAACTTTTCCGTTGCATTCCTGCTATAGTACCTTTCGTGGTCCTAGGCTTTAGGTGTGGAACAAGAATTGCGTGCATCAAGTGAACGGGTGGAGGAATACATATATGTAGTCTGTCCTATGTGTATGCTGTGTCCTTAGCAGCGGTGGGTACTGTGTGCATATCTCTGGTTGATGTGATATCTGTATAGTCTGTCCAGTGTATTGGGCAGTGTCATTAGCAGTGGTGCCTACAGTACATATCTCTTATTGATGAGAAATTCAGAGTGTCAAATTGTTTGGTTCAGGATACTGGTTAATTGCACTCCATTCTAGATGACCGTCCCCAAGGCAAGGACCTCAGTACAGTGGCCAGGGGCATTGCTGGGGGGGGCTATAGGCTCTGATATTTTGGTTGTAGCCCCGGATAGAATCTCAGGAGCTACAGCCAAAAGACTAGCTAGCCCCCATTCCCAACAGTTGTGACATCAGCTTAGCCCCGGGTCTTTTCCACAACTCCCCTGACAGTGGCAGATTTAAGGCAAAGGGCCCCGTGGGAAAAATTACAGAGGGCCCCCAAGTGGGCGGGTCCTGGAGGCGGGGCCCCCAAAGTGGGCGGAATTGCGCAAAGATGAACTTTAGGGACACATGATTCATTTTATTTAAGTTGTGATTTTAAAGGCCCAACGCAGACATCCAGCCCTGAACTAATATTACAGCAAGCAGAATTCAGGTCTGCTTAAATCTGCATTATTTGTTAACTATAATACATTAAACACTTGCTAGAGCAGAGGAGCGTGCGTTTCTGGAGAGGGGAAAGGGCGAGAGGTAAACTGCCGAGTCAGAGCACCCTGCTCCGAGCTGCAGCGAACAACTGGGAAGTGATTAACAATAGTGGGCATTGTGCACCATACGGCAGGCGTCTAACGCCCATTAATAGATTCATTGCCTCCATTACAGTGCGCTGTGACCATCTGCTGAAGTTCGGGTCTGACTGCAACGTGTGTCTCAGAGAGAGACTGGGAAGGGAAGAGGTATGGCAGGGCACAGGGGCCCGCTCACCATTTGTCTGTCTGCCGACCGTTAAATCCGCCACTGCCTCAGTAGCATGCAGGGAGGATTGGTTCAATTTTAGTGAGATCCGTAAATGTCAATAACAGGGCCAGGGCTTCACGGGGTCACTAGGCTTGAGGGTCTGTGTACTGGTGGTGTTGGGTGCCCAGCTCCAAAACGAACAATTAAGACATTCAAGGAAAATAGCCAGGGCATGTTAGAGCGGGCTGCACTGCAACCCAGGCTGGCGATGGATCACCAAAATTGCCCGCTTTAAAATGTTTTCCTGTGGGAATTCAGGACAGACAGTCACGCCCTTATCACTTGTGAGATCTGGGAACTTCCCGCTTTCAGGATAGTGTGGTAAACCGGGTGGGGGCAAGAGCATGCAATGCCCAAGTGTGGTCCCGGGTGCTAAGCTAAGGTGTGGAGTAGAGCGTAGTCAATGAATGGAACGCATAGCCTGACAAACACCAAGAGAAGAATGTGATAGCCCTGTTAGTAGTGTGATAATTCAATGATGTTCCCATACCATGTGCTTTATGGTGTGTGCTTCTTGCAGCGTACTCCTGTGCCCTCCAGCGAGAGATCCTTATTCAGGGACGGCTCTACATCTCCCAGAATTGGCTTTGTTTCTATGCCAACCTCTTTGGGAAAGATATCAAGGTAATGTAATGTAATCATAATTTGTACTGCTTACATGGCACACACCACAAACTGAATGGTTTATTGGCATGAATAACAACTGTTATTACACATCTCAATGGTACCTATCGACCTCTGCATGGAAAAGGACCAAGCCAGCCCTGCTGGGATTTAAACCTGTGACTGCAAGATGCACACAGAGGCAAGCACTTAACTTTGAGAGCTATCTTAGACACTGTTTGAGAATTTGTGGTATGTTTTAGATGTTAATGTTCCACCTCGTTGCGGCCGGTTCACTGCATTTGGTGAAATGGCTGTTTCCCTGCCTTTTTATGCAGCATTTTATAGAGCGGGCAGATTCGGCACTAAGTAAAACATGATTTTAAGGTTAGTGGGAGTTGGTTGTGGGTATAGGGGGATTGCCCCCCTTAAAGAAAATGCTGCAAGTATCACAGGGAAATGGGTGCTGCGACCAGATGGGCCGGATCCATTCCTTATGGGTAGGTTCACAAAACTGAGAAGAATCATCATGGGGCAGGAATCAGGGTGTATGTTTAACAAATGTGTATTAGGGCTAGTAACAGGCATGGGCAAAACTAGGAAAAAGCAACGTAAAACCTGGACAATCATATTGCTTCTCCTTGGGTTTAACAGTTTGAGGCTAACCTTGTAAATCTCAGTCCGGTTTCCTGTCCTGCTGTTTTTGATCAATTCAGTCACTCACAGTCCTGGGGTTTTTAAGTGTCACCTGCACTTTTTTCTGGTCTCTGCTTCCGGTAGACTCTGGTCCTCTACTTTTCATCCTCATACCCGGGGAGACCCCTTTTTTCTTGGTCTCTGCGGCCCACTCACATGCTAGAGCCAAACGGGTAGAATCCGGGGCAGTATAATGGTGGTCAAAACCTCAGACCTTCCATCGAGAGGCTGGTAACGTGAGTGTATTTAGAGGGTTTATTGCAGCTTTGTCGCCACCTCCTTCTCTCAGACTCCTAGATAAGAGGCCCATCATCACTTTTCTTCTTGACAGGTTGCAACAAAATTGTGCCTAGGCGGACCTCTCCTGCACCGGCTGTCCTCTCCTCTACAATATGTCTCTGCGCATGTACTGCCTCCATTCTTTGCCAGGCGCTTAAACCACCACATCCTCCAGGCTCATCTTTGTCAAGAACTGGCTTTGCATCCTCCTGAAACTCTACAACTTCTCTATAGATCACTCTACTCTTATGTGCACCTTATCTCCTTTACACTCTCCAACTATGGTCCTCCTAATCTCCTCCATGTACCCTTCTCCCTTGACTTCTCTCTGCTCTGCCTTCCTCTCTCCTTCCTCTTGGGTGCCCCCTCGCTCTTTTTTAGCATATCTTCCAACCTTCTACTGGTGACTCCTTTCAACCTCCTTCCCATGCCCCCTTCCGTTCCCCTTGATGTTCTCTCAGTATCTCCCTCTGTCTCATCTCTTAACGCCTTCCAATCTCCTCCTAAATGTTCTTTCTCTCTCTCGTTTCCTTCCAAACTATTCCTTGATGCTCACTCTCGCTCATCTCCTCCTTGTTCTTTTCCTCCTGAATATCTCCATCAACCTATTCTTTCTCCTACTTCCATTCTAATGTTTCTTTTACCAAACTTAGCTCCTCCTCCCACTTCTACCTTGATGTTCTCTACACCTCTTCTATGTGCTCCTTCAACTTCCTCTCCGTCTCTCTCCACCTCATCTCTTCTCGGAAGACCTCTTTCCTCCACCTCTTTTTTGTCTTGAACAATTCACAAGGGATGGTGGGGGGTGATATCGACTAAATTGGAGTCGAATCAATAACCTACACCTGTCTTGCTTTATAGAAATGAGGGTTATTTTTAATTTATGGAATTTAAACGGTCATTAATAAATGTTGGAAAGACCGAAGTTCAGAACCATATTTTAACAAGTTCATTTGAGTGCATATTCATCACAGAAAGTGCAGTTATAGAGTTTAGTCGAGTGTTTTGTGTGGACTCGTTTGGCTGTAGTCTTTTTTTCTACTCACGGTAAGTGTTTCTTTACTGCCTGCAAACGAAAGCAGATCAGCTGGTTACAGACTCCACCACCAGCAGAGCGCAGTTGAGTGAGTGTGCTGTGTGCACTTGTGAAGCTGCAGTCTTTTTTCCTTGCACAGCGAATGTTTCTTTACTGCCAGCAAACGAAAGCAGATCAACTGCTTATAGACTCCACCCCCAGCGGAGTGAGCAGAGTCCAGTTAAGTGTCTGCTGTAGTCTTTTTTCCTCGCACGGCGAGTGTTTCTTTACTGCCTGCAAACGAAAGCAGATCAACTGGTTACAGACTCCACCCCCAGCGGAGCGAAGCGGAGTGCTGTCGAGTGTTTGCTGTAGTCTTTTTTTCCTCGCACAGCGAGTGTTTCTTTACTGCCTGCAAACGAAAGCAGATCAACTGCTTATAGACTCCCTTTACCTTAAAAAAAACTGCATTAGATACTTTTTGTTAGATGGTAAGGCATTTAATGCTTTGGCATTCGATGCTATGACTAGATATCTCTTAATCAGCATCTACTTTAATCCACTGACGGGGGATTTTGAAACTGTGATGAATGAGATTGAAAATGCCCTACATGAATGGCAAATGAGGGTGCGGGCGGTCCCATCATTTTAGGAGGGGACTTTAATTGCAATTGTACAGTGATAGCCGATTAGTTTGCTGAGCTTGAAGGGAGGGAAAAGAGTGGGCTAAACGTTGGGACCTTGAGAAGGGCCAGCATTGGGAGGGAATGGTCGCACTTCCGGTCAAGATGGGGTTACACCCAATCTAATTTGATCGGGGGAAAAGTCGCTAAAAGATACCCCAACCTGGGCCAACTCAATCACATCTTCAACGGTGGATTACATCTTCATGAAAAACTTCGATTTGACTAGATTGAGAGATCTACAGATTCTAAAAACCCATAGAAGCGACCACTCCCTCCTCCTGTTGATGGTACTAGCGGCAACCCCCCGCTGGACACAATGGAATATATGGGTGATAGACTACTATCAATTTGCCATGAAGGAGGGAGATTGGTCCCGCGCAGTTCCAATGTGGTGACTATCAATAACAGGCTTGCCCGGTGGTGGAACAATCTCAGCATAGAAGGGGGGCAGCTGCACCCGACTAATTTCCCAAACTACTAAGTAAGCTGGTAAGAACGGGGGCCTTGGCTCCCGGGAGACCATTTAGTCCAACTCTAGATATTAAGAATTGCCCATTTTATAGCAAAGTTTCAGAAAGAAAATGCCTGCTACAAAAAGAAATCAGGAGTGTAAAAAAAATCTTTCATGAATAACAAGTTAGATTGCAAAGAGGAAATGAACACTCTGGTGCAGACACAGGAAAACACAGAAATATATGCATATTAATGAGGGTCTGTGGCAAAGCTTGTAAAGAAAGATACCCGTGGTATCTGGTGGACGTTGAATAATAAGTTATCATCCCATTTAACTTATTGACACATCCTCCAAGGTCTTCGCCACTATGGTTCTGCGAGAGTTGAGATCCTGGGCGGAGGCTACCCATCGCCTACACCCATTGTAAACATGATTCAGGAGGGGCGTGGGCACCTTACAGAGTGAGATAGTCCTCCATGCCTGTCTTTCGGAGGTTAACTGTAGGGTGCCTACAAATCTGTATGTAGCAGCCATAGACCTCTCTGCAGCCTTCGATAACGTGCATCTTCCACATTTATGGAAGAAGCTGGTAAGTTGGGGTATTGAACCAGGCCTTCTGGCCATGATCCAGATCTTATACTCCCACACCAACTGCAAAGTAAGGGTAAACAGCAGAGGAGACCTTTCTGGAGCCATCTCTGTTGTTAAGGGAGTTCGACAAGGGTGCATTGTCGCACCCAGTCTCTTCAATTAGTATCTGGAAGATTTGTGTGAGGAAGCTAAGCCAGGGGGGCGTTTTTTTTTTAGATCCATCTCTGTTGTTATGGGAGTTCGACAAGGGTGCATTGTCGCACACACTCTGTTCAATTTGAATCTGGCAGATTTGTGTGAGGGAGCTAAGTCAGGAGGGCGGGGGGTTTTGCCCAAAGTGTGGGGAGTTGTCAATGGCCTGTATTGCCTATGCAGATGATGTAGTCCTTATTGATTACACTCCTGCAGGACTACAACACTGCTTGACTGGGCTCATTACTTACCTATCTGAGAACCATCTCACAGTAAATCCAGCTAAATCTGTGGTGATGACGTGTAGTAAGAGGATGAAACAGATCACTTATAGGTGGACAATCAATGAGACGTGGATCAAGAAAGCGGACTGTTTCCAATACATTTGTTTTTCTGTCTCTCACAAACAAAGATGCCTAATCGTGGAGGAAGCAAAAATGGAAGAGAAAGTGGGGGCGTATTTGTCTCTATTCAATTCTCCCTCCTGCCCCTAATCAAGTTTTACCGGGCCAAGATATCAGCGATTGTGTTGTACGGAGCCGAGCTGACTCAGGGTAAGAGCAGAAAGTTCCTGGACATTCAGGAATGGAGGACCCTAAAGAGAGTGTTGGGGCTCCCAACCAACGTTCCAGTGAGTCTAATCAGATGGGTTGGTGTCATGGTGGGCACAAGTGATGAAGCACAGCCTGACACTGTTCTTTAAGATGGCTAGAGCTGAACAACCACAGATCGACCATTATCTGAACACCACCATGGGGAAGGGATTCAATACCTTCTTGCGCACAATTAAAAATAGGTGTGAGGCATTTATGGAACAATTGGACCTGAAGGGCCCGGTTTCAGATGGCCTATTAAAATCTAAGGTATAGAGACGGGCGTCTAAAAATGTATGCTGGGCAGGAAGCTTGGTATTTGCCACAGAGAGAGCTTAGACTCTGTCAAAGAATTCCCATAAACGAAGCTCAGAGATTGGTACCTCAAATTTAGACTGGACTGTTTGCTGACCCTAGATGTGGTGAGGCCTAAATTGGGGATCCCCAAGGGAGCTCAGACTCTACAGACTGTATGGAGGGGAATTTGAGTCGCTGCAACATTTTGTGATGTAATGCCACAGGGTTTTGAAGGAGAGGATTGCAATATTTACTCCCTTGGTCAATTCCACTACTGGTCTTCTAGCATCTGACCTATGGCACAGACTTAAGACAACTGCCCACCTGTCACACACTATGGCACTGGTAAAGTTTTTGATTACTATCTTTGCTGGACTGGATGAGGTGATGGAAGGAGCTCACCTAGAGGTAGAGGAACTGGTGGTTACCGGGTAGGACATTCTGAAAAAACTGTGCTACGCCCCCCTTTTTGGTGCGGGAAGGATGAATTGGAGGGTCGAGGCGTCTAGATGCTAACATTGAAAGCACTGGCGTTTATTTTGTAGAGAAAGGCTGTAGTCTTTGTCTGATAATTTAGAGTGATGATTTGCGTGCGCCTTTAAATTGTAACGAAAAATGAATTGCATTTTTGATATAACTTTGTCAATGTTTTGTATTTGAATATTTTGTAAAAGTACCTTGTGCACTGAACATTTTTAATTAAAAAATATTACAGAAAAAAACACCGTTAGGTAGGCATACTAGAACAGAGTCCGCTTCTTCCTGTCATTCCTTAGATTGGCAGCCCACCACCATCATCTAGGGATTTTGTGGCACACACAAGGGACATTTGAGTTCCTCTTCGGGGACCGATACAGTCTAGGTTTTTCAGTCATAAAAAGAAAAATATCCTCTCTGCATTGTGTTATTATGTTAGTTATGGATGTTACAGGGGGTTGACTTACCCAACAGGTCCTCCATTGTATATATGAGATATCCTACCCTAGCAACAAGGTTTTCCCCGGGAGCGCTTCTCCTGAGGTGATACTGAGCGGGGTAGGTGGGAGTATGATGCACTGCAGGCAGAAGATACCCCATGTAAAAACTCCCATCTCGTTTAATGTGCAGCCAGGGGCTAACGTTGCCTCCAGTAAGGAAATAGGTTCCACAATATGTTGCATACCAGGACTGGAAACATGAAAAATCGGGGTCAAAGGCAAATGTGACATTATTAATCACTACAATGGTATTGGTGGACAAGTAATAATGACATTTGCTAGTCCCATAAACAGAAGGCCCGGATTAGTGTAACATACCAAACCAGTTGCCGGGGAGGAAAGATGTAGTGCTGCTGGCTTGATGTATACTTGGTCTGTCGTGGGCAAATTCAGAGGACCTGTAAAACCCAAGTAAGCATGAGCATCCCTACAGGGTCCTGCGCCTTGGGACTGGTTGACCAACTTAAGATCCAGACAGACGTGCCACCACTCGAAGGGACCGGGCGCAATAGGGAACTTGGAAGATAAGTCATGAGGCAAGTGGGCAAAAACCCAGCAGTCAATAAGATTTAAAATTCAGGCATGTAGGTAAGTGATGTCACTGTGAACCCAGAGATATTCAGAGGCACCATCATTTTCATGACAAGTAGTGTGAAAAGCAGCCATCACAGTGAAATGATGATATATCAGTATTCTAACAATAACGATGATAACAGAAATATAGCCATAGTGTACATTAAGGCCAAACGTCAAATATCCAGGTCCAAAATCGAGTCGTGGCACAAGCGCAAACATTTGTGGCTAGAAGACACTGTTCGATTCAGATCATCAAGGCAGGTGATGTGCAGGACATGAGTGAAATAAGTTTGCCAGGGCAGAACGTCCAGTTCAAGGGTTATATAGGCTAAGTGAATACTCTTTGCCAGTGCACTGCCACCTCAGGGGGACTCATTGTCATTGAGGGCACAAATCCTGGGGTGAGTAACCTGGCCAGTTGCCACTTTGTTCAGAGCTATTGGTTCTCAGGGGCTCTTCCACAGGATCGCAAAGCGTACCTTTAAGTGGCTGCGTTATGAGATCCAGAAGGGTCAGACACTTAAGGCGGTACACCACAATGGAGGTCTGAATCAGGTTTGTTTCCTGAGGGAATCTGACTGCATGACGAAGGAGCCTTAGCAATAGAGACCTCTCTGTGAAGCCTTAAACATACACCAACACAAGGGCATCCTTTATTTTAATCTTAGTAGATGACATTAATTAAACCTGACAAGCGTTAACTACGTAAACCAGTTTAGGCTATCAAAATAGATCCTCCAAGCCATACAAGCAAGTAACTTGCACCAAGCAACATTAGAATTATATAGAAGCATATTCCTTTAAAACAATAAAAATGAAACCATGGACTGCATAGATGAGTCAGTAAGAGAACTTTCAATGTTCATTTTTTAGGGCAGGTTGTGTGTTCTACTATCTCCCACTGAAATTAGGCAACCGGCTTGATTGTTTGAGCATCACAGATTAATGTTGAAACTCAAACCACAGATTGAACGATATTGCTGTTGTTGAATTGAAAGCAGTTTGGTTGTTACAGACATTATGCCAGTTACATAATGGCTTAAAAAAGTCAAATGTGTGACTTATGTAGTTATTGACCGCTACATGTCCGGACCATAATATGAACCCACAATGAACCTGCTGCACTGGCAGAGTTCGCTTTATCTGAGAACAGGAAAGCAAGGTCTTGGATACCTTATGTCAGGCATTGGACAAACACGCATCTAAAGGCAGTTGGTGGTATGGTAGCTGTAGTAAATAGTCCGCACAGGTGTGTATAAGATCTTTGGAGGAGTACGTGCACACACAGGTCCCCATAAACGTTTACATGGACCCACGCTGAGGTGAACGTATCCCTGCCCATAGAGGTGTGCATATGGACTGACACATGCAGAGGAGCGCATGAGCCTACATGTGCAGAAGTACCCATGTGTCTGCACATGGGCCCATGCCCATCTGGGGTGTGGGCACATGCGGTCACACATACACAATGCACTTTTGGCCAGCATCGAGGTGCATGTGAAGGTGCCTATTGGCCCATATGTGCGGAGGTGTGTGTGCGTGTGTGGACCATGTAAGTGATAGTGCACATGGGCCAACACATACGTGAGACGTGGGTGAACACAAGGGTGATTACTAGGGAGGGTAATGTTGGGTGTACGAGCCTGCTTGCGAGGTAGTGTGTCAACCTGCACCAGTAGGTGCATGGGCCTGTGATGACCGTGCATGAGCCCATGCACATGAAACTTGTTCAGGCCCATGCAATTCAAGAGTGTGAAAACCCTCACACCTCTACCTTGTCAGCCCATGTGCTCCTGCACACAGCCTCTTGCACACCTCAGTGCAGGCCGAGTGCACCTCGGTCTCAGGAGGCTAGCTCAGGGTCTCGGGAGGATAGCTCAGGGGCAACGTTCTCGCCTTGGAAGCAAGACAACAGGAGAAACACAGGTTCGATCCCTGGGTCCACGCTTAGAAACGCAGGGGTATTAATTATCGCGTTATAAATAACCAATCATATCATATCCATGTGATCCATGCACATTCTCTCCAGTCCTAAAACATATCGTGGGTGGAAGTTGTGCCCTTCATGAGTCAGCTCCACAGATCCACTATTAGGTTCTGAAGAAAGCAGTCTGTGAGTTGTGATTCTTGAAGGCCAGCTCATGGTTTAAGAGTAACAGACAAGGAGAGAACACAGAAAGAGACAATCTAAAAATAAGGCCCACCATGAGTCCATATTTCAAAATGCATTTCATATTTCTATGTCATAACAGGTTATGCGTGAGTGGGGAGTTATGTAGTTGAGTAGAAAGGGGTGCGTCTGAGGGGGCAGATGGGTAGATTGACAAATGTAGTGTAGTGGGCCTTACATGGTATATTGCTGTAGATAGAATTGAAGGGTGTTGGATTTGTACTTTAGGAGGTTTTGGATTAAAATCAATCAGAAAGGTGAATTAATGAGAGTATATCTTGAATGATTGAATGGGACTTCTGATGGCTTTTATTACTTTTGACAATTTTTGTTCTTTGGCTTGTTTTATTTTAGGTGGTTATCCCTGTAGTTTCCGTTCAGCTGGTGAAAAAGCACAAGACGGCAAGGCTTCTTCCAAATGGAATTGCGATCACCACCACTGCCAGCAGGAAGGTATGGCCGCAGTTGGAGTTAGCATTGCTGTCATCTCCGTTGAGATAGTTCAACTGTTTAGAACATCTACAAAAGGGCTATTTCAACATTGAGACCTGAAGGCAACCCAGTGATGGAGTGAATGTAGGCTTGTGTGTCTGTGAACTTGCCTCGCTAAAAAATATTATGCAAACTAAGGGAAGTAAAACACAAAAGTTAATCAATTTTCTGCAAGGTTATAACCCCCCAATTTCGTGCTAGCAAAAAAATAGAACCACTCAAAATTGTTTGCAATGAGGCTCTCTTTCTCTAACTCAGAAAATATATTTAGCACTTATTTTAGCAGGTACAATTTGTGGTCAGGCCGGGCAATAACTTATTTCACACAAGCTATTGAGGTTCAACAGAATGAGTTTAATGGTTACTTTAGTGAAGGCGTCTGACTATAAAGCTACAGGGACAAGGAACCACTTAAATGTAACAAGGACCTTTTAAAATTAAACAGTGTGAACAATGGGTCAACGCAAATGGTGGTCTCTCCAGGTTACAAACACCTCTGAAGGTTAATGCACAAATCATAACGTTTTTAACCTACTCTTTCAAGTCTTTGTCCCTCCCTGACACACCCTATTCTGCGAGGTAATACCCAATGAGATGGACAGCAAAATGTTTTTGCAATTGCTAACCTTATGAAGTCTTTAGCCTCCCGGCAACCCAAACCTAAAGCCCAAAATGTTTCAAGGGATGGTCGGAAAACGAGTTCAGAAATCTTGGTCTCAGTTGGCCTACCGTGATCTAATGTAACAAAACAGCTAAGCTCTCTTGGGAGGGTTTGCTCATAGTCTGGACCACGCTACTCTATCTGTTTTCATCACACATCTCCAGACCTTTTCACAGGTTGTAGGCTTCTCAAGCTCCTCTGGTCAGGCTTCCATTCAGCTTTCATTTCGCAGAGCACTGGTTTCTCCCCAACCTCTGATACTTTTAAGCCCATGGAGATCCCTCCAGGACCTTGGGTTTCTCACCCTTGACTTCAGGCCTCCCTCAGCCTTTGGTTTCTCTGCGTTCATTTTGGGTCTCACCCCAAACATGGGTCTCTAAGTATTCATTCAAGTTCTTGCTGAGACCTTGGGTTTCCCTGCATTCTCATCAAGTCCCTCCAAGACATTGGCTTTCTTAGAACTCTCTTCAGATCTAATGGGTATTTTCTCCCCTCCTCGGTCAGGGTTCCTTTCAGGCTGATTTTTTCACCCTCCTGCCACAGTCCAGGCTTCTCTGTTTCTCCTCAGCGGTAGGTGGTGAGTGAACAAATATTCCCTAGAATTGCTAAATGAATGTTACTGGCCAGAGGACGTAACACAAGACTTAAAACCCAATAAAATGTGGGCACTCTAGGCTTAGTATCTCAAATCACAGTGGTTGGAATAAGGCCAAGAGGGCCTAAAGTGGGGTGTGGGTAACTATATCACAACCAAAGTATTTCTCATCATTACAGTCAAACATAAACAAACAGTGAGAGAGAAAGACATACCTAGTCTAAGGTAGGACCGTGTTCCTGAGTCACAATCCTCAAGTCTAATGAAAAATGTGTTTTCTGGGTGGTTTCGCCACTGATGGTTCACAAAGTCATTCACAGTTCCTGGAACAGTTAAGGGGTCCAATACTCCCGCCGCCACCTTGAAGTACGGTAGTCAATGCCAGCACCACAGCACTTAAGGGCGTAGCATTCAGCCACTGTCAGACTATTCCTTCCCCATCTGTCTTGGATGGATTGTCATGCAGCAGTCATTATTGGTACCCTCCTTAGCCAAGGGTGGGTGATTCTGGTAGGTGCGGGTTCAAAAGGGCCTCTCTCTTCTTTCACTTACATCTCACTTTCCTCTCCTCTCTCCACACATCCCAAGGATTTGAAATCATACCCCCGTCAGGGTGCAAGTAGGGTCACCCCTGGCTGAAACAAAGACTGGGTACTATCTCTTTCTCTGCTACCTTATCACTCTCTCTACCGGTCTCGTCACTCTCTCCAACATTTCCCTTCTGTTGCTCCTCTCCTCTTTTCTCTCTCTCCCTCACAACTTAAACCTTTCCCTTTTGTTCCTGTACTCTTTCTTCTCGCTCTTCCTCTTCTCCCCTCTTTCCCTCAGTTATTATACTTTTAGAGATATCCACAGCATTTGTTACTGTGGATCTTTATTTTCTATGACAATATTTTTCATTCCTTCCTTGATGACCTTGGGTAGAGCATTTAACTGGGTCAATTTGTGCACATTTCCTCTGCTGTGCATATTTCCATGTTAGGTTGCTTATGTGGTGTGGAAGTTGCTGCAATGCCAAATAACTGTTGCACAGTAGACAATATAAATGGTGTCTTACAAGGATGTTCTTAATTCAGTGTAATGCCCTATGGGCTGCCAGGCCCATCAGGATAGAAACCACGTATGCTACTTTTTTAGGCATAGGGCTTTATCAAAGTGGGGCTCTTTAGAAGACCTGACTTTACTTGGTGTGAAGGGTCAGAAATGAAAGCCAGACACAAAGTTGTCATGTTTTTGTTCAAAGACTTCTATTCAATTTATATGGATTTGGAAAATGCCTCTCTGTCCCCGCTCTAAAGGGGAGTTTCCCTCCCTAAAAAACAAAAACTAAGGCTATGTCTGTGTCAGGATGTCAGAAATCAAAATCCGCTCCTTGTGTCCAAACATTCTATCCTGACCCTCACACTACAAACAAAATAATAAAGAGAAAAGGGAGATGTCTTTAACCTGGTATTGGCAGAACAAAATGTGTTCATAAATGAAAAATAGAACGGATCCAACATAAATGTTCTCCATAATAAAAAAGACCTTGGATCCAGAGGGTGGTCCCTTTCCCCTGAATTATTTAATGGGATGGCAATGTCTCTTATTCTAACAGTTCTCGTGACTCTCCTTGTCATGAATCAGAACTGGAGTTTATGGAAACGTTGGTGGCTCTGTCAGGTTCCAACACATTCCAACTGTAGTTTGTTCAGCGGTCTAGTCTTTTTCGAAGATGGCCGCTCCATGTTTATACTGGCATTCAGTATGCCGGTCGGAGCTTTGAAACCCTTATCTGTCATTCTGGTAAGACGCTCGTAGTTCGCTCTCCCTCTTTTTGCATTGCCTTCCCTTTTTGCCGACTCTGTTTTCTCCTGTTTTGCTCTCCCCTGGCACCTCGCTGTGCGCAGCAGTTTCTCTCCCACTCCCGCTTTCATTGCTCTCTCTCTCTCTCCTCTCACTCTGCGGCTTCCCCCTGATGATTTCACTGTCCCGATCTGCTGTGGCTTCCTTTCCCATCCTGCGGTGGCCACTCTTTCTTTCCAGTTGCTGCCTCCCTCAACCTCTACGCCCCCATCTCCTCTTTTGCTAACTTGTTCGCTCATGTCTACAGCATTGTCTAGACAACCTTCTATTGCTGTCCTCCCTTGCTACTACTATATCTAGTAGGTGCTGGCAATTAAGTACTTTCTTTTCTGAGGGTCTCCATACATCAGTTCCACCGTTATCCTCATAAGAACATCCACGTTTGAGGACACTCTGATCAAGAACTCCAGGGTTTTTTCCCACCAAAAGGCTTTTCCCTGGTCATGGGTTGGCTCCTCAGAGTCCCCACTGCCTGGCTTGCTGCTTATTCAGGCAAAGTGGCCTCCGGAGGAGCTCGGCCTTATCTCTTCAAAAAGAAAGAGAAGAAGTGCAAGTCCATGGACCAGAAGAAAAAAGGCAAATCTCCAGAGCAATCCCACGAAAGACCCAGGTGAAGAGATTGAAAAAGGGATATCCTCAGATTCTGAGAGATTGCAATGGCTAGAATCCACAATGGCAAGCCTGGAAAAACACCAGGAGCTGGTAGCTGCCCTTCAGGGACTAACTGTAGAGGTTCAGAACCTCAGAGCCAAAAATGGCTTTAAGACAATAAGCATCCTTCCGGGATGATCAAACCTGTTCCTTGATGCTTTCCTAGTCTACTTCACCTTTTGCCCCAGAGCATATGACTCCAATATGGCCAAGGTGGGATTTCTGATTACCAATCTAGTGGGTAATGCCTTGGCTTGGACTACACCCCTGGTCACTGCATCTGATCCGACAATGAATGACTACAATCCGTTCATACAGATGTTTAAGGCACGATTTTGAAGGGCTGAAAGTCCAATTCTCCTCCTATGAGAGCTTGTTGGACATTAGACAAGGGACTGCTGATGCCCAGGCTTATGTCTCTATGTTTCAAAAGGTGGCAGCCAAGGCCGGGTGGCCAGATTCGGCACAGATTTGTTCTGGCGCGGATTACAAGAGGAGCTAAAGGATGAATTAGCCCGGATTGCCAGACCAGCTACCTTCCATGAATTGGTAACCTTCTCCTGACAGATTGGCGGAAAGGAAACATGAGAGGAGGAAGTTCAGAAGTCTTCCAAGTACACCTTCACCTATGCCCCTCCAGGCAGAGAAACCGACAGCAGATGAGCCGATGCAGATCCGAGCAGCCAGAGTTCCTTTAACTGCTCTAGAACGAAAGAAGTGAAGGGATCAAGGGCTCTGCATGTACTGCGAGTCCAATAAACATCTTCTGAGAAATTGTGCTGAAGTTCCCCCGTGTCGCCAGGGAAACTAGTCTCCCCGACCTTAATCAGGGCTAAGGGAAGAAAGCACAAGTCCCTGTAATCACACCCAAAGGAAAGAAACCACTGAAGACAATCGGCTAATGGTTTTTTGTGTACAGTTAATTCTCAAGGATTGAGCATCCATTGAAGTCCAGGTTATGTTGGACTGCGTAGCGTCAGGAAATTTTATGGACGTAGCCTGGGCACAAGAGATGAACATGCCGTAACATGATAAGAAGGATCCCATTCCAGTGGTTAATGGTTGATGGCTCACCATTAACTTCAGGGCCTATCTTCCAGGAAACATGCGCCATTCCAGTCTCCATGTTCCTTCACAGGGAGATAATTTCTTTTGACCTGATTCATGCAGTCCATTTTCCTGTGATTTTGGGTATATCTTGGTTGTGTAAGCATAACCAGGGTATTGACCGGACCTTGAACACTATCCAGTTCCAGTCTCAGTACTGCCCCTCCCCAATTTTGACTGGATCAGGAGACTGAATGCTCCCAAACAGGTGTGATGGTTCCCTTTTCCTCCTCTGTGGTCCTCTCTGTTCCCATATACTATCAAATCTTCCAGGATGTCTTAGAGGACGTTACCCCAAGAGAACTACCACTGCATCGGAAGGAAGACTGTCCCATAGACTTGCAACCTGATTCTACCGTACCATTCGGTAGAATGTTTTCCTTGTCTCTTCCGGAAAAAAGGGCATTGAGGGTGTACTTAGATTGTAACCTACAAAACGGACTGATCCGGCAATCTAAGTCAGCTGCCGGGGCCTCTTGCTTTTTTATTCCCAAAAAAGATTCAAAGGAATTGAGGCTTTGTATAGACTACTGCAGGCTCAATAATCTCACACTCAGAGACAGGTATCCCATGTCCTTGATAAAGGACGTCCTAGAAGCCGTCCAGAGTGCTAGCATATTCACCAAACTCGACCTTAGCAGAGAATATCACCTTCTAAGAATCAGACCCAGAGACGAATGGAGGACAGCAGTCCAAACTCCCTTGGGTCATTATGAGTATCAAGTTATGCCGTTTGGACCTGTTAATGCCCCGGCCGTATTACAGAGATTCATGGACAAGATCTTCTCAGACCGCTTGCTCTCCTCGGTGGTGGTCTACCTAGACAATATTCTGGTATATTCCTCTAACCTCGCAGAACACAGACGACACGTTATTGAAGTCCTACATCGTCTGCGACAACACTGTCTACTAGTCAAACCAGAAAAAAGCATATTTTAATCTGCTACTGTTTCCTATCTTGGGTTCATTCTTTCAAAGAAAGGAGTACAAATGGACCCCGTAAAACCAAAGCCATGCTCCAGTGGCCAGAACCAAGGCCCATCAAGGATATCCAGAAATTCCTGGGGCTGGCAAATTTCTGTAGGAATTTCATTCCCAATTTCTCTGAAATTGTTTTACTCATAACGGGTCTGCTGAAGAAGGGAGTTCAATTCGTATGGAGTTCTGAGGCGGAATCAGCCTTTCAGGAGCTAAAGAGGGTCTTTGTTTCAGCACCCATCCTTCGTCAACCAGACCAGGCGATCCCTGTTGTAGTAGAGACAGACGCCTCAAAGGGCGCATTGGGAGGCATTCTTCTACAAGGAGGATACGGAATGGGGCATCCTGTAGATTACTACTCAAGAACACTCACTCCTAGTGAAAGGAACTATTCCGTTCTCAAAAAGGAATTGCTGACAATCCACCCAGCCTGCGAAGAATGGCACCATCTTTTACAAGAGGCGGCCTTTCAATTTTTGGTCCCCACGGATCACCACAACCTCTGCGGTCTCCAACAGATGGAGTGTCGAAACTCCAGGCATGCCAGATGGTCATATTTCTTCTTTCAATTTGGTTTTACTATAATTTACATACCTGGTCAAGAGAACATCAAGGCAGATACGCTGTCTCATAGCCTTGGAGACAATTCTGGGAAATACCAGGGCTACAAGAGCATTCTAGCAGGGAAGAGATTCATCAGAGAGATTAACGCATTCTTACAATATGTCAAACAAGCCACCACTAAGTACCAGACTGGTACCACCCAACCGCTTGAACGTCCTTTGTCTTAAAAAGGGACTCCTGTTTAAGGATAAGAGTTTGTTTTTGCCCACAAAAGAATTGCAGGTATTGGCAATATCATGGTACTATGACCTACTGACCGCCGGCCATAAAGGTCAAGCAGAAACATTGGATTTGGTGTTGCAATATTTCTGGTGGTTTCAATCAATAAAGATGTAAAGCAATATGTTTAAACATGTCCTTCTTGCACTCTAAACAAGTACTCGACCACCAAGCCCTTAGGTCTCTTACAATAAGAATTTCCTCCTACTGGACCTTGGCAACACATCTCGACCGACTTTATTGTCAACCTTCCTCCATCACAGGGACATACTGCTATAATGGTGACCATAGATTCCTTCACCAAATCAGCACATTTCTCTCCCCTCACAGGACTTCCTTTCGACCCTTGACGGCAGCTGTGTTTTAAAGGACATAGTTAGATTACATGGCTTTCCACGTACCATCGTGCCTGAGAGAGGATCGCAATTCACTTCAGTTTTCTGGTCCACCCTCTGTAAATGTCTTGGTATCCATCATGCTCTATCATCAGGGTACCACACTCAAAGTAACGGACAAACTGAAAGGCTGAACGCCACGTTGGAGCAGTATCTGAGGTGTTTTAGTAATCAAAGGCAAGACGACTGGTTCGACCTACTACCCCTTGCAGAGTTTGGATACAACAACACCATACACATTGCCATACGGATGAGTAACATTTTTTGCACCTATGGTTACCACCCCAAACATTTGCCTGCTAGGGGATTCCCTCCTTCCAAGGTACCATCTATGGACCTACTCC
This sequence comes from Ambystoma mexicanum, assembly GCF_040938575.1. Classification (NCBI taxonomy): domain Eukaryota; kingdom Metazoa; phylum Chordata; class Amphibia; order Caudata; family Ambystomatidae; genus Ambystoma; species Ambystoma mexicanum. Next base: position 1,245,073,048 of record NC_090934.1, read on the forward strand.
TGGAAACTCTAAATCGTACCCACAAGGAAGCTCTACAAACCCTAGAAAGGAGTCCTACAAGACCGCGGCAGACTGAGGAAGAAGACGGAACCCATCTTGGGATGTTGGCACTAAGGTTTGGCTATCGACCAAATACCTACTCAGATGGGTGCATCCCAGCAAATTTTCTCCCTCGTTACATTGGACCATTCTCGATCGAATCCAAGGGCAATCCCGTAGCATTTTGGGAGATTAAAGAGGATTCATCTGGTATTTTATACCTCCCTCCTCAAAAACTGTCTTCCAGATCCTTATGTAAGAAAGACAGGAATGAAGAACCAGATGAATATGAAGTCTCGAGACTCATAGATTCCCAATACAGGCATGGAACTTTACAATATCTGGTTAATTGAAAGGCTATTCAGAGGTGAAGAGAACCTGGGAGCCCATTTGCAACATACACGCCTACTGTCTAATCCGTCAGTTCCACAGAAAACATCCAGGAAAACTGGGTGGATCCCAGATAAGGAGGGGTCATACTGTCATGAATCGGCACTGGAGTTTGTGGAAAAATTGGCATCTCCTTTCAGTTCCAACACGTTTCAACTGTAGTTTGTTCAGCGGTCTAGTCTTTTTCAAAGATGGCCGCCGCATGTTTATACTGGTGTTCAGTACACCGGTCGGAGCAATGCAACCCTCATCTGTCATTCTTGTAAGACGCTCGTAGTTCGCGCTCCCTCTTTTTGCATTGCCTTCTCTTGTTGCCGACTCTGTTTCCTCCTGTTTTGCTCTTCGCTGGCAGCTCGCCGTGCACAGCAGTTTCTCTCGCACTCCCGCTTTCATTGCTCTCTCTCTCCTCTTGCCCCGCGGCATCGGCCTGGTGATTTCAATGTCTCGATCTACCGTGGCTGCCTTTTCCATCCTGCCGTGGCTACTCTTACTCTCCAGTTGCTGCCTCCCTCAACCCCTGCACCCTCACCTCCTCTTTTGCTAACTTGTTTGTTCCTGTCTACAGCATTGTCTAGACAGCATACTATTGCTATCCTCCCTCGCTACTACTATATCTAGTAGGTGCTGACAATTCAGTACTTTCTTGTCTGGTGGTCTCCCTACATCAGTTCCACTGTTGTCCCCCTAAGAACATCCATGTTTGAGGACACGCTGATCAAGCACTCTAGGGTTTTTTCTTCCAAAAGGCTTTTTCCCCGGTGAGGGGTTGGCTCCTCTGAGTCCCCACTGCCTGGCTTGTTGCTCATTCAGGCAAAGTGGCCTCTGGAGGAGCTTGCCCATATCGCTTCAAAAAGAAAAAGAAGCGGCGCAAGTCCATGCCCACGGAAGAAAAAAGGTGAATCTTCTGAGGAATACTCAGAAGACCCAGGGGAGGAGATTGAAGAAGGAATAACCTCCGATTCCGAGACTCTTTGGCCCACAACAATCATGTTAGGTAAAACAATTCTGTATCGATCTTTCTGTAACACAAGTTCCTCCTTGTTCTAACAAACACTGTTTATTCCACAACATTTCTTGTAGGTTTGCAATTTGCCTGGTATACTCCCGTGCCAGGACTCTCTATGCACTTCCAACAGTCTGGTGTACTCTCCTGTAAGAACTTCTCTTGTACTTCCAACTGCCTGGTATACTTCCCTGACAGGATTTCTCTTGTACTTCCAACTTCCTGGTATACTTCCCCGACAGGATTTCTCTTGTACTTCCAACTGCATGGTATACCTCCCTGCCAGGACATTGTATGTGATTTCAACTGCCTGGTATATTTCTCTTGCCAGGACTTCTCACTTGTGTTTCAGTTCCTTTTATATCCAAAACTACAAATACCGTTCCTGGTTCGGTATATCTGTCTGTTTCAAAGAACATTCAATCTTTTCCCAACACTTGCACTTCATGCATTTATGTTAGTGTGATTTGGGTCTGCACTCTGCCTCTTTTACTTTCAAACAATCTTATTGTTTTTCTCTTGGCAATCTCATACCGCTCAAATTGTCGTTTGTCTGGTTGCTGAAATGCCCCGGGTCCCCACTTGCTTTGGGCTGACTCATTGGTGCTGTGTAGCGTCTTCGGTCCCGTTCGCACTTATGCAGCATATTTCTGCTGCTTGCTTCCCACTATGACCTGTTCAGGCGTCTCTCCAGGAACTCTCACATGGCTCCTGGCATCTCCACGGCACATCCTGCTCATGCACCATGACTTTCCTTCTCTACTGGCGAGCTCGACTGCTCTGCCACACCAGCTCTTACCTCCAGCATTTGCTCACCTCTCTGGAAGATGCAACATCTTCTGCTGAACCATTTCTCATACTGCTGTTGGCATGTTTAAATGTCCCGCGCACAGGTTTTTTTTACCAAACAACCAGCACGCGTATTGAGCTTGAGGATCCTGTATAGGTGTACCAGGGGACCGGGGTTCGTGCTACAAAATCACTGCTCGGCAGAGTACCCAGGGCCAAAAAAAACATCCCCCGATAAACAGACGGCTAACTCAGCCAAGGGCAAGTTAGAACTGTCCTTTATTTTCCATAACACACAGGGATCATACAGGAAATGCGATATCTCCAGGAATCACAGCTCCTCAGCCCGTGTCAGGGGCTTTTGTTGGTGTGTGGCATCACAAGCTGGGGCTCTTAAGAGCTTACACTATTGGGTGGCTGGGGTGGTAGTGCCTATAGATGGCACCTATAGAGGTTAGTTTACTGGCCCTTGCATGTCAGGTGGCTTTGCCTGAGCCTTCCCCAAAAACTATCTATTACATTGTTGCAGGGTCGCAGGTTTACCATTGGCCCTGGCCCTTTGCCATCACCCCTGGATTTATGTTCCCCGATTGGCTGGAGCGGGTCTCCTCAGGCCTGGGACCCAGCTCTGTTCTCAGCGCTCTATGTACCGTCTCAAGGTGATGAGAAAGACTATGGGCCTCATTAGGAGTATGGAGGTAGCCATGCCGCTAGGTAGCCATTCCGGGTCCGGGTACCACAAAAGGGGATTTACCGGGTCATTCCAACTTTGGAGGGTCCGGTAAATCCCTTTCACGGGACACGGTCCCGGTACATCCCCATTCCCATTTGAGCCTCCATAGGGCTCAATGGGAATGGGGAGGATGTAACAACGGGCCCGTTAATGACGGGCCCGTTGTTAGCATCCTGGTCTGCTAGCGGGTCCCACTAAGGATGCCTGGTCTGACCAGGCGTTCCAGAGTGGGACCCGCTGCAGACCTTGTAATAGGGCGGCCCGGAATGAACGGTGCCGGTCCCTTACCAGCACCGTTCATTCCATGGCCGCCTTCCTCGTTATGAGGCCCTATGTGTCCCCATTGTTGCTACTGTTATAACCACTTTGCTTTAGAGAGTGCCTGCAGGTTGCAATGTTGTAAAACAACACATGTATCAGTTCTCGTCTGCGTCGCTGGGAACTGCTCCTCTTCCCACTTTGGGTAAACGGTTATTGTTCGAGCTTTCGAAAATTGAGCTTTCCTATACGCGATTAGTAAGGATTTATTCTGCCATTTCGCAGGTTGCTCCCTGTTCCTGGAGCCAGGAATGTTCTGCTCATCCCTGACTTTGGCTGCGAGCACCAGCTCTAGACAGTGTGTTGCAAAACCTGCTTTCCTTCATCCCTCAGTGTGAGGCCTGTTGCTTCATGTAACTCTACTATAGTTATGCTATGATTTCTATATGTCCATATTGTGTTATATTCCTTATGGGTTAGTGGTACTTCGTTCTTCCATCTTCCTTATACGACTCTGTAGTTCCATATGGTTAGTTGCAATAAGTGACTGCAAGCTTGCTCTGCATCTCTTGCTTCTCTTGCGTTTCTGCGTTTTGCTAATAAATAGGAAAGGCTTCTGACAGTATGAATATGTATCTGTTGTAAGGAACTCATGTTGGCAACAGTAAAGACAGACACAAGTGATCACAGTTCAAGGGTATTTATTAAACTGAATATGCATGTTGGAAAAACACCTAATCTAAACCTAAAACAAAGATGGGAGTAAACTACAACCATCTAATAATAAGGCAGTCCTAGTGGCATCTTGTCAAAAGAAAAGGGCCTATACTATGAAAAGAAACTATTGCCAATCCTTACTCTAAATACAAACAAAGAGTGTGGGATGAAGTTCACAAGAAAGAAAGAAGTGTTCGCAAATGATATGTCAGGATGTGATAGCCGGTGTTCTCCCTTACCCATGTTTTGAGCACGGGACAAGGCGGGATGCCTGAGCACAGCACATGCTCAAGCTTTCCCAGCATGAGCCAACAGTTCCCCTCTCATCTAATAGAACCTTTGGTAGTTAAGTCTCTTTTTTACAAATAGTCTCTTGCCTCTGAGGACCTGGTGTGTTGTAAATAATTAACAAAAGAGTTCCTTTCTGTAGGCACATTGGGTGACGACCTTTCACCCCTGGATTACCTTCTTCCGCGCTCAGATATAGCAAAAGTGCTTTGCAGTATCAGGATCTTCGGTAGTTAAGTTTCTTGCTTCTGAATGCTGATGGGTTCCAAAATAATAAACAAAAGTTCCTTCTTTATTGTACTTGGGGTGATAATTCTCCACCCCTCGGTCCCCCTCTTCCAGACTCAGAGCCCTCTCAAATATCAGCCTCCCTCCGTCGAGTTTACCCTGGCTTGTATTGAAAAGATTCCTATGTTGCAGTCACGTGTCAGAGGGGTGATGGCTTCTCACCCCTGGGTCTCCCTCTACCGGGCTCAGACCCCACTCAAATGCTTGCCTTCCCTCCGTTGGGTTGACTATGGCCTTTTCAATACAATCTCATCTGTGACTTGCACAAATCTTAATGTCTTTTTAAACAGTTCACTGTGGACATCCCTCTGCCGAGTTCACTCTTATCAACACACTGTACATTGAGACTACAGACTTCGCCTCCTTTTATCGGCATCCCTTCGTCAGGTTCACTTTTGCCAACTTTGCCGTTTTACACAATTCCTTGAACAGTTCTTACGATGCAGGATTCACTTCCCTTAACTTTACAGTCATCTGGCGGTCAAAGATTTTCGACTGTACATAGGATTTTACAAGACCCATGTATGACCGCTTTGACCTCTTTCCCATGGTTACAGTAGTTTCAACAATAGGGTAATCACCCAGAGTTTCCTGAGTGAGCACCCACTTGGTGCCTGACTCCTCCGTAACTGGTTTTCCCCTTTTACATTTACAGTTCATGGTATTTCTTCAATTAGCCGTTTTCTACTTTTGTTCAACACATTTCGGTTTCTTATCGGCTCTCCCCTCGACTCACCGACTGCGATGAGCCACTTGGCTTTTCTTGTCTCTGGAGTCAAGCCAGGTACCACAGTGGCAAGCGTCTCTCCCTGGCTTGGTTATCAGTAGAGGAGGGCCCCATGTACCGTTGACATCTGCTGCAAGACATGCTTAAGATTCCTTTGGTGGATATTTCACAGGCCTGCCTCATGAAGGGCTAGGTTGCTTCTCTCCTTGACACCCAGTTGGTTTGTGCTGTCTTTCTCCTTCTTTCTCCTTCTCTTGAACTGCAGTGCTGAGTTAGCTTTTTTGTTGTGCGGTCTTCCTTGCTCGTATTGTGCTCTTGTGCTCCACCTTTTATCCCTGTGGGAAAGGGAAAGGGCCGTCAGATGTGTGTGATTCTTGTTAATTGCCTGACCCTTGTGGTGGGACATGTCAGGTAAGCGGCTCTGGTGTTAGTCTGTCATCTTTCGTGGTGTGTGAGAGTGTTTGTGTCAGAAAAGGGGGGGTAGCGTGTTTCAGTATCCTATGGGGTAGGATGGAGAAAAGGTGTTATAAGAAGTGGGATACTGTGTCTCACCCGCCGGTGTCCGACTTTCGCTCCCGAAGACCCCCAACCAGGTGATCCTCCTGCACTGGTCCATCCCCAGGAACTGGATCCAATAGCGATGGCGTGTTCTGGCCACCTGGATGACAGGTCCCCAGGGACTAGTAAGTGAGAAACCTTCCGGTTGCTCACACCGTCCTCTAGCTACAGAACTGTGTAAGCATGTTTTTCGTGTGTGCACTTGTCTGTCTATATAACTTCGTGCAGGGATGCAATTTTGCTTCGTGGCTAACTTTACTATGTCATGGTGTCGCTAATGATGTCAGCACAGCTGGATATTTGTCATTAGTTGACCAGGTCCAGTGTTGAGGCACCTGCATTCACCTGTGGTTGCCTGAGAGAATATCTGTTCACATATGTAGAAGGCACTGGTCCTCCTGGGGGCTGGCCAAACAGTGACTGGCATCTAGCATTTCTGACTCTTCGGGCTGCCATGCCAGAGGGGCATTCCAGGGACCCTCTCTTCACTCCCCTCCACCCCCGCTGGTTGATTTGCCGACCACACCATCAAACCTATTCACTGTTGCTTTTGGTAGCTATATCTTCGTTATTCTTCCAAGATGTCCATAGTAATTTGCATGATCATCCATACTCCATTTCATGTAACTGCATTCTCCTTCCGTGTTGCACCATACCCATTTCACCCAGTATTTCGTGTTGTCCATGAGATCATCGAATGTCATCATCTCAGTCGGGAACAGTGGGCACTCCTTCATCTGTGTCCTTGTTTTATTTCTTTCCTCTACTATCTTGTCCACCATTTGTATCCACTAACCCCTTAATTCCTATTATCTTTTCTGTCGTATGCAGCATTTCGTGATACAGATCCTAATCACACATTGTGCTACTAGTACCAATATTAGTGCTCCTAGTAATTCTTTTAGTCCATCTTCCACCCATGTTGGCATCAATGAAAATATGTACGACAGGCAGCTTTGATCTTTCCCTGTACCTTTTGCTTCCTCCTCCATCTTGGCGTGGATTTTTTCGACAATCTGGTAACTGCTTCTGTGAGTGTGCCATTTTCTTTGTTTACAGGCACGAATGTACAGCAAGAAGATCCCATCTTGGCGCAAACTCCTCCTTCCATTGCTGTTAGAAGGTCTGGAACATATCTGTTCTGGAGGGCCATCAACCTTACTGCTCAGAGCTCTTCTTTTATCGCATTAAAGCCATTAACAGTTGAGTTTATTGTCTGCATCAGCTCCCATCTCATAATCTTGAGCCATTTTGCATTTGTGTATGTTTGTACAGCTGGAACTACTGACGCAAAGAACATATCCGTCCTACTGAACAATCGGCATTCAGGTGGCACGTCGCCCTGAGATGCTTCCGATGCTGATGAGAAGTAGTTCTCTCTTTTCACACTAATCCATTCTACTGACCTCTTCTTTCTTCTTGCATTGTCCATCTTAGGGTAGTATTCTGTTTTGATGTAGTTTTGTGGCACTACTAGTGCTGGCGTATTGATGTGCACCAACAAACATATTCCTCCCCAGTTGGGTGGCAGCTTCTCGTACGCCTTAGATGTGCACAATCCCAACATTCATGCTTGGATGCTTTTCTGTGTGCTTACACTCTTTGTTTTCTCCAGCTGTTACTGCACCAGCATTCTGGAAACATAATGCTGCTTTCTTCAGTGGTATTATGGGCATTGGGCCAGCTTCATTCTCCACCCAACTTCATTCTCCACCCAGGTCAGTAACTTTGCATTTGCATCCCATTTGTTTAGCCATTTATCGTTTTCTGCTAGTACTGTGTTTACTGGAGCTTGTAGGAGTACATGTGCTTTGCTGCCTACTACTCCCTCCTTCCATCCTTCATACTGTGTATACTTGGCCATACACAAGCATCTGTGGTCGTTCCAAACATCTCTTTCTCCTCCTATATCCCTGGGTCCCTTCTTAGGACATGGTAATTCTTTCAGTGTTATTGCTTTTGTCTCTCCCTTCTGTGGGCCGTCAGTTATGAATTGTATAGCCTGGTCTAGTTTCCAGTACTTGTCCATCATGTCAAGTGTTTTTCTATAGCTATCTTCATAGGGATATGTTGCCTTGGACATCCATCGCAATGTTGCCATTCTCCCTTGGAATCTTCCTTGGGTTGTAAACATTGACAGGTACATAAGGCATTGGGCTCTTGCTGCTGGTATTTCAGTTGCTACAAATGTTCTGGAGGCCCTCATGGCATAGGGTATTATTGAGCAGACATAGCAGTTCTCCCCAGTGGTTTGTTTACCTACTTTAGTCATGTGCTTGTACCACATGTTATTCAATACTCGAGCAGTATCAGTGAGTTAGAGATCCACCCATCCCATGTCTGCATCAGCACTGCATCTACCTCTCCTTTCTGTACTTGCAGTGCTTACCTTTCAACCTGACATGGTCGTTCCACTTGTTGGGGTTGTGTTAGTAGAGGTTACAGGGGTATCACTTGCAATATGAGACATTCGCCAAAGATGAGGGGGAAAATACCACATGAAAATGAGACACCGGATATAATAAGCATTCTTTTAATAATCTTTCCCATCACTTACTCTTGTGTAGTCTTGACGACGCTTGTTGACCACCTGCAATGCGCTAGAAAAGGTGTTATTCTATTTGTATTTTAATAATTCAAGCACTGAAAACCTGTTTTTTTCGGTCATTGCAAGAAGGAATAATTGTTCCCAAACTGTGCGTATTCTAGGATCATGAAGTACTACAAGGACAGACGGGTTTCCTCTGTCTAGGTATGGGTATGCTTGGTCCAAATAAGCAATAAAAAAACATGGAAAAACACATTAGGATGGAGTCTTCCATTGCTGTTCGATCTCCTAAGGTTTCGGAATGAGGATGGAGGCATGGGACAATGCAATAATCACAGTCACACTTGCATGTTGAATGCTGTCAGTGTGCGAAAAAAGAAATAGTAAACAGACAGTGTAGGAAGTCCTCTCCCTATCCCTCTTGCTCTGGAGCGAGTAATAATACGTTGGCCACTGCTGGGTTGTGATGTTTCGAGGCCATTGTTTTGTTCTTCTGCTTGTGGATTGTTGGCTCTTTCGTTGTTGTTGCTATGAGAGGCCACCTCTTGCAGCGCTTGATGTCCCCCAGGTAGTTTCAGGCCATCTTCCCTTGTAGCTTTACTGCCCAATCAGTTACTTTTTCTACTGTATATGGTCCTGTAAAACACGGTTTATACTACCGCCTGGTGAAGTCTCTTTATAACACCTGATCACCAGGATACAGCTGTGGTTTCTTCAAAAGCTCCTTATTAGCGTCTGGGTCATTGTTCTCTTTCCTTGCTTCAGGCCTCTCCTGTTGTCCTTTTAGAGGCACTAGCCATCAAGGAAGCATTTCCTGAACCAATACATCAGACATTTTTTCTTTTAAAGTCCTAGTAGGAGGAGCCAGTGGATGTCTCATACACAGTCCTGTCACCACCTCATGTGGTGTTAAATGGGGGTTGCACCCTGGTTTATGGTGCAGTGCTAATAATGACAATGGCCGATAGTGCAGCCAGCTCGCCATCTTTGAGCAGCCATTGAGGCGCTCACACACCCCATATGCTTGCAGGTGATAGGCACAAGAAAATGTGTGTTGTAATCCCAAAAAGGTTGTGATGTGGTGGAATGTCTCATTGGCGAAGTGAAGACCATTGTCAGACCACAGGACCTCTCACACACCCCATTGTGGGAAGATTTCTCGAACCAGGAATTTTGCCACTCTAATGGCATCAGGATGGGAATAGGGACCAACCCCGATCCATCAGGAAAATGGGCACACAACCATTATTAGGTAGCGGTAGCACCGGCATACTTGGAGCATGTTTACATAGTTGGCGTGCAGGTGTTGAAATTGACCCATTGGGTGAGGTATGGCTCCTCTCACTGCCCTTAGTGTATGACCTGCAGTTAATTGTATACAAACTAGACAATTAGTCATGAATTCTGCCACGTGTTCTATATAAATTAGGACAGGACCCATCTTCTCCAATATGAGCATCAAGCACCTCCTTCCCCATATGGGTTGGATGGTGTAACTGTACCAGTACAATATGCAATAATGAGAATGGCATTACTACTTTTCCTGTGTTGTTTTGCCACCATAAGGCATCTGTCGGAGACACTGTACATCCCCTATTTATCCATAACTCCTTTTCTTCCCTGGGTGCAGCTCCCTGCAATTCCATAATCGGTGTCCCTGGTAATGTGTTACGTCCTTCTTTTAATATCATTGTTCGCACATATTTGCGTGCTGGAGACAAATAAGTAAAACTCACTGATTTGTCTACTGCGAATGTGGCAGCAGTCAGTGCCTGTTCGCATGCATAGTATCCTCTCATTACTGGGTCTAATTTCCCACTGTAATATGCTAGAGGTTTGTGCCCCATGCTTGGCTTTTGTGTCAATACTGAAGTTACAACCACTCCATTGGAGTGCGAGAATAAGTAGAATTCACTTTGATAATCTGGGATCCCTAACAGTGGAGCTGTGCATATTGCTTCTTTCAGCTCATCAAATGCCTCAGTCATTTATTTTGTCCATTTAATGTACCTTCCTATCTTTGTGCTTCCTTCAGTGCACTCAATAAGGGCCTAGTGTAAGTGTTGTAGTCAGCTACCCATGCTTTGCAGTAATTACATAGTTCTAGAAACTGCTGCATGTGTCTTATGTTTGTGGGCTTTGGTGTCTTGCATATCGCCTCTGCTCTTTCTGGTGTCACCTTTCACCCATCTTGTGATATCAGATGTCCAATATACCACACTTCTTTCTGGCAATATTGGTATTTATCCTTGTCTATGTTGCATACATTCTCTGTGCATAGGTTGACTGTACTAGCAGAGTCATCTCTACACTGTGTCTCTAACTTGCTGCAAATCAATATGTCTACAGACTGTATAACAGCCCTCGCTAACTGCACATTTCCTAAGTCCTTTTGAAGAACTCTGTTGAATATGGAAGGTGATTCACAGTACCCCCGAGGAAGTCTTGTATGTTTCCACTTATTATTTCTATATATAAAAAAAGTCTTGTGAGTCTGGGTGCACTGGTATAGAGAAGAAGGCATTCTTCAAATATTCAGTTGGAAGGCTACACAATATTGTCGCTGGATTCGGAACTAAAGTAAATTCTGCTTCGACAATATGGTCCAGGGGGTGCAAGTCCTGTATAAAACACCTTGACGCGCTGTCGCTTTTTGACAGGGTACACCGCTGTGTTGCACTGTGATTCTGATAGTACTAGGATGCTGTGTTTCACTAGTGGTGCAATCGTCTCATAAATACCCTTGTCTGCCACCCTTGATAGGGGATATTGCTAGCTCTTGGTAAAATGGCTCCTGGCTTCAGTTTTATTTTCACTGCTCCTATCCCTTTCAGAAGCCCCACATCATAGGGACTCGTGTTCCATAAGATTTTTGGGACCTCTGCCAAGTCTTTCTCGAAAATGTCGTCGGTTCTTGAAGCATCATCGCTATTCTCTGTGGTACCTCGCTGTAATGTATTTTCACCCATTATGTAATGCTAATTTCAAACACTACCTCATGATCTGACTATTGTCTTTGAACAGTTCTTCATCTGTAACAGTAGTTAATTGGTACCCTTTGGCCACAGCGAACACTGATCAACATGCTCACCGTGTATCATCTGTCCCAAGTGCTGCTATCCAGTTGCCCCCCCCACTATTACTGCCTCTAATTCTAATGGTACCATCGTCCCTTCCTTCTCCTCTAATGGGAGTTCTGGCCTGAACAAATGTACTCATTTGGAAGACGCCACATTTTTCCCTGAATCCCTGGGAGCCATGGTATTATTATTTCAGTCCCATGTCGAAATAGTTTCTCATTTGCTGGCACCCCCCTCTGTATCTTGCCCCCACAATAAGTTTGAATGATCTCCCTCACGTTTAGAAGGTGTTTCCCAGGTGTGGAACACACTATACCCTTGTCAGTGAATGAGATGGTCATGTTAAGTTTGCTCATGATGTCCCTCCCCATTATGTTTACCTGTGTCTGTCGAGAGTACAGTAAGGGTAGAGCTAGATCACGTTCTCTTATAGAAAGTGCAATATCGTCTGTAAATGGAACCAATTTAGTTGCCCAAGAAAATCTTTGAGCATTCATTTTTTTTTAACACTTTTTACTACTTTATAAACAACACACCAAACTTTACAAACATTTAGGACATTCACGTATATGCTTCACGTCGTTATATTCACATATTATGCATCAAAGTCCCTCCCCCTCCTGCCCCCTTAACTCGAGCCCCTACCTCAATACCATAATTATCGTTCTCAGGGATTATCTCCCTCATTGGTCCCACTCGTATCGTCTTCTCTGAGTTCGGCCTGGGAGGGTCCCACCATCATGGTCTCCACGCTATCAGGGGTCCCGCTTCCTCCTCCCCTCTCCTACTGATTGCTTCATACCAGGCTGCTGTCTCCGCTTCTGCCCATTTCAGGAGGTCAGCCCACCACATCTCTATTCTGGGTCTTTGGGCTGCTTTCCAGCCCATTGCAATTCTACGTTTGGCCAGGATGTAGGCCAGGTCTTTCATCTTGCTAATATGCTTCAGGTTGCATGGTCTGGCAAAAACCCCCCAGCATACATGCCCACACTGACTCCACCTCTAGCTTAATCCCTTTACGGGACAGGCGTAGTTGAACCTCCATCCATAATCTGCCCACCTCCGGACGTGCCCAGAACATGTGTACCATCCCAGCATCCACCTCCCCGCACCTGGGGCATTTCTGTGTCTCTGGGCTTCCAAACCTGGCAATCTTGCCAGGGGTCATATATGCCCTGTGGGTAACGTATAACTGGATCTGCTGTAGCCTCGCATTTCGGGACACCTTCTTGTGATACCTTTGAGCCCTATCCCATTGCCCATCCTGCATAGGTTCTCCTACCTCCTCCTCCCAGTCCCGCCTCAGTTGGATCAACTCCTTGCCCACCCTGGTCATCAATAGTTCGTAAATGGAGTTATGCCATATGAATCCCCTGCATATGCTGTGGAGTTTTATGAAGAAGCGTTTACGGAGCATGTATGGGATGCTCGTGAAAAAGTGTAACAACCTTGGCAGGACCACCATCTTAATCAAAGCCGCCCTTCCCAACATTGCCAGGGGAGGTTGGACCAGAACCCCATACTATTCTTGATGCCTTCCACTGCCCTTTCCGTGTTTTATTTGTATTCCTCTGCAGCCGTGTGGTATATGTCAATTCCCAGGTATCGAAATGTCCTAGTATGCCAGGGTATTGGCAAAACCGGTAGGTTCCCATGCGGGGCCCCCCTATATCTCCCCAGAGGGAACATGCTTGACTTCTTAGAGTTTACCGCTATGCCCGAAAGGGTGGCGTAGCGTTCCATCACCTCCAGGACAATACTGTAGGTTTTCTTCTGGGAAGCGCAAATATAGCAGCATGTCATCGGCGTAAAATGATATCAGGTGTGGTCCCCCCTTCGTGAGGATCCCTATCTCCCCGTAATGTTGTTTGTGTTACGCTCACCTGGCTCCCACAGAGGCGTCGATCAGAACTGGACAGCTGCGGTCTCCACCAATGTGACGTGTAGGGCCGAGATGACGGACTGGACTGGCCCACCTAGCTTCGTTTGCTTTGCCCATAGGAATATTCTTCTGATGGTTTGAAAAGATGAGCTCTCCATCCTGCATTGAGCGCAGGGGCGCGTTGATAACCAGTTGCTTCACTGGCTCGAAGGAATTGGTGAGTTCCAGAACAATATTGACTCCGAGATTCCCGGCAAGACGCCGTAAGTATAAAGTTCGTAAGAGTTCAAATGCCTGACTTTCACTCTTGTCCGATTCCTTGCAGGTTGCATCTTGACCCTAATGAAGGGTTCCTCGTGGCAACCGGTAGTATTCTGGTAAGGATTTGTATTTTCCAACACAGTTCTATAAAATAATGTCAATATGTAACCTGTTGCTTTCTCCCTTATTCAGGCGCTGAGAGAAAGTATGAAGTCTTGGGGAATAATACCTCCGGCGGTAAAATCAGGTAAGTCTATTGTGGTGAGGAGGGTTCCCCTTGCTAGTCCCTTTGTTTCACCTTGCTGTCCTTTTGTTTCCCCTTAGGGGCCGGGGTTCGGCGAAGATGCAGTGGAAGCTGCGCCGACCCGTGAAGAGGAATAGTACCCACAGTGGTAAAATCAGGTAAGTCTATGGGGTTCTACGTTATTTAATCGCGGGACTTTTCATCGCAGGGCTTTTTACCGCAAATGTTTTTTCGATAAAAAAGCCATCAAATTTTTTTTTTTTTTTTTTTAGGGGGGTTACCCCCCAAACTCCCCGTTCACTTTATTTATTTTTTTATTCCCTTACACAAATTTTTTACATTTTTTACCCCCCCCCCCAAAAACGCATTTTTCTTTTTAAAATAAATTCGCGGTAAAAAACCCTGCGATGAAAAGTCCCGCAATCAAAGGACGGTATAACGTCTACGGAGGGGTAACTAATATTCCTCTGTGTATTCCCTTGGCTTACCTTGCTGTTCTTGTCTTCCCCTTAGGTGCCGGAGTGCGGTGGGAACATGCAGGAGGATGCGGTAGAATGTGAAGATGCTGCGAAGGCCGGTGAGTTCAGCGCGGCGCTGCAGCAGGCAAGGCGATGCGCATAAAATAACTTCTTTCTTCCAGCTTGAAGGCGCGATGGATCGGGAATTCAGGTAAGGATTAAGGGTATTGCTCTTGTTCTAACCTTTCCTCCTTCTTTCTCCCTTTTTCTAGGAGCTCCAAACTCGAGGCGGGCGTGGCAGAAGGCTGGATGCAGACTTGCAGGCACAGGGAGCGTTACGTTGCTGGATGCAGAATAACGCGAAGCGTGTGCTGCTCTTCGGGCGTGGTTTAAATAGCCTCCAAAATAGTCCCAGTTAAGTATTCCTCCCCAGCCCCGCCCGAGTAAAAAATAGTCCCTAAGTAAAGTAGTCCCTTCCAAGCCTCTTTTGGCTTGGAGCTCTAGCAGCATGGTCTGCACCAGGTAAGTTTGCAGCATGGTCTGCATCAGGTAAGTTTTAATCTATGAGCCTGGCGCCATAGGCGCCAGGACTGGACCCAAATAGCCCCTAGCAGGGGTTATTGGGCTTGCTTAGGATAACTTGATGCCTGCTTCCGGGGTTGCTGGACGTGGTCTGGGTCCCCGGGGGTAGGCATCATGACAGTTTGATGCAGATTACCAATGGTTCTAATGCGAGAATGTACAGCACGGGTGACCAGGGGCAGCCCTGTCTACTGCCCCTACTAAGTTGCCATTTGTCTGAGATTATCGCGCCCGTCTTGACCCTGGCGATTGGGGAGCTGTATACCATCCTGACCCACCTCAGGTACCCCGGACCCATCCCATATTCTTTCAAGGCCGCCACCAACCACGGCCACCTTACAGAGTCGAAGGCCTTTACGGCATCCAACGAGACTATTGCCATTTCGCCGGGGTCCTTCTCTGTCTGTTCTATGATGTGGTGGAGTCTCCTGTGATTGTCAGTTATATTCCTGCCTGGAACGTAGCCTGTTTGATCAGGGTGTATACGTTTGCCAATTACCCATTTGAGTCTATTTGCCAACGTTGCCGTAAGAATTTTGCTATCTTGGTTCAACATAGATAGGGGTCTATATGACCCACAATCCGTGCCTGGCTTGCCCGGTTTTAGGAGCAGAATAATCACTGCCTCCCTCAGAGACTCCGACAACCTTCCCAGTTCAAGCGCTGCATTTACCATGGTGATCAGCAGGGAGTAGGGTACTTCCTGCTTATATGTTTTATAAAATTAGCTGGGGAGCCCGTCCGAACCCAGAGCCTTACACGTGGGTAGGTGCTGAATCACGACTCTAGTTCCTCTATTGTGATTGGGGTGTCCAGGTCTTCCCGTTCTTCCTCGTTTAATTTGGGTAATCCTATGTCTTCCAGTGTTTCCTGAATCTCCCGACCCATCTCCTCCCCCGTGTCCTCATAGAGGCGTTTGTAGAATCTAAGGAACCCCTCATGAACTCCCTCTTTGGTGGCCCAGGTCTGACCTTCTTCCCCTTTTATCTCTCTGATCACTGGTATTGGTGTCTCATTTTTATATAACCATGCCAGCAGCCTTCCCAGTTTGTCACCCCCTGCATGTTGCCTTTCAATATATTTTTTGTAGTTCAGTTTACATAATCTGTCCAAGTGCTCCCTGCTAGTCTGTTGTAATAAATGCACCCGTTCCGCGTCCTCCTGTGAGGTGCACCCCCTATGCATAATGTCTTCCAGTTCCTTCTCTGTCTCCAGTATCTCTCGCTCTATGCCCCCTTGGAGCCCTCTGGATTTGGATATGGCTGCTCCACGTACCACCACTTTGAACGCCTCCCATAAGGTTCCGTCTGACTGAAAGCTCCCTGTGTTGGTGTCAAAGTCTCTGAGCATTCATGGCATCGCCTGACATTCTATATTTCCCCTCTTGGATGCAGGATCTAGTTGCCCCTGTGTCTACATGAAAGGAGAATGTTTTGTTACCTATCATCACCCCTATTCATGGTTCCTTCGCGGGGTTGGATGTAATCGATAGGATGGAACACCTCTAGTCTGTCTATGGCCTGTCCTACTGATGGCATAATGACATTCCGTTTCCTGTTAATGGGTTGCTCCACCACGGTAACCCCCATAGCTTCCTAATGGGAGTCGTTGCCATAGAGTCTGTGTGTGCCAGTGCCCCGTCATTTTGCTGTGCCGTGTATGATGGCTGCATGTTATTCTGCATCTGCAGTATCTGCGGTGCCTGTGAATACTGTTGCACTGGTGCCTGTATTTGTGGTGTCTGTGTCACAGGCTGGTGTGTCTGTGCTTATGCATTTGGTGACTGTCCTTGTTGTTGTGTCTGGTCCTGGCATTGTACTCATTCTGTTCCCCTGGATATGTTGGCTGGTATGGCATTCCCCAATTCTGTGGTCCCCCCCCTCTGCTTCTACATACCCTTGAGATATGTCCTATCTGTCCACACACCCAGCACTGGGGCTGTTTTCTTATTTGCCTCTGATACCCTCCAGAGAATACTTCTGGACCCTGCTGCATTTGTTGCCTGTATTCACGATACCCACCCGAAAATCCCCCTTGGCTCTGCTGCATTTGATGCCCATACCTGCACCCCTTTGGTGGCACCCCTCTTCCTCTGAACTCATTCTGCGTCACCCACCCCATGAATTCTCCTCCTGTGGGCGGCGGTGCATACTGTTTTTTGGGCAGTTCTCTCCTCCTATGCTTGGTAACACTGCCCCTCTCATGGCATATTTAGAGAGTTTCTTCTGCACTAACTTTGCCTCTTCCTGCTTCCTTTTCTCATGCTTTTTTCCTCACGCTTTCCTGCATTAACCTGCAGTAATGTACTATTGTGAGCTGAATTTCTGACCACAGGTTTGCCTCCATCCCCACCAACCTCTTTAGTTGCCTTTGCACCTGCTCTGGCAACCCTTGACTTAGTATATTATAGAATAATGCCACTGTTTTGTCCCAAGGTTGCTGCATTTCATGTCTCCATAACTCTTGAATAGCCTGAACATATTGTGGGGTTCTTCGTCTTCCCCCATTCTGCGTGCCATAATTGCACTAATAGCTGACGAGTCTGGGTACTGCACCCATAGAGCTTGCCACATGGCTGCTCAGCAGTTATCAGACGGTAAACCATTGTTCGCCGGGTTCTGGGTGGGTACTCCTGGGTATCCAGCCCTTTTCCACACGTCATCGGCAGCTTCTCCAAAGGTCGCCACTAGTAAACCTTTTATGTCCCCTAATGCTACCTTCTGTCCTGCTGTTATCCTCTCCATTTCGTATATCCATTTCACTGTACCTGCAGTCAACGAGGGTAGCCTACACCTCAAATTGTCCTTGTTGATATGTTTCCATGGTATGTCTTGAGGTCGCCCCCTCCCTTTTCCAGTAAGGGGAACTGTGTCTACTTGATCCTCCCATTCAATCTCTCTATGTCTCTGGTGGCAGTTAATGCCCTCGTCAATTCTCTCCTCCTTCGTGCTGGAAGATCCTTAAGCCTCTGTGCATACAAAATTACACTGTCCATGCTGTACGATGTAACCCTGGGCCGACGTGGTCTCCCATCCTTGTCACTCTGCAATCCCCCTGTGTGACTGTCTGCTCCCCATGTCTAACTGCGATCAGTGTTCTTCCCAGTCGATCGACGAACAGATTGCCCTGTTCCCTCGTCCCCACTCCCTACTAAGTCATCGTCAAACTCAGTGTCTCCCAAGTCACTGTTGATATTGTTATGGAAGCTAAGCCTCCTCAGTACCGTGCTTCACTGCGGTTCCCCTTCTAGGTCAATCAAGTTCTCGAGTCCCTTCTCACAGAGGACCCTGTGTTAGTTTTGTCTGGCAGCATTGCTGCCCTAACATATTTCTTGCTGCGTTCTTGCTCTGCTTGTCCATCCCTTCCTTAGTTGTCGTTCAAATTTGCTCGTCCCACTCTCAGCCTTATGTCCCTCACTGCATGTTCCTCCTACTTGCGGTTGCGCTCTCTTACGAACTGCTCGATTTCTCACTTCCTCCTCTCCCTTTTTACTAAAACTTGCTTTTCCTTTTCTTCTTCTTCCCTTTTCCTCTCCATCTCCTCAGGCTCCCTCTTTCTCCTCATCTCCCGTTGCCCCCACTCTTTCTCTTCTGCCTTCTGTTTTTCTCTTCACACTCTTCTCTTCGATGGTTCCCCTCTTCCCGTCTAATTTCAGGAGTATTTGTCCTCCTACCCACTCTTTCAATACTACATTCTCCAGCCCCTCTCTTCTTTCCTCTGTCCCCAGGTCACATCCCCTTGTACTGGTCTGCGTTTCGCTGTGCACCATTTTCGCGGGGCACTTGTTGCTGCCCCTCCTGCTGGTGCGAATCCTTTCTGCCCCTCCTCCTTGGTGTATGGTGGAGGTGTGAATGTTGGATTTGTGTACCCCTCCACTGCTCTTAATTCTCGTATAGGGTACAATCCCTGGGCTCCTGCTGCAGCTCCTTCGTTCCCATGTTCAGGAGGAGGTGGGGAAGCGGGGCCGTGGGTTTTTCATCCAGGGTCTCCCGTTGGCTCAGCATCCACTTTGCCTCGCCACATTCCCTCCATCGTCCTGGAACATATTCCAAAGCTTGAATATTGCTTTGGGGGGGGCATCCCTCTGCTACCAAATTGTGAACCATCCCTCTGCTACCAATTTGTATAGATATACCAGAGGAGCAGGGTTTGTGCTACACAACCTCAGTTTGGCAGAGTTACCCAGGACCCAATTAACCCTCCCGCAGTAAACAGACGGAGTACTCCGCCAAGGGCAAGATAAAACTGTCCTTTATTTTCCATAACAGACAGTGATCATACAGGAAGAACTACTGAGCCCGTGTCAGGGGCATTTATTGGTGTGTGACATCACAAGTTGGGGCTCTTCCCCGTCACCTAAGAGCTTACACTGTTGGGTGGCAGGGGTGGTAGTGCCTATAGACAGCACATATAGAGGTTAGCTGACTGGCCCTTGCATGTCAGGTGGCTTTGCCTGAGCCTTCCCCAAAAACTATCTATTACATTTTTCCAGGGTCGCAGGATTACCATTGGCCCTTGCCCTTTGCCATCCACCCCTAGATTTGTGTTCCCTGATTGGCTGGAGCGGATCTCCTGAGGCCTGAGACTCAGGTCTGTTCTCAGCGCTCGGTGTACCTTCTAAAGGTGATGAGAAAGACTATGGTCCCCATTTATTCTACTGGTATATCCACCTTGCCTGCAGGTTGCAACGTTGTAAAACACATGTATCAGTTCTCGTCTGCTTTGCTGGAAACTGCTCCTCTTCCCACCAAGGTTAAATGGCTATTGTTCGGCTTGGCGAATCACGTGGGTGAAGACCACAAAATCGAGCTTTCCTGTATGCAATTGGTGCAGATTCATTCTGCTATTTTGCAGGTGGCTCCCTGGAGCCAGGAATGTTCTGCTCATCTCTGACCTGGGCTGTGAGCACCAGACCTGGATAGGGTGCTGAAAATCTGTTTTCCTTCATCCCTCAGTATGAGGGCTGTGGCGTCATGGAACTCTAATGTAGTTATGCTGTGATTTCTATAAGTCCATATTGTATTATGTTCCTTATGGGTAGTGGTACTTGGTTCTCCCAGGTTCCTTATACAACCCTGTAGTTCCATATGGTTAGTTGCAATAAGTGGCTGCAAGCTTGCTCTGCATCTCTTGCTTTTCTGCGTTTTGCTAATGAAAAGGAAATTCTTCTGACAGTATGGATGTGTCCTTATCTACAGAACTGTGTAAGCATGTCCTTTGTGTGTGCACATGTGTGTCTGTGTAACTTTGTGCAGGGATGCATGTTTGCTCCGTGACAAACGTTACTATGTCGTGGTGTCTCTGAGATGGTTACCAGTCAATTGGTCGAAAACATTTGGTCGACAGGACAACTGGTCGACACCATTTGGTCGAATGCCAAATGGTCGAATTTTTTTTTTTTTTTTTACACCCTTTTTTTGTTTTTTTTTGGGGGGGTCCCCCCCTCCAACCCCTTTTTTTTCTTCCCCCACACGAAAACCCACAAAACACATATATATATATATATAAAAAAAAAAAAAAATTCGACCATTTGGCATTCGACCAAATGGTGTCGACCAAATTGCAGTCGACCAGTTTGCTGTCGACCAATTGACTGGACACCTCTGAGATTGGCACAGCTGGATAGTTGTCATCAGTTGACCAGGTCCAGTGTTGAGGCACCTGTAACCGTTAGGCTGTCAGCTGGGTATGGATTGAATGGTTGTCTCAGAGAATATCTGTTTGCATATGTCAAGGTCACTGGCCCTCCTGGGGGCTGGCCAAACAGTGACTGGCATCTTGCATTTCTGACTCTTTGAGATGTCATGCTTATAGGGGTCCAGATGGGCATTCCGGGGACCCTCTCTTCAATCCTGTTGCTTTGCACCAATTCCTTCATCCTCCTTGTCTCAGTACTTAGGAGGTTGTGAGAGTTGGAGTCCATTTATGTCATTTGATGCACAGCTTTTGCAGAACTTCTCTCAATGATTCCACATGAAAGATCAGTTCCACATGAAGGGAAGTGAAAAGGGTTTTGTTGGAGCCTTTAGTCTTCAGGTCATAGATGGGAGTTTGACCTAAAGAATACTGGGGAAAGGTTTCTTTGTTTTCTTCACGAGGGAACAAACACATGGCAATAGGCCATTATGGTATTGGTTATCAGGGGGTCTTCCTCATGGGTAATGGGGGAATACTGCGCCTCATCCAATGAAGCCATAACATCTCCCTAGTAGTTGTCTCCTCCCATGTGATCCTCCCTCATATAGCCGCCCTCAGGGTGAGATCAGGTAGCTGCTGTCGTCCCATGGCCACATGGGATGAGGTCTCTGCCATGGAATCTGTGATGACTCCATTGGATTCATCACATTGCGCTCCTGACATTTAGAAAAAAACAGGTTTCCCCAACAGATGGAAATCAGTCACACTTCCCTTGGCAGACAGTGAGGGTCAGAGATAATCCGTACCTGAGCAAGAACCCCAACCATCCAGGAGGGAAAGGTGCCTAATACATCTAGTTAAAAACATTTTAAGAACAGGTTTTGGGGATGCAATGGGAGCCCTGGGACACAAACTCCACTATATCCAACCCCAGACACGATTGCAGGTGGCTCTGAAGTGAACCAGGGATTCCCCGGACAGCCCAGTTTCCTGTCGTGTCCATGCACAAAGCGGGAGTCCGAGCTCAGCACACATTGTCTGTGCCAAAGGATGTATAGTTCACAACCCAGAGCCAAAGGTCAAACATTTGGCTGTGCAAGAAATTGAAGGAAGCCGTTGATAATGCTATGTGTGCAAACACAGACCACTATGGGTTCTTTACTAGCAAACATGGACTGCAATGAGACCCAGTTCCCCATTGAAGTGGCTCAAGAGGCAGCCATGGCATGGTTGTGAGCCCATACAGGACACAAACTAATTTTTTGTGTAACTCCTTTCACTTGCCACTAAGGAGGGGAGAGACTGCCCTCAACGAGAGGAGGTGGGCAAACAGCCATGGTCAGTCAGGGTTAGGAAACTCAGGAAGGAACAGGGGTATCCAATTAGAGCCCTTGATGCCATTTTATTATGCACAGTATAACATGTAGTCAACCTGTGCTAGCTTTTTTGGGTAGAGGACAGAATTTCTAAGAGCTGTTGTTTAGAGTTAAGAGATTGAAAGAAACTCGAGGAGAGAGCAAGGGAGAGGTTGGAGAGCGTAGGTGAGAATATTAGGAGGAGGTAGAAACTTGCAAGAATGAGTAGGGGAGTAAGAACTACATTTTAAAACCTAAAAGGGTCATATGGGAGCAGAGATGGGACCCAGGATGCTGTCTGTTCCAGGGGTCAATTGTAGCCCAGTAACCAGGTGGAAAGCCCAGAGTATGGCAGGAGGCCTGTGAAGGGCCTGGGGACAGCAGCTGGTAGGGACCAGTCAAAGTATTGGAATGACGGTTGAACAAGAAAGGGGCGATACATCCCCTTAATGTTGCTAAACGAGTGTGGGGTGATATGTCCCCTAACATTGGCAGAGCAAGCAAGTTGCTAATTCCTTAGGACTAGCGACACCCAAAAGAAGACAGGGTGGGGTTCAGATTAAAGGGGCAAAGATCAGGCCATCAACACTACTCCAAGGCCCTAGAGCTAGCATTGAGGTTGTGTGGGGAGAAATGTCTGCACAGACCAACTGCGGTAGTGGGGACTGTGGGGGTGCATGCCATAGTTCCCCAGGAGGAGACAGGAATCCAAAGACCACTGGAGACCATCCAAATGCCCAGGAGGCAACGCAGCCAAGACAGACACTGAGGAGCAATAGGGATCCCAGAGGATTATACCCCACAAAGGACAACGAAGGGCCGGCAACACTTAGTCCCAGAGTCTATGTGTGACTTTGTACAACTTTTTTCTGAGGGTGATCCATCAGGAACCCAGCTCTCCAGAGTAAGGCATGGACTTTTTGGCATCAGAACCATTGGTCTGTTTAGAACAAGGAATACAAGGTTTTATTCGGCTCATCTAAACTTTTGCTTATAGAAAATCTCCCTTTCTTCTGTTGCATAAGAAAACCTATAGTCCCACATGAGTTCCCCCAGCCTGTCCCTGTAATTCTTATTGTTTGCTTGTCTGGGTCTGCCAACTGTTGGCAGATGGAACCTGGGATGCTAGACTGGTGTGGATCCAAACCTTTACGTTTGCAGTTAGCTTCACTTACACATAGGGAGCTTTCTATTTTGTTACAGGAGATGTGCAACCTCCTTGTGTTTATAAATAAAAACTGTGTGAGAACTCTGAAGTCCAGTCTCGGGCTGTTCCTTTACTCCCTCTGTGAGACTGGCCTATGAAAGTATCTGAGACTAATGATCTTTTCTCTTCATATCAGATACCAGTATCAAACCAATCTTTCCCTGTGATCTGGTGGTACAAGTATATTCTATTTCTTACTATAATAAATATTTCTTTACATGGTGTTTTTTTCCTGAGCTAGTGTTACTCTCAACAGGATGTTTAAGCTCTACTTAGTATAATAATATGTTTATAATTTTTATAATTGTTCTTTTACAACGCGCTTAATACCAGCAAGTGGTTTCCAAGCGTGGGATAGGGATTTGAACCTGTGTTGCGCTGCGTAGTCTTCCTCCAAAGACAAACACATTCTCCCTGAGCTATCCTTCCTCCCCTACTTGCTGCTCAAAGGGAAAGAGATTCGGTCCCACTCTTCACTTGATTATATATTTACCATTACCAACTTTGGAGGCTTTGAAAATCCTTGTCTAGATGTTCACCTGATCTTAATTTCCACAGTAAATTATGTGCTCAAACATTTGTAGTACATAAAAATCTGAAGTGTTTCGTTGAGGACTGAAATCTTCATCCTGAACCGTATTCTGTTGATCCGACCAATCTTTTCTGTTGATCCGACCAATCTTGCATAGTAGAGGAATGGTCAGTGCTCCTGTTTTTTCTCTTACATGAATATATAATTCCTCAAACATCCTATTGATAACTTCTGAACCATCATCCACTTCCGGGGAATTAAATGAGGCACTACACATGTTCTTTGCTCTTCTTGACCCCAGCCTCAGCAACTTGCCCTGGACAGAATCAGACCACGTTCATTCAGTGTTATGGCCTACTTCCAAATGTACTCATAAAACGTTGATATCGGCACAGTCACTTAAGGTGCCGAGCGGGGGCACAAAACCAAGCAAGTACTGATTCTGAAAGTATAATATTTATTATATTTACAAGGAATAGTGTGTTTCAGGCATGGCAAGTGTAGGGGATGTGAGGGGCCAGCAATGCAAAGCAGACAACTGTTTGATGATTGCTCAAAACATGGCATTTTTAAATTCCTCACTAACCCTACTCTGCTGAGGATTTCCCTGCCTAACAAAACTAAAGGGAAATACTCTAACCAAGGATGTCTGGCCCTCCCACTTAACATCAAATAAAAAGAAAAATATAAGGCAATTGGAAATAATATCAACAACATTCACAGTTTCTTGATAACTTTGCAATAACCTGTGTGAGTTCCCTTCCCCAGGATTCAAAGTGAATTCAACTCCAATGTTCAACAAAAAGAAACAAGGAAATCCCTGTAAGTAAGATAGTCTCGGATCAGTTCTTGATGTTTCACTGTCAAGGTAACGTTTTGTTAACCAAAGATCCAGCAATAGCAAATCTTTTTCTCTTGGTGAAACGTGGACTTTCCGCTTCCTCAAAACAGCATCAATGTTATTCACAGCCACAATGCTGTAACACCACTTCCAGAAATCCAAGAAAACTTCCCACAGTTCAAAAGAAATGCAACTTCTACAAATGTCTGTGAAACGCAGTTCTTGGCTAACAGTTATATGTAATTAGTTACAAGATTAGGATTCACAGTAGATATCTTTGTCAGGATGGCTTCACAGTTCTGCTGCTTCTACTACAACAACTTCACTTCTAGAAAGGCTTACCATGAGAACGTTCTCCTTTGTCTCATAGTACTCACTTGTACTACTGAAGTTTTGCATCTACTGACAACCAGATATATGACCACAGTCTTAGTACTTTGTGATTCAAAACAGGTTTTAGTTTGGACAAGATTTAGGTTAAGGCACTTCAACACCTTCAAACAGCAAGGCTCTCTGCCTCTGAATATCTCTCTCCAAAAGGGGCAGCCTCTTTGCCCCTCTTGTCTTGTCTGCCACAACAACAACCCAAGTTTGCCTTTATGAGCCACTTCTCTCTGATGCTTAAAGTCTTTGACAATATGGATTGTGTCAACCTATAATAATAGTTATGAGTAGCAAGTGTCCCTTCACCAAATTTACCTTCATCTCTCTGCCAACTGTTAACCAAAACAATTACCCAGAAGCCTTGGTGTCACTTTCTTAACTTCAGGTAATGCCTGCTCACTTGTATCTTAGGCAAGGTTAAACTTCTATTGGGCTCACTGTCTTGGTTAGGTGGTATTCTGGGGTTAAGACAGGCTGCTTTCAGTCTTAATAGGGGAATACTCTTGGCTTGGGAAATGCTTGCTCTCTCTTCAACTGTAGATACAATGGTTAAACACTTTACTTCCTTATTGAGTATTTAATGTTTGCGTGAATGAAGAACAAAGGTCACTCTTCCATTGAAAAGCAAAATTAGGCACACACAACCTCTTCTACATAAAGTTTACAATGTTTAAAGAGGTTAACAATGGCTTTCTGCAGCGTTTGCTCTTTGTGCGAGTGAAAGAGAAATTACTGATCACACGCAAGTGCTACTTTTTCATTGTCCCATTGTTAAAAGTTTAAGGAACAGCTATAACTTGCTTCTACTTATACGCGAGTGAAGATTTAACAGGATACTGTTGCCGGAAATGCTTGCGCAAGGAATCAGAACGCCACGTTTCACTCACCGGCTTCTGTGATGTTTGTTCTGCGGGTTGCACGGCTTCTGGCACAACTTCTACTGCTTCTGGCTTCACAGAGACCTACACCCTTCCTCGCTGATGGTGTCTCCAATCCGGCCACTCTATTAAGGAGCCCCTTTCACGCCCAAGACCCACGGCTTTACAGCAGAGCCTCGCCTCGGTCTCCGACACACTTCTGGCAGCAATCTCCACAAGAAGGCTCACATGGGGAAAGGCAGCCTTCCTGCATGCCTTCCACTTCGGAGCCTCTGCAACTCAGAGTTTGGAGGAACAGGACCCTCACAGAACAAGCAGGTGAAATCTGCTGCATCAGCGTTCCGGCATCCCTTTGGTTCTCCCACTTCTGCCTGGATTGCCAACACTGTCTTCTTCTTTCTGCTTCTACTACTACAGCATGCACTCCAGCCACAGTTCCAGCTCCTTCCTATTGCCTGCACCTGGGGGGGGGGCTTTTATGTCTTTCAGGTTCCTTCAGGTGTGGGCTGTTGGGCTTAATTGCCTAACTACTACTACACATGCTTCTTCAGACCTCTTCCTCGTCCCAGTACTCATGGGATTATGGGACTTGTAGTCCCCAACAACAAAGTTACTAACTGTTTTTAAAGGTTTTATTTACTTCCCTAAAAGTCATTTAAAGATTAACCATTAGAAGTTGTTGTTACAGAGGAAGACAATTTACTTAAGGCAATATTTCTGGATTCCTTTATATTATACCTTTGGGAGTATGGAGGGTGTTTATCCTGAAATACCTTGAAGGGTTTTGCTGGCTCTGATTGTATGGTACTTGTGCCCAGCACCACAGATCACATATGTGGTTCAGATACATTATAATGGCATATTCTGGCAGCCTTGAAAGGTTCTCCCTTTCAAAGGACAGATACTGTGTCTCATCTCACGGGATCTCCTCACCACCCTGGGCCTTGTCTCCTGCCAGGTGATCCTCCCACAGTACACCACCCCAAGGTCAGGATCAGGAAGTGTCTGCCTTTTGCTGGCCACCTGGGAGGAGAATTTAGGCAGGGCTTCAGTGAGGGGTCGTAGGATTAATCACGGGAATAACTGAAAATGAAAGGTGCAATAATAAGGAAATCAAAAATCACTTTTTCTTCAGCTTGAATTCTTCCCAAAGTCATCTTGGGTGTTCAGGTCTTCCCACACTAGATTAGGGAAATCCACTATTCGTGAATAGGGGAAGGGTAAAGAGTTGATATGATGAATTTATAAACGTGCTTTGTAAATAGTCTCTCAATGAAAATCGTAACAAATGAAATATTTTCTTACACAGACCCTGGGGACAAGCACAGCCTAATCCTGCTTGAAAGCCCAATTGTTTAACCTAGTCTTCGTCTTCTGGCTCTGGGTTTTCAGGGTTCCCAAACCCTTGTCTGTTGAGTATGAGAATAAGGCCTCCCACAGCCAATACATTCCGAGATTGGAAAAGGTCTAAAGCTCTCTTCTAGGAGGTAGAGGCAATGGTTAAACAACTTCTGCACTATTGTACTCTTAGTTCTCCGGTTAGGCTATAGGTGTTCTCTGTCCACTGCCCATCTACCTGCTCTAAGGTAGGGGGACACCCCCATTCTGATCAACTGAGTCATAAGCTCCCTGACCCCCGGTGAGATTGCACCATCTTTTACCTCTTGCTGCTGACTTCTCTTCTCACCTCCTCAGGTGTCATAGCTGTACCTCTCTCTCTAACGTTCTTCTCTCCTTTTCCACAGATGTTTGTCTTTACTCTCCTCTCCCATCCTAGTCTCTTTTGCGCCTCACAGTTTCATTCCTCCAACCTGCCCATTTTATCCAGATGGTAGTACATTTCTCCTCTCCTCAAGATGGTGCCCACTTTTCCTCCAACATACTCATAACTCTCTCTCTGGCTGTCATCGCTTCTTTCCAACAACTCTTACCCTCCAGCTGAACACTCCACCCCTCCTCTAAATAATTGTATCCTTCCAACCTTCTTGATTCACTTGCTCCCACCCTCTCTCTCAAATGACACTTTCTCTTCCTCCAACCTCAAGACTCTCCCTTCAACTCTCTCCTCTGGCTCTGCTCTTAGTACTCCCCTCCCTCTTGCTGTTCTCTGCCAAACTTCTTCCTCCAATGCCTAATTATACGCCCGCCCTGACAGAATGAAGTGGCTGATTTTCATGATGGGCTCTCTCCTTCCTTTGGATGGTGATTAAGATATTGGGGAACCTCTGTACTGAGAGCTCTGCTTCTATGTTATTGGGCAATGTGTTTGTGATCAGGGGGCTTGCCGGCCTGCTACCATCTTGGATTTCAGAAAGACCATTGGTATGCGTGGGGTTTCTTGTTCTCTCCCTTGAACTCCGGTTGCCATGTTCTGCTTTAATCTGGATCCCCCGCTCCGTCAGCTTGTGAATATACGACCAGAAAATCCTCTGGTAAGCATGGGACCCTATTTGTTGCATTAACAATGCCTTCATGCTGGGGAATTTGCAACTTTGTAATCACCATGTGTGTGTGGTTGGGAGAGTAGTGTTTATTTTGTTCTTCATGTGGTCCATGCCAGTGAACTCCATAATGTTAAAGTGCAGCCTTATGCCTGGGGGGGGGGCTTCCGCAGCCTGCGCTATTATGAGTCACAATGAGAAATGATAGCTTCAACATCGGTGCCCATGAAAAAAGTAGATCTTTGCTCGTCTGTAACTTTGAATTGTTGCAACCTTGTTCCCTTAAGGGCGGAGGTTTAATTTTCTATGCTGGATGTTAGGTCTGGTTTATGAGAAGAAGTCTCTTTGAGGGGCTTGGAGTTCCCCCTCTGCTTGTGGCAGTCACTGGTGGGGTAGAGGTGGTGGGAGTGAGAGTGCTATGACTAGCCTTGATGGGCTTGAGTGTCTGTACCAGTGGGGTTGGTGTGAATGACATTATCACTTCCCTCTAGGTGGTCATTAGCATTTGTAGGGGTGGTGGAGTTGTGAGTGCTCATATGACTACCAGTGGCTTAGTGCAGCGACCTAGCTGGGGTACTCTCGGGTTCCTCCATGTACCTCCTGTTTCTTGCATCGATTAGCTTGGGGAAGTTCCTGGCCCTTTTGGCCATCCTACTCTCAGTACCCAGGTAACCAGTACCCAGTGTTAAGTAGTGTGCTTTGTCATGCAGCTTTCAATCCTATAATTTCTGTTGCAACTGTTTTTAAACAAGCCTACACAACTGTGTGTCTTCATGTTTGGCCTTGAAGTCTGAAAGTTATGAAGCATGCTAAACAAGTTTAGGCATATTATAAATCATGACAAAAATGGTTAGGTGTGTTAATTTTGATAGTCCTGAAATGGGTAGTTGTTGATATACAAAGCTAATTCTCACAGCTTGCCAATATACCATGGGAGCACGTGATTTGGCTTTACAGCAATGTGGAATCTTCACTGAGGAAACACCACAGGAATGCTGCAGACGCCCATTCTCATTGCTGGGATGTCCAAGCAAAAGAAAAAAAAAGTGGCAATGCAAGAAAAGGTATCCATTATTTTAATTAAAAAATACTATTCTCTGCATTGTGTTGGGTATGTTTATTTGACCATCACTAACAGTTCACTGCCAGTGTGCATGATGTCTCACTAGCACTTCATTGCTGGTTTACAGCAATTTAAAGCTGGGCATAATGCAAATGGGTTCCCAGATTACCTTTAGCCCACTAGGCAGATCATTGCCAGTTTCTATTATTCCCACTTGGTACATCATGGCAGATTTCTGGTAGTTCTCACATTGTTCAGCTAGCCTCAAAGAAGCATGGGTCCTCCCTCACCTGAAAAAAAAACTTTCCTAGACCCAGCCATTCCATCCAACCATAGGCCAATCACCATTGTCCCCTTCCTGCTAAAGATTTTGGACTGAGCAGCCTACCTGCAAATTCAGCAGTTTGTGGAGGTCAACCAAATCCAAGGGATGCGACAATCTGGTTTCCGCCCCCGGGCACGGTACTGAACCTGCCCTTCTTGACCTAACAAATCAGCTAGACGAGATCAGGGATGAAACAAATTCTGCCCTGCTCCTCCTCCTAGACCTATATGTGGCATTCAACCTTGTCAACCACCAAATCCTCTACCACCACCTCACCACGTATGCCAATTTCTCCTCACCAGCCACTGCCTGGATCACATCCTTCCTAGAAGGAAGAGTCATGAGGGTCTTCTCAGAGATCGCTAATGCCTCTCCCATCTCTTGCGGTGTACCTCAAGGGTCTTGCATCACCCCAACTCTATACAATCTCTTTACCAGGCCCCTATTTGACATCTTAGACTCCCTCAGCATAGTCTACACCAACTATGCCGACGATACCCAAATCCTGATCCCACTCTCAGGCAACTACGCAGGTGATTCTGACACCCTTAACAATATCTATTCTACAATACAGGCCTGGATGGCAGCCAGTCATCTTTGTTTCAAAAGTGACAAAACGGAAATCTCAATTGTTGGCCTACCAAATTCCCTAAAGACTCTCAACAATCAATACTCTGCCCTCCAGATTGACAACTGCTCAATTCCCGTCTCGACCACAGAAAAGACTCTAGGGGTTTACCTTGACACCTCACTCACTAAGACAAGACAAGTAAGCGCCATTGCCTCCTCAGCAGTCTACGCCACCAAGGCCCACAATGCGGCCAGACCCTTCCTCTCCAAAAATAACTGCCTTAGCATTGCCCGTGCAATCATTGGTTCCAAGATCGACTACTGTAATGTCCTATTCACAGGCACCGCCTCTGGAAACGCCACAAACTTCAAGTCATCCAAAACAACACCATTAGAGTAGCCCTGATGTCCTGAAAAGAGAACACATCTCAAAAGCTAGCAGAGAAGCACATTGGCTCCCCATCCGGGAGCGTATCACCTTCAAAACACTATCCATTGCCCACAAGTGCCTCTTCAACACAGTGCCCCCATACCTCTCCCAAAGAATTACCAAAGCTCATTCCTCAAGACTCACTAGGGCCCCCTGCACTGACCGACTAATCGTGCCCAAAGTAAAGAGATGCAAAGCCAGAGGCTCAAGCTTCCCCTACCTTACTGCTAAACTCTGGAATGACCCCCCGCCCCCTCCTTGAGGACTGAGAAATCATATTGGATCTTCCACAAAGTGCTCAAAACTCAGCTCTTCTCCTAATGCTCAACTCCCCCATGCCTAATTGTCAGCTAATTAACCCTACTACACCACGTTACTGTATGTTAATATGTATGATAATGCCACCTGGTTAATGTAACTGTGTTACCCTTGTTAATGTACCTACGCTACCCTTATTTTTGCACAACAAAAAACATGATTGTCTGACAAAAGCATGACTAGTGCACTTGAACCTGTAACAACACCTCAATGCTTCCAGGTTGTATGTGCGCTATACAAATGAAATAAATGGACAATTTCCAATATGTTCACTAAACCAATCATTGCCCGGCCTTGACTATCTTCTCACAAAAGATTTTGCCTTGTGTATCCAGTACAGGAAAGAAATGAGGACGGTGCTCCCAAGGGTGGTCTTTGGCCCTGCCAGGCAACAAGCCTGCAGCCAGTGCTCGGCACAGGAGTAAAGACTCTGCCCACTAAGCAGCGTGTGCTCCGGGCTGCATGTTGGTTGGGGGCATGTTGAACTGATGGGTCTTAGAAACCTGTTCAAAATGTACTGAACTATCTCTTTCGGTCTCAGAGATCAGATAGGATGTTTAATTTATATCAGTTACAATGGATTTTGCATTTCTGTACATTTCCTGTTCAGGTTATGATTGTGAACAGCTTTTTTTTTTCTTGATTGTCATCATCTCTATGTTATCATTTACAAATCTTGACTATCGAGATTGCAGAAGATAAATTTGCTATAGAGATTAAGAAAATGCAAAATGCAGCAACCAGTCTTGTCATGGAAACATATATGTAACCTTTCCCTCGTGCTACCCACTCTCTCCACTGGCTGCAGGACCATAGACACACCCTGAAACAAAGCCCTTTGTCTGGTTGCATAAAGCCATCTATACCCAGCTCTCTCCTTTCCTGGTACCTAACATCTGTCTATATATTTGTATTCCTGTCCATTCCTTCATTTAAACCATCTTCTATTTCTGCCCCAGATGTTTGGTCTAGGTTGGACACTTATGGACCATATACTCTTTTGAAAGTCAATCTATTTTGAAAATCTGACTTTACTCTCAGTAAAACTGGTTGCTGTCTTTTTCCTGTCATACTGTGACTATTGAGTGCAGAACATCTGCTATGTATTGAAAGAAATGCTCCTTGTATGCACACCAACACTGAAGGGGTTTCCTCTGGCTCCCATATCTGGCACTCTGATTTAATGAACAGGGACAATTACCTGCCAGGTGCATCAGTGACCTGATTCTTCTTCTTTTTCTTGTGTTACCAGTACGTCTTTGTCTCCCTCCTGTCACGAGACAGTGTGTACGATTTATTGCGCAGAGTCTGCACACATCTGCAGGTAAATCTTTTTCTTCTTGCAAGTTCAGCCTTTCCTCCTTACATTCCTGAATGTACAGTGTTTTAAAATAATGATTGCAAATCCTTCCCAACTTCTCCATTTCACCCATTCCCATTCTTCCCTAAAACGCCCTTCTTGAGTTCCAGTCCTTGTAATGCGAGGCTTCTGCCCCCTTCCTCTTGCCTGTCAGCACCCATCTCTTACACCCATAAGAAGAGTCTGACTGGCTCATTACCATTATCCATCCCCAGATATATTCCCACCCTTCCCCTTTTGATTTTCCCATGCTATATCTCTAATCTTTGTATGGACTCATTTGATGCCTTTTGCTTCTCTACCCTTCCCTTTGAGGGGTCTCGACTTTCCATCCTTCTCCGAAGGCCTCCTACCTTTCTATATGTAGCAGGAAGACCTCTTATCTTCCTATGTGCTCCTGAAGACGTGGACCTTCACTTTCTCATCTTGAAGTCTCTCCATGTTCTAATTAGCCTATGTGAGACCTATTTATTCCTCTCCTTTTCAAGACCTCTCATCTTCTGTTCTGCTCCAGACCGGACAGCTTCCTTATTTATGCTGTGATCTCCAGCATTTATATTCCTACATTAATGTCTTTACCCTTCCTATCATCACCTGAGGTCACTCACTTCCCCATCCTATAATGCCTCTCACCTATCTATCATCCAGTGTATCCCTTCTCCTTCCTGGGGACTCTCTCCTTTCTACCCTTCAGTGAGTCATCTCCCTTTGCCCACTGGTGTGGCTTCTTACCTTTGATGTCTCTCCCCTCCCTATCATCCATATGATTATTTTCACCCTCCCACCCTTTTCTTGGAATAGTCTCACCTTCATAACCTCCATTGATACCTTCTTCCTTCCTTTGCCCCACCATTTAAATCCTCAGATCTTCCTATCTGCCGCTCTGGTCTCTCACCTTCCAGTTGTGTCTGTGCTGATTCAGACCTCCATGCCCATCCCAGTTAGGACTCAGCCCTCCTGTCAGCACCTCCCCGGGACTCCTTACTACATGTTTCATCTATAGTAACTGAAGCAGGAGTAGTGACTGAATTAATTTTCTCTCATGCACTAGGCCTCAAGCAAGAAGAGTTTGAGTGTAAAGGAATACATTGAGGAACTGGATACAGTGCCATTGGTAAGTTGAGGTGAATTTTAGATTACAAGGAACAGCTCAGATTTCACGAGGAATGCTTGAGTGCTCACTATACTGCTCTCGTAGGTGGAGATTACCCCAGAAGTGAAGTGGAGAAAGCAGATGTCACTGTTACCCTTGCCTACACCGTGCTTAGAATCCCAATACAAATGCATCACCCATAGGGCGTCCAGCACGAGTCCGAAGGAAAACTCGTTCCAGCCACTGGAAACTCATTCATCAGGTAACTATGGATGAATGAGTTACCTAATAAACTACCCCTCCCCTCTCATCTCCTGTACGTCTGTGCACTTGCTCGATCTGAACGTACCATGCCTTGAAGATCGTCTATCTTCCCTGTCTCCCCTCCTTGAATGGTTGTGCCTCAATGCACTTGGAAAAACTGCAGAATCGTCATCAGACCCATTCGCTGTTATCTACACTGTTAATTGTATTATATGCACTTAATCTGCGTGTGCAGACTTGTATTGTTCAGAAAATGAAGGGCTCTGAATGGCTGTTTTTCCCCTAGTTCCCTCCCTCCTTGAGTGCTTTGAAACACTTGCCTTCTGTATAGGCGCTTTACAAATAAACATTACCATACCATAAGCCAGGGTCTTTAAACCCAACAAGATAGGAAGCAGGCTTAGGGGTAGGAGTGAGTTTAGCAGACTAAAGTGGAGTTTCTAAACTTGGAATGAATATTCTGGGCTGGGAGTGGTGAGTCTGGCTGATGACAAAGGTTTATTCCTGGGATGAGTGTTTACTCCAAATCTTTATTAACAGGGAAACACAGAGGATGCACTTATCCGCTTAATCCTCAAGTAATTTTTGATTATCAATGACTCATTTTAGAGAAGCGAGCAGGCTTGCAGGATAGCTGAAATAAGACCATAGAACACTCTGTGACAATGTCCTAGTCCTGGTCTATAGAATGTCTGCAGATGGATAGGCCCCACATTCTGCAACATGAAGGGGGGCTCGATGGTGGTGTGGGAAGGGGCTTAGGGATCCCCTCCCTCGGAATGGAAGGGGCCAAAAGGGGAATTGTGATTACTGCCTGCAGTGACCCAAGGAAAGGATCTTTTTAAATAGGCACCTTGTTAGGAAAGAGTTCATAATTGTGGGTAATTTTCCTTTCATACCCCTAAACTTTTTGCTGTTGTTTTCACCAGGATCTAGACTTTGCCAGAGAAGTTCAGCCTTCTGCCGCACTCCTCTGGGCTTTCGCTCCATTCTTACGGGGAAACTGACATGCCCTTAAGACAGTCAGTACCGGGAAACGTTGTTTTCCTTAGTTCTTTTATCATGTTGCAGCTTTCGCGCAACATGGCACAAGAGGGCACTGTAAGCTAAGTTACTGTTCTCTCGGGTCTCTAGTCTTCTACAGGCCCTAGATACTCTCTTTGTATTGATAATGAACGGTGCAAGTGAATCACGGACGGGACTGGTGGCAGCGATCGTTTTTTTATGTTTTTGAGCTCCTTTTGGCATTTTAAGCGCGTTTCTCGCGCTTAGCCCAAAATGGTGGCCTGGCTCCCAAAATGGCCAGACCACGAGGCTCTTTGTCCTGTCCGCTGACCGTCTTGCCCCCTTCACCTCCCCCAGGTCGAGCCGACCCGGGGCCTTCCTTATTTGGGCATGTACTTTCCCACGAAACACAGATGCTTTCGCAGGCTTCTACAGGTCTTGTGTGTGCTCCAGGATGGGGGCTGGGATGTCTGATCCCAATACACATCCTGGGCGCCAGAGAGTCTAGGGTGGTGTGAATGCCTGGGACCCCCGTGGTCCGTGATAGGTCCACGTATGGTGTGAGTGTTTTAAGAGCGGATCTCCCATTTGGTCCCCTCCGTTTTGGCGCAAAGGGAACCGTGGATAAGAGGGGGCTGGAAACACCACTACCATGTCGATCTCCTGAGTTCTCGCGAACAAAGGAATACAGGAGCCAAGTATCCTGCAACCACGAGGCTGAACCGAGGAATCGCTGGTAACCCGCTGAAGGACTGCTCCTCTGCACTGCTGTGCTTTGTGAAACCCTTTCTACCTCGGATCGAACGAGAAGGCCTGTACTGGTACTTCGACCCTTGGAAAAGTGGGAACAACTATTCTCGGCATCTTCACCATCTCCTGCACGTAAGCCTTCGGAAGTGTCTCTGGGCCATCCAGCAGACTGACCAGCCTACCCAGGAGTCTTGCTCTGTAACTGCCGTCAGGTTGTGTTGTATTACGAGTCCTTGTCACTCTCACACGATTCGTACACTTGGCATTCCCAGGTCTGAAGTGAGTAGTGTACATTGGGCTGAAATACACACGGCCGCTCCGTTGCCCTGCTGTGGTAACAAACTGTGCGGGTTCACTGCGTTTGGGACATCCTCAACTCAACTTCTGCTGCTGCGAAATCTACACGACGCAGAGACGTCCCCTGCTCGTATCTGAACCTGCCAGCACTGAAACTGACGCGGAGAAGCCTGGGTCTGCCTGCATCGGGGACCGGTGAGTAGCATCGCTAGGAACTGGTCGCCCTCCTGCAGTAGTCCATCGCTTTTCCCCGCTGTGTCTAACAGCACGACTTTCCGTACTCGCGCTCTGCTTCTGCCTATAGTGGAGGCTGTGCTTGTGCCGCGGAGCTCTGTTCATCTTCATTTGTTCATCGAACTAAACTGCCCGATTCCCTCGAAGAGACTCCCCTTTTGCCCGTTGGCACCAGTGTGTGCAGGTACTTTTGAGCACAAGGCTCCACTCTTCGTAGGGCTTGGACTTCCTTTTAGTTAGGTGCCTCTGAAGGCAGACTGGGTCTAATTATTATTCGCACTGCCTGTTTTCCTCCCAATCTAGGTGGTCTACACATTCCGTGCGTATAACTCGTTAGACTCGTTTGTATTTGTATATATACTGTATTAGATTTGTATGTGTTGGTTTACTTGAGTTTTATTGTGATTTCTCGCTATGGTCAATGTTACAAAGGCCTTGTAATAAATGTGTATATATTTTTAATATAACCCCTGCTTGGGGTAATTTGTAAGTGTCCTTGCTTTGTGTGCTCATTGCGGGCTTTCAGTCACCCTCACCCCTCGAGACCTAGTCTTGACCGCCGCGATCGCTACCTTGATTGGTCTGGCTTGTCCAGAGGTTACCCTGTTCCAAGAAACTAGGCTGGCCTTCTGAACCTCTGCCCCTCCAGGACAGAGTTCAGAAATCCATCTTAACACACCTAAGAGTCAGTGGGCCCTTTAAAGCAGGAACCCTGGTATCAGGACCATAGAGTGCGGCTGGAAACGACATCAAAGCAAATGTTACTAATGGTGCCCAGAAAAGAAAACCTAGTGCAGATCATACACAGAGACAGCTTACCACTGTCATCGCAGGTGGCATGGGGAAGATAGAGGGAACCAGAGAGATGCTGCCTCCCTCTGCTGGGCATATCATCTGTGCCTAAACCATGCATGCACGGTCAGAACAGCTCAAATATGGTGAAACAGCCTATTGAAGGCACAGTCCACGACAGGGGAGAGAAGCGCAGAACTCGGCGACACACAGCTGCTGAGAAACATCCATTACACACATGGTAGAGGAAACATTTGTGAACCTCAGCTGCACACCCTTGCATGAGATCTAGCCCAGAAAAAGGTATAAGGCAGTATGAAATGGTCAATCACCATAGTTAGCATGGGAAGTTGGAGTCGTGAAGTAGGAAACGGCATAGAGGAAGAGATAGCAGAAGGGGATCATTGTACAGAAACAGCCAGGGGTGCAGGAGGGTTTTTTGGTAGTACTGAAATATCTAAAGGGGCACGAGGAGCGGGAACTACAGAGTCCTGGAAGTGAAAGAGGAGGTGAAAGGGCATAGAGAGAGGGACAGGTGGACCGAGGTGGAGGTGTCAAGATACCTGGAAGGGGAGGAGCAAGGGAGAGAAGCAAGGTTGAGGGTGCAGATCAGGAAGGAGGAAGAGTGGTTGAATGGTCTTACTACCAAGAATGAGGGTGAAGAGCAGATAGATTTGAAAGGGGTGAAGAAGAAGTAAGAAGAGGTGACAGCACAGAAGAGGTTGGAGGAGAACATATTGAAAAAGGTGAAATAACAGTAAAGGTTGGAAGGAGTGAAGACCACGAGAGAAGAAAAGAGAACTATCGGGCAGGAAGTGAAGAAAGAGAAACAATAGAAAAACTGAAACATCACGAGGAAGGACGGACGATAGTGGGATCAGAGGAGAGGCCCATAGTTGGCAGTGTAAACAGAAACTGGAAGATAAGAGAAGAAGGTTGTGGGAATTTTCCTGGAGATGCAGTGCCAGTGTGAGGCAGCAGGACAACACCAGACCATTGTCTGAGGCTAGTGGGATGAGGAAGAAGCATGTGGTGAGACAGTGAGGAGGTCAATTAAGAGGTCACACCAGGAAGAGCCAAAACCTTAGAGACATGCTCTCAGGAATGAGTGAGCATTGATTCAGCTAGCAGGAGTTTGTGTGACAGCATTAGGTCCCCAGGACAGAGATGTGTATAAAGACCATAACCAGAGCTTACAGACCCTCTGAGACCACCTCACTTTAGGGTGAATCAGCAGGCATGTGTACAGCAATACCTGGAACTACAAACAGAGCGCTTACAACACCTGAGCTGCATTCTCCAAACAAGGAAACATCTCCATCCAGTCAAGGGAACCACAGATGGTGCAGGATTATGCTAAATGTCTGGGAATGATGACAGGGAGAGACCCAGGAAAATAAACTATTTTTCAACCAAAGACTCTTATGCTGAAACCAACAGAAGAGAGACTCAGAGAACCTCCTACCAGAATGGGAAACAGGGAAGTGGAGAGACATCCACAGCAAGCCATGGACACAAATGATCAGAAAGGAGGCCCACAGAAGGTTGCAGAGAATGTGTGCCACAGTTATTGCCCAGTGCCAGCATCAGCCAGGGGAGAAACCTAGGAAAAACGTTATCTTGGATCATAAGCCAGACAGTGCCCTACCGAAAAGAAGGTGAATAGTTTTTTTATTTTATTACTTTGAGCCCTAATATGAAGTGCCTTACCTTAAACTACCTTTCTCTGAAGCAAAAATAAAGCCCCCACTGACACTCATTTGTCAGGTAATGTTTCCCCCTGTCTTCATGACACCTCCCTGGCTGCCTTCAAGAGGGTCTGATATAAAGAGGGTTAGGGGCCCTGAGCTCCGTAATGGTATTCAAGATATAAATTGGGTGTTTTGTGGGAACTTTTGTGATGAGGCTGCCATCTTAGTGCACACTGGAATGGGTACTGTGACAAATAGAGGGAATTTGTCCCTTCTCCACAAGGGGGAGCCCCCCACTGTAAGGCTAGGGAGAAGAGCCTGTTCTGCAACACCCTCCCGAGTGGTCGAGGCAAGTGGGACCTCGCCGGGAGAGACTCCCCCTTAGGGGACAAGGACACCCCTTCCTGTGAGGTACTCCCTAAAGCTGTGCACACCGTGGCCTACATGGGGTGCTCTAAAATACCAGAGACGTTTAAACAACAAGACTGCAACAAGAAATACTTAATAGATGTCATTATCACATAGAAATGTTTACATTGAAGTATCCAATCCACTGGGATGAGTACATTGAATAGCATGTACTCGACGAGCAACAGAACGAGAGAGGAACGCATACGCAGGCAAGGGAAGGCCCCAAGCTGCATAACACCTGAAAACGGCAGAGCAGGCATGAGCCGGGAAGCTTGCAAGTTTCAAACTCGCACTATACTGAACAGGGAGACGCCAGAGTGAATCCCCAACGTGAGAAGCTGAAAGGGCAGGAGCCCAGAGGAAGGCGGTGACGAGACCACAAAGGATCCATGGTGGCCAGCCAGTCCGCAAACCATAGCGGATACCACCGCAAGCATTCAGCAGCAAGGTGTCCAGTCACTCAGCAAAACACAGACGCTGTGAGGAGAAGAAAAAACGCGAGGAAGAAAACGCTGATGAAAATAAACCGACAGGGAACAAGGCTCCCACAGACATTCTCTTTCACAGTCGAAGGTAACGGGGAGAACAGGAATAACAGGAAGCCCAGAGGGACTCATACCATGCAAGCAACTTATCCCAATACAAGTCATGAGGCAATGTTAAATCTGAAAATGATGACATTAAAGTGTTGTGAAAGAATTACTGAAAATCTGAATACTGACAAAAAAGAACAGTGGATAACAATACCCTGGGAAAAGAAACATTGAGCCACAGTTCAGAGGATCTATTCAGTTGATCAATGTACAAAATCAAGTAAGCCAGAACAAGACGAACTAGAATTGCCCAGTACGGAAAGCCTGCCGTATTTGCTGAAAACAATCTCTTTCAGGGATCTTTTATAAGGAGGAGGGAAAATCTAATAGTCCATTTGAAGAGTTACAGAAACTGATCCAAGAAATCACAAAAGACTATTTGAGGATTAAGTATTAATAAAGAATCCTACAGACTGGTACCAGAAGTACACTCAGGAGAAGGGAGTCATTCTCCTCACCCAAGTTAGTTTTCATAGTGTCACGGTCAGTTAGGTTAGTTTTGGATAGCAGCCTTATTCCTTTGGATATTCACAAACGACTGACGAGCACCTAAGTAACATAGGCAGGGACCACCGATAGTGATAGAGAAAGTAGGCCTTATGATTTTACTATAAAATAATCTCTTGAAACATGTCCAAAGTATCCACATCCTTCTTCTGACTCGCCACAGTGCCTATGTCCCAACTGTTCTGGCAGGAAGATGGTAGATAAGAGAAAAAATTACTGTGGTCTGGGCATTGCCCACTGAATGGTACAAGGCATACTCCTGGTCATCGCAGTTTCGCAACGTGAATCATTTACAACAATGCAGGTGAATTCATGCTACCTGTAAAGTGAATGCAAACCATGAAAAGGTACCAATAGACAGTGCCAGAAACCAAAGGGTGGATTGTGCATGAGACCAAACACATGCACATGAATGTGGGCAATTCTTCTGAGGTGTGGCAAGGAGGATGTTTCTTTTTAAACAGTTCTAGCATTCATTGCCCCTGCCCGGAGCACATTCCAGAGTCCAGAGTTAAATAAAGCCCATTGGTGCTCATCAGCGGTGTGGCACAGAGGGAAGTCTCCCAGAAGCTTGGGACCAAAACTAGGAATGTGGTTGGCAATTCCTGAAAACTTCAGTGAAATTGAAGGGTTTTATCAGCTGTGTTTCCTCTGTTCCAGAAAACCCAGTAACTACGGAAGAAGAGCCTGAACAAGAGGTGGAGATGGACTGCACATCCAAGCTGGGACCTTCAGAGTATCACCTTCTAAAAGTCTTTGTTGTTCTGTGAGTATGTATGCATCCATTGCTACATGGCTCATTGTCATGAGTATGGCCACAGTTGTTTGAATGATACCAAATCCTGGCATGATTCTCGGTCTTTGTTTCCCCTCGTGTTTGTCCCTTCTCATGGGTTCAGAGGTCACTATATGAGCCATCAATCTCTGGGTTTGCAACGCATCTTGTGTTTGTGTGGCTTTTTATGATCCCTTGCTCAAGGGGGCATGTGTCCCTGTAGGATGTTTCTTTCCTTACACAGGGCTCTGCCTATGTTGAAATGCAGAGACAAAGACAAGATAGGCTCATGCTGGAGAACAATAGTTACAGGTAAGTAACTTAAACCTTCTCCAGCATGGGGTCTGGCATGAATTCACATGCTCATGAATAACTACTACATAGCAGTACAACATTACACAACCACGGGAGGTGGCAAGGCTCAACAGAAGCAATTCATTCTTACCTCCGGAACAGTCTCACCTCAAGCGAACCGGTTGCGTAGCACTGCTTGGCCGACTCTGGACTTCTCCCTGGAATCCCTGTTGACGCAGTAGAACTTCGTGAAGGTGTGCGTGGGCCTCCACGTAGCAGTCCTCGAGATGTCCAGCCGGAGCACACCAGACAGGAACACTGTTGTCGCAATGATCGCTCTGATGGAGTGGGCTCTCGGACGGCCAGGCAGCAGTCGGTTCGCCAACCGATGACAGTGCGTGATGCAGCCGGAGAGCCACCTTGAAATGGAAGCCTTGGACAAGGCCTTCCCATGGTTCACAGGACCAAAGTTCACAAACAGTTGCAATGTCTTCTGAAAACTCTTAGTGCGTTGCATGTAGAACTTCAGGACACGAGCAACGTCCAGTGAATGCAAGGCCCTTTCCACTGGTGACAAAGGTTTCAGGAAAAAAACAGGTAACACCAAGGGTTTGTTGGGGTGGAATTCCAACGGAACCTTCGTCATGAAAGAGGGGTGCGTATGCAGCACCACCCTCGATTTGTGCAAAGTCAGGTATGGTTGTTTGCAGGATAGGGTCTGGATCTCACCTACCCTCCTGGCAGAGATGATTACCACAAGTAAAGCTGTTTTCCACGAGAGGAACTTGAGAGAGGTCTGATGCATAGGCTCGAAGGTAGCCCCCCATGAGCCTCGTCAGAACCACCTTGAGTTCCCACGCCGGAGCAGGAGCCTTCACTGCGGGAAAGATCAAAAAAGTCCTTTGAGAAATTCTTTGACGAGTCGGTGGGACCAAAGTGAAGCTCTTCCTGGAGACCTGGTGTAGCAGTAGATAGCCGCCAGATGTACCTTGATAGAGGCGTGCGCCAGTCCGGCCTTGGACAAGGATAGCAAGTACGGAAGGATCCACAGGGTCGTGACCCTCAGAGGAGTCATGTTCTGAGACCGGCACCTCGTAGCGAAACTCTTCCACTTGTGACCGTAGCACTTCAAAGTTGACTACACTATGGCCTTAGCGAGGACCTCCCTGAGGTCCGCAGGCAACTCATACCCTCAAATCTAGGTCTGCAGGAGCCAAGCCCTCAGGTTCAGCGATCCTCAGTCGTGATGAAGGATTGCACCTCCTTCTCTGATGAGAAGATCCGGAACCACTGGCAGCTTGACCGGAGGCGACGCTGAGGAGGTCCGGATACCAAATTGGCTTCGGCCACGCCGGAATGACGAGAATCATTTTGCATGGACACTGCCCGAGGGTGTTGATCACTCGTAGCAGGAGAGGCAACGGCGGGAACGCGTACAGAAACAGTCCTTCCCACGGGAAGGAGAATGCATCCACCAGGCTCCTCGGTTGGTGGAATCTGCTGGCAAACTTCTAGAAATTGGAGTTCACCGCCATCGCAAACAAGTCTATCTGGGGCCTGCCCCACTTGACAAACAGGCGGTCCACCTGATCCTGACGAAGCTCCCACTCGCGACAGGAGTGCAGTTCCCTGCTGAGGGAGTCAGAAATGGTGTTCTTGACTCCCGCCAGGTGGAGAGGGACGAGGAACAAACCCTGTCCGACGGCCCAGTGCCACAAGTCCTGCGCTTCTTTGGAGAGTGCCAGGGATGGAGTGCCCCCTGCTTCCTGATGTAGAACATGGTGCTGGTATTGTCCTTAAAGATCCTCACCACCTTGCCTTTTAGATACGGGAGGAACGACTTGAGGGTCACTGCCTGTAGCAGTAACACTGCCTGTAGCCTGTAGCTCCAGGATGTTCATATGAAGATCATATGAAGATCATTCTCCAGCAGCCACAGGGCATGCAGACATCCAGTGTGCATTCCCCATCCCTCCGGGGAGGCATCCGTGATGACTGTCTCCTGGTATGGCGGGGTCTGAAATCCCGTGCCCTGGGCGATGTTGGAGCGGATGCCCCACCATACTTTTGCCCGACGGAACTCCTGAAGGGGTCGCATTTGCAATCTGCAGAGCCGGACGAGATAGATGCAGGACATCATGCCCAGTAATGACTTGATGGCCCGCACTGTGGCCATCTTAGTTGATGACAGCTGCTGCATCTTTCCCAGAATGGCTGCTATACTCTCCTCCGAAGGCGATGCCATGCAAGATACTGTATTGAGTTTGGCGCCTAGGAACAGTGCGTTCTGTGAAGGCATTAGGCAGGACTTTGGATAGTTGACAGAGAATCCCAGATAGTAGCCGGATGGTAGTCTCTGTGTGTCTGTCGGCCAGATTCTGTGAGCGGGCACGAATCAGCCAGTTGTCCAGGTACGGGTATACGTGTATGCCCCGTAGACATAGATGGGCCACCACTGGTGCCAGGCTTTTCATGAACACTCTGAGGGCTGACTTCAAATCGAAAGGTAGGGCCTTGAACTGGTAGTGCTTTCCCTGCACCACAAAATGTAGAAACTTTCGATGTTTCTTGTGAATGGGGACGTGGAAGTAGGCGTCCTCCAGGTTCAACGATGTCGAGAAGTCTCCTCTTTCCAGTTGGCTGAGCAAGTTTTGCAATGTGACCGTCCTGAATTTTTGGGACTATAGGCATTTGTTCAGATGACGTAAGTTTAGTATGGGGCTTCAGCCCCTTGTCTTCTTTCTGACCAGAAAGTATCTGGAATAAACTCTGGAGCCCCGGAGTCATTGGGGAACTAGCTCTATCGCCCCTTTTTGCAGCATGGGCCGTACCTCTTCCAGGAGCTGAGGGATGTGCTGCTCCTGATGGGTAACAGGAGGGATCTGCGGACACCTGCGTTGAAACTCCAGGGTATGTTCTTGGGCGAGAGCGTCCAGCACTCATCTGTCGGTGTTGATCTTTCTCCGCTCGCTGATTAACCTCGTTCACCGGCCTCCCACCGGGATGCACGAGTGAGGGCCCAACATCCTGGTCAGTTCAGGCTTGCATCAGCACCGGCGTCCTGCCCTGCGAGCCGCGGCGGTACTGTCCTCTGCTACCGTAGGCCTGAGAACATCATCTGTAGTCTTTCTGAGATGTGGATCTGGAAGGCTGAAAGTGCAATGTAGTGAAATCTTTTGAAGACCTGCTCGACTTTCCTCTGGATGAGCGAAAAGAAGAGCAGTGCTGCTGGAGAGTGCCCAGGGAATGGGCCGTCTCCGTATCCGTTTTGATGGCCTGGAGGGACTCATCGATGACCTTCCTAATTAGAATTTCTCAGTCGAAGGGCATGTCCAGCACCTTTGCTTGGACTTCCTGACGGAAATTGGTGGCTTTCATCCAACCTTGGCGACGCAGGCAGACACCGTTCCCCGTTTTCTGGAACCCTGTGTCGGGGACGTCCAATGCCACAGTGATGGCGTGATCGGACACCACTTCCCCTTTCTAGAAGAAAGCGATTGCCTCCATCTTCTTATCGTCTGGGAGCAACTCCAGAATCGGGCCCAGCTTGAACCACAACTCCATGTCGTACCAGGCCATGGTCGGTAGGGCGTTGGCTGCCTTTATTGTGGATGCCGCGATGCAAATCACCTTCTTTCCTATGGCGTCCATTATTTTCCCCTCGCTCTC
Source organism: Ambystoma mexicanum (assembly GCF_040938575.1). NCBI lineage: Eukaryota > Metazoa > Chordata > Amphibia > Caudata > Ambystomatidae > Ambystoma > Ambystoma mexicanum. Next base: position 1,245,117,609 of record NC_090934.1, read on the forward strand.
TGGAGGGACGAGATGATGAGGACAGGTTGGCCGACGATTTCCTCACGGCCGCCGATACCACAGAATCCGGCGATGGCTGAATCCTCAGGCACTTGGGTGCAGAGTCCGGCACCCTATATTTCTTCTCCAGCCTATCCCATTTGGCTGGAGCCATGCAAGGGTTCTTCATGAGGGCCAGACCCTCTTTCCAAACATCGTCCAGAAGGGGCACCGCCATGATAGTCTTCCTCTTGGCCTTGTGCCTCTGGTACAAGAAGCCCTCCTTTTTGGTTTCCGCAGGCACCAGCTGGAATAGCTTGGAGGCTCTGGAGATCATGGAGTGGAAAGATCCCACCTCATCTGGTGGGGACACCCTATGTGGAGCATCCAAATGTGGAGATATCCTCAACTGTCCCCGTGGCTGTATCCATCCCTGTGTCTGGGTCTGCTGGAGGAGAAGGGACCCAATGTGGTGGCAGAGGTTGAAATGGGGGCATCAGATGACACTTCCTCTTCTTTGCTGTATGCTGATTGGGGACCTGGGAGACCAGAGGTACCGGAGCCGGAGGCATCTTCATCTGGATCTCTGGCAAAAAGGTGTGCAGTCGACAGAATATCCAAGGAAATGTCCCTCGGCTGAGAAGGTAAAACTAGGCCCTGTGCCATCATCTCTGTCGTCCTCCTCTTCAACGTCTTCATGGACCATATGTAAGGACTCCTGGTCTTCGTCATCCGTGGATGAGATCTCCATGATTTGGGTGATGGCCTGGGAGTGCTGTTTCGGGGTCTCCCTGCCCCCCTCTGCCCCCCCTCCCCGGAGGGTCTTGTACCAGGGCCTGAGCCGGTTCCCCCCGCCCCTTCTGGCGTACCTGCAGACTTTGCTAAAGTCACTGCGGCAGTGTTGCGCCTCGGGGGTAGGGACACCTTTTGACCGGGGGGGCGGGCTACCCACGCAGGATCAGCGACCTTAGCTGTCGTGGCAGTAGCTGTCGATACGAGTGGCCGACATTGTCTTAGTCTGTTCTGGTTGAGCCTGTTTGGGTTGTTCAGCCGCTTTCTCCTCCGTCCTTGGCTTCTCAGATTTTTCATGTAGTGTAGCCAGGGTTGATGGCTTCTTTTTCGATGAGGAGCTTTATTGCTGGCTGGCAAAGGAGCTGGAAGGTGATGTTGATCGCGCCCTATCAACTTTGGGGCCCACTTCTGCAGCGAACCAGGTGGACTCGGACTTGCGCCTCTTTGCCTTATCTTGGGCCCCCACGAATGAGGTGCCCTCAAAGGACTTAGAAGACCACTCTTCAGACCGGCCGGTCTTGGATGAGACATGACCATGCTCGGAGCACGGGTCAGTGGCCGTGGCGTTAAGCCATGCCGCCACCTTACTCTGCCTGTCCGTCGTCTTCTTGGAGAAACCGAGGCATATCTCGCACTCTACCTCCTTGTGGTTTGCGTGCAGGCAGTAAAGGCATTGTGGGTGCTTGCCCTCCACAAACACGTTCCATAATCCACATTTGGTGCAGGGCCTGAAGAGGGACCTTCCCTCCTTCTTCGGTGTCATGGTCGAAAGGGCGCGAAGTAGGCCCAAAGGCCTTGTAGAATCTTTAACAATCTTCAACCTTGATGGGCACGGAACTTCACTGACAACGGGTCCCCGCTGTTGGCAGATGAAGAAAAGAGCACACATGCTTCTTTAAAACAAAAAAGAACTTTTTCTGTCAAAAAACATGAAAAAACGTACAAATAGCTCGGAAAGCAAACTCAAGGACTACCAACACTGAAGCATGCAGTAAAAATCTGAAGATGGCTTAGGGAGAGGACTGTCATTGGATGGGGGCAGTGTGAACCAGAGGACAGTGATTAGAGGAGAAATACATTTTAAGTGAAAGTGAAACTGTTTCTTCTTTTACTGAGGATTCCTAGCCTGACAACAGGGAATATTCATGAGCATGTGAATCCATGGCAGACCCCATGCTGGAGAAATTCTGGAATAGTGTGAAAAGAGTAAAAAAGTCACTAGTAGAATCTTTAACCGTTGAGTAAGAACTTGGATGGTCGTGTGAAAGTGGGAGGCTGGCCAAAATGGGGAGGTCATGTGGAAGACCCCAGGCAAAGCCACAGTTCTGGACCAGGGAGTCAACAGACCCGGTGAGGGCGTGTTGTATACACAGACGGAGGAGGGTCCCCTCTCTGACAATGACAGGCAGGCTACACTGAAAAGTGTAAACACAATGAAGGCACCAATGTCTTTGTAGACACGAGGAACAGTTAGATTACAGGAAGAGGAGTAGGCTCATTGCCAGCAGGATAAGTTAGGCACACTGGCCACAATGATTGTCTGCCCTCGGCTGCGCACACAAGGTGCGGCATTGATGGCAGACATACTATCTAGGCACACCCACTGGCATGGAGCATGGGGAGTACCCTTAAAGGCAAGGGGGGAGACAGGACCCCAAAGGAGAAAGGGAAGGGTTGGAGAGGGAGTTGGAGATGGGGTGCTGTTAGAGATGGTGAGGTGGAAAAAGAGAGAGAGAGACAGACACACAAGGAGAGACACACAGGAAGAGGGAGACAGACACAAACACAGGGAGAGAGAGAGAGACAGCCACACAGCGAGAGGGACAGCGACACAGGGAGAGAGACAGGGGGGCAAGGCAGACTGACCAGGAGCACTACTGGTGGAAAAATAGCACAGGTTGAGGAGGAACGGAGGAGAAGGATGGAGAGGGGAGAGAAGGGTACCTGTGGAAGGGGCTCCTGAGCTCTGCTGTCCCCCATTGGCACACCACCGCCAGCAACCAAAGAGAGAGAGACAAGAGTCCTCTCTCCACAGGCCTATATAAGGCTGTTGTAACCGCCCACTCCAGTGCCAGCCTCCCACCCAGGAATACATGTGCAACTGGTTTGTTTGGCTGTTGCCAAGGACATGTTTTGTGTGGTTTCCAGGGGAGATGGGATGCAGGGCTGGGCACATATTTTGAGGTATTTACAGGGTGGATTGTTCTTCTAGAGCTTGTCTCCACCTATTCTTGCAATAGGGGAAACTAGATTTTGTGATTCGCAAGTCAGTAAAAATGACAATTATACAGTGCAGGGCAACTGGGGCCCCAAGTGGAAATTAATTGCAGGACTGGGGAATGGAGGGGGTTCCCAGAAAGGGTGCAAGAGGTCAGGGCCTAGCTGGTTGATATGGCATTGGGCAGGATAATTACAGGGTGCGGGACAAGTGGCTTTCCAGAGCCCCCCACCCATGATGGACCCAACAAGTGGAACTTGCTTTGCAGGGCTCAGAGATGCTTCGTGCCAGGACAAAGGGGAGATACAAATGATAGGGTGGGGCAAGTGGGAGAAAGAGTTAAAAGTATCCAGGCTCAGGCTGCAGCTGAGCAAGAAGTAGAACTTGTTCTTGGAGGGATCATGGCGTGGGCCCATAACCGCCTCAACACAGTGCATGGGACACAGAGGAAATACATTTGATATGATATGATATGGCATTTGTAACGCGCCTATACACAAGTGTTTCAAGGCGCGACGAGGCAGGGAGGGGGGAACAAGGGGAAGACAGACAACGATCCTACTAGGCCAGGTGTCATTCAGACCGCGCAAGTGCAGGGGTAGGGGGAAGGGAAAAAGTGGAAGGGGGAGGGGGGTGGGGAGTGCAGTACAAATAAGTAGAATAGAAATAAAATAATAAATAAATAGGGCCAGCTGGTGGTAAGTGCAAGGTAAGTGCAGACAAGTGCTCGGGGGGGGGGGCTGTAGTGATACAGAGACAGTCTCGCAGTGCAGGGGTTGCCAGGGAGGCAGTGCAAGTGAAGAGTGACTGGGCCCAGGACCGAGGTCGGTGAGAGTGGCCCAGTTGCAGAATCAGTGCAGTATTGGTGAAGAATTTAGCAGGGGAGAGGGAGAGAGAAAGCAGAAGTGAAGAGGAAGGTTTTGAGGTGCTTCCGGAACCGGAGATGGTTCTCCTCAAGTTTCAGGGAGGCAGGAAGGCTGTTCCAGAGGGAGGCCCCTGCCGCGGAGAGAGATCTACCCCCAGCTCGTTGCTTCGAGAAGCGGCTGACCCTGAGGGAGTTGGAGACGGATGAGCGTAGGGCTCGGGAAGGAAGATATTTAGGAAGAGAGAGTTGAAGGTATTTAGGCCCCAGGCCCTAGAAGGCCTTGTGGACAATGCAGAAGGTTTTGAACTTAATCCTCGCAGCCACTGGGAGCCAATGTAGAGATTTCAGTCCTGGAGAGATACGGTCCCTGGGCTTGAGGCCAAGGACAAGTCTCGCAGTTCTGTTCTGGATGAGTTGCAGAGGGCGGAGAGTGGAGGCAGGCAGATTAAGATAGAGGCTGTTACAGTAGTCCAGCTTCGAGAGAACCAGGGCTCGGGAGACAGTGAGCTTCTGGGGGAAGGAGAGAAAGGGAAGAATACCTCTGAGGAGGTGCAGCTGGTAATGTGACTTCTTAGAGACGTCAGATATATGAGGAGAGAAGGAGAGTGTGGAGTCAAAGATGACCCCGAGGTTTTTTGCCTTGCCGGTAGGAGCAGGAAGAGGGCCAAGAGAGGCCGGCCAGAGAGCTGCAGGGAAGGAGGGAGTGGGTGTGCCGATGAGTAGGATCTCAGTCTTACTAGCATTAAGGCAGAGGTCATTGGCAGCACACCATTCCTGGATAGCAGACAGACAGTCAGAGATGAGGGAGGGAGAGGAGGAGGCCGAGGGTAGCCTGAAAATGAGCTGGGTATCGTCCGCATAGCACTGAAAGTTGGGGCAGAGGGCGGCGATGCGGTGGGCAAGGAGTGCCAGATACTGGTTGAACAGCCAGGGAGAGAGATTAGATCCCTGGGGAACGCCACAGGTGGAGAAAAAGATGTCAGAGAGGAAGGACCCAAGTTGGACCTGGGAGGGTCGATTGGAAAGGAAAGAGGTCAGCCATGCCAGAGCCTGACCAGTGATACCCAGGTTATCACGGAGACGGTTGAGCAGGATGGCATGGTTGACAGTGTCAAAGGCAGAAGAGAGATCGAACAGAATGAGAACACATGGAGTGTTGGAGTCGAGGTTCAAGAGCAGGTCCTCACGGATGTTCAGGAGAGCAGTTTCCGTGCTTCTGGCCGCTCTGAAGCCAGATATATGGTCATGGAAACTATCAACAGCTTCAGCATGGAGGTTAAGCTGGGAGATGGCCAGTTTCTCCTGGAACTTGCCCAGGAAGGGAGTGATGGAGATTGGGCGTTAGTTAGCCGGACAGGAGGGGTCGGCAGAGGGTTTCTTAAGGAGAGGGTGCACAAGGGAGTGCTTGAGGGGGATGGGAAGACTCCAGAGGCGAAGGAGTGGTTGCAAAAGTCAGCCAGGGCAGGAGCCAGGGAGTCGATGTGGTCCTTGATAGTTTTGGAGGAACAGGGGTGAATCTGTTTAGACGAGACTTTCATAGATCGGACTTGTCTGGAAACCTCATCAGCAGAAAAAAGGGGAAAGGCAGAGAAGGAGGGAGGAGGGGTGGCTGCAGAAGGGCCAGAGGAAGAGCAGGGAAGAGAGGGGGGGAGGTGATAGGAGGAGAGTGAGGACAGGATGTCCTGAGTTTTAGAGATGAAGTGGGAGGCCAGTGCAGTGCAGAGGGCCTGGGAGGGGACAGGAGAGGTAGAGACTGCAGCAGGGTTGGCAAGCTCCTTGCAGATTTTAAAGAGTTCAGCCGAGTTGTTAGATGCCGCAGAGATGCGGGCTTGGATAAGGGCTCTCTTCTTGGTGAGAACAGAGAGACGGTATTGCCTTTGGAGCAGGCGGCAGGCCAGTTTGTCAGAGGATGAACATGAAGCACGCCATTTCCTCTCTGCCACACTGCACTTGCGTTTTAGGGTGACGAGATCCGAATCATACCAGGAGTTACATTTGGCTTTGGGCTTCAGGCGGATTTTCATGACAGGGGCAAGGATATCAAGAGTATCAGATATAACAGAGTGGAGCAAGGAGAGGGCTGTGTCAGGGTGGGAGTCAGCCGAAGGGGGAGGGTGGGCTAGAAGGTGGCAGCGAAAGCCGCAACTGACACGCGCTTCATGGGTCGGATGACCGAGAAGGTGGGTGGCAATGATGAGGGTGGCTTTACCTGTGGGGTAGGGAAGGTGAGGTGGGAGGATAGGAGAAAGTGATCACTCCAGGAGAGAGGAGTGGAGAGAGGGACAGAGAGGGGAAGGTCAGAAGAGATCAGAGCATCAAGAGTGTGCCCTGCAGAATGAGTAGGCCCAGACGGGAGAATAGAGAGTGAGAGAGAGTCGCAGAGGTCACGAAAGAGTCCAGTGGGGGGACAGGAGGCATCTAGGTGGATGTTGAAGTCACCAAGAAAGAGGAGTTGAGTGGTAGAGGACAGGGGTGAGGAGGAGAGGTCAGCCCACTCAGAGAGGAAGGAGGAAATTTGACCAGGTGGCCGATAGATAGTAGCCACGGTAAGGGAATGGCTAGGAGAGAGAAAGAGTCGGCAGACAAGAATTTCAAAAGAGGAGTAGGTCTGTGTAGGAGTGACAGTGGCAGGAATCCACTCAGAGAAGATAAGGGCAACACCCCCCCTGCACGGTTGGGCCTGGGCACAGAGAGGATCTTGTAACCTTCAGGTAGGAGTGCGTCAAAGCTCGTGACAGAGCTGGCTGTGAACCATGTCTCAGTGAGACCGAGGACGTCAAGGTCCAGTTCCTCAAGAAGGCGACAGATATCGGAGGAATGCTTGATGGCAGAGCGAGAGTTAAGAGTGGCAAAGTGGAGAAGGTTGCCATCCTTGAAGGACTTCCGGGGAGGGGTACAGATCAGAGGTACGCCCTGCGGAGGTGTAGAAGAAGGAGGTGAAGTGGGAGTGCGAGAGGGGGCAGGGAGGGAGGGTAGATGCAAGGTAGCCGAAGACAGGGGGGGGACAGCAGGGGAGGAAAGGAAGTTGATGAGGCGAGGGAAGCGTCTATCAAAGAGGTGAAGGTTGGCCTGAGGGCCTTGGACCAAGACGGTCCCATTATCGTAGACATTAATGATGGGCTTAGAGGAGCGGAAGGGGGCCAAGAGGACATCCCAACGGGTGCCACCATTAATGGGAGAAGAGGAAAAAGGAGAGAGCACAGAGACCATATGAAGGGTCCATAGGTCAGGTGAAGGCACGAAAAAGAGGATGTCAGTGAGAGTTTCCTTAAAGCAGGCACTAGTGTAGGTGTCAGCGATAGGGAGGCCTGGGTTGGAGACCAGGATGTCCTTTTTAAACTTTTTCCTGCCAGATTTAGTGAGGAGAGCAGGATAGTCAATAGAGAAGCAGTTAGAGAAGATAGGCAAGATAGAGAGCACCATGGAGTAGGAGGGAGTGTGGGGGCGGGAAGACAGACGATACGAGAAGCACGCAGGCAGGACGTGAGCGGCAAGCCCAAGTTTACCACAATTCAGAACAGTGAATGAGTATTAGGTACAGAGGCCACCTAAGTTAGAGAATCCGGCGAGGGGAGAAAAAACCCAAGTTTACCTCAACTGTGGAACACAGTGAGGTGAAGACACCATGCGAAGGAAGTGACCAGGTGTAGGTGGGGTGGGCCGCGCGAAGGTGGAATTGCAAAGTACAGGCGCCTTGCGTCCCCTGCGGACACCTGCAGACACACAGGGAGCCGCAACTGAAGGAGTCGCCCTTGGCCTTGGGGCCCTTAGCCGCAGGGGGCTGCCGGGTAGAGGGCTGCCCCAAAGGGTGTAGTTATAGGAAGAGGGAGGAAGGAGGGAGAGGAGAACCAGGAAGTGGGAGGGGAGGGAGAGAGCGAGAGCAGGCACAACAACGCGCTACGAGCGCAGATGAAACTTTTCTTTTTTTTTTTTTTTAAAACAAAACACACAATCTACTCACGGATGCCGAGGCAGGGCTTCCAGGCCTGCAGTTCCCTCGGGGCCACCGGCGACCGCTCTCCCACGCTCAGCTATACAAAGAAGCGAGCAGGGGGAGCGGGCGTCGAGTAGCCCAGAAGGGAGGCAGGCAGAAGCCAATCTGCCTGCTTATGTGGGGAAAATAAGTCACCCAATACTTTGGAAAAGGAAGTTGTGCAATACATTGAATACAGTGAGGACATTAAAAGTCATGTGAAAAAGAAAAAAAATACAGGAGGCCCACAGTAAACAGGAAGGGACATAGAAACTGCCACTTCCACAGTAGGGGGTGGGCAGGAGGACTGATTGTTAGTGCTATTTATAGAAAGTAGTAGATGAAGGGTAGGTAAGTTGGATGAGGTGTCGAATCTTTAACCACAATGTAGGCTTGTACTTACCGGTCCTGCCCACATTCCAGGCAATCAGATTGATTGCAGCACCCACCCCAGGTGATTAATATTTGGTATTGAAACAGAATCAGCAATTGGGGACCTATTTCAAATTCTTGCGGTAATCGTCCTCCTCATGGATGCTAGAAAATAAAACTGCAATTCCAACATTTCCGGAACATTTGACTACAGTGTGTAAGCAGGCTAGCGCTGAGCACTGTGTGCATGAGTTCCAATGGAGTAGAATAAATAAAAAAATTACATGGGGAATATTTTAGGATTATTTTTAACAGCAACCCGTAACACTTATTAGAGAACTCTTACTTTATTTTGGTCTAACTAATTTAATTATTATGTTTGTATACATTGTAAAGTGTTCAAAGTAGAATAGTTTATCACAAATTGCTTTCCTTCTTTAGCTCATCGATGCCATTACATGAGGGAACCAGCCATTTGCAAATTAAGCTTGAAACCACTCTTAAAGGATCTATGTTTTCTGTTATATTAGACAGGCTAACGAACAATGGAATGTCATTCTACACAGGGGAATGTGCATTAGTAAATGCGTGTTGGGTGAAGTGTTCCACCCATGACATTCCAGCTTTCTCAGTAAGTAACCATAAGGTATGCTCAGACATCCTTGCCTAGGTAGTCAGGTTGCATGTCACTGAGGCACAACAATGTTGGAACATGCCTGGGAATGTGCATGTACGTTTCCAAGCGGAGGTTTTCTAGAGTGCACCACTTTGGAGTCAAGATCAATACTGATAGTGTGTGGTTGCTTCCTTGATGTTGTAACAAAGACTCTTGAAACAAATTGAATAAAATGTGACCAGAACAATTGCTAGTGGTTAACAACTGTTAGCTTAAGCATTTAAACTCATCCAATGTTTGTTTCTTCCATGCATTATCCCATGTCGGCACCTAAGAGCTACATCACTGTATAAATATGCCATTTCTTTCCTCCCTAGAGTGTGCATCCTAGTCCTCTCCTCTTTCTATCTGGCGTTTCGAATATTTCATCTTGAGCAGCAGCTTCACACTCTGCACCAGGGGTACCCCATAAGGGGGCACAAGAGGTAAGGAAAACTGTGTACAGAACCTGCATTGGGGCTTGCTAGACCAATGCCCCTCACCCCTCATCCTTAATCACCCAGCACCCCTCGCACCAAAGTGGTCCTTCTACTATGGGAGCCCCAATTACCTCCTCATTCTCTGATTTGTACTCGCCCATCCTCCTTCCACGCGCCTAGTTCCCGCCTCCTACTGCTCTATAACCACATTATATAGCCAGCTGATTCTCTCACCCTTGTTCTATCATCTCACTGTCTGTCATTCACTCTGTCTACTACCCTTTGTCATGGGCAGCTGCAAGTGGGAAACAGAAAGATGTAATTTTCAAGAAAGTAGAATTCAACCACACAAATGGAAAATGGTTTCTTCAGCAACGAATTGTGCATAAAGAAAGGTTCTCTCACAAATGTCTTAGCCTTGGTTCATCCTGGCCAGATTCCTGTATCCAGTGGAATACCCAGGTCTTTGGGCTGATGGGATCCCGAACTCATTCCTACAGAGACTGCAGGGCTTTCCAAAGCTAACAAGGCACGGGTTTCGCAAAGTTGTAAATTCTTTTCCAGGAGTCGGAAAGGTGAAACCTTCCTTAGCACTTGTCCATTCACTAATGGTTTTAGGGACGGGACAGGCTTGCAGGAAACTGTCACCTGACCACCCTTCCTGCTCTAGGGTTCTTGTCCCCAGTCACTCCCCTCCTTGCTACCAATTAAGTAGCCTCCCAGTCCCTTGGAGAGATTGCACCATCTGGTACCTTATCCCATCTCTGATCTGACCTGGTGGCGTCCTGGTGTCGCTGGCTAGTAAGGTTGCCTTTTCTGGCACCTCCTCGGGTCTTGCCACTCTATATACCCCTCGATAGGTGGTAATGGTTCTCTCTTTCCCACCTCTACCAGTTGTGATGGGGCAGCCCACCACAAACAACCACGCTGACTCGAATGTCAAGTCCAAGAGTCTTTATTAAAATTACAGATTATCAGAATGGCTCCAGATTTTAAATGTTCTTCAAGGCCTACCGGGGGCTTAGGGGGGAATTGATGAAAGCAGGCCTTGTTGCAGTTACTCGCCAGATTGTAACTCTCTTTCTCCAACCTACACAATAAAACTCTCTCTAGTTAGGAACGCTCTCCCTCTAACCTCCTCAGTATAACGGTTACCAAGTGGTAGCCTGACTACTGTTCCTACCTCTTCAATATCACTATTTTCAGATAGTAACCTCCCTCCTCCTCCTCCAATAGAACTTCCTTCTGCCAACTTCCAGCAATCTCCTTCCAGGTCACCTCTCAATAGGACTCTTGCTTGCCAATCACCTCCAACACCTCGACCGGCTCCTTCTCGAACACCCCAAACTCTTTAAGCAAGTTAGCTTATATAGCCTGCTTTCTTCCCTCCTTGTGTGAAGCTTAGGGTCAAGTATTGCAACTGTGTAGTAGGAGTATGTTACTGGGCCATGTGCTTGTGGTCATGTGTACTAAAATGGGGTTTGCCCAAGCTTATATCAAGTTCTACCATCATTTTGGATTTTAAATCTACACTGAACATATGTGTGGTATCCTTGTCTCCCCTTTGGAGTTCTGATGACATTGCTTCCTGTGAAATGGATTCCCTCTATTTTCAATCTGTGTAAATCAAACGTCCAAAAAGACTTTGGCAAGCATGGGAATGTTTGGTGTGTATCAAATTCTTTTGTCGAGGGGAAATGGCAACTTTGTAACTTCTCTGACTCTAGCGGGAGAACAGGGCTGGTTTGTTTTGCCTTTTGAGCGGGTAATGTGCACATGTTTTATTTCATGTCTATTTGCACAGTGCAACTTTTGTATCCATGGAACTCCCATAGATTGCACTAGTCCGAATCCATCTCTTTAATGCTTCCTTCAGTGGTGCCAAATAAGAAATGCACATCTGGACCCGATTCAGTCTTGGTTCCGTCCTGGTCGAGGCACAGAGTGTATTCTGGTCACCATGACCAGGCTGGTGGAAGCAGGTGTAGTGGGTGCCCTGATTTTGTTGGATCTCTAGGCGGCTTTCGACACGGTCGACCACTCCATCCTGCTATCCAGTCTTGCCCAGTTTGGTATATCGGGGCAGGTGCTAGCCTGGTTCACATCGTTCCTTGCGGATCGTACCCAGACCCTCTCGATGCCCCCTTTTCTTTCTGTGCCGTATCACCTCAGTTGTGGAGTGCAACAGGGCTCCTCCCTGTCTCCTATTTTGCTTAACATCTTTATTTGGGCCCTTGTGTCTTATCCGCTCCTTCGGCGTCAGATGCTACTCATACACCGACGACACCCAGATTCTGATCCATTTAGATCTCGATCAGGCTGAGGTGTCATTGTGCCTGACAGCTGTTGGAGACTGGATGAACCGCAACTGGCTCAAATTGAATGGAGCTAAAACTGAGGTGATGGTGGTGGGCTGGCCCCCTGACCCTACACTCTGGGTGTCCTCCTTCACGCCCCCTTCCCTGGGACCTCTTCCTATCCCGGTAAAGAAAGTGAAAAACCTGGGTGTTTTTCTATCTGCGTCACTTTCTATGGACCAACAAGTCACTGCTGTATGCCAGGCTGGTCACTTCCAGCTGAAAATACTGAGGAAGGTTCTGCCTCCGATTCCTGCCCCTCTGCGCCCTCCGGTTGTAGCAGCCATGGCCATATTGCGCCTAGTTTATTGCAACTCTCTGTACCTGGCCCAACCTAAGGGTGTGATTAAGCAGTTGCAAAATCTGTCCCCACAGGTAGCCACTGGCACACCCTCTGGAGCCCATATCTCTCCTATGCTTCGAACCCTCCATTGGCTCCCGGTGGCTCAGCGGGTGGAGTTCAAGGCTCTATAGTTCATCGCGCCCTCCACAATCAGGGTGCGGAATATATCCAAGCCAAGTTTACCCGCAACCTCCCTACCCGTAAACTTCGTTCAGCTACTGCTGAACAACTTGTTGTGCCAAGATACAAACGGTGTCAGGTTGGCAGTCAGGTTTTCTATGTTGCGGCGGCAGCTCTGTGGATCAACCTTCCATGCGCTATTAAGAACATTTCTAACTATTTGATAGTTGCAACTTTGTTCCCTTAAGGAGAAAAGCATTAATTTCTACCATGGGTGTTTTGGTCTGGTTATGGGGTTGGCAATTCCGGGGGCCAGGAATAGTAGTACGATGGGCATTGCTGTTTTGTGGGTGTGGCAATGCTTCTGTGACTGCCCCATGCTTAATCGTGGGGCCCCATTGCGGGTGGTCTGCAGATCCCAAGTATACTTCCTCCAGGTCTGGTATCCACTAGTTCAGGTTGGAACCCAACCCCTTTGACCACACTATTCAGTCACCAAGGTTAGACAGGGGACTTGGTCACATGCCCTACTGCCGTCACTGGTTGCAGATCCCCAATTGTCATGCTCTTCTACATTCTGCCCTTTCTCCATTGCTTGCTCTCTTTCACCAGTCACTCATTCTCCTCACTTACCTTCTAAACTATATTCAATGTGTGTCCATCTCCCCCTTTATCCCACTCAGCAGTTTACCTTTAGTTCTCTATCCTTTCTTTAAACTATCTTCTTCTGATACCTCGTTTCCATGTTTCATTCTTTCATTCAATTGCTCACTTCTGTCCTCCTTTTTCTCCACCTCCATTTCTCCTCTATACTGCTCTCCCTTTTTAAGTACGATTATCTCTATCTTGACTCCACTCTCTCCACCCTCCTTTTTGTTCCTGTTCCTTTGATTCTACTGATGGGAACAAGCTACACTGAGAGGCAGGCTTGAACCAGAAGGTCCTCGAGTCAGCACTTTTGATAGAGAAGTACCACCATGCAACCCCATAGAGGGTTCCTGGAGCCCAGTCTGCTGACAAATGCAGATGACTGCTTGAGCAAATGGTGTACACAAATGGCTAATGAAACAGGCTAATAAACCCACAATCGGGTACACACATAGCTAATGAAACAGGCTAATAAACCCACAAATCTTGCAGCCAGAATTCCCTAGTTCATGAGTCATTTGAAACACCCCGATGATCACAACCCTTGGATATTCTTGGAGCCCCTTCCTCCTCGTAATAAACTGCTCTGATAGTCAGGCCCTTGATGTGCCAAGAATATATATTCCAGTGCATGGGATGGAATCCTATCACTGGTCCTCCCTCACCGGTGATGACTCCTGTGACCAATTCTGTTAGACTGGAGGCTACTGCTCTGTCAAACCTGAAGCATCTGAAAGTTCTACTTAGAAAAGCCAGGCATCCTGTGCCCAGATGTGCAGGACAAGGGGGAAGAAGGGAGTAAGCCAGACCACTTGACGGGTTGCTGGGTAAAACCAGCATAGTTTTCTGACACAGTTGTGGCCTAAAGGTGCTTCATTGAGAGACAGTGGACGGAGGACAGTTACCCCACACTTTTGGTGTCCAGCACGCTGGTATCCAGGCTTTACCCAAATAAATACTAAGTGTATGTAGAGCCTAATCTCTACAACCTACATGTTGGTGAACCCAACTGGGGACACCCCACTGCTCTGAATAGACCATAGCACCCTTTACAGCTTAGCTCTATGACACACCATCCTGGAGCCATGTGAACCATGCAAGCGTCCCTATGACATTGAAGCCTTCCTGATATTGAACGAACATCATGGCATGCCTGCCAGTGGGCGCGGGTGATGGAGGCCCGAAGTTCACCAGCACATCAGGAAGGCTAAGAACACCACATTGTGGTGTCCTGATGGCCCAGATTCCAGCCTGGACCTACGTGGACACCTCCTACCTCATCAGTCACCTTTGTTGTGGACTCTCTGATCCAGTTCAGCACAGTATAGGCCAGCCCAGGTGGCCTCTTAATTCTGCACCACAGAGATTGTGTGCACCCGAGAAACCATTGCGCAAAAAGGTACTGTGGACCTCAGCTCCCTGTGCTAAAAACCCTTCACTGGCCCCCGGTTACATCGCAAATTAAATTTAAATCCCTGTGCAACATCAACAAGGCTGTCTGGGGCCTGGGACCATGCTATCTGCAGCTTTCTCTTACTAAATGCTCTCCCTCTACGGTCCTCTGGCACCAACTCTCTATGTGTAAAGCGTTTTTGCCGATCACTTTCTTCAGCTGGCTCGCTGTTGTGGAACAGCCTCCCCCTTCTTGAGTAGGACCTCCTCAAATTCCAGAAACTCCTTAAGACTTTCCTCTTCACCTCCTCCTTCCCTTCGCCCCTCCTCTGCTAATCTCACAGTCGCTGTGCTTGGTGGCCAGGGCCCTTGTGTATCCCTCGGGGACCTGGCCTCCCATACCCAGTCATCCCAGCCTCTGCCTACCTCTCACCACTTGCCTTGGCAACCACCGGCCTCATTTCTGTAGGCTTGCACTTTCTACTCAGTAGCACTTACCATACTATGCACTTCATCTGCTGCTCATCCACGAGCATGGACATCCCAGCACTTACTCCTACCCCCCTACTCCATCTCCCCTCTTCTCGCTGCACTTGCACGTTCTGAATACTGACAAGGCATAGTAGGTCCGTCTTTATCTTTCACTGTATTCATTGTTTTTTCAATCTCATGATACCTCCCTGTGGGTGCTTTGAAACAGAATTGACTTACTGTATAAGCACCTAACAAATGCACAATGAATAAAAGTAAGGGGGCCCCTGCCATATGAGTGGGACAAAAAGGTGTGCCACAAAGGTTGGGAGGGATAAACACCCTTGCCCCCCCCTAAAATTACACCCACGGCAACCTATGAAAAGTGTACTCTTTGCGGTACGGTTGACTTCAATTAATTAAACACATTGGGGCTCATGTTGGTCAGCGGCGCAATGGGATTGAAAGGCGTAAAAGCCTTGAGTAAGGCTTTAACGCCTTTCAATCAAGTCATGGCATATTTTCATGCATTTGTATGGTCGAGAGCAGGGGCAGAACGCAACTTGCATTTCCGTCTCCTCCCTTGCTTTCCACCATACAAACGCTCCTGCATTTGCGCCAGCATGAATTTGACCGCCCGATTAAATGCTGGAGATGCCTATGGGGTCGGACTGCTTCATGCATAAAGCAGGCAGACCCCATAGGGATCCATTGTAAACGCTGCCTTCCCTCCGAGCAGTTAAAATTGTAAACACTGCTTATCATGCGAGCATGGCAAACGGTGCTCACAATTTAAAGTAAATACAGCCTGGCATATGATCATGGCAGGCAGCGTTTACTCACTTTGCACAGCGGAGGGCAAAAAGAAGCACACACGTGTACGCTGCCTTTTGCACCCGGCCGTGCAAATGTTTACAATTTGGCAGCGGGTAGCCACACAAGAGCATGTCAACACGTAACGGCTCCCAGCCATATTTCATTAAAATGAGCTCTATTGAGTAAAAGGTACGCAAAATAAAAAAAAAACATAAGGTACTAAGGAGTAGGAGGGCAAAGCATGGTAGTATAGTATTGGTGGCCGGAAAAAACCCCATCAGGCTGAGGGAGAAAAGTACCTGCCAAATTCAACTGACTTTATTCATCCTTCCTCGGAAGTTGCCAAACGTTATGCAAGAGGTACTTAATGGAGGCTTTTGACTGCCTCCTTTTGTAAGCAGCTCGATAGGGTGTTGTATGAGCTAATGTCTAACATGTTAACCCCCTAGTGACTCTCACAGTCTGTCCCTTACACTCCCACCCCCTTCAGCTCATTTATTGCTACGAATCTTCTCTCCTCTGTACCCTTGCCTTTACATCTCCAGCTGTGCCCTCCCTCATCGATCTCGTCTGCCGTCACCAGCCCACTCTCTCTTGTCCTCTTTCTTTGCCCAGTGTCCGCTTATCTTTTCCTTCCTCCTTAGCACCCTCCAGCTGTTTTCCAAGCACTCCATTTTCTGCTCTCACTTATGGTGTTTTTATTTGAATCTAGGTGACACGTGTAGGATCAAGGCCTAAGAGGACATTTTCGGAATCAAGAATAGCTGCAGGACACAAGGCAGAGGACGACGACCCCCAGCACAGACTGTCGCCGATATTCTTCTCAAAGCCATACCTGTATAGGTTATTTATTAGCTTTACTTATAGAAAGCAGATGCACATGGACAAAGCGTTTGACTCGGAAGAGCTCTTCATCAGGACATTGGTGTGTCAACACCGAGTGCTTACCTCAGGGTGTGGGCTGACGCATGCAATGTGAATGCCCACGGGACTAGAGAAATGTGTCTTGGGGCCCTCGCAGACCGGGATGTTAATGCATGTAGGGACCCACTATAAAGTGTTGCGCCCTACCAAAGTCAAAAAGTGTTAGTGCATCTCAGGGTCACTTTGCGGGGGTCCTTATTACAGGATGTTCAATGTGTCAGGGCCCACATTCCAGGGTGTTTGCCTGTGGGCCTGTATTAGAGGAATTATAATTCCCTTAGGGGCACACAGCATTTAATGTAGAACACTCACAGAACACATTTAATCTCTTGTGTGTGGGAGGTTACAGTCTGAGGTCTAAACATCATAGGATCTTTATCTCAGGGTCTCGCATTACATGAAATCGATGACTCGAAGTTCCTTAGCATGGGATATTAACATCTCAGGATAGGAAAGCACATGGTTTTCACTTCCGTAGGATCCACAAGACATTCAAAGGAGCACCAACACAGGATATGTCAGTTTCATACCTCAGGGTATACTTAACGAGGAGTTTGAGGACTCAGGATGCTAAACGGTCTGGCCTCCAGAGCAGAAAATATTCAATGCAGCAAGACTGTGCAGCACTGGACATTTAATGTCCCAGAGATCCTTTAATATCTTGGGGCCCTTCAGCACAGGGCATTTGCTGTTTCACAGCACCACAACACAAAGCATTTGAGGTCTCAGATATCTAGAGCATAGGGCATTCAATGTTTTAGGGCCCACAACACAGGGCATTCAGTTGTTCAGCGCTCTTCAGCACAGGGCATTAAATGCCACCGGTCCCATCCCTATAGGCATGTACTGTCTCTCAATCACACAACAAAGCACAGCATGCTATATCCTAGTGTCCAAAAAATGTACTGTTAAGGCTTCGGTTTTGTTCTTCGGTTTTGAACGTGCAAGACAATCAAATTCAACCTGGCACCTCTCTGAACCACTGACTTATATCCTTTGTCACTTACACCAAAACTTTAAATCATGGGAGTACTTAAATTTGCATATTTTCCAGCATTGAATTCCAAGATTACTGCTCTCCAAAACAAGCTAAAGTGAAGATTTCCATCCAACAAGCAAATCCTCTTTGAGGGCTCACCCTTCACTCGTAGACTCTGGCCTAAATTTGGAAGAGCCTGCCAACAAGTTGGAAAACAAAAGGCTACTTTTTAAATTATACTTCTACCATTTAAAATTGTGCTAATCGAAGCAAATTGCACCAGAGCTACCAAAGGAGACAAAATTGATTGAGATTGTGTCCATTTTTTGCAATCTACCAGAAAAGAAACTCCTCGGTCCTGAAAGCTTGAAACGCTGCAGTGACAGGGCTCGCCCAGTTGGCGAGGGTCTCCCTCATTCTCAACGAATGATCACCATCTTACAGTAGAGCACAGGCTCAAATTCAAAACTGCGACAAACCTACTTAAATTAATCCACCGCTCACTACAAACATCTGAAGAAAATAAATCTTTACATCTACAAATGCACTTCACTTTTCAAGCAAAGATGGAAATCCCCTTTTCATGTAACATATGTGCGTATGTACAGAGGTTTCTTGCACAGCGCTTCATACCACCTTGAGGTCTTTTCGAAACACTAAGGGAGAGAAGGATGGGTGGGGCGGGTGGAATAAGTGAGAGGAAAGGAAGGAGAGAAGGGAGTAGGGGTTTCATAGAAATGGTTGAAATCCACAGTAAATGGGGAAAGTGTTTAGATCCCTCCTAAATGTGGTTCTTTTAACACCAATTCATCTACACCTAACATTCAAATTAATACATTCAAATAATGACTAAAGCAAATGGAACGTCTTGCACGCACACCCCCTTCCCCTTCTAAAAAAGTTTTTAAAAGCCATAGGATACCAGTAAAAGTAACATTCTAATGCTGTGCTTTTGGTTACCATAGCACAATGTCAGCACGTCCCATGGCCACTACTTTTATAAGATTGCAAAACAAAATAATACAGTCACCCACTTGCACTAGAGTATAGATGGTCAAATTAGTTACCCACATTTTGAACCAGATGCTGTAAGAGAAGAAAACATGGGGGCTTTTTTGTATTCATGGGGCCTGGGTTCTTCTTTGTAGTGGCCATTTTCAGGCCAAACCCTTTTATGCTTGAACAGTGTTTTAGTCGATTCGAGGGCACGCTCCTGTTTTAGTGGTATGGTAGCCATGCTGAGAGCAGGTACTGATAAACACAAAGGCTGTTATTACAGCCATCTTGATGCACACATCCATGCTTCGGATTTTATTGTACCCACCAGCCTGTGGCAGGTGGATACAAAGAGGTTCCTGTGCAAGGTCTGGCCACTTGAACGTGTGTGTGTGTCTCAGAAAGTGAACCTGGGGTCCTAGGCTACCCAACCCTCTTGCAGAGAAAGCATGTACTTGTCCTCACAGTTTGACACTCCTTTGCAGGGCAACAGAACTCTGGTAGCGAAATGCGTCCCAAAGAATCACAATGGCATAGTAAGGCACTCCGTAAGTGTCGTAAGACCACTCCAAGTCCCGGCAATCTTTTCCAGTGACTGATTTCGCAATTTTTGTCTCACCAGGAGCTGGCTTCCCAATCACCATGTTGGAAGCTGTGGATGGACAAGCTTCCCAACTATATGAAGGATCTCTGCAAAGCACTGGCTGGTGACAATTTCTTCTTAAAACTGTCCAACATCTGCATGGAGGATGGCTAGAATGCAGCAATCTGCTAATATTTTGATCTCCAGGTGAATACTGGTTACAACATTTTACAACGTGACAAGCCAAGACGCTCTGGACAAAACAGTCAATGGATTCCATGTAAGGCTAGAGGACCTGGTAAACGCCTACATGTCTGCTTACCCAGACAGGGAGGTTAGTGTGCAAATTATTCAGGGTTAGAAATCGGCAAATTCGAGGCACCTGATCCTAAGGGGGACTTGGAATGTCGCTAATAAATTATAGAAGTCGTGAGGTTGCACAAACTCTTGTGCAAGAGTTGCAAACATGTTGGCTATACTGACTGGTACGTACGGAACAGCAACCAGATGCCACAGTGGATCATTTTCTATCAACAGAGCTTGCTGAAGGACATGCTAAGGAAAAAGTGTCTCCAAGTGGGTACTGTGGTGGCAGGATGAACTCCAACCATGGAATGTGGCAGGCAGTAAAGCAGATGATTCAGCTCGTCCTCGGATTCAGAATGCAAGGTGCCCATTCAAGGGCTGAAGGCATTGATTGGCACAGCCAAATCAGTTAATGAATGCTGAATGACAAGCTGAAGTTTAAGCACTGACACAAAGGCTGTAATGATTTATGCACAGGGTAGCTTGTCCTGTATAATGCCTCGAGGGCTATGTGCTCCAGGGGCATTACCCGACTAGTAATACCCCCCTCCTCAAGTTCTACGGATTAAGTGGGCCCCTGCACACAACTTCTTAATTGCAGCAGGTCACAAAGGACATGTTGTTTATGTCCCATGTCCTCGTAGCCCAATTTGTTAAATGCCGTTCACCCCCATAGTAAAGTCATTAACATCAGCGGACCTCAAAGCAGCAGGAAATGATGGCTCAAGGGCCCTCGAAGCATAGGATTTTCACATCTGAGTGTACAGTTGTTTGAAGTCTCAGGGTCTTAAAGGACAACATTTAAAAACATCCCAGTGTCATTAAATCACTAATTTCTCTCAGGGACTCAATGCCCTGAAGGCTCAGCTTTTCAGATATTAAAGAACATAGGATATTGCACGCCCTCTGAACTCCCCAACATACAGCACTTTCAGGCATCAACAAACAGATTATCTCTTCTTTTTAAAGCACATGGCCATCCTCTCGGCACTCCAAGGTGGGGGACATTCAAGTGTTTTAAGAATAGGGCGTTACAGCCTGAGCTGGGCTATAATCTGGGCAATTCAGTAAACCAAATGGCATTATATCCTTATTTGCCCTAATCTACACATGGCAGGAAAATATAGCGCATGAAGACCTCAGCATAGAGAGTTATGACCCTCAACAGTCTTGCAACTTTCAATCTTAGTGATAAATCGCAAAATAATCCTGAAATGGGCATGCAGAGTAGAATCCCACACATTCACTCAAATGTCCTGTACCGCAGAACATTAGTCTCTCCAGGCCGGTCAGCATGGAATGGTGCAGCCTCACAAGAACTGACTGCTAAGCCTAATAAGGTTATACAGCACCGGAAGCTACAGTACCAAAGCCCCATGGCACGGATGGTTCAAGACATTGCCAAACGAAATGTTACAGCCTCATGCGATCTGGAGCATGGAATGGTACAGCCTACCATTGACCACAATAACCAGGATGTTCAACTGAACATGGCTCTGCATAGGTATTGCTTCCTTTTCGAAATCCTGAGTAAGTATGGAATGGTACAGCCTGCTAGGATTTGCAATACAAAGGATGTGCAGCCTAACAATGCCCTAGAGGATATGATGTTACTTCCTTTGGAGGCCCTGCAGCATGGAATGGAGCTGTATTTTTGAGGACACTGAAGAACAGGGCACTTCAGCCCAGGACATTACAATCCCTCAGGGCACTTGTGCAAAGAGCATTACAACCTCTCTGGGAAATTAAGGACGAGGAATGACAGCCTCTCATTGCTGCAGCTTGGGAAGAGGGGGGGGGGGTCGGGTACTGTGGGGGCTTGTGTGTCTGGGCAGGTGTCGAGGTCAGGGTCTTGCATGTCCTGTGGTACAGGAGAATATGCTGCATAGGCTTGGCTGTTGCCTTAGAATAAATCAAGGTACCACTTACCCATTCTAGCAGTAGTTCTTCCACTATGCCCATCACCACACACAACCTCTGTGTGATTAAAATCGAAGAGGGACTATACTTTTTAATCTTAGTTTCTGTTCGATTTAACCCTGTGCTGACGCAACTGCATCAACATCAAAACGTAGCAGACGAGGTTGGTGCAAACATGGTCTAGTACCATACGGCACTAATCAAAATGAGCCCCCTTTGGGGGGAGAAGTGGGATTGGCACTTTGTAGACTTAAGCTCAGGGAAGGGTAAGAAGTCACTCGGTAAGCGCTGGAAGCTTGTAACTGAAGAGTGAACACTACCCAGCAAAACGACTGTGGACCTGCCAATAAAATACTTAGTTTCTCGAGTTTTAGTTTTATCTGCACACGTTGGATAACACTTGGTGGTTGGATTTCTGTTATATACATGTGGAATGTGTTTATGTATGCCGAGTAGGTGTGGGTGAAACTTCTCATATTTGTGCAACGCCTAAAAGTTGTGCTTTGTGTTTCAAGAAAAACGTTCGTAAAAATGTATTTATTTATTGTGTGTTGGATTCATGAAAGTATTCCGAAAATTCCAACATAAGGCAACCAAAATATGTCCAACTATACAAAACATTCTCTTTCAACAAGCTTTTATGAAATCATCAGCGTGTGGTAATCCAGCGTGGTGGGAAATATTGCAATAGCAAGCAGAACAATACTTTTTCCATAACATATGCCTGGTTGGAATCCAGCATATCCATGCAATAGCAGCTCGCATATCCATGCAATAGCAGCTCCTTCTGCAGAAGTAGCTCCTGCTCCTTGGTGATGCTCTATACCAAGAAGTTACTTGAGCTCCTGCTGATCAATACTTTATTTCCACCCCTGCAGTATGACAGTGAGTTAGAGGAAAAGTCCTTACTTCTCATGAACCTATGCCTGCCAAGCGTGGCCTGGAGTACTCCTGAAGTTCCAAACAGGTCTACCATACCACATCAGAATGGCATTCAATGTCGGTTTCCCATATGTGGAGACTAGCAGGATTTGGTTAGTGTCCAAGCGGTTAAGCAAGTCAGTCACTCGACTATTTTACAATGAGGTAGGCTGTAAGGTGAATGGTGCCTGGGGTGACTGGTACAGTGCGGACCACAGTTCTGGCATTGTGTTTCTTCCATCCCGTCCCCCAATGTGGGTTGGGCAATACTCATCAAACAGAGTCCAGCCTCTCCGCAGGTAAGAGAGTTGGAGTTACCTAGATGTAGGTGCATCTGCGAACAATCCCTTGCAGCCCCTTAGAGATTTACTTCTTTGGACTTACCTAATATAAAACGTACGGCACAGCTGCAAGTTTCAAAACCAGGTGAACGTGTGACAGACTTACACTGTGTAAAGAATGCAAATGCACAGACAACCACGCTGTGGTGTTTCTACACACTTTATAACAAATTGTCACTCAATGTAAACCTTGTTCGCCTAATACAGGCGCACTCTCCTCGACCCAACCACACAGCCCAGCCCATACTCCAATAGGATTATCGCTTTGGAGTAGAGACTCAAGTCCCCAATATAAATACAATCTCCACATATCTCAACGAATATGGCTTATCCACTGCAACTCTGCGGCCACTAAGTGATGGAGGGATGAGGTAATGTCAACAGGTATTCACATGTATGAGGATGACCGGGAAGGGGGGACTGAGTAGCAGCAGTCGGGAAAAATAGGCTAGATGCCCAAGAACAAGCCGACACGGTGATCAAGAAATGCCATTGATCTGAAAGGTGCCCCAAATAGCTCCTAGAGTTTGAAAAGCTAACAGGATCTTAAGATCAGTTTCCTGCCATTTTCTTCACAAGCGCCTTCCACTCCGCTCTCTTTTGGGTAATGTAGGGTGGGGTAAGGATCTGCAGCAATGGCTTGTGTCGCCCTCTCAGGTACTCCTCACAGAGGGCCTCAGTAATGCAGATTACATACATTCCACAGTCGTAGCTATTCTGCTGAGCTGGGGCCTCCTCCTCCACGAAGGTCCCATCACCCAAGAAGCGCTCCAACTTCGCTGCCACCTGTCTGGCATGCACAGAGTTGTTCCCGCTATACGAGTCATAATGCACAAAGCAACCATTGTCCCTCAAGTACACCAGAAGGCTCCAATGTGTTCCACCCGCTGTCTCGTTGGAGTTGTCATTGATAGCCAAAAGTACCAGCCTCTTTTGCGGAAGAGCCAGCGGCTCCAAAAACATTGTCACCTCCTCTGCGCTACTTGCAAACTTGATAAACTGAACCACCTCTGGGCTGACAAAGCACACCTGCTCAGCGCAGTCTCTGAACTGTTCACTGGCAAAATACTCGTAGGCAAAGCCAATCACGCGGTCATTGAGCCAATTGGGCGGGTCTAGCAGGGAGACGTCAGACTGGCGTAGCAAACTGTCAACGTAACTGAGGACAACCGGATCCATCATCAGGTAGGAGTGAAAAAGCTAAGAAGAAAAGTGCAGAAAAACACATTACATTAATGATTTTGAGAAACAATTGTAATAGCAAAGCACCCGTGGAAAAAAAAGGGAACAACAAAGTAACACACTTTTTTTTCTTTACCATCGAAGGATTTGTTTTGTGGGAGGTGAGCATGAGAAATCTACTGTAACAAAGGTGTAACTGAGCGTATCACGGTAACCCACCATCCAAAACAAAATGAACCTTTATTACTGGTTTGTTTTAAAACCATATATAGAGAAAGCGTGCTGCCTTGCAGCTGCTTCAGAGTCCAATGAGACACGGCAGCATGCTGCAAAGACAGGAAATGGCACAGTTTAGACAGCAGCACCAAAAAGAAAAGTATCAGTGCGCCACCAGTACTGTTATGGGCCCATTATAAGTCCGTTGGCACTGAAAGCGCTATCATATAGACAGCATCATTTGCGTTCCTGAAGACAGTCAAGTGGGGTGGCATTGGATATGTAATTTCCCAAATGATTCCCCTGTCCTGCACCTGCTCTACCAGCATCCCTCCTTGCCATCAGAGTATCCTTTTGGGGTTCCACTTCTTGAAAAGACAAGACCCAATATTGCCAGTGCTGCGCTCTTTGCATCATCTGCATTAACTATTCCAACCAAAACACCCTCTCTCAACTGCAGTGAAACCGTTGCCTTTAAAGTGGGCGGCAGGTGAACCCTGAATGCGTTCCAAAGGGACTAGGAATGTTGGTAGACTGCTTTTGAAAGTGAAGGCTATTGAAGCCTCTGTGAAGCAGCAAACACTATCCAAAAACTCTTAATACATGAATACATTTGCAAACCTCAATGATCCTCACTAAAGTGGCTTCTTAATGTTTAATATCTATCTTATATATAAAATGTTTTTGTATGTTTCCGTACTCAGCTGATGCAATTTATCATTGTTAGGTAGCACTCTGCTGTCCAAATGGCAAAGTATACCCACTTCAACAATAGCTATAATTTCAAACAAACAGAATGAACTTGGTTCTACACGGTCACCTTCAACTTCCACTATCGCAAACATTAAGAATCATTTCAAGTTACTTCTATCCACCCCCACTTCTCTTCACACAGGGCAAGGCGGTTCAAGTGTCAATGAACAGTTAATTACCGGCTCAACGTTTCAATCTCTAAAAAGAGAAACACTGTAGGCCTCCTCACAAGCTAAAACTGAAAGTAGTCTCTGTAATTCCACTACTACACAATCTTATGCCATCACGGGGATTCCGCAATGGAACAAGGTTGACAATTACGTGTCTACAAAACCACATCATAGAGGCCTGTGTAATCGAAGGAACTTAGATACTGTTCTTATACTGTGCATAACTCACATTCCATCTGATACGTTTAGCCTTTCTAAAGAATCATCAATAAGTCACAGGGCCCTACACCCCCTTCCTGGAAGCGATCAGTGGTAATTCTGATATTTATGAAGGTGGACAGGAATAACCCAGTGAATTACTGACAGATATTGACCTTTAAGATATGCTAAAATGGGAACAGCTAGCAAAGAATATTAACCATAGATCAGACCTATTTTGAATGCACAAGATGTGCGCAGTTGAACCCACAACCCCATTCCTCCTCTCCTCTCTCAACAAGATTTTTCAGTGACAGCAATAAGAAAAGGGGAGGGTGGTCCCAGGATAGCAAGATATCCACTTTTGTGCAGCATGAATTAATGCCACATTGCTGGAGTTATGAATTAGGGACTGATGCTAGGAGATGGATGTCCACTTCCCTAACATGAAAGTTATTAAAGTGACAGGGGCCTGTCCCCGTCATGAGGAGATGGGGACACCTCGAAGCCTGGGATGAGAGGCTTACCAAGGTTTTCACCAGAGCCAGTTCTCCCCCAGCTGTGGGGTGTGGGAGTCAGTAGGGCCCCTGTCTCTACTACCTGCGACTGCCTGTTTGAAATATGTACCACTTTCTCTTGCCCATGCCTTTACTGCACAAGGCTGTCCAGTTTCTTTTTGTTCCCTTAGAACTTCAAGAATTAGCCTGCACAGCGAAGAAAGAACAAGTGAACGGCCTAGAAGACAGTCCTTGGAGAGCTGCTGGGCCTCAGAGCGATACGAACCAAAGATTAGTGGAAACAATACACTATGTGACATCGGTCTGCATGGGGAAGACCTCTTCAGCAACAGTGAGGAAGCAGAGTGTTTTCATGCATGGAAAAGCGATTTCAGCACACGCATCCAAACCCAGATGGGCAATCCTCCTACTTGCAAAGGGTCCGCAGAGCGATCCCCTTGTCAAACCAGCATCTTGCATATGCCAGGAAACCCTCACAAGAACTGGCACATTGAAATTAATTCTGGCTTCCATGGACTAGAGCCGGTGGATGTGTCTAAAAGAAAGGTCAGTGCTTAAGACCCCTTTTATGCTTTTGTTCTCCTGTAACACCTCTCCTGAGGAAAGGAAAGCCAGTGGTTGGCCGAGGGAACCAGGTGGGGGAAGAGAACCGAGGAAAAGGGGAGATAAGAAGGAGCCCAGGAAACAAGGGTCTGTATGGGTGAGGTCAAGGGAGGCTGAAGACCAAGCGGAGGAAAGACAGTGCAGAAGATCGAGGAGAATTGCTGAAGGAGTTTGCAAGGTCCCGTAGTGGTTGGTGGGAGAAAGTGGCGGCTGAGTTTGAGTGTGCATGCAAAGTGGGTGAGTGAAATTAATACAGAGAGCAAATTAAAAAGGTAACTGGAAGAGAGAAAGTAGAGGGACTGTAGGAGTGGAGAGTAGAATTAGAGCGAAGGGCGAAGTAGTAGTCTGTACAGTAGTACAGAGTAAGACACAAGGGTGGAGGTAGGAGACCCAAGCCTGAAAGCAGCGAAACATCAGTGTGGTCATAGAATGACCAGTCCTCAAACCTAAAATGCATGGTTTCTGCGACATCTGCACCACAACAAACTGCACTACACCAGGGTGAGGCGATAGGTGGTTAAGAGAGCACAGTAGGTCCCAGTGTGCAGCAGCAGCACAAATTCTCACCTCCCCTCAACGTCTGCTCCGGGGTAGGTCATCCAGCCACACTTGCCCATTCTCAGTGCAGTTTACTTCAGAGGCACATCAAGCGATAAGCGAATCGGAACAGCGACCTACAGGATCATCTATTTTCAACAATTGATGAGTTTTGTCATGTTTGTCCACAAGACCCATTCGTAGAACGGGTACTTTTGCTAGTTTTTTAACAAAAGTCCTTGGGCTGTCTTCAGGTGCTGGTGTGTTCTTTAATCCATCTCTGATATACAAACCTTCAACAGCACTTTGCACAAACCAGACTCAACTGTAGCATCACATCGGTGGACGAAGGAGGGCGTGGCCTGAGCCGATACAGTAGGACCTAGCTGCGTGGAGCTCTTGCTGAGATCCTGCAACGATCCTTGTAACGGCAGTTACGACACTTACTACTAAGTCCAGAAACACATCCCTGAGCAGAGGAAAGTGGTGCTCGACTTATGACCCCACCCTGGGAGAAAAATCAGAGCTGCGGTATGGCATAAAACAAGAAATTGCAGGAGTCCCCCTGCGCACCAACATGGCGACCACGGCAAGGGACAGGCATTAGCAGCAAAACTACTTACATCTTGCCTGCGACCGCACAAAAGGTCCGCCTCACCCTACGGCCTACCGGCATGTAATAACACAGCACACTCGGGCAGTGCTGATGAGATCCATCTCTGGCACCCACAAGCAATAGGGAGCGGCACAGCGTCTGCAGCCACACCACCTCGATCTACCGCGGAGCATGCAACGCCACCCAACCTCCTTAGCAAGTAACAGGGCATGCAGCTCCTGACAGCCCTGACACTGCAGCCATCACTGGGCTACTGCTCCTGCTGCCAGGATCCGGTCTAACAACTCCTCGTTGTGCGCTAAGTGTGAGTGACCGCCTCGACACCCCAGGGCCTCTTCCAGCATACATTCACGTCTGGCCCTATTAACCATTAGCTTCCACACAGTGCACCCTGCATCTGGGTTGGGCAGACCCATCGGGGCTCACCCATCCATCTTGCTTCACCCCCTCCCACTAGCTGACTAATGCGCATAATCTGCCACTGCGCCCACAGCATCAACAGGGGAACTGCATTAAGCTGCATGTTCCAGAGCCTGGCTCCGGTCCTACAACACAACGTTTCGCGGCGGGCATCGACTACCACCACATTACCCCAGGAATCACAGCCCACACAAACTCGCATGACTCCAATAAAACCCTGGTCCACCACGAAACAAGATCCACAGCTGGGCGAGACTGACCTCGAGTAGTTCATCTATCCTCCAACTCCTACCTTTCATCACTGCGCCCGCCGAGCTGGTCCATTCTACCTGCCATCGCCTAGGATTAGGAAGCATACACGAGGTACCGTGACCACAAGTCAACTTACGAGAACCGCTGGCGCTGATCTTCCTTGAACAAACGGCCAGTGGAGCAGGCAGCTATAACGAGAGCAGATACTGGAATCACTGAGCACAACAGCTCACATGCACAGTAACAAGATCCTATGTGACCCACTACAGAGGTAACAACACACACAATTTGCTGAACTCCTGCAGGCGGTCCTACCCTGAATACCTCGATTGCCTGCGCTCCTGCGACGTGCCTGCACCACAGACTAAGCCTCTGTAGAAAAGCCTACCTGGACTTCCCAGAGAGGTACCCCGCAAATACAGCTGGGCCCCCGGCTGGACGAAAAGACAGCATAACCAATGTTACCCCACCAAACAACGTCACACCATATCACCCACCAAAAACAAGAATATATCCATGACAATGGAATCCTTCATGGTACAAGGAAAAATAGCAACACCACAAAGGCTGAGAGCCTGACTCAACAATCGATTCCTGTGATCCCGCAAAACCCACAAGAAAATCAAGTGCTCGCAGCAAAAGCAGCCTTAAGTACGCCCCCAGAGTCGAGAATAGACATGGTTAAAATTGAATACAGCTCCTTCGACAAGACGCAAGACTAGCCGAGAGGGTCACGTCTGCAGAGAAGTTCTTTTGCAAGAGACAACAGACGCTACTAAGGACCTGGACAAGAGGGTCAAGGAACTTGAGAGACGAAACATCATCCTGGAAATGCATGCAGAGGACAGGTCTCATAGAAACAATGTGAGGGTGCTCAGTATACCGGAGGGAACTGAAGGGCCAGACCCCACCTAGTACATTGAGAAGCTGCTACTCCAGGAGATTGAACCAGGCACGGTTTCTCAAGGGTTTGCTATTGAAAAGGACCACCGATCACTCCAAAAGACCCTCACCCAATTCACACCCACGACCAATGATCGCCAGAATCCTTAACTTTCGTGACAGGGAAGTCATCCTACAACACTCTAGAGAAGGGGGCGAGATAATACGGGGGTAGTTTGAAGATTACTATCTACCCAGACTATACACCAACAGTTCAAAGGACCAGGAACTTGTTCATCCCTACAACAGCAAGACTGAGACAACTAAACCTAAAATACATGCTTGTGTACCCTGCAAGACTCGAAATCCTCTACAAAAGGCAAAGCACAATTCTCAGAGAGCCCAGACGTGGCTGCCATGTGGATGGACCACAACGACCTGTCTAGCAAAAGCGACTTGCATCCATGACAAAAGAGATGAAAAAAGGCTAACCACAAAAACAGGGGGATTTGGGCCTCAGATCTCAATATGGGCGCTAACTATACAAGGTAACGATTGTCACCAAATGCATGAGATACACCCAACTCCTCGGCTAAGACTACACAGGGCAACCTACCACCGGCGGGGGCGGAGCCCAGCTACTCATGGTTGGTCTTCACCACTTGCCCCCGAGTTACTAAAGGTCTCCAGCACGTTGCTGGACACTACGCCTGGTGCACAATGTCCAGACCAACCCTTGTAGGTACCAGATTGCCTAACAACCTGACATTGTTGGGCACCCTGTTCAAGTTCTGGATTTCTTTTTGTTGTTTATCCATACAAAACGACTCTTGGGAGTTCCTGTCTGGCGGGAGAGCGTTTAAATTGCTGATCTGGGGTCTCTCTAATGTATATGTTGGCACAGGGACTCTGGCAGGTTCCGTATCACACTGTTGAAGGGCTTTTGAACACAGGACAGCTGTGCTACTCCTAGGGAACAGGGATACAGGCCACGGGGCGGGGGGTGGGGTGGGGGGTGGGGGCAGGACACAGTGCAATGTTCACTGCCAGAAGAAGAATGACCTGGAATGTGCAAGGCCATTGATCCTACCTCCACAGAAACAATGTGAAATCCTATATTAAACGCAAAAAGATATCCATAGTGGGATGTGGGGGGGTTTCGGTGCCACCTATTCTAAGTTTGCCAGGGGAGTTCTTACCTGGATTGACGGCACGCCACCCTTCCAATTATTAGATATAGAAAGCGACAGGGAGGGGAGGTACCCGATTGTCAGAGGATATCACGAACATAGGGAGGTCTGCATTGTAAACTCATACTTTCCGAACCACAAGATGCCGGCGCAAGCACATACTCTAAGTAAACTAGTAACGGCATGGAATGATGGCCTGTACTAGACCGATCATCCACTCTAAACAACAACCCCCCCCCCAAGGCCTCTGCCACACTGAACACAATGCTAACAGACCTCGACTTACGATGTCAGGAGTGAAATACACCCAGACACAAGGGGTTACTCCTACTACTCTCCCCGCCACAAGCTGTACATGCGAAACTACTATTTCTTTGTGGGGCCAATACATCTTCCAGAACTCATGAGCGCGGAATACATGGGCCGCACAATATCGGACCACTGCCTCCCCACCCCCCCGTGATGATTGAGTGGTGCCTCGCGTACCCTAGACCTCCTATCCCGACATTGTGACATTGTGACTACCTGTCTGGGAACTAAATGAGGTAGCTTTCAGAAAGTCACCATCATACTTCCTAACCAACTTCCTCGAGAACAACGTGGGTAGTGTGAGCAGTTGAGGCACCATATGGGAAGCCATGAAGGTAGTGACCAGAGGTGAGGTCATAGCTAGGGCTGGGGGTATCCGTTGGGTACTACGTGAGACCTTGGAGTTCACAGAAGATTAAATTAAAATGCTAGAGACCCAACACCCCGGCTTACAGTCCACTGAAGAAAAACTGATAGAGGCACGATCTAGGTGCCACGATACCTGGAGAAATGGTCCAAATTCGATTACACTGTCCAGACTGCCCTGGCACAAACGGGGAAGGGATAACCACGGGAGATTGCTATCATAGCTGTGCAAACGTGAGCACCCCAGACCACTCCCATGGAGATCCCAACTGGCGATCAACAAGATCTTTACCTCCTTCTATACAACTGTACAAGCACTATACTCCAGTTCCCCAAAAAGACCTGGACGAGGTGTTATCCCAGCTACGCCTCCCAAAGCTTTTGGACAGTGAACGAGCTTCCCTGGGCCTACCCATTTCGGTCGAGGAATTGAACAAAGCTATCGCTTCCTTACCTACCGGAAAGATCCCAGGCAAAGATGGATTCCCCTCGGAATTATATAAGCCTTACACTGCTACCCTGACCCCAACACTTCTAAAAGGTTTTACGGAAGCTTATGACACAGGCTTGCTCCCAGCTGGCATGAGGGAGACCCTATTGATACCCATTCTCAAACCTGGGAAACCAGCAGACATGTGTGATTCATACTGACCTCTGGCAATGCTAAACTGCGACATTAAGATACCGAAAACAGTACTAGCTAGACGCCTCAGCACAGTTATCACAACACTGGTACACACAGATCAGACAAGATAGGTCCACGGGCGTAGTAGGCCCTGAACCTCAGAAGACTCCAGCACATCATCACCCAGACACACACTTGCAAAGAACAGTGTGTGGTGGCATCCCAAGACGCCCCTAAGGCATTTGACTCAGTCTTACGGGAGTGGCTGCTCACATAATTGGCAAATTTTGGACTGGGCCCGAAATTAATTCACTGGGTCAAACTTCTGTAGGCCTCCCCAATGGCTAGACTAAAGTAGGGCAGGCAGATATCCGAAAAGTGGAATATTCAACGTGGTAGCCGTCAAGGCTGCCCACTTTCGCCTATTCTATACATACTAGCTATTGAAACCATAGCAGCATATCTACACCAAGAATATTTAGAGGCAGGCATAATCATAGGTAGCTCTAAGCACCTAATATCGCTATACGCGGACAGCGCTTTACTTTACCTTTGTGAACCACGACACAACCTACCAATTTATCCTAGATGTGCATGATAGATTTGCGGAATTATCCGAGATCCCGTTCAATAGACATAAATTCTGCCTTTTCCCACTGGCTGGTCTCCGAGAAGCGGTCTCGTCTGCCTTACCCAATTTGGGACTCCCTTGGGAGACTGAATCGTTCAGAAGATACCTAGGTATCCGGATCACGCACACACACCCCAAGAAACACACAACTGCAACACGCTCAGGGTACTGGGAGGTCTGGAGAAGTCTACGTCCTTCTGGTCAAGACTCCCACTATCGGGTAGAATTGCCATTATCAAAAGGATAGTGCTCCTAAGATTTCTTTATGGCTTCACGAATGTCCACCATTACATAGAAGCAGCCCTTATTCACTGTCTGGACTCGATAATTAGAGATTTTGTGTGGGTTGCTGGCCGCCACAGACTGGCATTCAACGTGTTGCAACTACCTTACAAAGATAGACGGATACAGTTACCTAATCTCAAACTTTATTACCTCGCCGCCCAATGAAGTTTTGTCACGAAATGGCTGGCGGAACCTCCCACATCAGAAAAACAGCTGCTGCAGCAACTAGTGTCGCCAGCCAGATTAAGTGAAATCCTGTGGCTCCCAGCGGGCTGCGTGAACACAATCCCAATGTTGGTTAGAATGGGTAGGCAGATATGGCACAGGACAATGAAGATCTAAAAATACACAGTCCATACTCGCCTAATGTTCCGATGATCACAGATGTCTGCTCTGTTTGTGCATACATGGGAGCTGCCATACTCTGTGAGGAATGGGGGGGCTACACATTGGGAGTTTATGTACGAGGGTAGTCAGTTTAAAGATATTGATCAGGCCTACTGAAGGGCCAATTCTTGCAATACATTTCTGGCCCTGATGAACTTACTGGAGGATGGCTGGAGACCAGTGACCAGACTATATAGTTTCCTAATAGAAGGAATTAGCGTCAGAGACCCCAAACAAACTAAAATGGGAGGTGGACCTGGGTTCTGTTATCACTGACCCGGAGTGGGAACAAGCACTTGACTCCTGTTTGTTTATTTATTTGTATTGCGCAAGACCCGAGGGTATCAGGGCACAGGAGGTACAAGGAAGTACACAGCTTAGGGCACAGAAATAAATTATGCATGGCAAATATGGAACAAAGTCAGGCAAAAGGTAGCAATTACACGTTACATTTTAAATAAGTATCCCAAACTGCACCAAATGAAGTGCTACACCGCACGTATATGAGCCCCAAAGGGGTAGCTAAATTTAACAAAGAAGCTTCATCCTGGTGCCCCCGATGCCACCAAGAGGAGGCAGACTGTATACATGTGTTTTGGAACTGCATTAAAGTACAGGCCTTTTGGTACCAAGTTGAACAGGCTTGTCGGGCGGCGGGAATTGTTAGGTACTCCTGGAACTCGCTGGATTGCCTGCTGGGAGCTTACCCAAGACAAAGTAAACAAACATATTGTTAGATTTATGAACCTGGCATGTATACTTGCGAAAAGGCAAATGGCTATGCTATGGAAATCGCCTAAAAGGTCCCCAGTACAAACGCTGGCTACACAACCTTGAAATCTGGAGTGAAGCAGAGACGTGGGCCTGGGCAAAATCAGCATTGACACAGGATGACCGCCTCGCTGTCACCTTAGAGGCCTGGAAAGCATTGGTGGATGCCATGTTCCATTCATCAGACAAACCGCCATGAAATAAACAACGCCACAAAACAAAATATCCGAGATTCCTATCCTAGGAACACTCTGCTGGGGGACCCCTGCCTGTAAATAGCATATCATTAAGCTCGGGCGAAAATCCTGCCCTTTTAGACCGAGCACTACCATTTGAATGCATTGTCCCTCAAAAACTAGTTATTAGCCCCCGTGACAGATGCCCAATTGTGAGAAACCTGAGGGTATTCCCACTCATACTCCCCCTGGATACTCTTCTCAGGTGGCCAGGGAAAGGCCATCGCTCTTGGATCCTGACCTGGAGCCAGAGAAGCGAGGGAGGATCACCTGGGTGGTTGGTCCTTGTGGTTTGGGCATCTTGTGCCTGCAGGCAAGACATTGTATCCCACTTTCCCTTTTAAAGACCAACCTAACCCTTCAACGACCCTCATAGGTAAGACCGCTCTCCTCCCCCCCTCAATATTTCTTACCTCTGATAGTACTGAGACGAGGAAGAGGCAATTAGGTGTGATGAACACTAACACCTCATTTCACCACTCTAGTACTGGGACGAAGATGTCTATAGATTGTTTCGTAGGTCAGGCATGTCCTTGTAATTATGGTCAGTCAAGCCCAATTGAAAATCCACATCTGCAACCTGTCAAAGGGTTGCAGGTGTATAAAGGGAGACCAGAATTGCAGTAGAATGAGTCACAGGGTGGCCTGGTTGGCAGAGACAGCAGGGGACCCGTGTCGCGAGGAGGCAGCCATGGTAGGACCAGAGAGAAACCAGCCCACCGGCCGAGATCCAAAAGGACAAGTGGAGCCCAAGACCTGCTGGGCAGCTACCACAGGCGTGGGAGCCCACATACGAGACAGAAAGCAGCTGGAGCTGCGAACGAGACAGGAGGAAGAAAGGACGCCGTCGTCGTCCAAGCGGAAGCAGCAGGGCCACCGGCATGTGGAGGACGGCATCTGGAATGTGAGCAGGGCTCGCAGAAGCCGGTCCAGTGGTCTACTAGACAGAAGAGGAGACATGGAGCCACCGGAGAGGAATGCACAGACCGGTGAGTGTCAGGAAAGTCACAGCACCAGAGAGCTCCTAGCAGGCTATGCTTAAGCAATCAAGGTCTGCACAGGTTTATTGAATACCAAACTGAATGCAACTTAAAAACATAGCTGAAATATGTTTATTGAACGCCATTTTTAATGAAACTTTGAAACGCAGCCAATTCCCATATATCAAACACCGAAATGAATGAAAACATTGAAACTGAGCTAAAGTAAGCTTTCTGCACACGGAACTGAATAACACTTTTATGGGCAATGTTAACAACGGATGACAACCAAAAGGGAAAGTGCCCATTTTCAAGTAACTTACTGAAGAGAGCACAAAAGGTGGGATAGGGAAAATAAAACCGTGAATTGAACTTAATAAATGGATTCAATATGGCAAAGCCAGAAGCTGGCAAGAAGTGTATATCATGTGGTGATAAAGCCAATAGACTAACCAGGAGAAATCAAAAAAGTTTAAAGTGGCATACAGAGCCAAAAATGGTTTCTGGTTGCACGGCCTGTGATGGGTGGACCGTGCGGTCCGACAACTCCCTAGACCGGTGAGCCCTAAGTGATGAAAGTCAAAAGACAACGAAATAAACCAAGAAGCACTGTGGGTGAACTCATGAGCGAACCAGGGGGGTCAAGTGGACCCATTTTGTGTTGAACATTGAAAGGTTGAAACCAGTGCAAGTGTTACATTGAAATCTTAGGGAAGGGAACCCTGAGATTTGAGGAACCAAAAATACGGTCTTGAGGACAGAGCCTCAAGACCCCCTCTTTTGTGTGAACTGTGTTACATTGAACTTAGGGACCCCGAGAATTGTGGGGAACTGTATTGCCTTGAACTGGGAAAAGGTCATCTTGAGACTTTTGTGGAACCTTCTTAAACTTGGGGAAGGGGAGCTGAAAGGGAAACTAAGAGCTGGAAGAAGCTCAGACCTTTTTGTTGATCATCATTGCTTTCATTATTGACATCCCTACACATTGTTAAGCTTTAGTTGTGACAGCAATGATAGGTTTTGGACACAGAGACTTTTAAGTTGAACTCTTTGACTCAGACTTTCCTTAGTTTCGTTCAGGTAGGAAAATTCCACCCTAGCATAGAGCAAGTTAGGCCTTCAACCATCCTGACATTTAAGTTAATAAAGTTATTTTGTTTGAACTTTAATCTGTTTTGTGTGTCTTGCTTCATGATGCCTTCACAAATGGTGTCAGGGGTGGAATGTGGCTTGAAAAGCTAAGTGCCAGAGCATCAGACCCTTCAGCAGCTAACAAATGTTCTAATCAGGTTTGATATCTGCAGTAGTAGAGATGAAACAATTCCCCCAGGGGAATGGAGACAGATACCCACTGATTTGATGCCAATTCAACCCCCTCGACCCCCCGGATTCATAGATCAGACTAGCAACCAAATCAGGGCTGGCGTGGAGATCTGGAGTTAATGTATTAGCGGGAGTAATAGACTCAGACTTTAGAGGCAACGTTAAGGTATTGCTGCAAAATCACAGAAAAGACCAATTTCAAATCCATCAAGGGGATACAATTGCTCAAGGGGTGCTTGAAAAAGCAATGTTCCCTAGGCAGAAAGAATAATCTGGTAAGGAAAGTACATATAGGGGAACTAAAGGCTTTGGGGTGGCCGATGAAACATTGGATGGCCCGCCCAACCCTGAACCTAGAAAAGCCAAAAGAGACACTTCCCGGCTTAGCCTTTGTTAAAAGAAACGACTCCTTGTTAGCTGAAGCATTTTTGCAAGTAGTATAAGAACCTGAGGGTCATCGGAAGGGGGGACCTTTTTTCTTTTTGAAACATGATCTTTATAGAAGAGACACCACTTCAGAGGTCCTAGTAAAAACACAGTTAGTGGTGTCTAAAAGTCACAAACAGGTGGTCATTCAAATCTGACAGTAGGCATCTGGGGCAGTCCAAAACCCAAACACATAAAGCGGGCAGGTATTAATGGCCCGGAATTGACTCCAACATTAAACAGGTTATCCAAGAATGCATAATCAGCCAGAAAACTAGAACACACATCACCGCCAGTTCCCTTAAATCGATTACCAATAATTGAGATTCTATTTTCCCGGATTGGTATGGCTATTGTGGGACCCGTGGAAACTTCCAAACTGGAGAAAAAATATATTCTTGTTATTGTACATTACGCTACCCGTTATCCTGAGGCCTTTCTCCTGAAAGCCAATACAACATCACAAATCCTGAAACACCTGCTCCCGTTTTTTCTCTATAGTAGGATTTCTGAAGGAGCCATTTACTGACCAGTGCTGTACTTTCATGATCAAGCATATGGGGGAAGTTAAACAACTGTTGCATATCACCACCCATAGAACATCTGTGTGTATTATCCCCAGACAGATATACTTTTGGAGAGACGGAATAAAACCCTAAAAACCATCATCTGAAAATGAGTTGAGCAGGACGGCAAGAACTGGGATCAAATGGTACACTGGACCTTGTTGCAGTCCAAAAATCCCCTCGGGACTCCAACAGGATTTTTCCCAGTTCAAACCTCTTTATAAACGAGAACCACAGGATGTCCTGGTTATGTTAAGAGAAACATGGGAAGAGAGAGGAGGCCCTGATTCCACTTTCCCAAACTGTGAATAGGTTGAAAGAACACATGGCGGCCGTTAGAATTCTAGTCCAGACTCATATGATGAAAGCACAGGAACAACAAAAGACCTCCTATGACAAAAAGGGTGCATTACGATCCTTCTCCGTAGGTAAAAAGGTGCCGTTACTAATGCCTACTTCTGAAAACAAGCTGGTATCCCAATGGCATGGACCATACGAGGTACTGGAACAAATGGGACCCTGTAATTATAAGATCTCTCAACCCGACCACCGTCTTAAATCCCAAGTCTACCACGTGAATGTATTGAAAGAGTGGAAAGAAAATCCTTCAGAGTCCCAGGCTATAATATTATCCTGTCTTCTACCCAAAGACAAAGCTTTCATTTCACCCTCTCTCAGTAACAATCAAAAACAAGATTTATACAGTCTTATTAGGCAGCTCATTGATGTGTTTCGCGAGGAGCCTGGAAGAGTGAAGGGTATTGAGCATCACATCCGACTCCCGTACATAAAGTGGTACACTTGGAAACGTTATCAGTTACCTGAGGCTAGAAAAGAGATCATTATTCAGGAAATTAAAACCATGTTTAAGGCCAAACAAGCCTTCTACTAGCCCTTGGTCCTCCACCATCGTGTTGGTGGCAAAACCTGAAGGAGGTTCTGTATAGATTTTCGAAAGGTAAATGCCATCTCTGCCTTTGACGCTAACCCAGGCCCTATATCAACGACCTGAGATCGGCTGGGTAATGCGGTCTACCTTTCAACGATAGATTGCACAAAATGATATTGGCACGTTCCTTTACATGAGCCGGATAAAAAGAAACTGCCTTTGCCACACCCATCAGGTTGTTTCTTTTTAAAGTCCTGGCCTTTAGACTTCATGGTGCTCCTACAACATTGCAGAGACTTATGGATATGATTTTACAACCGTTCTCAGAATTTTGCAGAGCCTATATAGATGACATTGGGATATATAGCAGGACCTGGGAAGACCATTTACATCACCTTTATGCCATCATGACAGTGTTACGAAGAGGAGGGCTGGCCGCTAATCCCAAAATGTGCAAACTGGCCCAATCTGCTGTAAAGTATTTGGGGTTGCTAAATTTCGTTCTGGTAAGGAAATCCCACCTTAGCATAGGGCAAGTTAAGCCTTCAACCACCCTGCCATTTAAGTTAATAAAGTTATTTTGTTTGAACCTGTCGTCTGTGTCTTACTTCATGATGCCTTCACACAATGCAGTAATAAGCTTGCCCTCTG
Source organism: Ambystoma mexicanum (assembly GCF_040938575.1). Lineage (NCBI taxonomy): Eukaryota > Metazoa > Chordata > Amphibia > Caudata > Ambystomatidae > Ambystoma > Ambystoma mexicanum. The sequence goes on from NC_090934.1 coordinate 1,245,156,002, forward strand.
GTGGGCTGGCGCAGTATAAAACCTAATATAAAATATAGACATATTATGTGACCCCTTAGGTTTTTAATAGGATATTCTTGTAAAACTTGATTGGATGTCTCCTGTTCAGCAAGACGATACATATATGACATTTACTTTGAAAACGATACCACCAGTCCCAGAAACCCCAAGCAAGGAAAGCCGGACCATCATCTAGCCAGGGATTCAACCTGCCACCCTCACAGCAATCCCTGGCCACCCAAATACCTCACTGCAGTCTCGAACTCTGCCACCGCTCTGCCCCACCCACCTACAGACTTATGAAAAAAGTAACCGCTGGCTCAGTCTGTGCACCTTGCCCCTACCCTCAACGAGCAGATGTCCCACTAGTGCGAGCCTGCAAACATGCCACGTTAGAGCGAAACAAGCCAGATGCCACCCCTTCCTCGAGAGGACCCCCTTCACTTCACTTACACACACTACTGCAACCTAAAGCTAATACCAGGAGCAGCCAGCGAGTATCCACCTCGTCAGCTGCTAAGCCATACCACAAGGAGGACACCTCAAGGAACCAGAACACCCAATCAGTCGAGCGCCATGCTCTCTAGCTACCAACCCTTCACGTCAAGCACCACCCAGCACGCTGACAATGCCCTACCTTGCGCCTTGCAGAGTGCCAACCGTATGCCTACTATTATACCCCTTAAACTCTCTGCTGCTACACCCGACATGTTTACTGCTATACGTGCACCCGCCAAAGATTTGATACCATGTGCTACTGCTTCCCATGTATCCACTGGACAGTATGCTATGCCAAATGCTGATACTCCTATAGCCCAGTGTGATATGCCAAATGCTATTCCCACCGCCCAGTGTGATATCCCAAATGTTCTTACTCCTATAGCCCAGTGTGATATGCCAAATGCTTTTCCCACTGCCTAGTGTGATATGCCAAATGTAGCAATTCCCACCACCCAATGTGCTATGCAAAATTTTCATACTCCTATAGCCCAATGTGTCAGGCCAAATGCTACTTTCTCACCTACTTCCACAGCACAAGCTTTTGTACACCCCACCAAAACACATGCACCAGAATGCTGCCATGCCACCCCTAAACTATGCCCGTTCCCTCCCTGCCCATGCCCAGGACATCCATGACCTGCTCACCTCCTACAGCCTAGATGCCCTATATCATTTCTGAAGCCTGGCTCAGGAGGGCTTTGGCCCTGCCTTATCACAAGCTCTCCCCATTGACTACACTATCGACAGGACCGCCCCAATGCCAGAGGTGGAGGGGTAGCACTCATAGCCAAGGAGTCCCTTCCGAAGAATGAACTCCTCCCTTGAAGGTAATGAGGAAATCCCATCTCTCAAGTTAGCCATATCTCCCACCTGCACCATCTACCACCCCCCCCCCCGTCTCCCTATCCAGCTTCCAGGAAAACCTCCACTCCTCAACAACAATCTTAAAAACTCCTCCAAACCCTAGGATTCACACATCGCATCACTCGCCCCACAAACAACAGAGGCTGCACTCTGGACTGGCTAGCGGACCTCAATTGTCATCATTCCTCTCATCTAACAGACCACCATACCATCCACTTCTCTATCACTTATCCCAGGAAACACAAGCCCATTACCACCAGCACGTAGCTCAAGGAAGCTGACAAACGACAACCTCATCCCCCCCTCTTAGACATTCCGGAGTTCAAACCGCCATTCTCCAAGGGTCCCAACGCACTCGCAGTCCTATACAACACCATGATGAAGCAGGCTGTCAATACAATTTCCCCCCCTCACAGCAAGGAAAGCGATACCCATTAGGCACGCCAACTCCTGGTACACCTCTGAGCTACTCGAACAATGCAACAAAAAGCATTCAGCCCAGTCCGCTTGTTTAAAAAAACACAGACCCTGCTAAAAGAGAATTTAGCCAAAGCATCCAGAGTCTACAAACACGCAATCTTGCCAGCCACATCCACATACTTTAACACTAGGATCACAAATGCCAATCATACATCAGAGGAATGTTCATGATCTTCAGAAAACTTGAGACCTCAGTCCCCGCCCCCCAATAAATATGAAACATGGGGTACTAACATTCAAACCGCCATGAGGAGCAAAATAGACTTGCTCAATGATAAAACTTGCACCAACCAAAACAGACAACACCAGCCCCCACCTTCAACTCACTCCCCTTCTCCTTCAAGGACATCTCAGACTTGAAAGTGCACTGCATCCTAAGAAATCCCAAACCTTCTAAATGGAAAGGCGATGTATGCCTTGCCACAATCATTAAGGAATGTGCCGGCACCCTAGCTCCCTTCCTCACGGCCATCATCAACGCCTCCTTCGCCTCAGGACTGGTCCCATCATGTTTCATAGAAGCCTGGGTACTACCACTCAAAAACTCACACACTGCTCAGCCCCCAACAAATACAGGCCCATCACTACAGTCCATTTTCTTCTAAAAATCCTTGATAGAGCAGCCTACCTCCAGATTTAACACTTCCTAGAAGAAAACCACATACTAGACCAACCCAGCCATGGCACTGAATTGGCACTACTAGACCTAATAAAATCAGATGGACGAAATTAGGGAAATGGCAAACCTGCATTGCTCCTCCTCCTCGATTTAACAGCCGCCTTTGACCTAGTGGACCACAAAATACTCTGCCACCACCTCACCACTTCAGGCCACTTCTCGCACAAGGCAACAATTTGAATCGGCTTATGCCCAGAGGGTAGAAACATGAGAGTGTTTGCAGAAAACGTGTGCGCTCTCCCATTCTATGCAGAGTCCCACAGGGCTCCTACATCTCTCCCGCCTTATACAATATGTTCACCAGACCACTTTTTAATATCCTAGACTCAGTGCTCCAGATAAGGTTTTAAGGTGGGAGTATTTTATTCCCTATTTTTAAACTTGGAGAGTAAATGTGATTTTAAGAGAGTAAACGACTTTTCTCCTTTGCAAGAGAGTAAAATGTATGTGACATCCAGAAGACGTGTGCAAAAACTATATGGAAATCATTACTATGGGGCAGCTTTCTGCATTGTGACAGAATACACATTTCATTAGTTCTCGACGGTTTGGCTTTTTGAACTCTCCGGTATATATTTAAATTTCTGATTGCGATACGGCTTTACAGCACGGTACACGAACACTGAAGCCGACGTGCAGAAACTGAAGTAACAACTTTTGGCGTGGGATTCTAACCCGGGACCTGTAGGAATCAAGACTTCACTTAACAACGAATGAATACTACATGGACACTTGAAAAGGCTGTGTAGACACGATTTCAAGCAGTCTGCAGTCCAGAGCAGAGCGTGTGAGTCTGCTTTTCGTTTTCATTGCTGGTGGGTGGACCCACATAAACACTCCTTTGACCGCGGAGCGGATCCCAGAGCTACAGCGGAGTGTACTGCAGAGTCGAGCAGTCTGCAGTCATGCAGAGCGTGCAGAGGGTCAGTGGCAGTGCCGCCGGAGAAAAAGTCACCTGCCTTTAAGCGAGGTAAGAGCTACGCTACCCCATTTGCTCCGACTCTTGCAACAGAGTCGCTTTTGACTTTCTGCCTGAACTCCTCATTGAACATCCAAATAAATTAAAGGAAATGTCAAACACTGCCACTGTAACGGCAGTGGAGAAAACCTTGCTATTAGCGGCTGAGACAGAGGCGGGACCTGTAGTGTGTGGCGGGGATGGAGGCCGGAGGTCCGCCTCGGCGAGACTGGGACGACCCTTTCTCCGGCCTGCCCCGCCAACACACCTGAGACGCATGGAAAAAGTCTGGCTACAACGACACTGCCAGACACTGGGGAAAGAACTATAACAACACCGCTAAGTGTGAAGGGTGGTTGCAAGGATCAGCCTCTATGCGAGGTGAAGGGAGGGGGGACTCAGTCAAAAGAGCCGGAGCATCGGCGGCCGCTGGACATTAGCACAGGTGTAACGGGGGTAAAGAGGAAAATGACACTGCTAACAAGACCAAATTCACCCTCGATCTCAAACAGAGGTGCAAAATCAACAGGAAGCAGTAAATAAACAAGCAAAGATCAAAGAGTCACCAGCGACTTCTGATATAACACAGGTGTTCATCAACCCAAAAGAAAACTCTATATGTGTAGAGGAGATCATGGAGGATGATATGGATGACGATACTCCCCTGACTATAAAGCCCCTGGTGGCAAACAACCAAAACACTCCGTTAAGCCCCGAGGAGACGACCGTGACAGACTCAAAAAAGGGGGCTGGGGCAAAACAAACGAAAACAATCTACAGCAAAAGACAAAAAGGAAAAGCCCTTAAACCAAAAAAAAAAACAGAAACTAAAAGGGCAATGTGCAGACTAGCAGCAACTACACAGGCGCAGTTTTGGAATGAAAAACCAAAAAAAAAAAGTCAAAAAATAATAAACAACAAAAAGGAAAATTATACGGAAAAGTTACCCAATCCTCTAATCTCAAATGCACTGCTCAACTTTTTTAAGAAGCAACAGCACAACCGGAAACTCAATACAGACACTGAATTATCCGATGCAGAAATGCTGGAAGTAGTAGAAGAGATTCTGCCTGCAAATAAAACAAGAAAAATGGACGATTCAAAAGCTTCTACTAAAAAAAATACAGAAAATGGACCTGAGCATAATAAAGATCCAGTCGTGGATCCTAAACTATGTGGTTCTATCATTCCACTACGAGGAGGGGGCGTAAATCACCTCTCAACAGATCTAAAAGGCCTCCAACATTCTGATAAGATGGCTCAAGATATGGCATGCCTAGAGCCAAACGTTTCTTCTGATTTAGCGAAGAAAGTCTTGTCCAAGACTGAGACCCTGCAAAAATACAATAACGTACAACAGGAAAAACTAGATTCCATAGAGAATACTCCATTTCCAGATTCGCATGAGCATGCCATGCCACAGGAGGAACAGGCGAGGGAGGATCCTCACACTTCGGGTGTTGGAGGGAAAATGAGCGAACAGTCATGGGCAAAAAATCCATCTGCAACATTCAAATGGGAGTGAAACTCGATCAATACATACCACGGAAAAAAGCACGCCACTAAGAAGTCAGACGGGGAACATCGATCTCTGGCGACCCCCCCCCCCCCCCCGGGCATCTTCGTTTGCTGAAAGTCCGGCTCACTCTCACACGCTACCATATAACTTAGAACAAACGCCGGGGAAACATAGAAGACATAGTGAAATCATGATGGATACACAGAAAAACTCACCCAACAAAAAATCTGATATGACAACGACTATCTCCCTTGCTCCGTTCGGAAAACTTATGAAACTATAAACGAAGCTACAAAAGATAATACAACCACCTTAGGGAAATTACTATCAAAATTTGATTTAATTGAAGGATACTTAACAGCGATGGAAGCTAAAAATGAAAAACAGACTACGATATGGGAGGCAAAATGGGAAGCCATGGAGGTAGCTCTCAAAGAGGAAAGTCAAAATAACAAGCTAAAAAAAAAAACAAAAAAAAAAAAAAAACAACGGGAAGTCAAACTCAAGTATGGCCAACAAAGGAGAAGGTCGACACAAACCATGTGACTGGCAAGTCTAAACAGGCTTCTCTGGCTGAAGATGTACGGGTGCAAAGCCAAAATACGAGACTTGACCAAAATACAACATCTAGTAGCGATCAAAGAGAAAAAATATGCTTGAAGTTAGCACAACAGAAAAAAATTAAATTCCGTCAACAGAGGGCAGTATCGACTTGACCAAGAGTCCTAAGCGAGACGACCATAAAACTACAAAAATTCTGAAAAAGATCATACATACAGAAAAGTCCCCAAGAACGGTGGAGGAATTTCTAACGAGAAGTCCATTATTGGATATATCGGTCTACCCGGACTTAGAGCCAGATAAGGAGACGTCTCAAGACAATCTATCGAGACCACGGCCCAAGAGGACATCACAAAGACAGATCAGATAGAGGCAGAAGTCCCCACATAAAACAAGACATCCAAAAAGGGGAGAAAATAGGGTCTAAACAGCAAGGAGCCAACCAACGAGACCAGAATCATGGGGAACACTCTAAAGAAAAACAAGAAACAAATCAGAGTGCCTTAAATAGACGGACATTGACCCCAAAAAGACAAATAGTACGAAGTAGCTCAAAGGAAAGAACAAGAAGAGCATTGGGGCGGGAAAGACCTACCCTACGAGAAGCTAAATCGGAAAAAAAATAGAGTGTTCAAGTTAGAACAAACATCATGCAAAAGTGACTATATCATCCTGAACAGGAAAACAGTCTTAAAAACATTGAGTAAAATTGTTTCTCTGCAACACTTGAAGACAGAGGACTTCATCTTAATTGAACCCTATCATCGTGACCAGAAGGCAAAAACATACCTCCATATGAAACGTGGGGCAATTGAGAGACTCACAAACGAGCCATATAAAGAACTAAAAAAAGCAGGCTTCACACTGACAGAAGTAACACAAGAAAATAAACATGACGGAAGGCCAAGGAGTCTCAAGGAGAGTGAGGGTCCAAAATGTCATCAGAAATAAAAAAGCCAAGTCCAGGAAAACTGGAAAAGGGCCCATTTAGGAGGAACAAATGTAGAGGAAATCCATAGCTACAGGAGGCATAACTATCGAGAAAACAAACGAGAGTCGAGCAGGCAAAGAGAGAATTACACCAGGTGTGTACGAAAAGATTGATCACCCAGGAAGAGTGAGCAATATTGTAAACAGAGATTTCGATCAGAATCAGAGGAAGACCACCAGAGACCAAATACTTATCGCCTTAAAGGCCAAGTAAATAAACAGGAAAAAGATCAGGAAAGAGAAGTGATTGATCAAGCTGTGGAAGACTCAAGGAAACCACAGGGCCCATGGAAGTGGCTAAAGGCAGCCCTAAACTCTAATTTGGAGAAATAGTAAACATCAGGAGTAGCGCCACAAAAACTAACTTCTCCAATTCATCTTCAACAAACTACAACAAAGAATGCCTTGACGATGGCCTCATGGAACACTAGAGGTCACCATCATCTAACTAACCCAGATAACCAAGACCTTGGAAAATTTGACATACTTTGTCTCCAAGAAACATGGTTAATGGCGAAACCAGCACTGGACGGCTTTGAGATGGCTTTCGCCCCGGCAACAAAAGGCATGTTTGGTTGACCATCGGCAGGGCTACTGATAGCTATTCGAATGGAATGTGGAATTGAAATCATCAAAAAAATAACGAAATCATACGGTATTCTGGCAATCCTAACAACGTGGAATCAAAAACAAAGCACACAAAGAAAGGCAAATGAAACCGCCAAAGATTGCAATAATAACTGTATACTTAAATCCACAGAGAACTTAGAGGACGGAATTCTGTAAAAAAAATAGAAAAAGTGATTGACTGCATCTCACTGGAAGACCCGCAAACACACATAATTTTATGTGGCGACCCGGAGACCTAAACTCGAACTGTAACGTCGACCTAGAAAACACTGGGGCGAAGAAAACACGTTCACAAGCCGAAGCGAGAGGAGTAGTATGAATGGCTTTGATGAATTCTAGAAATCTGCATAACATTGCACAAGTGAGATCATGGTCATGGACGATACCCACAAATCGAAAGCTACCCTCGATTACTTTTTTACCTCTGAGAGTATGCTACATTACATAGCAGACTACTCTGTAGTCACAACTACGGAGAGCGATCACAATTTGGTCGCAATTGCATGGGCATCAACATCCCTCCTAACTCAAAGCTACAAACATCAGATAGAGGTAAATAACCAACGTACGCGGCTGCAATTAACTGCAACTAACATTGCAAATATTACGAACGCTTATAAAAGTCAAACCAACGAACTGGAAAACAATTTAGCACGACCAGATTATTTGCCCTTCCTCCTACAGCACAGAAAGAAAACGAAAGACGGAAATCACGCCACAACAATTAACATACATGCGTACGATAAAGAAGTGGTGGAAAAAAGAAGAGCTTAAAGTAAAGCGAAAAGACAAGCCAAGTCAGCGAACACTTTGTTGGCGTGGAGCAATCTGCAAAGCGAGATAAAGACATACAAATCCTGGATCCTAGGGCACAGGCACATTCAGTACCAGAAGGACGCGGAGCAAATGCTTAGGGCACTTAGCACCAAGAAAAGCAGTGATTTTTGGGCGCTTAACAAAAGGCCAAATAAAGAAACAGGCATTAAAACAATCAATGCAGTGAGTGAAGAATCATGGGCCACATTCTTTGAGGATCTCTACAAAGCCCCAACATCTAGCGAGGTGCTTCCGCAAAGAAACACAGGGCCTCAATGGATCGACCTATCTGACAGATAGGATATAAGAGTCGCAATAACAAGACTCAAAAAATCAAGGGCACTGTGTCCAGATGGACTCAGCAATATAGACATCAAACAAAATGCGGAGGAATGGTCAGAGTTCCTCAGTACCATCTTTGAACACTGCAGAGAAACAAAAGCCATTCCCGCATCCTGGACTGAAGCAGCGATTGTCCCGATACACAAGCAAGGAGACAGAGAAGAACCCGGCAACTATCGCCCGATAGCACTCCTTGATATAATAGGGAAAATATTTGCAACCCTATTTCTGGCCCCTTTCGCACCTGGGCAAAAACATCACCTGCACATGACCCCTTCAAAATGGGCTTCCTCAAAAATGCAAGTACCTCAGTGAACATTTGTTTGTTAAATCTGATAAAAGCGAAGGTAAAACAAGGAACACTGCCAGTGTACATGGCTTTTATAGACCTGTCACAAGCGTTTGACAGAGTGGACAGGCGAAGATTATGGACTAAATTGGAAAACTGGAATTGTCCAAAAGAGCTACTCGACCCTGTGATGGCCCTACACGAAAACACCAAACTAAGAGTGCGACTTAACACCCAAGGGATGCTGTCGCGCGAAATTCCATCAAAGCGTGGTGTGAAACAGGGCTGCCCCTTAGCCCCAGCCCTATTCATCGCCTATTTAGGTGATCTCAAGGAAGCCAAACTTTCTGTAAGGTCTTTTCCTCCAAAGTTGGGGACGGTGAACATCTCAAGACTATTATATGCAGACGACCTTATTCTGCTAGATCAGACACAGATTGGCCTTCAGCGCCAATTAAACTACTTGGCGGCGTATATGGATGAAAACAATCTGCAAATAAACAAGAAAAAAAACAAAGGTTCTGATTGGGAAAAGCTCTACAAAAAAGAAGGCAAATAAATGGTTTTTGGGAAACAAACATTGAGGTAGTGCCATCCTACAAAATAGATGCATCTGGCCAGGAAGAGACAATGCAAGCAATGCTCCGGAAAAAAGCTAAGAATTTAGCAGCTCAAATGAAGACCCTGGGTAGAAAATACGGGTAATTTTCAGTCATCCCAGTAATACAATCTTACAAAGGAAAGGTAGTCCCGACCCTCACCTATGGGATGGGTGCAACTTTGAACATGCCAAACACCATATGGAGGAAACTGGAAGGGTTTCTTTGGAAATCCCTGCTAGGTCTACCAAATTCAGTTTCAGTGGAACTCGTCAGGCGAGAACTAGGCCTGCTCTCTCTTGAACAATCGGTAACTCTTGGTGCAATGCAACTCTTTAGAAACACCTCACTACCTACAAGATCATCGGAACTGAAATAACAAACCGCAAGCTGACCACCTTGAATAGATGGGTGGACAAACTAAGGAATAAACTGGAGGAAGTGGCGTGTACAGAAGAAGACTTGCAAAGGAATCCCACAAGAGTAAAATCCAAATTAGAAGCTCAAGACTGGATCAATACTCTGGAAAAGGCACAATCCAACAAACTCATGAAACATCTGCCACCTACCTTTAACAGTCTGAACGGGCCATTGCCTTACTGTATAATGTTCCCCCGACAAACTACTCAGATCACCTTCATGAGAGCACGTTTAAACCTCCTCCCTACCTGTGAAATTCAAGCGATTAGACTAAAAACAGCCACTAAAGAATGTAGACTATGTGGCGACGTAAATAAACTGGAAACAGTACGCCATCTTTTGATGCAGTGTTCGGAGCTAAGAGAAATACGTGCTACATATCTAAACAACCTGTGCACCGACTTTGCGGGACTACAAGAAGACGAAGAAACGACATGGTGGGACAGGCTGATGTCAGGTGAAAAAAACGTCCTGGGCATTAGCAACAGTAAACATTTTGGAAGCAGCATTCCGCAAAATAAATGCACAGTCTGGTAGCTAGGGCAAGAAAACAAGTTGAACCTTTGTATGACTGTAGGCGGCATCAGATCTCAAACCAACTATAGGAGGGTGGTGCACTCAATCAGACGCTAATTAAGTTCCGCTACAGGTGTTTGATTATTCGAACCCCGACCTTTTGAACATCGAACCACTAAGTCCAGACATTGCATGCCGTTCTCTCTGTAATAACAGCTTCTTCTAGGTCCTGTCGCCCATTTTTACCTTTTCAGTGAATCTCTTAGCTCTGGAGGAACAGTAAAGATTCTTGTAAACATTGCTAATTGTAATTACAAACAAGTTAAAAAAACCCTTTTTTTTTTTTGGGAAATCTCTAAAACCTGGCCAATTACTTCGCAAACATGAATTGTATTGTACGTTTTGAGGTTCGATAGCAGAATTGTCTTTTGATGTTTAATGAAAGTCCTCATTTCCTGGAGCTATTACTACCTAATGGAATGCCATGCTATGATCCAACAGTGCAGAGAGGCAAGGACACCATGCTAAATGCTATATCTAATCTAATGGTCAAATGGTTATTTATATAGCGCTTTTGGCAAAGCGATGTATATAGAACATGTGTATCACAATTATCACCAAAGCAAAGTTGGTACTCCTTTATCCTTTATAAGGATTCGAACCTGAAACCTACAGATCACACACAGATTGCAGCAATGAGTGCTCAACCGGCTGAGCTCTCTTATTGGCTAACACCATTCAGAGGTTGGTTAACTGAGCATCGACTGAGGTATAATAATCACAGTACCTAGATGTTGGACGAATCCATTTATGAAGCGCTACATAAAGTTAAATACCTATCTGGATTATCACAGGGACAGGATTTTCTGAGTTTCTATTTCAATTACCAACGTAACTTCATTTGTTTGTTTTTGAACAGCGTTTGCACTTCCTGGAGAGTCAGGCTTTGGATGTTTTAATTGTATTCTAACACCCGTGATTGGTGTAATGATAATCACCCTTGAGCAAAGACTCTGCTGCCACTGGCCATTTATAATAATGTGCCCCATTGACTGCAAGGTTGAATGGATGTAAACCAGACGGTGCATAGACATTTTACACATTGTTATAATAACTGGAGTGTAAATTAAATTATAAGTGTATAAATGATGTCTGATTATGCACACAGCATTGGAAAAATACAATTGTGCAATACTGGTTTGCTTTCACTGGGGAAAAAAGCATAATTTGTTATAAAATATGAATTCTGAATTGCAGCTTAGTTTTCCACCTTATTAACTATACAATCCTAAAATTCCAGGAAAAAAAATATGCACAGTGCTTCCGTTTGCTCCACGAGCATCAACACAACAGAAGCTGCATGGAAAGAAACCATTCCTTTTATCGCAGTGTGCAGTTTCTTTTTTTTTTTAAAGGCTTCAGATAAATACATTCAGTTTCAGAGGTGGCTTGCAAATACATCCATGTAGATAAAAATCAAAAGAAGCCTTCTGATTTCTGTCAATTAACCTAACCTTTGCACTGCCCTCTGCTCTAAACCATGTCTAAATGTACACACGAAAATAATAAAGCTGTCGTATTTACTGGTACGCACCTTATCTGGAGGCCTGCTTAGACTCCAGCGGCATAATCTACACCAATTACGCTGTACGCTGATGACACCAAAGTCCTCCTCTCCCTCACAGGTAAATACAAAGACTCCAAGGCCATCGACACAGCCTACTCCATCATCCAGACCTGGATGGCGGCAAATGTTCTATGCCTCAACGGGGTCAAGACCAAAATCATGCTAATGGGACCGCCGGTGAACTAAAAATACTCACCAACTATAGAGAACATACAAATCCCAGTCCCTCCCGCTGTCAAGACCCTAGGGGTATACCTAGACGCCAACCTCTATGTCCCGCCAAGTCAGTGCCATTGCCTTATCTGCAGCCTACTCCACCAAACTACTGCATGCAGCAAAACCGTTCCTTTCTACAGCAAGCTGCCGCTCCATAGCTAGAGCCGTCGTAGGCTCTAGGCTGGATTATTGCAATGCCCTATTTGCTGGCACATCCACCAAAAACCTCCAAAAACTCCAAGTCATCCAAAATAATGTACTCCGGGCGGATCTCAGTATCCCAAAAAGGGAACATGTCACAGAAGAGAAGTCCATTTGCTGCCCATCAGAGAGAGAGTCCTGTTCAAAACATTAGCCAATACTCACAAGTGTCTCGCTAACTCAGCCCCACCTTATCTCTCCCAGAAAATGAACAGAGCCCACTCCTCCAGGCCGACCAGAATACCATGCACCGACAGACTACTGATCCCCAAAGTCAAACGCACCAAAACAGGAGGAGCAAGCTTCCCTTTTATAGCGGCCAAACATTGGAACTCACTGCCGTCGTCACTCAGAGCTGAACCCTCCCATGGAGCCTTCCGCAAAGCACTCAAAGCGTGGCTCCTCAAATAAGGCCAATCTGTATTATGTACTACCTCATGCCTACGATAACTGTCTGTATACGAATTGTATATGATTAAGATTCCTGTATAATCCATGTTTCATATGCCTACGATTACTGTAACGGTGGCACGATGCCCCTGGGCTGCAGCGTACTTTATAAATGAAATAAATAAAATTGTGCTGTCATCACCCCATTTCATATTTCTTTTTAGACTATCTATCTGTGCTGCACTCTTTACTAAATCATCTCCATCTTGGGGCAACATTGGAATATCACAGGCACCGGTGCCCCTCCACTAATACCACCTTAGGATTCCAGCATTGATGAAAGACATAGCTCTGCCGAAGTACCTCACTGCCCTACTGTCAACACTGCAGCTCCAGTACTGGCACTACAATCAGATAATCTCTCAATTCAGGCATACAAGAGCTGCTGCAGTTCAAATATTTTGGTAACTGACAACCTCTCATATCGGCCCGCAAGTCCTACCCCAAGTTAAAAAAGGATTTTCAATCCAGGTAACGAAAGTGAAGTGACAGAAACACTGGTACAAAAGTGAAATGAGGTGACAAATGAAACGCATGCTGCACAACCAACTGCAAGTTCATTTAAATAATTGCGTCCCTCTACTGCATACATACTAAAGAATCTGGAACAGATTTCATTAATTGTGTACACAGACTGTACAGAAAAACTGTTTATTTAGGGCTTGCTTTCATTATTTGGGCACAATTTGAAAACAGGTTTAAATATGTCCAAACTATGTCATCGGACAAGCCTTGTTAGGGAGTCATCCGACTACGGTCTCATGATACATCCCGAATGGCAGCTTTGCTCAGGCAGCCAGCAAAAGGCGACACCTTTGTTGTCCCCCATGCCTTGTACAGCCACAATGGCGACTGCTTTACAATCCAGTAAGGGCAACCACCTACTGTAATTTTGCTCCCTGGTGTCCCACTGTAATTCATGCTATACTGTGATTTTGCTGCATTTATTTCATTTGTTATACACGCCCAGGACCCGAAGGTATCACGGTGCTGGATTACATACAGTAAAGCATAGGTAGTTATAGTACAGTCCATTCAATAGTAGTTACATAGGTAATCATGCATATTTGTTAAAAAGTGTGGTTTTTACTTGTTTGCGAAATGCAAGGTTTGTTCCTGGTGGTTGGTGGGATGGAGCGTGTTCCATAGTGTGGGCACGATGACAGTGAAGCAGGAGCCCCCCGATAGTTTTCTGTTGAATCTAGGTGTAGTAAGTGAGATAGAGGAGGTTGAGCGTAAGGTTTGTGGATTGGATTTCTTGGAGATGCGGCGCGTGAGATAGGGGGGGCTGTGTTGTAGAGGCAGCGGTGGGTGGTGTAGAGTATTTTAAAGTCAATGATGCTTTGATGGGAAGCCAGTGGGCTTTGCGTCTGATTTGGGAGGTTTGCTCCGAGCGTTGAGGCCCCAAACTGCTATGAGGGCATTGTTCTCTGTGAGTTGTAGTTTATTGAGATTCTTGTTGGAGGACCGTGCTAAAATGGCATTGCAGTAGTCAAGTTTGCTACCGACTGTTGCTCTAGCAAGAGTGAGGCAGTTGTTAGGGGTGAGGAATTTTCTGGAGCGATGGAGTTTGGTCAAGTATGCAGCGGAAGAGGTCATTGCTTTCACATGTTTGTTCAGGTTGAGTTCTGCATCTAGGTAGACTCCTAGTGTTTTTACATGAGGGGAGACAGGGATGCTGCTTCCGTCGATGATGGAGGAGTGGGCAGGATCAAGATGTTTGAGGTGGTGGTGGGATCCGACAATGAGTAGCTCGGTTTTATCATCATTTAGGCATAGGTATCCATGCCTGTATGATGCTGTAGATGTGATTGATGTTCACGCAGTCGTGATCATAGCTGCCGATCTGGGTGTCGTCAGCAAAATTTGTATAAGGGATATTGAGGTTGTCAAGGCGATCAAATAGGTCCTTAGTGTATGTGTTGTAGAACGTGAGCGAGGCGCAGGATCCCTGTGGGACACCATAGGGAACTGGGATGGGGTCTGCTGCTTCCGTACCGGCGAAGACCCTAGAGGTTTGGTTGCTCAGGAAGGATTTGATCCATTTGGCTGCTTCTTGGGAAAAGTTGAAGGAGGTGGTGACGCGGTGGCAGAGGATATCGGATATCTACGAGATTGAAGGCCGCCGAAAGGTCGAGTAGCATGAGAATGGCGAAGACTCCTTTGTCGCAAATGAGGTAAAATTCTTTCATGTGATCGAGGAGGGTGGATTCCGTGCTATGTCTTGGTCTAAAGGCGGATTTGCATAGACCGAGTATGTTTGGAGTTGTAGGTGGGCAGTGTGGTCAGGGATTTTCAAGAGGAATGGGACTGTAGTGATGGGGCAGTAGTTGGTGGGGAGAGTGGGATCAAAGGAAGGTTTTTTCAGTAATTTTGTTGGCTAGGGTGGATTGTACCAACGTGCACCAGGCTTTGTCTCTGGGAAAGGTAGAGACGGGTGGGACTGGGGTTTCCAGTTCTTTTAGGATTTTGAATAGCTCTTTTGTGTTAGACTGGGCTTCTGAGATGCGGGTATTATATGGTACCCCATTGAAATTCCTGCTGTTCTGTGATTTGGTTCCCTAGTGTGTCTCAGTAATGCAATACCTTGCTTTTATTCCCAGGGGTCCTACAGTAATTTTGCTCTGGTGCCACAATGTATTTCATGCTGTATGATGATTATACTGCCTAGTGTCCCAATATAATAATGTTCTGCTGTTTTCCTTATGGGCCACCAAGGCTGAGATTGATGTATGCTTTCCTTTGGGACTGTGCGATTGCTGTGATCCTGTGACATGACACTTATGAACAAAGCATAAGTGGGAAAACGTTTAGAGGGTTCAAATGTGTTTTTATTTTAACAGGCGTGTCTGGCGCATGTCTTGGCTCAATCGTGATGAGTGAAATTTCCAACAGCAAAGCGAAAAGTGCAGAATCCACACTGGAATCCGTTTCCCCTAGTTCCGCGAAATCAGCATTACGTTTCTCCTGCCATTGAAATTTCGCCCAACTTCACACATGAAGTGGCGTTTCTTCCCATGCAAGATTTGTGCAGCGCAATGAGAAACTTTGCACGGATCTTTTTTTCGATCAATGTTAGTTTCGTGCAGCGACACGAGAAAACTTTGCTAGTTTTGAAGGTGCCAAGATAAACTTTGTGGCAGTCTTTTTTTTTCGATCTGTGCTAGGTTCATGACATGAGAAAACTTCTTTCAGGTCTTTTTTTGATCCGTGGTAGTTTTCTGCAGCGGCACAAGAAAGGTTCACGACATGAGAAACTTCTTTCAGGTCTTTTTTTGATCTGTGGTAGTTTTCTGCAGTGGCACAAGAAACTGCACGGTTTTCCACGATCTGTGCTAGGTTTGTGCAGTGGCACGAGAACGTTTGTACTACTCTTTTCGATCTGTGCTAGGTTCGTGCAGCGACAAAAGAAACTTTGTGCTCCTCTTTTTGATATGTGCTATTAAGTGGCACAAGAAACTTTGTGTAGCTCTTTTTGATATGCAAAAATGGTCGAAATATTACAATTTTTGCTTCTGCGGCTGGCAGAAAGGAATTTCACAATTTTGCCCAGCCCTTGTGATGACTAGAGTGCACTGTTTCACCTGTAGGTGGGAACAACGCTTAGAGAGTAACTTGAGGGGGTCTACTGTGCAAATATGCTCATGCAGGATGATAGCTTGTCCTCCCAAGACCACACTTGGCTGGGGCATTCACATTGTAGCAAAGGGCAGGATTGCCTTTTCTTTCAGACCTCGTTTCCTCGCCTTCATCTCCTACCTAGCTCACATCCCCAATCTTCTCCAGCACTTTCATTAGCTATCACTTGTCCGCTATTGCATAGCTCCAACCCTGTCCAAGTCCACTAATGCTTCCAGCCTTCAAGGCTCCCACGTCTCCAACCCACTGCCATACATGCCACATGTCATTTGGGAGATGCTCCTTCAGTCCTGGCTTTCTGGCAAAACAAAAGAGGTGATGGCAGGAAGGTTTAAAATAAATCTTAAACCACTGCCATTGCTCTGGGCAACCTTCTGGACCATCACTCTTCGCCTGCCAAGCCATTACAAAAGGTGAAAGACCATTTGCAAATCAGGCTTGGTCCCACCTCAAAAGGGGCAGTCCAGCCTGAACTGCTGGTCACATCCCTTCTGCACGAGACCACAAGCATGTTTCACCCTCCATGGGCACGGGACCCATGTCTGGGTATACCCATCCCCAGGGTGACTACAGCAAAACAAAAAGGGGATGGCTGGAAGGTTTAGAATTAATCCTAACCTCTGGCATTACTTGCTTTACATTCTGGGACATGTGGGTAAGGGACAACAACCCACTCTTTATTTTTCTGTTGCACAGATTAACTGTTTCCCTTCTAAATTAAATACTACATAGCTAGATCATTTTAACAGGTAAACACAGTTGCATTGCTGGATCATTTTTGCCTAACTGTACTGCTCTCCCTGGTTGTCCCACTCTAAATCAATCTTGACATAGCTGTACTAAGCGGCTACATAACTAGATTGATTATTGCATACTTAGTTAAAATTATTGCATTGCTAGATTATTTGTTACTTTCACGTACTTCGAGCTTTGGGTGCCCTGGATTACTGATTGCACCTCTACACTGCTTGCTCAATCATTAAGACTAATCAGTGAATTGCTGGACTGTCTACCAACCCACCTGTGTTTGGCGGTCCACATTGATGGTTGCACATGGGGATACATTATTCCACTGCAAGATTAATGAATACACCATTAGAGTAATGGTTGTATCATTAGAATAAATGCTGCATCAGCACAGACTAATTTTGCAGTGGTAGACTAGATACTGCCAAACTGTACTTGTCTCCCCGATTGCCCCGGAATAATTACTGCACTGCCAGACAAACAGCTACATTGCCACATTGATTGTTACCTAACTGTACTTCGCTCCTTGATTCCCCAAATTCAAAATGTCACCTCTATATGATTTCATAGCTATATTAATTTACTGCACAGCTGGATTCATTGCTGTTTGAATTCGAATTATACTAAGCTATTTGGTTTTCCCAGATCATGTGTTTCAACCATAGATTAAATCTGGAGTAGATCTACGGTTGTGCAGCTAGATTATTTGTAGTCCATCTGCACTTCACTACCTTGCTCTTGTCTACCTTCCACTTCTATAAAGCAGCTAAACGACCTCCTGATGCACTCAAACTGTCTTACCCAATTCTGCCTTCAGCCACTTGATTTATAAGGAGTATGTCTGTTCTTGTATCTGTGCCTTGCTCTGAATTAATGTTACACAAGCAATGGCAAAGCTAACCGTTTTAACTCTGCATACATGCCAACATTCTAAACCACCTGGGAAGGAGATTTTGTCAGAATAATCGGGAGACACAAATGTTGCCAAAGGAATGCATTGGCAAAGATTTATTTTAAGCGGGAGAGTGTAAAAAATAGCAATATTTTTTGCTGAAAAATCAGGAGTCTCCCGCCTAAATCGGTAAAGTTGGCATTTGCAGGTAATGCCATAACATGCCCAGGTACTGGCAGCACCATTCGTCATATGTTGCCATTTTAAGGCTGGGTAGTGCCTGGAAAAAGCAATTGCTTTGCAAGGTGATACTAATATGATACCCAAATGCTTGTGGCTTTATAATTTTGCAACCTCAAAAGCCATCTTGTTTTACCTAGACCTGGCTTGTATGTACAGATTAACGCGTCACTAGGTTGACAAGGGTACACAATTATGGTAGGAACTAGCGACGCAGACGTTTATAAAGCCACCTCTGCCCATTGTCATTTGTGTTCCAGCATCTTTCAAGAATGTTCATGTGACCCTTGAACCTTCCCTACTGCAGGGCAGTTGCTGGAGATGTCTAGACTGTCCCAGAAAAAGGCCCATGCAATGCAAGCACTATGTTTTGAAATGAAGGATTATTAAGCAGGGGTCGGAAGAGCAAGCATCCCCTTCAGAAACAAAATTTACCGTTATCATTTTATTATTTAAAAAAGTCGGGCTATCCCACCGTCACCTGGTGGCATTCTGTCGCCCAATACTTTAGCCAGGCCTCCCGTTTAATACACCAGCCCTTTTCTGTCTTGAACGTGCGTGAACCTCGTCGGCTCCTTTAGCGCTTCCCCCCCTAAGGCCATTTCGGCATAAAAAAAGCTACCCGGCTCACCCACTCAATATGAACTAAAATGCTTTCCCACTAAACACAATATTCACCTTGCTGCACTCACCTGCCCTCCTCAGTCTGCGGTGACGTAGTGGTAGCTCCCATCTGAGAAAAGGACCATAGCAACGGCCTGCCCCCTCTTCTTCACGTGACTCTGATGTCATCTCTGTGGTTCCGGCTGGAGCAGTGAAGCGCTTCCGGAGCACGTTCAGACAGTGAGTGGGGAGGGGGCTGACAGGCAATTATGAACGCTGTTGCTGCCAGTGCCAGTGCAATCAGACCCTGCCAGCCTTTTGCTTGCAGCGGATGGGGTGGGCATTTTCCCTGACGACCCTGCCAGCCTTTTGTTTACAGGTTTAGGTTGGGCATTTTCATTGCGACGGCGGGAATTTTTCTACGGCTCTGGCTACCATGTTGCAGGAACAGCAGCAACCCGTGTGCTCTTGGCTGTAAATACAATTGCCATTTTCTTCCGGATACCGTGAACGTTCCTGCAAGACGCCTGATTTCAATAGGGGAGAGGGAAATTACATTTTTTCTAAAAAATCATGCTCATCTATTCAAAATGAAAGGTATGGAGGGCTAAGAAAAGGAACAGGGAGACAGTGTATGATGGTGTTTAACTGATCAATGGGGGCTAATAGAGTGATTTAATGTTTCATGAGCGTGTGATTATTAGGATGGATGGTTTTAGAGGAGGTTGGTTAGGGCTACCTGCCTGTGATTCGGGATTGGCACACAAGCATCTGTTGCAAGGGGGAAGGGGCATCTTGCTATTTAGAGGGAGGATGGAGCATTATGGTATTGGACTAGAGGGAGGGATTGGGCATCTTGGTGGGGTCTGAATGGTTGCATAGGGGCATGCTGGTGTGGGTCTGTTGG
The DNA here is from genome assembly GCF_040938575.1 of Ambystoma mexicanum. Taxonomy (NCBI): domain Eukaryota; kingdom Metazoa; phylum Chordata; class Amphibia; order Caudata; family Ambystomatidae; genus Ambystoma; species Ambystoma mexicanum. The sequence continues at coordinate 1,245,175,688 of NC_090934.1, forward strand.
GATGGGGCACATTTGTGTGGATCTGGAGAAAGGTGGGGGTCTGGGGAGGGATAGGGACAATGGTGTGGGTTTGGGGAAGGGTTAGAGTACATTGGTGTGGGTCTGGGAAGGGATGGAAGACGGGTGTGTTTCTGGAGGGAGAGATGGGGCACAGTGTGTCTGGAGGGAGAGATGGGTCATCTAGGTGTGGGTTGGGAAGTTGGATGCAGCATCTTGGTGTGGCTCTGGAGGGAGGTGGTGGGGGCACATGGGTGTGTTTCTGGAGGGAGAGATAGGGCACAGGGGGTCTGGAGGGCGGCATGGGTCATCTAGGTGTGGGTTGGGAAGTTGGACGTGGCATCTTGGTGTGGCTCTGGAGGGAGGTGGTGGGGGCACATTGGTGTGGCTCTGGAGGGTGGTGGTGAGGGCACATTGATGTGGATCTGGGCGGAGGGATGGTGCACATGGGTGTGTTTCTGGAGGGAGAGATGGGGCACAGTGTCTGGAGGGTGGCATGGGTCATCTAGGTGTGGGTTGGGAAGTTGGACGGGGCATCTTGGTGTGGCTCTGGAGGGAGGTGGTGGGGGCACATTGGTGTGGATCTGGGCGGGGAGGCATGGTGCACATGGGTGTGTTTCTGGAGGGAGAGATGGGGTGCAGTGGGTGTGGAGGGTGGCATGGGTCATCTAGGTGTGGGTTGGGAAGTTGGATGGGGCATCTTGGTGTGGCTCTGGAGGGAGGTGGTGGGGGCACATGGGTGTGTTTCTGGAGGGAGAGATGGGGCACAGCGGGTCTAGAAGGTGGCATTGGTCATCTAGGTGTGGGTTGCGAAGTTGGATGGGGCATTTTGGTGTGGCTCTGGAGGGAGGTGGTGGGGCACATTGGTGTGGATCTGGGCGGAGGGATGGTGCACATGGGTGCGTTTCTGGAGGGAGAGATGGGGCACAGTGGGTCTGGAGGGTGGCATGGGTCATATAGGTGTGGGTTGGGAAGTGGGACGGAGCATCTTGGTGTGGCTCTGGAGGGAGGTAGTGGGGACACATTGGTGTGGCTCTGGAGGGAGGTGGTGGGGGCACATTGGTGTGGATCTGGGCGGAGGGATGGTGCACATAGGTGTGTTTCTGGAGGGAGAGATGGGGCACAGTGGTCTGGAGGGTCACATGGATCATCTAGGTGTGGGTTGGGAAGTGGGACGGGGCATCTTGGTGTGGCTCTGGAAGGAGGTGGTGGGGACACATTGGTGTGGCTCTGGAGGGAGGTGGTGGGGACACATTGGTGTGGGTTTGATGGGAGGGACGGGGACATTGGTCTGGGGAGGGATGGCCGCATATTGGTTTGGGAGGAGGGGATGGGGCACATTGGTGTGGGTCTGGGCGGATGGGGGCATACTAGGTTGGGTGGTTTTAGAGGGGGTTGGCTGGGGCTATCTGCATGTGATTCAGGATCGGCACATGGGCATCTGATGCAAGGGGAAGGGGCATCTTGCTATGTGGAGGGAGGATGGGGCATTATGGTATTGGTCTAGAGGGAGGGATGGGGCTTCTTGGTGTGGTTCTGAGAGGAAGGGATGGGACATTGGTATGGGTCTGAGAGGAAGGGATGGTGCACATGTGTGCGTTTCTGGAGGGAGAGATGGGGCACAGTGGGTCTGGAGGGTGGCATGGGTCCTCTAGGTGTGGGTTGGGAAGCGGGACGGGGCATCTTGGTGTGGCTCTGGAGGGAGGTGGTGGGGGCACATGGGTGTGTTCCTGGAGGGAGAGATGGGGCACAGTGGTCTGGAGGGTCACATGGATCATCTAGGTGTGGGGTGGGAAGTGGGACGGGGCATCTTGGTGTGGCTCTGGAGGGAGGTGGTGGGGGCACATTGGTGTGGATCTGGGCGGAGGGATGGTGCACATGGGTGTGTTTCTGGAGGGAGAGATGGGGCACATTGGGTCTGGAGGGTGGCATGGGTCATCTAGATGTGGGTTGGGAAGTGGGACGGGGCATCTTGGTGAGGCTCTGGAGGGAGGTGGTGGGGGCACATTGGTGTGGGTTTGATGGGAGGGACGGGGACATTGGTCTGGGGAGGGATGGCCACATATTGGTGTGGGTTTGGGAGGAGGGGATGGGGCACATTGGTGTGGGTCTAGGCGGATGGGGGCGTACTAGGATGGGTGGTTTTGGAGGGGGTTGATTGGGGCTATCTGCATGTGATTCAGGATCGGCACATGGGCATCTGATGCAAGGGGAAGGGGCATCTTGCTATGTGGAGGGAGGATGGAGCATTATGGTATTGGTCTAGAGGAAGGGATGGGGCATCTTGGTGTGGGTCTGGAGGGAGGGATGGGGACATTGCTGTGGGTATGAAGGGAGGCATAGGACACATTGGTGTGCATCTGGAGGGAGGGATGGGGCACATTGGTCAGAGGATGGATAGGGGCATCTTTCTGTGTGGAGGTGTGAAAACAAGGAAAAGGAAACGCACCAACACAGGTTACAAAGGAACATACAAAGCACTTTATTTTATACTGAATCCAGTTACAAAAGAACAGAACAAAATTCAGATAGCTATCGACCCTCAGTACAACACAGCGAACTCGGGCGTGGTTCGGTGTGCTCAGTGAGTGCAACAATTCATTGAAACAGTCAGGCTTTTATACATTTCTCCAGCCTGTTGTCCAGCCTTTCTTTGGGTCAACCATTCCATAAATAAGTTACTGCTCTAGGGTCCCTTGCCAGGTCAAATCTAGTTCATCTTAGGTTTATACATTAACAAGAAGAAATGGTAATAATGTATGCTCTAGGCCTAACATTACAATGCAGGACTTAATTTATACAATATAGTTAAGCAGGTGTTCTCATTCAATTATAGATCAGTTTCGGTGATACAGGTAATCCATTGCACACAGGTCAGCAGAAGGACAAGGTCTCGGCTCATGGCCCTAACAAGTGGCCTGCAGGCAAGTTATACATTAGCTGTACAGAGGTCATGACAATCAAGTTCTGTTCTGAATAACATAGGCTACCATTTTAGCTCACATGGTGACTTTATAGAGCAAGAAAACCTAAAATGGCGGCTTGACCCAAAATGACAGTTTACATGGTTTCTAAGGTCAGGACCTTGCAATGCGAGTTTATTCACATGTAGTTTATAGGCAGCTTGTTAGCAGCTTGGCGTAGGCCAATATACATATATTCATAGCAATAGGAGGCACAATATAATTTCTAGTTTGACAGAGGGAGCATGGACCATCATGGTATGGGTCTTGAGGAAGGGATTGGGCATCTTGGAGTCTGGATCGGAGGGGGCATTGTTGATCTGGAATGGAGGGACAGGGCATATGATGGGGCATGTCAAGGGAATGGTGGAGCATGTGGTTCAGGGCTGGAGCACTCTGGTGGGAAGGAAGGGGGCATTGGGGTGTGAATGCAGGGATGGGGTATGTTTGTCTGGAGAGAAGGATGTTGGTTTATTGGATTGGTGGGAGTATGTGTGTCGAAGGGATGGGGTAATCGGTTGTGGGTATAGAGAGAGAGAGCGAATGGCTCCATCCGAGTTGAGTCTGGAGGTAGAGGTGAAGCATATGGGTCTTGCTCTGAGGGGTGGAGCATCTTGGTGTAGGTATGGAGGGACGAATATTAGTGTCTTTGTGTGGGTTCGGATGGTGGCATGCAGGTCAGAAGGGAGGTGGCATTTGAATCTGGAACGTGTGTTTGGAAGGAGAAATGGGGCATTTGAGTGTGAATAGTATCTGCTTGTGGGTGGGGGCATGAAGGATCATTAACAGTGGAGCAGCGGGAGGGAGAGCCGTGGGCCCGACCTCGGTTGCATCCCATATGTGCAAACCACAGCCCGGGGCACCTCTCGCAGAGTGGTCCGGTGCACGTGGTCAACCAGGCGCCAGGGAGCAGGCATTCCCTTCCACCGGAGAGGGGTCAGCAACCCAGCAGATGGCTGGGGATGCGTGGCAGGGTTGGGTTAACCTGCTGGGATGTCCCCAACCACGCATCGGAAAGGGAGCCCTGCGCAGCCCCCTCTCCTCACTGAGCCCGCCTCTGCGCTGGCCGGGGGTGCGCACTCCTCTCCCTGACCTGCCAGCGGGTGGGAATTGGTGGGCACACCCCCGGTCAGCATGGAAGCCCCGAGTGGGGGCAGCCGGGAGTCGAGGGAAACCTGACTGCTGTCAAGGGGCGCCTCCCCAGGCAGACGGGCTGGGCACGCCAGGCATGAGCCATGGTGCAGCTGGCTTAGTTCACGGTGGGTGCCAAGGTTCCAGCCGTCCACATCTGTGAGTGAGCGTTAGCCAGGCCCGCTGGCACAGTGGGTGTCTTTCCCAGGTACCTGGAGCTGGGCCCTATGCGGCCGGGCTGGGGTTTGAAGACTCCCGCGGTCCCACCCGACCACCCTGTCTGTGCTGTCTCTGGCCCGCCTCGCTGTCTGTCTCCCAGCCCTGCCCCCCACCCACCCCCCAAAAGGGAAGCGGAAGGGGTCGGGGAAGGATGAGTGGATCGGGCCGGGTGGGCAGGTGGCGGAATGGCCTACCTTCATCCAACTGGGAAACTCTTTGCTGCTGCAGGTGGCGGTCAGGCTTCCTAGGCGGAGCACCTGGATTTTTAATTTTTTTTTATTGAAACCACAATGGTTTCGACCGAGCTAGATGGGGCACTGGGCTGTCCTGCCAGAGGCGGCGCTACCTCCCCCGACCTTCTGCACCGGCAGGGTCAGGCCGACGTCTGGAACAAAAAAAAATGTCTTGTGACTCTTGGCGGTGGATCACTCGACTCGTTCATCGATGAAGAACGCAGCTAGCTGCAAGAATTAATGTGAATTGCAAGACACATTGATCAACACGTTGAACGCACCATGTGGCCCTGGGTTTTTCCCGGGGCTACGGCTGTCGGAGAGTCACTTGTACATCAATTGCCCTGGGGTTCCCTCCCAGGGGCGTGGCTGGGGCTGTCGCAGGGACCCCATTCCATTCATCCCCCTAAGGTCAGACCCCGATCAGCACCATCGCTGGATCCTTGGATCTGGCGCGCAAGCTCATTGCTGATGTGTCCTGGCCTCTCCAGTTTCCCCGCCTCATGCTGGTTTCGGGAGGGCGGGTGGTCGACGCGCCCCGGATGTGGTGGTGGTGGCGGCAGCAGCAGGCTTTAAAAAAGCCTGGCGCACCTTCACCCTACCCCGGGGCACCTGGCCGTGCTGTGTGTGGCTGTCTTTGGTGTCCCGCGGCTGCCGGCGCAGGATGACCATGGAGCGTGGACCTCATGACCATGTGGGCTTTGGTCGCAGGTTGGGACAGAGGCACAGGGCTGGGGCAACGCCCCGTACAGGCCCTAGGCCAGCAGCCCTGAGCTTTGTGCTACCTGACCACGGCCTCAGATCAGACGTGGTGACCTGCTGAATTTAAGCATATTACTAAGCAGAGGAAAAGAAACTAACCAGGATTGCCTCCGTAACGGCCAGTGAAAAAGGGAAGAGCCCAGCACTGAATCCCATTCAGCGGCAGGCGTGGGAAATGTGGCGTACAAACGACCGACTCCCCCAGCATCGCTCAGGGGGCTCAAGTCCTTCTGATCGAGTCTCACCACGCGGATGGTGTTAGGCCGATAGCGGCCTCTTGCACACCGGGATCAGGTCTTCTTAGAGTCAGGTTGCTTGGGGATGCAGCCCAAAGCGTGTGGTAAATTCTGTCTAAGGCTAAATACGGGTGCTAGACTGGTGGTCAACAAGTACCGTAAGGGAAAGTTGAAAAGAAGTTTGAAGAGGCTTCAAGAGGGCTTGAAACGGTTAAGTGGTAAACTGTGGGCGGACTGCACAGATCCCAACACGGCAGGCAGGTTGGTCACCTGGAACGGTGGAGGCCCTTGCGGGTCTGGGGCCCGGGCACATCCAGCCCCAGCAGGGCGTATTTCCTCTGTAGCGGTGCACCACGACCGGCTGGGAAGGCCCCAGGGGGCAGGTGGCTCTCTGCTCCAGCAGAGAGTGTTACAGCCCCCTGACAGTTTTGCTGTGTCCACAGGGCTGAGGGAGATACTGCCACCGCGCCCTTATCCGGCAACTGTCCTGGCCCCTCTTGGGGGTCGCTAGAGTGGCAACGGGAGACGGGGCTCCAATGTGACTTTGATGGACTGCCCTCAATACACCCCGACCATGTTGTGCTGCCGGGGGTTGGGGGCCACAAAAGGCGCCAGGTGTCTGAGGTGATGTCGGTTAACCACCCAACCTGTCTGGAAACACTGACCAAGGAGTATAACACGTGCCTGAGTCAGAGGGCCGAATGAAACCCTGTTATGTAATGATGTTGAGGCTGGTGCTCGCGGATTGCATTGGCATCCTGTCGCGGTGGGCCTTGCACCGACCCGTCTCGCCCGCTCTGTCAGATGATGCATGAGCGTGTGTGATAGGACCCGAAAGATGGTGAACTCGGCGTGGTGGGGGTCTGTAGCGGTCCTGATGTGTAAATTGGTCATCCGACCTGGGTATAGGGGCAAAAGACTAATCGAACGATATAGTAGCTGGTTCTCTCCAAAGTTTCCCTTAGGATAACTGGCGCACGGAAACCCCAGTTTTATCTAGCAAAGCGAATGATTAGAGGTCTTGGGGCCAAAATGATCTCAACCTACTCTCAAACTTTAAATGGGTATGAAGCCCGGCTCGCTGGCGTGGAGCCGGGTATTGTATGAAAGTGCTCAGTGGGCAACTTTTGGTAAGCAGAACTGGTGCTGCGGGCTGAACCGCACCCCCCTAAAGCCTGTGCCCCTGGATGGTGGGGTCGGGGCAGGCCCGGCCGGCCACTGGGCCAACTAGTCTGGTAGTAGGTCCAGATGGCCCAACTTGTGGCTGGCGGATCAGATAGGCTGAGTTGCAGCTGACTCCTGCATTTGTCTCCGGCGGGTTCAGTAGGCTTAATAGTTGGCGTGGAAGTGTCTCCCCGGCCCGAGTGCGCAGTGGTGGTGCCTTAAGCCCAGGGCGGGGAAGAGAGGCAGTAGCTTAAGCACCCACCCTAGAGCACGGGGGTGGTACCTTAAGCCTGTGCCCCTGGACGGTGGGGGCAAGCACGGCCGCCGGGCCAGATGGCCCGAGTTGTGGTTGCAACAGCTGACTCCTGCATTTGTCTACGGTTGGCATGGAAGTGCCACCCTGCGGCCTCCAGGGCGGCCGTGGCGCAATTACCGGCTTTAGTTCAGTGGCGTTTGTGGGTTGCACCCGGTCCTCGGGCAAGTATCAACCTTGTGTGATCAGGTCCAAGACGAGCTGCGTGTGTCAAGGGGTGCCCTGAGCGGGGTCCCTTTCCTCCACGTGGGGGTAAATGCGCTTGCAGTGGCTGGCACGGAGTTCCACAGTGTTTGTGGGTTAGTCCTGGAGGACTAGTCCCAGAGCCTCTCCCACCTCTAATGTGGTGGGAGAAGCTCTGAGGGGGGGCCCGGCCAGAGCTCCAGGGTGAAAGCCCCCAGACCCAGTGGTAGTCGCAGGGAGCCCTGGTGGGGTTCCCATCGCTCCCCACAGGGAAAAGCTCTAAAGGGGCCCTGCTAAAGCTCCGGGGTGGCTGGTGAGGGGGGGGGTTCCTAGCCTTGGGCGCCTGTCTCACATCTGGGTTGACTGTGCCCAAGCCCGGTGGTGATCGTGGGGAGCCCTGTCCCTCTCTGGAGGGTAAAGCTCTAATGTGGTGGGAGAAGCTCTAAGGCAGTCCTCGCCAGAGCTCCAGGGTGGCCGGGGCTGCTGCCCCCACTGGCCTTGGGTGCCAGCCTTGTGCGTGTGGGTCAAGTCCCCAAGCCTTGCGGCAGTCGCGGGGAGCCCTGGATGGAGAAGCTCTAAAGGGGCCCTGCTAAAGCTCCAGGCTGGCTGTGGGGTGCTGGTCCCCCCCCAAGCACCCAGCCTTGGGTACCTGTCTTACATGTGGGTCGACTGTCCCTCCCCGGAGGGATAAGCTCCAAGGTGGATCAAAAACCTCTTAAGTGGAGGGGGAGAAAAACTCTAAGGTGGCCTGGCCAGAGCTCGAGGATGACGATTGGGATGCTGGCCTATGCATTTGGGAACCTGCCAGTTCCCTGTCCTTTGTCAGGTGAGGGTGGGGGGGGCAAAGGCCCCTCCCGTCCAGACCCATTGGAATGCATTGACCTACCAGATAGCTGCTCTGCGAACCCGGCCATCTGGTCATTGGCCAGAAGAATGTCTGCAAGGACCATACGGCTTGGCTGCTCTCGAAGTCCCGATGGCCGTCAGTTTGAAATTTGTCTCCAGTTGGGTCTATAAGGAGCCCAACGCTTTTGCCGAGAGGTCCCGCTCTTGTCACTCTGGGTACACAGATGACAAAACTTAGTCACCTTCCTCCGGATTACTATAGACTGGGTGAGAGGGACCTGTCTGCACTCCTCTTGGTTCTCACTGCCCAACCCGGGCTCCATGGTGAAACCCCGGGCCAGCCGTGGGTTGTGCCCCATGCAATGCACCAGCAGAGACTGGCCTGCTGGGATCGATTTGCTGCACTTGGTCCGTCTAGGGTTGGACTGCTTGGCCAGCCTCGGCTGTTTCAAGCAATTTGCTTCCACCTGCCTTGGGACCGTGTCAAGGGTGTGCTTCCCTCGGGGAGGGCCCCCTCGCGTAGGCAGCTCTAGAGCAAAGGCCGAGCAGCCCGGCAACCCCCCAGTGGTGAGATCAGACGGGATCCCCTCGCAAGCACCAACGCAGCCCCTCCTCCACCAAGCACGTTTCTCCAGCAGTTTGGAACACACGTTGGCTGCTGACTCCCTCTGTCGCAATACCAGTGGCAGTGTGCTGGCAAAGCCCCCTACCGGTGCATGTTGTGCCTAGCCTCTCCCTCCCACCCACCCTCTGACATGGCGAAGCAGGCCTGGCCGCCGGCGCCTGCGTGACCAACCTGTCCACCTGCCCTGCACACGTCTAGGGATGCTCTTTGGCGCTCGGGTCCTGCAGACAGCTCCAGAGGGTGCGAAGGTTGGCTCTGAGGCAGTCACGCGGCTCCCCCCGTTGCCACCCTCCAGCAGGTGCGGCTACCTCATTGATCCTGCCAGTAGCATATGCGTGTCTCAAAGATTAAGCCATGCACGTGTAAGTACAAACGACTGGTACAGTGAAACTGCAAATGGCTCATTAAGTCAGTTATGGTTCCGTTGATCGCTCCATCTGTTACTTGGATATCTGTGGTAATTCTAGAGCTAATACATGCCGACGAGCGCGGACCTCCCGGGATGTGTGCATTTATCAGACCAAGACCAATTTGGGCTTGCCCGGCCGCTTTGTTGACTCTAGATAACCTCAGGCCGATCGCACATCCATGTGACCGCGACGATGCATTCAGATGTCTGCCCTATCAACTTTCGATGGTACTTTCTGTGCCTACCATGGTGACCACAGGTAATGGGGAATCGGATTCTGGAGAGGGTACCTGAGAAACGGCTACCACATCACGGAATGCAGCAGGCGCCCAAATGATCCAATCTCGACTCCGGGAGGTAGTGACGAAAAAGAACAATACAGGACTCTTTCGAGGCACTGTAATTGGAATGAGTACACTTTAAATCCTTTGAGTACCAATTTGAGGGCAAGTCTGGTGCCAGCAGCCGCGGTAATTCCAGCTCCAATAGCATATATTAAAGTTGCTGCAGTTAAAAAGCTTGTAGTTGGATCTTGGGATTGAGCTGGCGGTCCGCCGCGAGGCGAGTTACCACTGCCTGCCCCAGCCTCTTGGCGCCCCCTTGATGCTCTTGACTGAGTGTCCTGGGGGTCTGAAGCGTTTACTTTGAAAAAAGTAGTGTTCAAAGCAGGCTGGTCGCCTGAATATTGGAATAGGACACAGGTTCTATTTTGTTGTTTTTCTGAACTGGGGCCATGATTAAGAGGGACGGCCGGGGGCATTCGTATTGTGCCGCTAGAGGTGACATTCTTGGACCAGTGCAAGACGAACCAAAGTGAAAGCATTGGCCAATAATGTTTTCATTAATCTACTGTCGTTTTTGGTTGTTTGGTCTTCAGGTCTGCCACTCTGTCAAATTCCCTAGGAGTGCTGTTAACCTCCGGAGGGAAGTGTCCATGTCTGTTAGCACAACTAGGAGGTCGTTGGCAAAGGCCATTGCCTTATGGTCTTCCCCACCGAATGTAATCCCTTTCATTCCCCTCTCCTGTCTAATTCTAGCTAGGAAGGGTTTGCGAAGGTTTGCATACAGGCATGGTGACATGGGCAGCCCTGCTTAGTACCCCTAGTGATCCTTATCGCCTAGGAGACATGCCCATTGATAGCTAGCCTGATAAGTGGCGCTCCATAGTTGACTTTGACCAGGTGGAGAAGGCCCGGGCCAAACCCCATAACCACCATGGAAGCAAACAAGAATGGCCGTTTGACTAGGTCGAATGCCTTCTCTGCATCTAGTGCTAACACCCCCTGCCCTCCTGACTGCCCTGTTTGACTTCTCTATCAGGTGGGATATTCGCCTAATGTTGTCAAACGTTTGTCTCCCCTTGACAAAGCCTGCTTGATCCGGGTGGATCAGGTCGGTGATTACTTTATCCATTCTAGATGTTAGAATGTTTTGTAAAGATTTTGGCATCGAGGTTTATTAGGGCGGTAGGAGTTACAGAGGGTTTGTTTCATGTTTGGCTTAGGGAAGAGGATTACCTTGGCTTCCTCCATGGACTGGGAGATGCAGCCCGTATCGGAGGAGTTGATCAGGGATGTTGTTAACGATACTAATGTGGTATGGAATGCTTTATAGAATGTAGCGGGGTACCTGTCCGGGCCTGGGGCTTTATTTGGTTGTTGCGATTGGATCCCTACACGCACCTCGTCTTACGTAATCGTCCCTTCTAAAGCGTCACGCTGGCTCTGTTCTAATCTTTTTAGCCAGCAAGATATTAAGAAGGCCTTTTGGAGGTCACTCTCCGGTGCCTCCGTAGAGTAGAGGCTTGTATAGAACTCTGAACGCCTGCAGGATCTCTTCTGTACGTGTGGTTTCCTGTCCCTCCACCATCTGAATGTGGCGTGTTGTACCTGCCGCCTCCTTCTGCTTAACCGCCTGGCTAAATGCCGGCCTGTCTTGTTTGCCTGGAGGTAATACTTCTGCCTCAAGAATAGGAGCAAATTTGTTTAGCTAGAAGGATATTGATTTGCCCTTTGATATGCCTATACTCCCTCCTGATCATTACCCCCCTATCTGTCTCCGTTAACCCCTGTTCTAGGTCCACCTGGAGGGCCTTCTCCTGTTTGGCTCGAGATGCCTGCTTTGCTATGAGCATCCCCCGCATGGTTGCCTTAAAGACGTCCCATACTACATGTTCCTGCACCTCCAGGGTCTTATTTTCCTCAAAGAAGTTGCGGATGGACTTGTGTATCTCGTTTGAAATTACTGCATCAGCAGATGTCAGGGGAACCGCCACTTCCACAGGCCTCCTCCCCCCTCCCATTGGATTTCTAGCTGCAGGGGAGTGTGGTCAGGCAGGGCTATGGTTTCCCTTTCTATGATCCGTACATGGCAAAGCAGTGTCTCTGAAACCAATATGTAATCAATTCTTTAGAATGTTCGGTGCACATGTGAGTAGTAAGTATACCACTTGGAGTCCCCTTTTAGTTCATGCCATGTATCTGCTAATGCCATTCTGTTATGCTAGCCTTAGTTTACTAGATGGGCCTTTTAGATGTGGGTGTTCTGTCCGCGCTTCTGTCTGTGGATGGGCGCCACGGCAAGTTAAAATCCCGTCAGTATTAGCTGGCTTGTTGTTAACTAGTCTAGCTTCTCCAAAACCCCCTGCAAGTATTCGTCCTGCCCTAAGTTAGGGGCGTACACTGTGGCGATTGTGAGAGGCCACCCCCCATTGTAGCTGGACAAAGAGGAATCTACCTTCCTTGTCATCTTTTGTGCCTATTATTTCGACGTCCGGTCGGTGTCTAAACGCTATGAGGACCTTTCAAGCTTTGCTCTTATCGATGGCCTGCAGAACCTGGGGGTACCCTCTCAACTTCATTCTGTGTCTGTCTTGCTTACGGATATGGGTCTCCTGGAGCATCACAATGTTGGGCTTAGTATCCTGGAGGAGGCTCACCAGTTTCTGTATCTTGGGTGATCCCCCACCGCTGCTGTTAAGTGGACAGCCTATTCAGCCTGGGGCTGCGTTTGCTGCCCCCCGCAATTGTTTGTCTTGTCTTTGACCTCTCTACTCTTCTCCATTCCCATGGCTTCTCTTGGTGGCCTTCATGTTCTGGCCTCCTATTATGTCCTCTCCCTGCATCCCCTTCTTCAATATGCAGGATCTTGGGTCCCTCATCCAACATAGTGATGTGGTGTTGGCGCCCTTTGCACTTGAAGACCATTCCAAAGGGGAATGTCCACCTGGATCTTATCTGGGCTTTGGTCACCGGGCCCATTTTAGTATGGATTTGGTCAGGTCCTGGAAAAGTTCTATGACCGCGCTGGTCACTTTTCAGGGTTGCTTTCCTCGCCGCTTGGAGGATGCATTTGTTTTGGTCGTATCGCTTTAAAGCCATCGCCACTTCTCTTGGCCTGGCCCCGGGTTCTTCTCGCTGCAGACCTTCTATCTATGAGAATTTCTCCCCCAGCCATGTCCAGCAAATCTTTGTACACGTGCTGCATTGTTTCCCTGAGGTTGGCATTGCTCACACTTTCTGGCAGCCCCTTCATCCTGATGTTGGACCTTCCTGAGCTGTTCTCCAAGTCCTTGACTTGGAGCTCCAGGTTGTGTCGCTACTGCATGCTGCTTCGCTAATACATCTATCTTCCCGGTGTTTTCAGTGAGGTCTTGAATGGCGTTTTCATTTGTATCAATTCAACTGTCGCCTTTGATTTCCTGCAGGGATTGTGCAAGTTCTGTGCGTATTAGGCTTAATTGTGTCTGAAGGGTAGCAGTCGTTTGGTCACTGAATGCCTTAAAGCACTGTTGCAGCACCTTGCTCGAGACCTCTTGCCCCTGTGGCAGCGTCGGGGGGGTTCCTCAGACTGCTGTCTCTCTGTCACCGCTGGATCCTCTTCCTCTGGGGCTTCTGCCTCATTTCTCCATAGCTTTTGGAGGGTCCCTTCCTGTTTTCTTGAGATCTTGGCCCTTGAGGGGCCTTTTTTGGCCTCTTTGGCCTTGTTGCGCAACATTGCCTGGTGATGGCGAGTGCCTGCCTGCACCTTACTGTAGGGGGCTTCTCCCCAGGCCTCTGAGGTTCCTCTTGACCCCGGGGTATTGGCCAGTTGTTCTGTATGAAGGGGATGCTTCTCACTCCCTCCTGTGTGCAGTGGGGGTCCAGCTCCCCTTTAGAGCCTGGGTTAGTTGCCCCCTGGGGGCTGTGGGGCTAGTACTCTCAAAGGTGAAAGTGGTCATGGTCACAGTGTCACACTGTCATGGAGCCCAGGAACTTCTTGAATTTCGTCCTGGAGTGCCCCGTGCTCCCACCGCTCCTGAGCATCTAAGTATGCTCTTGCACCAGTGGAGGTTCCTTCTCGATTAATCTTGCATGGCAAGGTTAGTTTTCATAAGGGTGGGTGGTGGAGCGAAGCAGCCCTCTCCTGCGGAGTCAAATGCTGGGGGTTGGGAGCACGTGCTGCCCCCACCCCTCGCCCCCAGGTTCCTTCCCTGGCCGTTAGCGGGGGGATGCTGCAGGAGACTTGGTGCTGTCACCCTTCTATTACTGCAGTTTGCCTCTGATGTTGCTGAATGGTATGGGCTTGGGCCTTTGCCTGGGTCTGGGTATGCTGCGGGTCTCCTGCCGTAGGGGGGGTCCCCTTCCAAGTGTAGGTTATGGTGCGCTGGGGCTGATGCTTTCATAAACCTCCATGTCCTTTGTTTGGGAGGGGAGCGTCTTGCGTGTGCCTGCTTCATGGCTGCCAATTCCCTTAATTATGCCTACTTGCCATGCGCCAGCTGGAGTGCATCACAGCACATGGGGCCCCGGCGCCACGTGGTTCGTGGAGGCCCTGCGCTGCGTGGAGCCGGGCTTGCTGTATGGGGCAGAGGCGGGCGCAGGATTTCAGGGGAATACTAGCCACTCCCTCTCATTTCTAACTGGGTGTCCGGGCTGGGCTCTGCTGTATTGCCGCGCTGCAGTGCTTGCGCCAGTGTGTCCCGGCAGGCGTGCTGGTCCAGCAGCCTTGTCTCCCCCAGGTCGCCCGCCGGGGATCCGTGGTGTTCCGCTCACACTCCCCAGTCTCGCCTATGTAGGCTTGGCTGAATGGGCACCCTGCGCCTTCTGCACCACCCCCGTAGGTTCTCTGATCTCCTCCGGCTTGACTGTCAGTCCCCACACAGGCATCGCTGTTGGCGGTCTCAGGTCCACTCACTCTGCCCCCAAACGCTCCAGTTGGAGTTTTCTTGGGGACCGCTCGCTTCACGGGTCATTCCCTTTGCTTTTGCTGCCTTGAGGTCTTTTAACGCCGCTTACTCCTTCTTTTTCGGGTGGCCGGGGAGGAGCGCGCTCCTCACGGTGGGGTGGCCACGGGGGCCATTTTGGAATATTCTTATGAAGCTTTTTGAAGCCTTCATCTGCCCTTTCTTGAGTAATCTTTCTTCCACACTTCTCAATCCATTTTTCATCCAGGATGTGGCACAGAGGGGGTGCTGGTCTCCAACGTTGACGATGTGGCTTGGCTGCACGACTCGGGCAGCGTTGGTGCTTATTACTTGACTTATCTGCCGCCTTTGATACCGTTGACCTTGCCCCCTTGCTCGTCTGGGCTGGCCTTTCTGGTGCCTTTCTTTCCTGGTTTTCTTTGTTTCTCTCTAACCGAACAATCAATTTCCATCCCCCTTTTCACTCTGTACCGTCTGCCTTGAGATGTGGAGTTCCTCAGGTTTGCTCCATCTTCCAGGTTTGTTTAACATGTACATGTAACCTCTTACCAAGCTTATCTGCTCTCACGGCTTCCACTGTTATTCTTAAAAGATGACACAGATCATGGTCAGTTCAGATCTCTCTTGTCGAGACAGCGACCAGATTTAGGTCCTGTCTCGAAGCTGTGGGTGCATGGATGTGTAATAGCTGGTTCAGGGGGAATAAATTAGGTGTTGGTGGTGGGCCCTCCTTCCTCTACTGCCTTTTGGACCCCCTCTTTTTGGCCATCTTTAGGGGTAAATATGTTATCTGAGATTCCGCAGACAGAAAAGCTAAGTCCAGTATATCAAAGGGGCCATCTTCAAATGAAAACCCCATAGTAAGGTTCTTTGTTTACTCCTTTTTCGGTTACGTGCCCCTGTGGTGTCCTTACTTGTTATGTCCTCTATGAACCACTGCAATACCCTATTTCTGGCACAAACTGGCTACTTCCTATGGCACCTTCAGGTCCTGTAGAACTTTGCAGCCAGAGTAGCCACTTACACTCCTAGTTGTGCTCACGTTACTCCATGTGTGCACCATCTTCATTGGCTACCCATTGGCCAAGCCCATTCAGGTCAAGGGCTAACGTCTAGTTCATCATGCCTTTTATGGAACTGGGGCAGAATATCTACAGGCCAAATTCTGTACATTCCTGCTCGGCCACTCCGCTTGGTAAATGCCTGATATTAAATGCTGACAAAACTGCCTTGTACATATAAATCCATTATACATCCATATAAAAGTGCTGTGTGCAAAATGCGTCATAAAGTGAAAGAACCATATTACTTCAAGGCAAATCGTAACTATTGGAAATGCTTGACTAAAGTGCAAAGAGTATAACGGATTCAAAAAGTGCTAGGTGCGCTTGAGAAAAGTGTCAAGTGTTTCCGAGTTCCTTCCACTCTAATCACATTTTTAATTTTAGGCAGTGTGAGTTGCTTTTCATGTTATTTTAACTCACTGTCCTATAAATCCATATTTCGAGTGACATTTATAACTTGGAAATGTTCTGAGACCTTTAGTTGTCTATAGTTTACCTGTACTTGTTCACCCTACAGCACCATTATGAAAAGCAAATAATTTATAGATCTAGAATTGCGTTACAAACCTCCGGCACTGTGTGTCAGCGTGCTCCTGCTGAAGGTGTGAAGTTGTGATATCTGTTGAGCCATTACAGGTAATATTGTGACAAAAGATTGTGAACATTTGAAATAATAAAGTTTTCGTTTTCTGTTATCCAATTCTTGCAGCGATTCATGGGCAGTTATGAGAACTGTATTTCCATAAATGTTTCACCATTCGGCTTCTTTTTCTTCCAATCCCCCAGGTAAAGCAGGTTCACTCCATATGGCTCCACCAATTTGATCTTTGGTTTACACGTGTCTATGTATTATTTGTTGCTTTACAGTGTAAGCACTTGTCATAATAAAAACACTTCAGTTACCCAATTGTCTATTTCTTTAAGCTAATGTGTTGTTTGTTTTTAACCCCTTAACTGCTAATGCCCCCCTGCGCGCCAAGCCCTTTCTTGGTGGTTTGGGTATGTCGCATTCAATCCCTTGTAACTTTTTATTTACATGTGATATCTCGCTCCAATTTGGCCCCCTTTCTTCCCACATGTAGGTGATCATAACGCCACCTAGGAATCCTAGTTTGCTGTATGGGGGGTGCGAGAAAATAGCTGAAAAGGGAGCACATTTCGTGTTTTTTCAGAAAATGCCATTAAAATGATGTACAAAGAAGCCTGTGGTTGTTTCCTTGTAAGAGCTGGGAACAAATGGTTTGCTGTGCTGAATTTGCCATTTTCCAGGCTTTCAAGAACAGATTGAGTGGAAACCAAAAAAATAAGGTTACCATCAATTTTGTGAGAGCTATGCGAGATTACCCCTTTCCCCCCCCCCCCCCCAATAGTCCATGCGTGGACGGAATGGAAGAGTAGGGTAGGAAAGCTGAAGGGGAAGACCAAGGCATACATTTCTGAAAAGTGACAAAATTCCGCTTTTAGGAAAAGGTGATTTGCGCAGGTCACGCAACATCTATGTAGGGAAAATGCCCATAGTTTGGTGAAAGATTTGAAAAATGAAAGTTAAAGGTATGTGCTGGACGTGGTTGGACCTGTAAGGTAATGGCTTCTGTAAATATTGAGAAAAGCAATGCCCCGCTACGTTCCCCTGACTTTTCCAGTTAGGAAATCGCATAGACCACAAGCCAGGAACGGAGCCATAGTACACAGGAATTTTATGCTGACGGCCTAAACAGACATACTTAGCATGTGTAAATAAGGAAAATAAATGTGAGGAATGGCGAGCATACCATTTTTGAAAGATCACAGGCAGACCTTTTGAAGGGTAGGTGACTTGAGCAGGTTACAAAAGCATACAGTACCTTAATCAGCAACTACATATAGTT
Source organism: Ambystoma mexicanum (assembly GCF_040938575.1). Taxonomy (NCBI): domain Eukaryota; kingdom Metazoa; phylum Chordata; class Amphibia; order Caudata; family Ambystomatidae; genus Ambystoma; species Ambystoma mexicanum. The sequence goes on from NC_090934.1 coordinate 1,245,192,886, forward strand.
CACGTTTGGGAAATTAAAGGGCTGTGTAACAAAGTGCAGTAGCAAATGTATGAAAATGTTAAACCAAGTGAAAACAACAAATGTCCTACCATCCCACATTCCCAAACGTGTCCTGATGATGTGTCGGTGTACCTACCTGGGTGCAAATGGAAAAGGCTAAACCACTGGTAACCCAAGTGTTTCAGGAGAGCAGACTCCTGTAGGAACCCACAGAGGTCTGGCTTGTGCAAATTGCCCTAGAATGTATTACCCAAAAGCCCAGCAAAGTTTGAAATGTAGGAAAAATAAACACAATTTTCAGACATTTCCAACCTGGAAACTACTGAAACATACCGCCAACAACACATGGCCTACCTTCCCACAGGTGTCTGGATGAAAACAGTACCTCATGTGTGAGTGTACCTACCTGGGTGAAAAAGAAAAAGTGTTGATCATCCCCAAGTCCAACGGCAGTCCCAAGGAACACCAGCAGAGTCTCCATCCATTCCCTGAGGGGTAATTCTGTAATGCTGCCTAGCCAGAGCTCCAGGATGGTCGGGGGCGATTTCCCCAGCCTTGGATGACTCTACCATGTGGGTCAACCATCCCCAAGTGCAGCGACACTCCCAAGGAGCCCCGGCAGGGTCCCCGACCTTTCCCAGAGGGAGAAGCTGTAACACAGGCCAGCCAGAGCTCCAGGATAGTTTGTTCCTGGCCTTGGGCAGCTGTTTCCCATATGGAGTGACCATCTCCAAGTGCAGCGGCTGTCCCAGGGAGCCCTGACATGGTCCCCTTCCCTGAGGGAGTGGGACCCTTCTGTGGCTTCCTGGAACTGCTGCTGGGCTGTGGGACGGTCAACCCACATGGGAGACAGCTGTCCAAGGCCGGGGACATCACCTCCAACCATCTTGGAGCTCTGGCTGGCCTCTATTACAGCTTTGCCCCACCAGGGAGCCCCGGCAGTGTGTCAATACCTCCACGAAGGGAAAAGCTGTAATGTAGCCCAGTCAAAACTCAAGAACGGCTGGGGGTGATGTCCCCGGCCTTCGGCATCTGTCTCCCATGTGAGTCCACCATCTCCAAGTGCAGTGGCAGCCGAAGGGGGCCCGGCAGGTCCCCCTCATGGAGAGAAATGGTATAATACAGGTCAGCCCAGAGCGCCAGGATGGTCAGGGGTGCTGTACCTGGCGTTGGGTGGCTGTCCCTTGTTTGGTTTGACTGTCCACAAACCTGGCAACCGTTCCAGGGAGCCTCGGCAGGGTCCACGTCCTTCCCAGAGGGTGAAGCTGCAACGAAACCCAGCCAGAGTTCCAGCACAGTTGGGGGTTCTGTCCCTGGTCTTGGGCGTTTGTTTCCCATTTGGGTCTACCGTCCTCAAGCACAGCGGCTGTCCCAGGGAGCCCTGGCAGGGTCCCTGTCCCTTGCCAGAGGGAGAAGCTGTAATGCAGACCAGCCAGAGATCCAGGAAGGTGGCAGTGATGTCCCTGGCCTTGGGTGGCTGTCTCCCATGTGGGTTGACCGTCCCCAAGTCCAGCTGCAGTTCTGGGCAGCCCTGGCAGGGTCTCCATTCCTCCTCTGAGGTGAAGGGTCCCCATTCGTCCTCGGAGGTGAAATCTGTAACACAGCACAGCCAGAGGTGCAGCCTGGGCTTGCAGACAGTCAACCCACATGGGAGACAGCAGCTCCCAGGGAAACACCAATGTTTTGCTGGCATGGTGGGAATTTGTGGCCTGGCCCTGCATTTGTGTCCCAGCCCACCAAAATACCTCCCCAGACTGCCCAATCCCATAGAATAAAAAAACGACTTGCATAACGTTGCAGCTCCTTGCGTAAAGAAACCTGTAAACAGCACAAAAAACATGAATTACCTATGTTCAGACCAGCAAAAACAAATCATAACTATCACGCTCCGATCAAAGCCATCCCTGGTGGTCTAGTGACCCTCATACCCCAGTAAAAACACTTTGCCCCTTCCTAGGGGCTGATTTTTATTAAGACTATTAGTGACCATAACACCATTTAACAGTATAATTATAGGTTTATGGATTTTGGTCGACCCCCTCCCCCCAAACTGGTTGAAAATCCTCTGCCCCCTCCCCTCATTTCTTTACATTTTTTATACCACTGATGGTAGATGATGGGTTGGGGACAGGCCATATTGGATTGTGTAAGGGGTGGGTGGTGGCGGGGCGACCTACCACAAAATCTGACATTAAAAAACATTAGGTACAAAACATTTGGAAAACATTCAACTACTTCAGGTTCAATTTCAACACATAGATCCATAATTATGCCAACGGTTAAGATATTTCACACTTTGGTCCAATTAAATGGTTATGATAAATCTGGAATATGTTAAATATGTAAGAACCATGAACTGATAACTCAAGTGATATGATAAATGAAAATAAGGCCTACTTTAACAATATAAATACATTCATGGAATATAAATGACTGAAAATATGAAACTGTTAATGAAAAGAATTACATATTGAGTACAACAAGGAACTGAGTGACAGCATAAAAAAAGGTGAGAACTGTGACCGTGTTTCTAGGTGGACATATGGGAATGGAGCCACGAGACTCTGGGGGGGGGGGGGCCTGCACCTTCAGAAAGATAATAGCCAGTATATAAGGTATTCCCAAGGCGTCTACCCTATCCACTTTATCCTTTGCCAGTTACCAGTCTGTAATTCAAGACCTGGTAGAGTTTTGAAGAATGAACAACTCTGCATTAGAAGGCCAAAAGATCTGTGGGTATTGTCTTTGATCCCACTAAAAGTACATTTAAATACACAGTCTGCTGGATGGACTATAGAAAAGACCTACTAGAGCTTGGGTATGCAATGAAGTTGGCAGATGAGGAGGTTCAAAGTTGGCAGAGTTATTGTGCAGCTGCCTGCAGGAGGCACCATGGTGGGGTCAGGCAGCTACCATGACAACGCTTCTTGACCTCAAGTTGGCAGCTGACAATTTATAACTGATTCGAATCACTAGATCTGAAGATGGTGAGTTACTCAGAAGAGCCAATCACTTTGTCAAGTACACACAAGGAGTTGGGCACATTAATTAACACCCTTCCTTTTCCAGTATCAAAATGAGCAGGACTATACAGGGAGGCTTTGGTAGAAGGCCTAGTATGTGAGTTTGGAAACAAGCGTTGCAGTAAAGAGCGGAGTGAAACAGGAAGAAGGAAGGCGAAGGGTGTTGAAGGAGAGTAAGACTTGACGTGAATGGGAGAGGAAGGTGAAGATGCGTCAAAAGAAGGGAAAGGGGGAGAGCAGCGTGAAGAGGGGAAAACTAGCAAGGGGGGAAGGAGAGAATGAAGGTGAGACACAAGAGAAAGGAGGAAATTACTTGGAGAACAGTTTAAAAGGTACAGACAAAATCGGTGTTGGAAGATGAGGGCCACTGATGGAGGAACATTTTTCGAAAGGTACTGAGGAAGAAGAGCAGAAGGTGGACCCTGAAAATAAGGTAAATGCTGCGGAAGAAGGCCTGTGTCCATTAAGTAGTATGCTAGCTGGTGCCTGGTTGTACATCTTAACCTAATAACTAGCCCATCAAAAGTAGAGAAGGGTATTGGAAAGACGAGGAGGAGTGCAGAAAAGTCAGAGGGCCGTTTCTCTAATGGGAAATAACTGCTTCAGTGTGAGTGGGCTAGTTCCCATTAGACAACAGGATCTTACTGCCTTTCCAGGTCGGAGGGCCGTTTCTCTAATGGGAAATGGCTGCTTCAGTTTGAGTGGGCTAGTTTCCATTAGACGACAGGACCTTTCTGCCTCTGCAGGTCGGAGGGCCGTTTCTCTAATGGGAAATAGCTGCTTCAGTGTGAGTGGGCTAGTTCCCATTAGACGAGAGGACCTTTCTGCCTTTGCAGGTCGGATTGCCGTCTCTCTAATGGAAAATAGCTGCTTCAGTGTGAGTGGGCTAGTTCCCATTAGACGAGAGGACCTTTTTGCCTTTCCAGGTCGGAGGGCCGTTTCCCAAATGGGGAAATAGCTGCTTCAGTGTGAGTGGGCTAGTTCCCATTAGACGAGAGGAGCTTTCTGCCTCTTCAGGTCGGAGGGCCGTTTCTCTAATGGGAAATAGCTGCTTCAGTGTGAGTGGGCTAGTTCTCATTAAACGAGAGGACCTTTCTGCCTCTGCAGGTCGGAATGCCGTTTCTCTAATGGGAAATAGCTGCTTCATTGTGAGTGGGCTAGTACCCATTAGACGAGAGGACCTTTCTGCCTCTGCAGGTCGGAGGGCCGTTTCTCTAATGGCAAATAGCTGCTTCAGTGTGAGTGGGCTAGTACCCATTAGACGAGAGGACCTTTCTGCCTCTGCAGATCGGAGGGCCGTTTCTCTAATGGGAAATAGCTGCTTCAGTTTGAGTGGGCTAGTCCCCATTAGACGAGAGGACCTTTCAGCCTCTGCAGTTCGGAGGGCCGTTTCTCTAATGGGAACTAGCCTTCTGAGTGTGAGCAGGCTAGTTCCCATTATTATTCAGGACTTGGCCACTAGGGCCAAAAGGGGCAATTTCTCTAATGGGAAATAGCAGGACTTGGCCACTAGGGGCATCTTTACACGTGCAGGAAAAAAGGGAGCCGTGGCTTGAATCGCTTCGTGGAAGCGAGTTGAGAGGGCGGGCGTGCTGCTTCCCTTACGAAGCGAATTTGGTTTACAGTAAGTCTTAAAGCTTAAAGCTCGTACTTGATTGATATTTTAGTGGAGAAGGGCCATTCGGCCTGACCAGGCAGGGTGTTATTTCAGTGCATTTTGAGAATGAGACAACTTCATGGCAGAGACCTTATGAACACAGGAATACGGGGTGATTGTTTTAGTGTAGAGGGGCGATCAGGCCTACCCGCGGAGGGGGGGGGGCGCATTTCGGTGTATTTTGGGGATGATTGTTATTTTAGTGGAGAGGGGCGATAAGGCCTACCCGCGGAGGTTGGGGCATATTTCGGTGTATTTGTTAAACTTATGTGCATCCTTTCTCCAGGGGATATTCAGTATACCAGTTAACGGAAGGCGGATAGTTTTTTGGGACTGCAGGCTGGCGTTTTGGTGCATGTATCTTGTGCAGAGGGACACATTTAGGTATTGACGCATGGCGGGCTGGCTGTGCTCCGGTATAAAGAAGCCGCGTGTTATGTGCATGTGCTGTATTTCCCCATTGTAATGTGTAGCAGAGGGGGCTATTACTTTTTTTTTTTTACTTCCAGTGACCCATTTAGGTATTTGTGCTGTGCAGCGAGTTGGGCAAGTGTGGATTTGTTGTCTTACACAGTGTATTTGACCCGGGGGACAGGTGTACGCTACAGAAGTACGCAGTAGGGAATTGCTTGATGCAGCGAGAGGTAATATATTTCCCTGCTCCGAGGAGGGGGCGGGGGTGTTTGGAGATTTGTCGTGTGAAGCAAAAGGTTGGTATGTCCTGTGCAGAGGGGCATGTTTCTGCATAGATTTGGTCTGTCCCTGTGCAGAATGTTGGATTTTCCCTGCACGGGGAGCAGTGGTGGATTTCTTAGGTTTATGTTGAGAGGCGAATTGGAGGAAACCATGTTACATTTTGGGTTTGGGCTATGTGTAGAGCAGTCTCCAGGGGACTAGGAACAGTGACAGTGTAGTATGGGGATTTGTAAAGTGGTCACGCAGTGTTTATAGGGTTTGAAAAAACGCGGCTCCGTGTTGATCTCCTAAAATGCAAACGTATTATTTTGTCCATTATTTATGACCCCTTGTGTTTTGAATGGTGTGTTGCTGTTTCCTTATGTTTATAGATGGTTTCAAATACACAGCAGCTCATGTTAAGTGCCATTTTGTGCTAGTAGATGTGTTCAGATTCACGCAGGCAGCTCCCCGCCGCCACCTTTTCTTGTAAGGAAAGGTGGCACACACGTGTGCACACCAACCAAATGCTGGGCAGCTTTACTTTCAGTTGCGAGCCTATCGGGCAGGGTTTAATTGTATTTGTACCCGCTGCCACACCCCTATTTTGTTTGCCTGCTTCATGCTGCTGCATAAAGCTGGCGGACCTCGTAGGGATCTCCTGCATTTGCATTGGCATGACATTGTGTGCTGGCACAGATGCTGGATCCTTTGCATTGCTCTGATGGAGAGGTAGGGGGCGGTGGACATTTGTTTGCATTTTTAAAGCACTCGCACAGCCTGGGGGCTTCAAGGAGCTGTTGCAGGAATATGTCTTAGTTACGTATTTATAACGTGCTTAATACCCAGAGGTTTCTAAGCGCAGACACAGGAATCGAACCTGTTGCTTCGTGCCGTCTTGTTTCCAAGGCGAGCATGTTGCCCGTGAGCTATTCTCCCGGGACAGTAAAAATGGACAGGTTTTTATTCAGATGTAATCTGGGAAACTTATGAATTATTGCTTGATATCACTGCTTTTGCTTTTTTTACTTTGGTTTTTATTACGTTTTCTGATGGGCAATACAATCAGTTACAACCAACATTCACAATGATTTTAACCCCCCTCACGTGAGCTACCATGACCATCCATCCTTTGGGACAATAAATGAGTCCAACCGTTCAGCTTTTACTGGAGTTAGAGGTACTATATATCGCACACATGCAATCAGAGAGCCCAGGCAAACCATTCATGTAGTCCGGTTAATAGTTTTCACCACCCCCTTTTAACAAGTACGTGCCTCATTTGATAAAAAAAAGTTGTGGTGTCATTTACCATAGCTGACAGCTTTTCATACGTGAAGATGTCCCACAGTTTAATGAGCAAGCGCTACCCTGCCAGCTTTAGGCATTGATTCAACAGTTTGTGGGAACCTGGGGAGTTCAGAGTCAGCAGGAGGTAGTCCTATCAAAACCTGGAGGGGGCACATGGCTGGTGATCTTCGGCCCAGTATACCTGCACAGCCAGGCACTCCCACCACACATGAAACCATGTTCCCGGCTGTCCACACTCCCTTGGGCAGAATGGGGAGCATCCTACAAACATTTCTCACTGCCGGTAGGTGCCAAGAGTGAGGGATCTTAAAAGTGGCCTCCATATCTGACGTGTATAGGGCTCCAGCGAGCATTGGCTTGTAAATCTTACCCCCAGGTATCATGTTATCTCCGCCCATGTCCTCGCCTTCCAGCTTTGCCTGAAGTTCTGCCTCCCCTCCAGTCAGACGTGACCAATACCTATTCTAGTGAATGCCCCCTTCCTTGATGTGGAGTCACAACATTTTCTCAAGGGGTGTGAGAGGCAAGGATGTATTAACATACCACTTGGGTTCAGTAAGCATGCCCTTCAGGTGCAGGTATTCAAGTACGTTCAACTTATCAGTTCCCAGGGCTTCAGATAGAGCCTCATAATCAATGAAGGCATTACGCCTAAATAATTAGGCTACCCTCTCCAGACCACTGTCCGACCATTGCTGCGTGATCCGGAAACCTTTGTTGCCCAAGTCCAGCGTGGGGGCATGACGAGCTCAGGAGCAGAGGTGTATATTTGCTTTGTGTCCAAGTCCCCATAGTACTGATAGGATAGGGCGGGTTCTGATGTGAAGTGGAATCTCATGTTTTAAAGGATATTTGTACTGCACACTCGCCACCGGCGGCTCTGAAAGAGGGGACAAGGGAGGGCGAGTTAGTGGGAGGAAGCTGGAAAAGTGCAAGAGAGCAGTGATGTGCTGTTGGCAGCCTCAGCCCGGTGGGTATGTTGGCTGGGGTGTTTGCAGCCGGTAGTCGTCGTGTACTGTTTTGAGTCTGGTTTTTGTTGTGCTGTAGGCTTGTGGTTGTTTGGTTTAGAGTTTGAGAGGTGTATGCAGAGGGGGGAAATTGTTGGTGGATTGGTTGGTTGGTGTTTCTGTCTCGAAGTGAGGCACTGGCTTCTGTAATCTCCTCCCCAGATGTGGTCTAGGGGGTGTGGGAGCATTTCTGCGCCTAAGTCCTGATCTGGGCTTGTCCGGTGCTCACAGTTCCTTCATAACCTTACCTGTCTTCCTTCGCTACTCATACGGCCAGTGTATATGCTAATGTCCACAACTTAGTTCGAGTGTGAGTGCTAACATTCAAACAGCTATCAATTATGGGGCGGGTGTGGTTGTTGGCTGGGGATGCCGATTCTTTCCTTATGAGTGTCGCTTGTGTTCTATTTGACTTGGCGTTAGTTTCTCTGGTTGGTTCTGGGCGTTGTCCGTGTCCTCTCATTGGCACAGGACCGCAGGTAGTCTCTCAATTTGTTTGGGGTTGTGTTAGTGTCCGCTGTATAAGTCCAGTAGGTGCCCATATCATCCCGCAAGTGCTCCAACATTACTCCAAAGCCCCCAAAATCTCTCGTGAGAGTCAATGTGGCGTGCTTAATTCTAGTTACACACAACAAAAGTCACTGGGTTGACAATTCTGTCTACACCCATACTGTTTAACACATAAAAGTGAGAATTTCTTTATTCAAAATTATTCCTCAAGCTAGGTTCCCTATAGATAACTTTCTGTCCCTGTAAAGAGCTCTTTCTTTCCCTAAAGTAGATGTTCTTACCCTAGTGGTGCGCTGCTGCGTCACCTACAAAGGTTAGGGGATAGAAAAGAGCTCGCCCTGTCCTATTTCATTACTTTCCTCAAATGCTAAAAACGAAGTGCACACCTGGTCAGGGAAATCAATGTAAATAAATGTAGTGTTCTTGTCTCCATGTAGTGTGGCTTATCACAGTGTTTGAAAACAAGCAGCTAATTACACTCATATGGAGAGTAATTTTTCATGGATCTCTCAATGTCTCATTCTTGATACTCTGGACACTGAAAGAATAGATAAAATGACTGGAAGTGAATCGTACTACAGGCCCATAGTGTGTTCTATATGGGTTCTGGGGATTGGTTCGTCAGGCCAAGCCACTTTTTTGAGGTGCTTAATTCTAGGCCTCTTGCCTTTCCATATAAACGGACTCACCAAGGCTTGAAGTTTCATGAAAAAAGGAGGGGCGAGAGAAGGGACATAAATAAGTAAAGGAGACGGGGAAGAAAATAAATTTTTCACTGATACCATTTGTCTGTACTAAGAGGGTGAGAGGGGCCCATCGTCGAAGATCTTAAAGCCTCTAGAATAGGCGGATAGTTAACCCCTACTAGTCTAGTCAGATCTCTTTGGAGGCGAATGCCCAGGTATGGGGAGGACAAATCCTCCAATCTCATTCCAGATTTTCTTTCTGCCTCTGGTTGCTGAGTCGTCAGCCCCTATAGGTATCATGCTGGACTTGGGGAGTTTCATTTTAAGGCCCGAGAACCTGCCAAATTGCTGGATCTGATTTAAGAGTTCAGGGAGGGAGGCTGATAGGTATATATAGGTGAGAGGAATATCATCAGCAGATAGGGAGAGCTTGACGACCACCTCACCACATTGAATTCCCATGATCTCCTGGTTCTCCCTGATGGCCATTGCCAGGGTCTCCATGGCCAGAGCATACAGCAGGTCGAGATGGACAGCCCTGTTTTGTCCCTCTAGAGAGGTTCAGGGAGAGGAGACAGTGAAGTTAACCGCCACTCTTGCCGAGGGTCCATTGTGAAGCCCCATCTTCTGCAAGACTTAACCCATGTGCAGCCACTCGACGCAGTCCCTATGTGTGCACCTATCCCCCTATGTACCGCCACATGGATTAGCCCTATGGACTTTCTTATATTGTATGCTCCCTGCCGACCTGGGATGAATCCCATCTGGTCTCTGTGAACTAGGAAAGTCATCAGTTGTCAGTCTGTTGGCCGGCAGTTTCGCCATTATTTTAACATCCGTGTTCAGCAGCGAAATTGGCCTATAAGATTGGCATTGGGCAGGGTCTTTCCCTTCCTTGGGATCACGACCTTAAGCACTGCCAGCATAGTCCGTAGGAGGGTGCCCATCTCCAGTATGTTGAGGAATTTGGCCATGAAAGGAGCCATGATGGTGCGATATCTTTTGTAGAAGGACACCGTAAAGCCGTCTTCCCCAGGGGTGGTACCCCCTTCTTACCACTAATCATGTCTATCACTTCCTGGGCAGTGACAGGGCCTCCAGAGGTCCTGCCTTATCCTCTGGGAGAGACTCCAGGAACCAGTCCACATCAGATCCGTCCTCCCTATATTCTGAAGTATAGTGTTTCGGAAAATCGTCAATTCCTCTGCTATCTTTGGGTCCTTGGTGAGTTTTTCACCGGATCACATCCACCCGCCTGCTCTTTCTCTGTTCTCTGAACCGCTTGCCAGTATTTTGTTGGTCTTGTCCCCTTTTTCCATATATTTTTGTTTCAAAAATGACAATTTTCTTTTAGTTTGGACAACCATAAGGGCTTTCAGCTTTGCTCTGTATTCCTGCAATTTTGCCCATTTCCCTGGAAACATTTGGGTGTTCAACTTCCCCCGACGGTCCCTCTCCTCCCGCTCCCTCTTTGACCCATCCCTATCAATACTGCCCTAATCGTGGCCTTAAATGCTTCCCACACCCCTGCAGGCCCCGCTTCCCTGTTATTAATTTCAAAGTATTGTTCAATCGCTTTCAGGAGTACTAGTGCAAGCTCTTTGTCTTGCAGGAGCAAATCGTTGCGTTGCTCCCCGGGGAAGGGGTGGGGGATCCCATTTGAACCCTCACAAGTTTGTGGTCAGACCACGGGATTACCTCCACTGCTACTTCACTCACACGTTCTAGCAGAGGGGGTTGTAAAAGGATATAATCTATCCTGGAGAAGGGGTCATGCACCTTTGGTCCCTCCTGTGGGTGTCTGTCACTCCCAAATGAAGTAAGCAGATTTCGTCCATTGTGTTTGGTCGCCTTGTAGGGACCTACCCTCTTTCTGTCGCTTCCAGGGTGAAGGACCTTGTTAAAGTCCCCCTATAATTAGCAAGCTCTCTGCAAACATTTGATTTTTAGTTCTAACCTGTCTCCCAGTACTGGTCCCGAGCCTCGTTTGGGCAGTAAATGGAAACCACTGTGAGCATATAGCCTTTGATCTCCCCGTCACCATCCCAAAACGACACTCTGGATCCTTTGCTGGTGCCTTCAGTGTTAAATGCAGCTTACTGGATACCAGTAGAGCAATTCCTCTTTTGTTTGTTGGGCTGAATGCAAAATATACCTCCCCTACCGACCTGGCCTTCAATGATGGTTCCTTCTCCTTTTGCCAGTGGGTCTCCGGCAGGAACATGGAATCCAATTTCAAGCGGTTAAATTCTCGGACCGTTAAGACATCTTGTGTGGAGAATTTAGACATTGAAGGAGCACAGCACCTTTGCATCAGCCATCGGATGGGGGCAAGGGGGGCACAGTTTTCTGTTATGCCTCCCAACTTTGGCCCCGTGGAGCACGCTCCCATGGGCCATGGACTCAATCGTTTTTCTGTTTGCAATACAACCCAATATCCCACCCCCCGAATGGACCTGGTTGTTGCTTGCGGTAGTTGACTTCCCTTCTGATGAACAACCAACCTCTCAACTTTCTTGTGCTCTCCTCAACACTCCCCTTGGGTATGAATGTGGTCCGTTTGGTGGGCAGAAAACGCGGGTTACTGACCCTTCTCTGGTAGGGAGTCAACCGGAGGGGGACGTTGGGTGTGTGCTCGTATTTAGCAGAGAGGTTGCACCAGACGCTCTCGGGTTGAAGTGACCTCCACAGGCTTTCGACTGGCCCATATGTATGAGGTGGTGTGCAATAACGCCTCCCTCTCCTCAATGCCGGTGTTGTATGCTATCCTGCGGGCCATGATAGATTGTGGGAGGCAGTGTTCGGCAATCTTCGGAGTCACGCCCACTTGATGGCTACAGCCATACATGCAGCCCGAAATGAAAAGCTAATGTCATAGCCCGCCTACAGCCCGCCCTCCAACATCTCTATTGAGGGATTGGCCAGAGCTACCAGGTGGGCGTTGTTTCAGGGCCTTCACGCTGTCATGGGAAGCCGAATGTCATACAGTATGGTATAATATACGGCTTCCCATGTTGTTGTTTTTTTTTTTAATACTGTGCAAAGTCTGGGAGCCTAGCATTCGCTCAGTTGTACATTTGCACGCGTTATTATTTTAAATGGTATCATAAGAAAGTTTGTACTGTTACAGTAGATGGGGCACTTAAACATGTTTTATGGCATAATTAACCTTTCTATATTTGATTCCAACATCAAAGCACGAGGAATCACTGCAGGAGTCTCTCTTCAGGATAAAGGGGGAGGTTGGGCTCAGTCACACAACTCTGTCATAATGCAGGGGGGTGCACGGTAGGGTCTCCCTTCAGCATGTGTTATTGGGAAGGGAAGTCAACAGTATTTTACCTAATTGGTGTTAAGCTCCCTGTTCACCCCCGGCTTGGTAAACTGTGCACATTATCACACACTGCTGCAAGTGACTGGTATGGGCTGCGCTATGTCATGGCTACAACACCACTGGGTTAATGAGGCTCAAGCCCCCTACATAAAGTTTGGGCTGTTTGTATGGGGATGAAATGCAGACTAGTGAGAGTCTGTGTAATTCCTTTCCTTTTGTCCTCAGCAGCGCTTTTCTTCGGCATTCATGCATTCAGCCATCACACACTACAATGGGGCATTTCCAACCGAAAGATCCCCTTCCCCTTACAGCTACAACTATCGATTCTGTGTCTGCTTCCAAGACGGATCTATGTGATTACTGTGCCCCAATTACTATGACCTCCAAAATGTTGACTTTTTTATTTCAACCCCATTTTCACCTCATATATATGCTGGGAGAGACACCATCAGCCCCCCTACATGTATTATGGTAATTCGCATCCCCTGTCTCCCTGGGGTTAACTCACAATGACACAAGTCGTCATCCTGTTTAACGTTTAATCTGGTCCCTACCAATGTATCGGCACCACTTACCTCCTCCCTTGACACCCCCATACCTTTTCATTGTTGGGGTGCATGATATCATGGCCTGAACGCAACTATGGTAATTCACAAAACCTGTAACACACATCCTGTTTTATGTTTACTCTGGTCCCAAATGATGTAGAGGCACCACCTAGCCCTTCCCTGGATACCTCCATACCCTTTGATTGTGGGGGTGCAAGATATCATGGCCTGAATGCACTTATGGTCATTTTGCATCCCCTGCCTCCCTGGGGTTAGCTCACGCTAACAAAAGTGGTCATCCTGTTTTATGTTTAATCTGATCCCAAACGAAGTATAGGCACCATCTAACCTCGCCCTGGACACCCGCATACCTTTTGATTGTGGGGGGTGCAAGATGTCATGGCTTGAACACACCTATGGTAATTCGCATCCCCTACCTCCATGGGGTTAACTCACACTGACGCAAGTGGTCATCCTGCTGTATGTTTAATCTGGTCCCAACCAATGTAGAGGCACCATCTACCCCCTCCCGGAACACCCCCATACCTTTCGATTGTGGTGGGTGCAAGATATCATGGCCTGAATACACCTATGGTAGTTCGCATCCCCTACCTCCCTGGGGTTAACTCACACTAGCGCACGTGGTCATCCTGCTGTATGTTTAATCTGGTCCTAACCCATATAGAGGCGTCCCCTAGCCCCTCCTTGGAGACCCCTATGCCTTTTGATTGTGGGGGGTGCAAGATATCATGGCCTGAATGCACCTATGGTAATTTGCATCCATTATTTCTCTTGAGGCTATTGACACTAGCGCAAGTGGTCATCCTGGTTTATGTTTACTCTGGTCCTAACCAATGTAGAGGTGTCCCCTAACCCCTCCCGGAACACCCCCATACCTTTCGATTGTGGGGGGTGCAAGATGTCATGGCCTGAATGCACCTATGGTAGTTTGCATCCCCTACCTCCCTGGGGTTAACTCACACTGACGCAAGTGGTCATCCTGTTTTATGTTTACTCTGGTCCTAACCAATATAGAGGCATCCCCCTAGCCCCTCCCGGAACACCCCCATACCTTTTGATTGTGGGGGGTGCAAGATATCATGGCCTGAATGCACCTATGGTAATTTGCATCCCCTATTTCTCTTGGGGCTATTCACACTAGTGCAAGTGGTCATCCTGTTTTATGTTTAATCTGGTCCCAGTCAATGTAGATGCACCATCTAACCCCTTCCTGGAGACCCCCATGCCTTTTGATTGTGGGGGGTGCAAGATATCATGGCCTGAACACACCTATGGTAATTCGCATCCCCTACCTCCCTGGGGTTAACTCACACTAGCGCACATGGTCATCCTGCTGTATGATTAATCTGGTCCTAACCAATATAGAGGCGTCTCCTAGCCCCTCCCTGGAGACCCCTATGCCTTTTGATTGTGGGGGGTGCAAGATATCATGGCCTGAATGCACCTTTGGTAATTTGCATCCCCTATTTCTCTTGGGGCTATTGACAGTAGCGCAAGTGGTCATCCTGGTTTATGTTTACTCTGGTCCTAACCAATGTAGAGTGAAGGGAAGCGCCCCCAATTTCAGCACGATCCTCCCCGCAATGAGAGACAATAAGGGACTCTCCCGTAGTGGGAATAAGACCAAGACAGAGTGCGGGTGAGCGTAAGTAGGAGTTTATCCAAAGATTAGGGCATGCAAAGAACTCTGCAACCTCCGAGAGCGCTCTGTCTGACAATAGCAAAGACAGGCGTATTTCTAATACAAAAAACGTCATCAGAACCTACACACTATAGGGGGCACAAGTTAATTGGGATTGGGTGGCGTCGACTAACTATAGGTGTTGCTGCAGCGTGGTTGGTCTTGGCGTGAGGACGTCACTGGTCAGCCTCGTGGGTTGGGTTGGGCCTGGCAGGCCAGCTTGAGGTCATCCGAGCGGTGTTGGTATGCTGGGGCAGCCTGTGACAAAGATGAATACCTTTCCTGACTCGTTTGCCCTAGGCCATGCACACTGCAGTTATTCAAGAAACGACATCTAAGTTCATCAATAAATCGCTCAGTAGTTTGTCTTATAAAATAAACGCAACACATGAGGAATGCACCTCGTGAGAGGTCCGGTGGTTGTCGGTTGGGGTGAGATTTACCTGTGTCCTATTGACCGGTATTTTAGGTCGAGGGGCTGGGCTCTGGGGCCTGAGCCGAATGATACATGTCTGTCTGCCGCGTTAGAAGTTATTATATGAATGGGTCTCTGTGTCTTGTCCCAGTGATGGGGGTCGTCTTTGCACGGGGTCATGTTTCTTGGGGTGGTCTAGGGGGAGGGTTGTGGAATTTACGAGAGGGTGCTGGTAGATCAGTGGATTCAAACGTGGGTTTATTACCGTGCTGTAAATAACACAGGTGGCGGGCTGTGGCCTTGGGTGCGGTACCGGGGCCTCTGACTCTCTGATGCGGCTCCAGCTTGGTTGGGGGAGGTGAGGGAGCGCGGCACATGCCTTAGCTTCTTTATCTGGCAGGCTTGGTAGGGTGGGAGGGAGAATGGCCTTGCATGTATTCACAAAGGTTTTTTCCTCGTGCGTTGCTAACTTTTGAATGCAGAACTTTTATAATGTTCCACCTTATTTTGATGTTATTTAAACACACATATATATTTCAATTTCGTTACACATTTCTTTAATACAGTCGGTCCGAGTACCTTTTCGTTACCTAACATTATATTTACTACATGGTGTGATTATTTTATGTACATTAGACGTTACACGAGGTAGTTCTAGGTTATGGCCTACAGAGATTAATGCTCGCTGCTTTAGGTGATTAAGAAAACATATATGAGTTCAGGTTTCTACATAAAGTTGTAAGAACACTTATACAGATAAAGGCTACACATTTGGTCGACATCTTTCTCTGTGGTTATAGCAGCACTAGTCCAGACCTGGGGTGGTATCATGTAACGTTGCATCTTTATAGTTTATTCACAGTTTACAGGATCTGTTTAAACAGAGGTAGTTCGTTAATACCAATACTTGAATTATTTTCTACTTTCTTCAGCTAGTGATGCTTCAGCTTTTTTTCCGTCACCCTGGCCTCGCGGACCAGGTCGTGCGGGGTGCAATATTACATTGTGAACGATGAAATGTTACAGTGTTAACATCTCGGGTTAGCTCATACTCGACTTTCTCATGGGAACGCGCTCGCAGCGGATCTACCAGGGCTACTGCGGCGGCGGAGATGCATGAAAGGCCCTCCAAAGGTGGGGGCCTCGTTACAGTGTGCTGAACTCACGCCATGTTTGCTAAACAAGATGGCTTCTAGGCCTAACTGAATTTTGGTATATGCAGGGAACGGATATGTGTGGGCAATGTCGTCGGCGGGTGACCCCTCCTCCACCTGGGCCCGGGTGGCGTGAGGGGACGGCCACCGAGTCATGGTCCTCACCTGGGGAGGAGGCTGCAGGTGAGGAGGGCCTCGCGGCCAGTCCTCCCCTACATTTCCCCCCTTTCGTTACTAAAGTAACGAATTCTTTAGCTCTTCTAATCTTCTACATTCTTGCTCCTCCATCACTGCGTCATCCCATGCAGGTGTTCCTTTTCTAGGCATCCAGGCTCTGCATACCCCCCTCAAGCTCTCACCTCTTCTAGCATACTCATCTGGGGTACAGGTTAAATATATACAGTCACCAGTTCCTTCCAAGTCTACCCAGACCTCCTCATACCATTCCAGTTCCACATCTCGGGGCTCTTTGATAGTGGTGTGCCATAGTTTATCTACTATGTACTTATCACGGCACATAGGCACTAACTGGTATCTGGGAGTGTTATCTGTTCCTGTCTGTACATGTACCTCTTGTGTCGCCTTAATTGTACCACCAGAGTTGCCCATTGTCACCATCATCATCGCACCGTTAGGGACTGCGTTAGCACAACATCGGAGGCCCACCTGGCATAGGCAGAACACCACGAGGAGGACCACCACAACTGGTATCAAGAACTTCATCGCCAGTCCAAGCCATGAGGGAACCCAGGAGAAGATATTGTCGAACCATGAGCTATCTTTAGCCCCACCTTCCAGCTTCATCTTCTCTCCCAGGTTATGTACTGCTTCAATGACGTGGGACAGGGACCCATTTTCTGCGTCTTCAGAAGGTACGAACGTGCAGCACGCACTTCCTATTTTTCGGCAAACACCTCCATCGATCGCTGTTAGCAGGTCCAGAACATACCTGTTCTGCATGGTCATTAGTCGCAGAGCTCGTAGTTCCACCTTTATTATGTTGAACCCCTCTTCAGTGTCATTGGCCAGCTGAATCAGTTCCCACCGTGTGATCTGGAGCCATTTTGCATTTGCTCTTGCTTGGACACTTGAAACTAGTGAGGCAAAAAATGTTTCCACGGAGCTAAACAGGCGATACCTGTCTGGGATTTGTGCCAATAAATCGGATGATGCTTGTGATATGTAGTTTGATGCTCGCTTGTTCCGTGATAGCTCCTCTTCTTTCCCTCCGGAGGACAGGACATAGAGGTGCGCTTCTGCAGTGGGAGACGTCGCATCCTTGTTCACGTTTCCTTGCGTCCTTTTATTTTTGTCGACGTGACTTTCTGGAATCACCATTAGGGCCGAATGCAAAGTGGCCATTGAGCAGCTGCCACTCCATGCCTGGGGAAGGTGCAAGTAAGCCTGATTCCCGCATACCCAGTATGTGTCCATTAGTGCTGCTGTTCCTTTTTTCATGTCTGGGATGGTAAGAGTTTTGTTACAGTTTTTGTTCGCTCCCATTGCCACTTTTCCTTCTCCCTTGAAACATAGTTCGTTTTGTATTTCACTTTGTAGCTTGAAGGGTTTCTCCATCGCTGTTACCCATGTTAGTTTAGAGATGTGTTCTTTCCATATTGGTAAGCACGTTTTTTCCATCCACCGCAGCTTGTCTGGTTGGACACCTCTCAGTGCTTCCGCTTTGCACAGTACTTCTTCATCTTTCCATTTGTTTTCGGAAAACAGCGTCCCTTGTATTGCAAAGAAAGGTTCTTTAAGACAGACCACTCCAGACGCTTTTGAATAGCACGTTTTGTTGTCCTGTATCATTTTGAAAGAGACATCGTGTGCTTGAAAGGTGTTCTTTATTCTACACAGTGTGAGATGAAGGAGACATTGGGCATCCACAATGGGCAATTCTCTTGGCAACAACACTTTGGGCGTACCTGATGCATGGGGGATGAGCGAACAGACATAGCAGCTTTCATTGGTTGTCTGTTTAGCTGTTGTACTCATATCTGCATACCATTTATTTGCTTGGTGGGGGTGTCGTGGGTCTTCCATCTTATCTAATCCTAACCCATAATACTCATCATACCCCCTCCTGCTTGTCTCTCTTCTTCGCCTACTTCTCTCCCCCCTCCTATACCTTTTAGTTTCGATAGGTGAAAGAATAGGCCCCCCTTTCTCATTCCCTCCCCCCTTTTCCAATTCCTCATATAGGAACTTGTGTTCTGTCATCGTAATTACTTTTCCATTTTCCTCAATAAACAACAAATCGCTGTTTTGTATCGGGGCGGGAAGGGTAGTGGGGCTGTTATATATTTCAGGTAGGGCCATTGTGTCATTTTTCATATCTTTATCTCTTGATTGTAACGGGGCAGCAGTGGGTGGTGCAGTGTAGTAACCCCATACAAGACGTGATCCATCCCAGACCAAAAAATCACCTTCTTTGATATTCATACTTGTAATTGAATTCGTGCCAGGGGCAAGGGTGGTGTTACTCCCCCCTCCCCCCTCGTTCATCTCGGTAGAGATGAACGCTATGACCCAATATGTCACTAGGCAAAACATTGAGATGAAGAACACAATCACACACATTGATAAACCACATTCGTATGAATATGTCAATCTATCTACTAACATTTCTCTAAACCTAACAAATCTATTAGTTGCAGGCTGCCCATTCGATGCCATAGTAAATCCTGTTTGAAACATAAAAGTGCATTAAGTACAAGCATGTAAACATTTATAACGTTGTGACGCTTTTTTTTTTTTTTTTTTTCCGACAAAGTATGGGAGTGGGTGAGGGAGGGGGTGTGTCCACAGACAAGGTAACTTTGCAATCATTATTATCCGTACATTATTTCACATATGAAGAGGAAAGTCGAGAGAAAAAAAAACTTCTCTAAAACAAAAAAAAAAAACCCACAAAACCCTTCAAAAGTTGTAAAAAATTATATATATATATATACACATATTTATTTCAGTACACTTGTCGTGCGCCAGTCGCGTTCAATGTTCATCACTTAATGCACACAAAATTCCCATCATTCATTCTGCACCACTTCATTGTCCGCAGTTGCCTGTGCCTCGTCCTGTACCTCACCTTCCACGGCGCTATAGGCTCTGCGTACGTCTGTCAAATGTACCCAGTATCGTAGGCCCTTCACCTTTACTGCTGTGGGTGTGCAAAACACTACCTCATAAGGGCCATGGAAACGTGGCGCATTCCACCTTCGCACAAAACTTCTGACATATATGAGGTCACCAGGCATTAGTTGTAATGGTTTTTCAGGCAGTGTCTCTGTTTCTGTTGTGTTCCCCTCCTCTCTTGTAGAGGGGGGGGCTAGTTGCTTTGCAATTACGCGCGCTGCCCGTGTCAGTTTTTTCAAATACTCTGTGAACTCCTCTCCCAATATCGCTGCACTTCTGTGTGCATCAGAACGTTCACGGAGAGGCGAATGCGCTGTGTGCATTCTCCTTCCCGTGACGATCTCATGCGGGGACAAATGGTGGTCTTTACTTGGCTGATTTCGTAACTCAAACAGGGCCAAAGGCAGGCAGTACATCCAGGTCTTTTTAAGGGAAAAACACAGTTTTGACAATCTGCTTTTTAACAGACCGTTCATCTTTTCCACTACGCCATTACTTTGAGGATGATAAATCGAACATAATTTGTGCTTCATTCCCAATAGCGTAGTCACTTCCTTGAATAGTTCATTAACAAAATGTGTGCCGTTGTCTGAGCGAATAACGTCGCAAATCCCCCAGCGCGGGAATACTTCCCGCACTAGGAACTTCGCGGCGCCCTTCGCGTCTGGGCGCGCACAGGGGCCTGCCTCCACCCACCTCGAAAATGGACATACAACCACAATCATGTAGCGAGCCCCGTTACATCTTTCTCCCATGTCTACATAATCAATGTGGAGCTCCCTAAATGGACCATTTGGTTTTGGTATCGTTCCTCTCAGTGTGCGCAATGTCATACCTGAGTTGTAAATCTGACATGTCGTGCATTCTAAAGCCAGCCTTGTGATGTGTTCATGGAGGCAAGGTGCAAACCAATCTTCTTGTATGTCCGCCATTATGTGTTGCTTTGCGTTATGTGCAGGAAAGTGTAGTTGTTGAAATGCTATTTCTAACAATGTAACTGGCATTACCGCTTTTCCTGAACTTTTTTGTCGCCACAATAAATCAGTCGGCGATTTGCTGCATCCCCTCTTAGTCCACAGCAATTTTTCTTCTGCACTAGCTCCCTCTTGCAGCTCTATTATTTCCTGTGTGGGCATCATGTTGTATCCTGTGGGGACCTCTTGGCTTGCTGTGTGGTGCAACATGTACTCTCCTACTACACCTTTCTGTAAATACGAAGCTTCTTTGGCAGCGGCGTCTGCTGCCGCGTTCCCCAAAGATATAAAATCTGTATTTGTGGTGTGGGCTTGGCATTTTACGATGGCCACTGCCGTGGGCTCTTGCAGGGCCTCAATCAGTTCTTTCAATAATTCTGCATGTTGAACTGGTGTTCCATCTGCTCGTCGAAACCCTCTCCGCCCCCACCGTGCCAACCCGCCGTGTACTGTTGTTGTCATGTATGCTGAGTCGGTATATATTGTCACTGCGCACCCCTTGGCGGCATGCAAGGCTTCTATTAGCGCTATTAGTTCTGCTGCTTGGGCTGAATAGTGTGATGGGAGGCGGTGTTGCACTAGTGTCTCGTATTCATCTTCCTCTAATCGTACAACTGCCATACCCACATGTTTCTCTCCTGTCTCCATGTCTATTGATGCTGACCCGTCCACGAAATACACCTCTCCCTCGTTCAGGGCATTCTCAGAAATCACTTGATCCTGACCTTCGTCACCTGTGTATGTAGCGCAATTGTGGTTCTGCATGTCCTCTACGGTGCACGCCTCTGTGATGAATGTGGCCGGGTTCACTGTTTTACATCTTACTATATGGATGTTTGCGCTGGACAGTATTATTTCATATGCTGTGGCTCGTTGTGTCGTCAATGTGCTCTTTGATCGCTCTAATATTGCAAATAGTGAGTGTTCCACAAACAGTGTTACAGGACAGCCCATCACTATTGTGGCACTTTTCTCAATTGCGAACGCGGCTGCAGCTAGGGATTGCTTGCACGCGAAATGACCTTGCATAACTGCGTCTAGGGTGCCACTATAGTAAGCCAGTGGTTTGTGCCCTAACGATGTCTTTTGTGTCAGTACTGCTGTCATCAGTGTTCCTTTGCAGTGTGAAAATAAGAAGAATTCGTGCCCATAATCTGGGTTTGCCAGTACTGGAGCGCTTGATATCAGTTCCTTTAGTGAGTTAAATGCTGTGTTCATCTCTCCTGTCCATTCTATGTGTTTGTTGTCCTGCTGTGCCTCTTTTAGTGCCTGTAACAAGGGCCTTGTGTATGCTGCATAATCCAATATCCATGCTCGGCAATAGTTGCACATACCCAGAAATTTCTGCATCTCTTTTACTGTTTTGGGCTCCCCAACTGCTCTAATCGCCTGTGCCCTGTCTGGTATGATCCGCTTGCCATCCTTTGATATCAGCTGTCCCAAGTATAGGACCTCTGTTAGACAGTATTGTAACTTCCCCTTGTCCACCTTGTACCCTTTATTGGCCAATAATGTCAGGAGTGTTATTGAGTCCTTTCTGCACTCTTCCTCAGTTTGTGCACAAATCAATAAATCATCAACATATTGAATCACTGTGCTTTCTACAGACAAATTCCCCAGATCTTCATGTAGTACCCTGTTGAATATGCTTGGGCTCTCGCAATATCCTTGTGGTAGTCTGCAGTGTTCGAACCTCCTCCCCCCTAGTGTAAACTCTGTTAAGTACCTGCTCTCCTCTGCTAAGGGAATCGAGAAAAATGCATTTTTTAAGTCAATGACTGTGAAGTGGGATGCCGTTTTCGGAATGTTGCACAGTATTGTCGCCGGGTTCGGGACTAAAGGGAACTCCTTCTGAATCACATCATTGAGTGGGCGTAAATCTTGTATCATCCTCCATGAACCTCCCTTCGCCTTTTTAATCGGGTAAATGCATGTGTTGCATGGGGAGTTTGAGGGCACTATTATTCCTTGTGCTAGCAGTGCATCTAGTGTCTCTCTGATCCCTTCTTCTGCTTCGCGTGACAATGGATATTGTTTTACCCGGGGTAGAATTGCTCCCGGTTTCAGTTTTATTACCACAGGCTGAACCTCATGTAATAACCCCACATCATGGGGGCCATTTGTCCATATGTTAGTGGGTACTAACCTCATGTCGTCATCAAAAAAGGCATGTGGTGCTTCTACTACTGCCATTAATTCAACTTGAGTTTTTCTGGCTGTAACTACAATGTCACACGGCATTGCCAGTTCCATCACTATTTCGCCATCTGTCTCAGTGTCAGAAAATAGCTCCTCGTCCGAGAGCTCCCTCAGTGGGATATTTGCATTTATACACAGTACTGTCCGCCACTCACATCCTTCCATGTCAACGCCAATCACACATATTCTGTTTGCTGACACGTGTACTGCGTGTAAATCCAACGATAGCACTGACCCGGGAGCAGTGTCTGGGCTTGCTATGGGGCGGAAGAGGAACTCGGCTGGAATCCTCCAATCCATCCTTTTTAGTTCTGGTACTATGAGAGCCAATGTTCTCATGCCCTCAACAAACATCTTCTCGTTTCTTGGTAACCCTCTGATCTCTTGCATGATTGTGTGGCCGTGTATTACTGCTAATATGCGGAGGGGGCATATGCCTGGCGTCGAACATACGATACCGCTCCCTGTGAATGATATTGTCATATTTAGTTTGCTTAAGAGATCTCTCCCCAGCAAATTAATGGGAGAGTGTTCATAGTACAGTAAGGGTGCTTTCACTGTTTTACCCCCCACTGTCACATCCAATGCCTCTGTGTAAGGAACTTCAATTACAGCCCCAGAGAACCCCTGCGTCTCTAACGTTCTATTAGATAACGGGAACCGGCCCTCTCTAATGCATGATTTCTCCGCTCCCGAATCCACCATGAATATGAACTGCTTGTCTCCTATCTGCGCTCCTATCAATGGTTCCTCTGATGCATTGTGGGTCGTAGATAGTACTGGACACGCAAGTGCTCTCTGTGGGCTGTCCTATGCGGGGTGTCTCATTGCCCCCCCTTGATCAAAAATGTTCCCCGAAACTACTGACACCCCGCTGTAAGGTGCGGGAGCAGGAGCTCCGTTAGCTACTGTGGCGAAAGTGTTACCTGGCGTGTATTGCATATTGTCATTATTCTGTGGGTGGTTTTGTGTTCTGTACTGATGTCCGTGTAGTTGTGCGTTACTTCTTTGTCCTACATTTTCCGGTTGTTGGTATTGTCCCATGGGGAGGCCATAGGGGCTTCCTGGGTGGGGGTGACCGTACTGTTCTATCTCCTGGAACCCGTTGTTTTGTCTGCTCCTGCACTCTCTTGAGTAGTGCCCCCATCTCCCACAATTCCAGCAGCTCCCCTGTGGACCTCTGGGACCCTGCCACCCATTTCCTCCCATTCCTCCATACCCTTGTCCTCCTCTTCGGCCCCTGTACCCACCTCTTCCCCCTCTTGGGGCCCACTCTTGCCACGTTGGACCTCCGTTCTGCTCCTGCTCAGTCCACTGTCGTTGTCCTTGTCCTGCCCAATTTGCTGCTATTCTTCCTTGTATTGCTATTTGCCCCTCCTCTCCTTCGTCTCCCTCCCTCATGAGTGGGAGCCCTGCTACCGCTGCTGCAACCTTCACCAGTTTTGATTGTACCAACTTTGCCTCGTCTGCCAACCTTTTCTGTGCTACTTCCTTCTCTCTCTCTTTGATCCTTTTGCAATGGTGCACTATTATACTTTGGATCTCTGGCCACCCCTTTGCCTCAACGCCCGCTATTTTATCGAGTGCCTTCTGCACCTCTTTTGGGAGCCCTCTCTTAATGATAAAATAAAATAGAGATGTGGATTGGTGCCAGGGCGTGCCCGTTTCCGCTCTCCACATCTCCTGCACCCGGAGAATGTAATCCATAGCATCCTCCCCGTCATTCATTGTACATTGCATCACTGACTGTAAGTCAGGGGTATCTGGGAATGTCTCCCGCAGTGCGTCCCACACCCTTGCTCGTACTGTATTAAAGGAAGCCCCATCATGGCGATCACAGTCCAACGTCACTGCCGGGAAACCAGCCTTAGCCCATACTCTGTCCGCTTGATCTCCTACTGCTGTTACTAGTAGGCTTTTCACATCGCCTACTGCCAACGGTATGCCGGCGGTATGTTTCTCAAATGCATATATCCACTTGCTCGCCCCTCCTGACAGCTGGGGCAATAATTTCATTAAATTAGCCTTATCCATCTGAGCCCATGGTATATAGTTTGGTCTTCCCCCCCCTCTGTGTATCAATGGAAGTTGTAGCTTCCCTTTTGCGGTTGCACCCTCCCTTTCCTTAGTCGCTGCGGACTCCAACGACGCCATCTTCCCCACCCTATTTCTTAGTCGTCCCATCCATTCGTCGTCTATAGTCCCTAGCGAACATGCACCGTCCACCTCCTCGCTTTCCCCCCCTACTGCCATACTCAACCTATCACTCTCATCCAATCCTCCTCTGACATCACATAACAAGTCCTCTCTGATCCCTCTCTCTTGTGATACATCACCAATGCTCCCTTCTACTGCTCCTATCTCTATTATTCGTGTCGGCTCTTCCTCAATTCTGAACAGTATTTCTCCCTTTTTCCATCCTTCCTCAATGTGTCTACTTTCGCTCGACGCTCTAGACGTGCGTCCTGATTGTACAGGGGCGCACGCCGTGCGCTCACATATGTCTTTTATTCTTGAGAGTTCATCCCTTGCCACAGTAAGCCTTGACTCTAAGTCACTTGTTAGCTTCTCTATATCCACCCTCTGTGTGCTTCCCTGGGCGCGCTCTCTGGTGCTTTCGTATGGCGGGGGGGCTGTTGGTCTTTGTAGTGTACCAGTTGTGGGGGGAGGCACATAAGTAGGGTCGCTATATCCTGCTGCGGGGGCTGGTTTAGGTAATATCGGGTACAAACTAATCACCTCCGTAGGTTGTTCCGTACTTAGCTGTTCCTTTTCCTCTCTTGGAATCATCAGTGGATTATCTGTGGTGGAAGGTAGATCAATATTTGGTGCCGGAGCTTTGGGTGGGGGTACTTCCTCAAACAATCTCCAGAGGTCTAATATCTCCTTCCTATTTTGCCATTGTTTCCCCTTATACTTGAGGCTAATGCATGCTCGTACCATATCAAGAACGCTTTTGTCAAAAGACCCTCCCTCGGGCCAAATCTGGGGCAGACCCTCCCCTTTCAATTCTGTTACCCATTGATCGTGATATTTATTTATTCGTTCAGCGTATCCCGGTAAGCTCTTACAAATATGTGACAGGGGAGTTTCGGCCCCCATATTCTAAATCTCTAATACAGCCGTGTCCACCTTTTTTACTTTTAGTTAGGTGTAGATATGTGTATGTATACCTGTATGGCACAGACAAGAGCGGACGTCTCAAAAATTATCACCCAATTTTATTCACTGCGCAAGTCCTTTCTCACTTACCATAGCTCATCTCCTTCCCATTCCCATACACTCTCATGGGATTTCACTCGCAACTGATCAAATACCAGTTTTGGTCAACACTCTCTGGCGCCACCTCGCGGTCAACCGTTCGTCTCCAACACTCACACGGTGCGCGCACCCTTCACAATGCTTTCCCACTCACACCTCGTCTTTTTTCCTCCCTTTCCTCCCTGGCCAGCTGTCCCTGTTTTCCTGCTAAGGTTACTATGTTCACGTCTGTACGTGCTACTACTTAATCCCCACTCCTAAAAATGTGCTCCCTATTTTATAGTTCTTCTACAAGTATATTTACCTTATGCCCTTTTCGCTTTCTCCCCCTGCCCCGTGGAATGGAAAAAAGAAATAGAGAGAGTAGCAATCACTAAAAAATATTCCCGGTGTCTCCTTTTGCCAGACACCAATAACTTATTTCTTACTTCTTCATATATTCCCAGTACTAGTTTAGATAGCACTATGCGGCGCCGCCTTGCACCCCCTTTCGGAGCTAGGTTTCCGTCACTTCTACCACTTCACTTATTTCTTACTCCTAATGGCCATATGCAAAGAAAAGATAAAAAAAGTTTCAAGACCCGTCTTTAGTAGACCCCCGTTATTCTTCTCCTCTACCTGTCCCCGTTCCTCTGTTCACAATTTCCCCTCCCTTCCCCTTTACGATCGCTCGCACTCAGTACTCACGTGCCCGTCTTGAACCGATAGTCTCCGAAACTGGGTCCGTCCAGGCGGTGTCACCGGTAACTCAACGGTCAGCCCCTGGCTCCGGCGAGCGGCACTCAAAGGGGATTTTTTTCCAATCGGGATCCCGTACCCTTTCTCATTGAGTGCGCACTTCTTATTGTGCCAGTCGCCGTTGGCGGGCAGCCTCCCGGAGCCGGCTCACCGTGCGTATCCCTTCTCGACCGGAGATTCTCGTGCTACAAGGGGGTCGTTAAAAGGGAGTTAGGAAAAATAATTTGGAGATATCACGCTATCGGGGTCACCACTGAAGGGAAGCGCCCCCAATTTCAGCACGATCCTCCCCGCAATGAGAGACAATAAGGGACTCTCCCGTAGTGGGAATAAGACCAAGACAGAGTGCGGGTGAGCGTAAGTAGGAGTTTATCCAAAGATTAGGGCATGCAAAGAACTCTGCAACCTCCGAGAGCGCTCTGTCTGACAATAGCAAAGACAGGCGTATTTCTAATACAAAAAACGTCATCAGAACCTACACACTATAGGGGGCACAAGTTAATTGGGATTGGGTGGCGTCGACTAACTATAGGTGTTGCTGCAGCGTGGTTGGTCTTGGCGTGAGGACGTCACTGGTCAGCCTCGTGGGTTGGGTTGGGCCTGGCAGGCCAGCTTGAGGTCATCCGAGCGGTGTTGGTATGCTGGGGCAGCCTGTGACAAAGATGAATACCTTTCCTGACTCGTTTGCCCTAGGCCATGCACACTGCAGTTATTCAAGAAACGACATCTAAGTTCATCAATAAATCGCTCAGTAGTTTGTCTTATAAAATAAACGCAACACATGAGGAATGCACCTCGTGAGAGGTCCGGTGGTTGTCGGTTGGGGTGAGATTTACCTGTGTCCTATTGACCGGTATTTTAGGTCGAGGGGCTGGGCTCTGGGGCCTGAGCCGAATGATACATGTCTGTCTGCCGCGTTAGAAGTTATTATATGAATGGGTCTCTGTGTCTTGTCCCAGTGATGGGGGTCGTCTTTGCACGGGGTCATGTTTCTTGGGGTGGTCTAGGGGGAGGGTTGTGGAATTTACGAGAGGGTGCTGGTAGATCAGTGGATTCAAACGTGGGTTTATTACCGTGCTGTAAATAACACAGGTGGCGGGCTGTGGCCTTGGGTGCGGTACCGGGGCCTCTGACTCTCTGATGCGGCTCCAGCTTGGTTGGGGGAGGTGAGGGAGCGCGGCACATGCCTTAGCTTCTTTATCTGGCAGGCTTGGTAGGGTGGGAGGGAGAATGGCCTTGCATGTATTCACAAAGGTTTTTTCCTCGTGCGTTGCTAACTTTTGAATGCAGAACTTTTATAATGTTCCACCTTATTTTGATGTTATTTAAACACACATATATATTTCAATTTCGTTACACATTTCTTTAATACAGTCGGTCCGAGTACCTTTTCGTTACCTAACATTATATTTACTACATGGTGTGATTATTTTATGTACATTAGACGTTACACGAGGTAGTTCTAGGTTATGGCCTACAGAGATTAATGCTCGCTGCTTTAGGTGATTAAGAAAACATATATGAGTTCAGGTTTCTACATAAAGTTGTAAGAACACTTATACAGATAAAGGCTACACATTTGGTCGACATCTTTCTCTGTGGTTATAGCAGCACTAGTCCAGACCTGGGGTGGTATCATGTAACGTTGCATCTTTATAGTTTATTCACAGTTTACAGGATCTGTTTAAACAGAGGTAGTTCGTTAATACCAATACTTGAATTATTTTCTACTTTCTTCAGCTAGTGATGCTTCAGCTTTTTTTCCGTCACCCTGGCCTCGCGGACCAGGTCGTGCGGGGTGCAATATTACATTGTGAACGATGAAATGTTACAGTGTTAACATCTCGGGTTAGCTCATACTCGACTTTCTCATGGGAACGCGCTCGCAGCGGATCTACCAGGGCTACTGCGGCGGCGGAGATGCATGAAAGGCCCTCCAAAGGTGGGGGCCTCGTTACAGTGTGCTGAACTCACGCCATGTTTGCTAAACAAGATGGCTTCTAGGCCTAACTGAATTTTGGTATATGCAGGGAACGGATATGTGTGGGCAATGTCGTCGGCGGGTGACCCCTCCTCCACCTGGGCCCGGGTGGCATGAGGGGACGGCCACCGAGTCATGGTCCTCACCTGGGGAGGAGGCTGCAGGTGAGGAGGGCCTCGCGGCCAGTCCTCCCCTACAAGAGGCATCCTCTAACACCTCCTGGAACACCCCCATACCTTTCGATTGTGGGGGGTGCAAGATATCATGGCCTGAATGCACCTATGGTAGTTTGCATCCCCTACCTCACTGGGGTTAACTCACACTGACGCAAGT
Source organism: Ambystoma mexicanum (assembly GCF_040938575.1). Classification (NCBI taxonomy): domain Eukaryota; kingdom Metazoa; phylum Chordata; class Amphibia; order Caudata; family Ambystomatidae; genus Ambystoma; species Ambystoma mexicanum. The sequence goes on from NC_090934.1 coordinate 1,245,221,529, forward strand.
GGTCATCCTATTTTATGTTTAATCTGGTCCCAACCAATGTAGAGGCACCATCTACCCCCTCCCGGAACACCCCCATACCTTTTGATTGTGGGGGGTGCAAGATATCATGGCCTGAATGCACCTATGGTAATTTGCATCCCCTATTTCTCTTGGGGCTATTCACACTAGTGCAAGTGGTCATCCTGTTTTATGTTTAATCTGGTCCCAATCAATGTAGATGCACCATCTAACCCCTCCCTGGACACCCCCATACCTTTTGATTGTGGGGGGTGCAAGATGTCATGGCCTGAATGCACCTATGGTAGTTCGCATCCCCTACCTCCCTGGGGTTAACTCACACTAGCACACGTGGTCATCCTGTTTTATGTTTAATCTGGTTCCAATCAATGTAGATGCACAGTCTAACCCCTCCCTGGAGACCCCCATGCCTTTTGATTGTGGGGGGGGTGCAAGATGTCATGGCCTGAATGCACCTATGGTAGTTCGCATCCCCTACCTCCCTGGGGTAAACTCACACTAGCGCATGTGGTCATCCTGTTTTTTGTTTAATCTGGTCCTAACCAATGTAGAGGTGTCCCCTAACCCCTCCCGGAACACCCCCATACCTTTCGATTGTGGGGGGTGCAAGATATCATGGCCTGAATGCACCTATGGTAGTTTGCATCCCCTACCTCCCTGGGGTTAACTCACACTGACGCAAGTGGTCATCCTGTTTTATGTTTAATCTGGTCCCAACCAATGTAGATGCACCATCTAACCCCTCCCTGGAGACCACCATGCCTTTTGATTGTGGGGGGTGCAAGATATCATGGCCTGAATGCACCTATGGTAATTTGCATCCCCTATTTCTCTTGGGGCTATTCACACTAGCGCAAGTGGTCATCCTGTTTTATGTTTAATCTGGTCCCAACAAATGTAGAGGCACCATCTACCCCCTCCCGGAACACCCCCATACCTTTTGATTGTGGGGGGTGCAAGATATCATGGCCTGAATGCACCTATGGTAATTTGCATCCCCTATTTCTCTTGGGGTAATTCACACTAGCGCAAGTGGTCATCCTGTTTTATGTTTACTCTGGTCCTAACCAATATAGAGGCATCCCCCGAGCCCCTCCCGGAACACCCCAATACCTTTTGATTGTGGGGGGTGCAAGATGTCATGGCCTGAATGCACCTATGGTAGTTCGCTTCCCCTACCTCCCTGGGGTTAACTCACACTAGCGCACGGGGTCATCCGGCTGTATGTTTAATCTGGTCCCAATCAATGTAGAGGCATCACCTAGCCCCTCCCTGGACACCCCCATACCTTTTGATTGTGGGGGGTGCAAGATGTCATGGCCTGAATGCACCTATGGTAGTTCGCATCCCCTACCTCCCTGGGGTTAACTCACACTAGCACACGTGGTCAGCCTGTTTTTTGTTTAATCTGGTCCCAATCAATGTAGATGCACCATCTAACCCCTTCCTGGAGACCCCCATGCCTTTTGATTGTGGGGGGTGCAAGATATCATGGCCTGAACACACCTATGGTAATTCGCATCCCCTACCTCCCTGGGGTTAACTCACACTAGCGCACGTGGTCATCCTGCTGTATGATTAATCTGGTCCTAACCAATATAGAGGCATCTCCTAGCCCCTCCCTGGAGACCCCTATGCCTTTTGATTGTGGGGGGTGCAAGATATCATGGCCTGAATGCACCTATGGTAATTTGCATCCCCTATTTCTCTTGGGGCTATTCACACTAGTGCAAGTGGTCATCCTGTTTTATGTTTAATCTGGTCCCAATCAATGTAGATGCACCATCTAACCCCTCCCTGGACACCCCCATACCTTTTGATTGTGGGGGGTGCAAGATGTCATGGCCTGAATGCACCTATGGTAGTTCGCATCCCCTACCTCCCTGGGGTTAACTCACACTAGCGCACGTGGTCATCCTGCTGTATGATTAATCTGGTCCTAACCAACATAGAGGCGACTCCTAGCCCCTCCCTGGAGACCCCTTTGCCTTTTGATTGTGGGGGGTGCAAGATATCATGGCCTAAAAGCACCTGTGGTAATTTGCATCCCCTATTTCTCTTGGGGCTAGTCACACTAGTGCAAATGGTCATCCTGTTTTATGTTTACTCTGGTCCCAATCAATGTAGATGCACCATCTAACCCATCCCTGGACATCCACATGTCTTTTGATTGTGGGGGTGCAAGATATCATGGTCTGAATGCACCTATGGTAATTCGCATCCCCTGCCTTCCTGTGGTTAATTTACACTGACACAAGTGGCCAGCCTGTTTTGTGTTTACTCTGGTCCTAACCAATGTAGATGCACCATCTAACCCCTCCCGGAACACCCCCATACCTTTTCACTGTGGGGGGTGCAAGATATCATGGCCTGAATGCACCTATGGTAATTCGCATCCCCTACCTCGCTGGGGTTAACTCACACTAACGCAAGTGGTCATCCTGTTTTATGGTTCATCTGGTCCCAACCAATGTAGATGCACCATATAACCCCTCCCTGGAGACTCCCATGCCTTTTGATTGTGGGGGGTGCAAGATATCATGGCCTGAACACACCTATGGTAATTCGCATCCCCTACCTCCATGGGGTTAACTCACGCTAGTGCAAGTGGTCATCCTGTTTTATGTTTACTCTGGTCCTAACCAATGTAGAGGCATCACCTAGCCCCTCCCTGGACACCCCCATACCTTTTGATTGTGGGGGGTGCAAGATGTCATGGCCTGAATGCACCTATGGTAATTCGCATCCCCTACCTAGCTGGGGTTAACTCACACTGACGCAAGTGGTCATCCTGTTTTATGTTTAATCTGGTCCCAACCAATGTAGAGGCACCATCTACCCCCTCCTGGGACACCCCCATACCTTTTGATTGTGGGGGGTGCAAGATATCATGGCCTGAACACACCTATGGTAATTCGCATCCCCTACCTCCCTGGGGTAAACTCACACTGACACAAGTGGTCATCCTGTTTTATGTTTAATCTGTTCCCAATCAATATAGATGCACAATCTAACCCCTCCCTGGACGCCCGGATACCTTTTGATAGTGGGGGTGCAAGATATCATGGCCCAAACACACCTATTGCAAATTTAATTCTATCCGCCGCTCCCCACAGGAAACCCTGTGATCTTCCGGCTAATGGCGGACGATGCCAGATCGTCCGAAACACTGGAGACAAACTAGTTTGGATCTTTTTCAACCATCCGCACCGCTACCACGTGAGCATATGGCTCTTTAGTAACGTGCATGCAATGGATGGGGTTGCAGAATAATTCTGAATCCAAATAATGGAACCAACTCGTGAAGATGGCAAAGGTACTGTTTTATTAACAATTATCCAAAACAGGGAGGTTACAACGGACATCAACGGACGTTCGCTCAGGCTCTTGACAATTCTCTCAAAAAAACATCCTTATGTGCAAAGAATACGTCAGACGTGATGTCATACTGCATGGCAAATAATAGGAAACCTATCAAAGGCTGTGATAGGCTTAAGGGGAACAACTAAGTATACATTGCATAGGGACTAGGATTGGGATTTGCTGCCCACTGTCAGGTGGAAAACTTATGCCTACCTCTTAAAACTTGTAAAGTACACAGTTTATCATTGGTCTTCAAACTATAAGGCCCTTCACGATATGGCCCTCTACAATTGGTTGGCACGCTCGTGCCATGTCTGTAACATTCGATTCACTTATCAGCACGTAAACTCAAACCCAGGTGCCAGGAGGTGGACTGGACATTACCTCCCCACCCAATTAGCCCAGCATCTCTCATCAACCATGGCTTCTGCCATGAAGATTGTTTTAGAAATTGGCCTTGCAAAGTATACTTGTCTGTGGGAATATATGGGAGTGCAGGCTCTCACTATCGTTGTTCTAGGACTCCAAGCTGAACTCTATTTCCATCCTAGGTTCACATGACAGGAGACCATGAATTGGCCCATTTTGCAGCAGCCAACATGACCTCTGACCCTTTCAGTACAACTCACACAAAGGGAACTGATGTATGTTATAATTGTGTTACAATGCAATAATACTATTATGTCCGTGGCACTAAATCATAGATATGTACTGTGAATCATTTAAAATTCCAATCCGAAGCGCATGTGATTGTGCACTTCTAACAGGCAGGGGACCTGGGTAATTGGCGTGCAGGCCAATGGTGGTATGTGGGTGGGAGCATATCTATTCTCTGTCTTTGCATCAGGTGGTGTGGGTTTTCTTGGCTGTGTTTGTGCTTCTTTTTTGTCACTTTGGTTGGGTGCGTTCTGGTACATGTAGTGATTTTCATATTGGTGTACGGAATGGATGTTGTTACGCATGCACTGGATCATTTTCTTCAATTGAGACACACCTGTCAAGCCCTTGCACTCACGCATGCTATTACTGTGTTGCACCTTGATTTCCCCCTCTACGCTTGCACGTTCAATGCACTCACTAGCAATAGTAGGTTTGTCTCCCCTTACCTTTTTTTATCATTACTTGTTGCACTATTGTAGCAATTATTGATCCTTGCTCTAATTCATGGTCTACCTTCCCCTTTACCCACCCTGTCTGCCCTCTGTGCGCTTTCAGGGTGTTTTGCTAATTGCATGAGCGCAGTATATTTGAACAACAAATAAAGGAATGCATACACTGCGCACAGCCACTGCTGATCGGTGTTATACGTGCCCATAATTCAACAGTGCACATGCCCTTGTAGTTACATTCACCCAGCATCCAGTTACACAGTCCACTGTGACGTGCCATGTACCCAGGCAGCGTGGAGTTGCGCAGCACCGTGGAGTCATGGGTTGAACCAGGACATCTGGCACAGCAGTGGGTGATAAGGTGGCGGGCATCACACACCATCTGCATGTTCAGTGAGTGATAGTTTTCTGTTCTGGTAGACTGCCTCCACAGCATGCCTGGCCACCAGCTCCACATGTATTCCGTCCAATACACCTATGATATAATATGGGATTTATAACGCGCCTATACACAAGTGTTTCAAGGCGCGATGAGGCAAGGGAGGGGAAACAAAGGGAAAACAAAGACAATGGTCTTACTAGGCCAGGTGACATTGAGATCGCGCAAGTGCAGGGGAGGGGGGAAAGGGAAAAGTGCGGGGGAGGAGGTGGCTGTGCAATACATAGGATCAACAGTAAAAAATAAATTAAATTAAAAAAAAAGGTAAAAGTGCAGCCAGCTTGTGGCAAGTGCAGGGGTAAGTGCAGACATCAAGTGTCAAGAGCTTGTAGGGGACTGTAGGGATACAGAAACAGCCACCCAAGTGCAGCTGTTGCCTGGGAGGCAGTGCAGGTGTGCAACTGGCGGGGGAGGGTACCTGGGCCCGAGATCAGAGGGTAGCCAGGTGACCAATGCAGTTTGAGTCGGGAGTTCAGCAGAGGAAAGGGGGAGAAAAGCATCAAAGAGGAAGGTCTTGCGGTCCTTCTGGAACTGGAGCTCGTTCTCCTCAAGTTTCAGGGAGGCTGTTCCAGAGGGAGGCCCCAGCCGAAGAAAGAGATTTACCACAAACTCGTTGCTTGGAGAAGCGACTGACCCTGAGGGAGTTCGAGGCGGGTGAGCGAAGAGCTCGACAAGGAAGATATTTAGCAAGAGAGAGTTGAAGGTATTGAGGCCCCAAGCCTCAGAGTGCCTTGTGGACAATGCAGAGGGTTTTCAACTTAATCCTCGCAGCCACTGGGAGCCATTGCAGAGATTTCAGTCCTGGAGAGATACGATCCCTGGGCTTGAGGCCAAAGACAAGTCTTGCAGTCCTGTTCTGGATGAGTTGCAGAGGGCGCAGAGTAGAAGCAGGCAGATTAAGAAAGAGGCAGTAGTGCAGCCTAGAGAGAACCAGAGCTCTAGAGACAGTGAACTTCTGGAGGAAGGAGAGGAAAGGAAGAATACCTCTGAGGAGGTGCAGCTGGTAGTGTGACTTCTTAGAGATGTCAGAGATGTCAGGAGAGGAGGATAGTGGGGAGTCAAAGATGACCCCGAGGTTTTTAGCCTCACAGATGGGAGCAGAAAGAGGTCCAAGAGAGGCTGGCCAGAGAACGACAGTAAAGGAGGGAGCAGGTGTGCCGATGAGGAGAATCTCCGCCTTACTGGCATTAAGGCAGATGTCGTTGGCGACGCACCACACCTGGATAGCGGACAGACAGTCAGAGATGAGAAAGGGAGAAGAGGTGGCAGAAGGGAGCCTGAAATGAGTGTCATCCACATAGCAGTGAAAGTTCGGGCAGAGAGCAGCAATGCGGTGGGCAAGAAGTGCCAGGTATTAATTGAACAGCCAGGGAGAGAGGTTAGACCCCTGGGGAACACCACAGGTAGAGATAGAGGAGAGCAAGGATCCTAGTTAGACCTGGGAGTGTCGATCGGAGAGGAGAGAGGTCAGCCAAGCCAGGGCCTGATCAGTGATCATGAGCAGGATGGCATGGTTGACCATGTCAAAGGCAGAAGAGAGATCCAGTCATGCCTGCAAGGGCATGGAAGGCAGTTTTAGTGGCATTGACCTAGTCAGCAGTCTTGAGTAGGATGATGTGGTCTCCAACCTGAAACAGGACACGCGAAAAACAGGGTTGCAATATCCCATGCAGTTCACCCACAGTGTGTTGGTATGTGCCCGTGGCTATGAAGTGTAGCACAGACACTAACTTGAGCAAGTGGGGGGTATAGCTGTACGGATATGTTTATGTTCCTGTTCTTTTTGTTGTTCCTCTTCTTCCAGGAAAGGTTTAAGTGCCTTGCCTTTTTTTTCCTTCATAACTCTTTTTCCTTAATCCCTTCTACCTCATATTCAGTTCTTTTTGACCTTGGAATAGTTGTTTAATGTGGTGAGAATTGCTGTGTTGATTTCTTTCTAAAATGTGAAACTGGTTTAGTCACTGTATGGATTAGCAACGTTGGGTGGCATGGTTGATGTTTGGAGAGGTTTTTTTCTTTTGATCTTTGCTGTCTTTAAAGGTGGGTAAGAGCCGAAGGTGAAATTCTCTATTTCTGTAGCAGACCGTGAACCAATAACAAGATTCTATCCAAAATAAAAAAAAGATGCCTATTGGTACAAATTTACAACCATTTGCTTCTTAAATATCCATTGTGAAACATGTTTAAAAGTTATCGAGGGGGGTGTGGCTTAGGAGGCCCACACACGGATGCCTCCTTAACAGTCTCCGGACATCGCCGGGCCTTCAGTGTTAATGGCGCCGTCATAAGTGTCGCCAGAGCCTAGAAATCCTCATTCTGGCTAGGTGAAGCCTCGAGGCATGCAGGGACCGAGTTTCGGCACCCGCAGCCCTCGCTGGACAGGGTTGGGAATCCTGGAATCAGCGGAGCGGGGACCACACCAACTCCAACATGGCACCTGCAACCCTTGCTCGCCATAAACTGAGCAGCTGACCCTCTTCTCCAGGGTAGAGATGCGTGGGTCTGGGACTGTAACTTGCACTAAGCTGTCTGACCCAAGCTTTTCCTTTGGGGTACCTGTTGTTTTTTCTCTGCATCTTTCTCCGCTCTTCCTTTGGGAGCTGCCTTGAATTACATGCTTTCTGCCCAGCTGGAGAGTGCTCTGGCAGTTGGAGGCTTCCCGTGAGGACTTGCCAGATGCCTGACTCATTGCTTGATGCATACGGAGCATCTCCTTGAGGGCTTTGGTTGGTCCTAGGTGTGTGTGGTGCCTGGGTGTGCGGTGACTCTTACTACATGGGTGATAGTGGTATCTGTTGGAGTCCCTGTGCATGGATTACATGCTGCCTTATCTCTCTTCACGAGCATTGTAGTTAAGACCCCTCAGTCCCTGTGCACAGATCACATACTGCCTGATCTTTCTTTATTGGTGCTTGGGCTACCTGCGGTCCCTGGATTTGTTACCTGGAGGCTGTGATGGCAAAGAGGGCAAATACCCCTACAGATGGTGATATTGCATGCTTGGTACATGCCTGTGAAGGACCTAAGAAGATTGACAACACTGTCCTGCTGGTGCAGTGTCCCCAGGAGAGGGGAGAGGACATGGCTCCACCAGCTACCAAACCGGATCTGGCTAACCTGCTGAGGGAACTGAAGCGGGCACTCTAAAACAGTGTTGCCGAGCTCTCCTCTAAAGTTGTGACAATTGACAAACGCGTGACGGAGGCAGAACAGTGTATTAGGGACATTGAGGACTCTTTCTGAGCAAATCTTGAAGTCTTGCGATGCTTACCAATGCCTTCCGAGGTGTGAGGCCCTGGAACACAAGCAGGAGGACATCGACAATCATTCACGACGTAACAATGTCAGGCTACGCAGCATACCTAGATCTGTAAGTGACTCAGATTTGCTGAATTAGGTCTGCACCCTCTTCCGGTCTCCTCTCTGACTGTCTGAGGATGCCAAGGTGGAACTGAACCATACCCATAGTCTTTGAGGGTCTCTCTGGGATGGATCAAGCCAGCCACCTGATGTTCTCAGTAGTGTCAATTTCCTCACGTTTAAGCAGCGCATCATGGAAGCGGCACGTGCAGACCAGCCTTCACTTTTCGGGGTGCCGACCTTCAGATATCCCAGGATCTGGCGACTTTCACAATCCAGAGGCGCAGGATGCTTTGTCCACTTACTGTGTGGGTCGGGGAGAATGGTATTCATTTCAGACGGGGCTTCTCCACTGCTCTGTTCTTCACTATGGAGGGGAAACATTGGTCAATAACATCACATCAGGATGCTTAGGATTTACTGTCATCATGGCCATCTGGCCCTCATGAGGTTGGGTCCCTAAGCCACAGAGGGGATTGTGGTCAAGAGCTGGTAAGGCACGAAACCCTGGGGGCCACTCGGGAGTAAAATGAAGGTGATTGGCCCCACGCAGGTGAAGTAGTTCTGGATGCTTTTTTTTTTTACTTATCTCTATAGGTTCTGGTTGAAATTGAAATTGATATTTTATTTCTATCGCGCTCATACACAAGTGTTTCAGAGCGTGACAAGGCAAGGGAAGGGGAACAGAGGAGAAACAAAAACAACGATCTTACTAGGCCCAGTGACATTGAGAACGAGCAAGTGCATGGTAGAGGGGGAGAGGGAGAAGTGCATGGAAGGGAGATCAAAAGGAGAGTGCAGAGCAAGGAGGAAAAAAAACAAATAATAATAAATAAATTAATAAATAAAAAGGCAACAAACAGAGGGAGTGCAGCCAGCAAGTGGCAGTGCTGGGTTTAAGGCAGCAGGCTGGGTAGGTCTGATAAGTGCAGGAAGAACAAAACAAAGGGGTAGGGGCTGTATGGGTACAGATACAGACCCCAGTGCAAGGGGTGGCTCGGAGGCAGTGCATGCGGGTGGCAAGAGGAGCAGGTACCTGGGCCCGAAGGAAAGAGGGTGGCCAGGTGCATGGTGCCGAGGGAATGTAGAATCAGCAGGAGCGAGTGGGGGCAAAGGCAGAAGCAAAGAGGAAGGTCTTGAGGTGCTTCCGGAACCGGAGATGGTTCTCCACAGGTTTCCTCAAGATGGTTCTCCTCACTTTAACTGTTTGGACGATCTAGACTCTGTGAGCGGATGGACTTGGCGATGGCATGAATATTCTCTCTATTGATTTGTAACTGTGTTTTGGTCTGGCGACAGCAGGCAATAGCCCCGGTCTGTGATAATAGCTCCTTTTCTGAACCGTTTTTATTTTTATACGAGTCTTTCTTGTTGGTGGGTGTGGGATGGGCTTTTTTGGAAGGGTTCTCGTAAATGTTGAGGTAAAATTGGATGCGGGATGGTAAGAGTCATGATCAGTTCGCTACTTGTAGAGTGTGACACCTGCTTAGTTTAAGCTTATCTTTTATTTCCACTTAGCACCGAGGTCGTGTTAGCGGACTCCCCGTTGGGCCAGAGTTAAAGAACTTGCTCTTAATGTGCACGGATTGAACTCCCCCTTAAATCTGTGTTGCAGAGATTGAGGGACCAGGAATGTTCCATAGCCTTGTTACAGGAGACGCACCTGTGTCACACTGATTTTCGTAGACTGCGCAATAGACACTTTGCTAAACAATATCTTGACTATTTCAGTACTAATAAAGGTGGAACAGGGATCTTTGTTGAGTTGGAAGAGAAGAATGACCCGGGGGGGGGGTTGGTTTATAGGGGTCAAGGGCTTGTTAGGCGGTCATCTGTTTACTGTCATATCTCTTTATTCCGCCAGTGAGAAGCAGGGTGGATTCCTGGTGGACTTTCTGTCGGAAAGGACTGCTTTTGCAGATGGACAAGTGATCTTGGTGGTGGGGGTAGGGGGATTATAATGTAGTACCTGACCCCATGATTAATCACACCCACCCTCTGCTACAGACTTTAAACTGGCCCAGTCTTTAATTAAAGTTCTGAGGGAAATGAATCTGGTTTACTTGTGGAGGCTATTGCACAAGGGAGAACTTGACAACACACATTTTACACGCATATAGGACTTTCTCAAGGATCAATCTCTGGCTCATATCTCCCTTTCTCCAGCATGGGGTCTGGCATGGATTCACATGCTCGTGAATATTCCCCGTTGTCAGTCTGGGAATCCTCGGTAAAAGAATAAACTGTTTGACTTGCACTTACAAACTGTCTTTCTTTTATACACCAAACACTGAGCTCTGGGTCATACTGTCCCCAGCCAATGACTGCCCTCTCCCTAAGCCCCTCCACTGGCAGCCATCTTCACATTTTTACCGCACGTTCAAGTGTTGGGAGTCCTCGTGTTGTGCTCAGAGAGCTTTTCTACGTTTTTGCGCTTTTTCGATAAAAAGTTTCTATTTTTGTCAAATAGAGCCTGTGTGTTCTTTCGTTCCTTTGACCGGCAAGCAGGGATCTGTTTGTCGGCGTCTGTCAACGCCCCTTAAGGGCAAGAATTTCATGAAAGAGTTTCATGGAAGATTCCAGAACGCCATTGGGCCTACATCGCACTCCGGACCATGTCGGAGGAGAAGATTGAGGGAGGCTCCCTCTTCAAGCTCTGCTCCAGCTGCGGATTGAGGAACTTGTTTGTGGAGGACAAACACTCTCAGTGCCTCTACTGTCTCCATCCGGACCACAGCGAAGCATATTGTGAAATCTGCCTTGGGTTCTCCAAGCGAACCATCAAGGACAGTCACAGTAGGTTGGTGGCATGGCTTAACGCCAAGGCCTCTACCCTGTGCGGCAAGCAGGGGCATGCCTTACCCAGGACCGGCCGGTCCAAAGAGCTGGCTTCTAAGTCCTTGGAGGGTGCTCGATCCGCGGGGGCCCAAGACAAGGCCAAGTACTGCAAGTTTGTTTCCGTCTGGGTTTCCGCACAAGTGGGTACCACGATACGCAGCGCACGTTCATCTTCGCCATCTGCCTCCATCGCTAGTCATCGCTCCAGCTCCTCCTCAAAGAGGAAATCGGTTAACCCAGGGAAGCTGTGGGAAAAGCCGGAGAAGACCAAGGCGCATGGAAAGGTGTCCAACCTGCCCCTGAAGGCCCAGGTGGTCCAGACTAAGTCATCCTTGAGGATCGAGCTGGTGGCGACCGCCCTTTCGAAGGCAAAAGGGGCTGACCTGGTCCAGCGAGTGGGAAAAGATCTCCACCGACCGATGGGTGCTGGACGCTCCCACCCACGGACACTCTCTAGAGTTCCAGCAGAAGTGTCCGCGGATACCACTGGTGGCCCGGCAGGAGCAGCACATCCCTCCGCTCCTGCGGGAAGTACGGGCCATATTAAAAAAGGGGGCTATAGAGCTGGTTCCGATGTGACTGCGGGCTCCGCAGTCTACTGCAGATACTTTTTGGTGAAGAAGACTGGGGGCTGGAGGCCCATTCTAGACTTGCGGCGCCTTAACAAATACCTCAAGTCCCAAAAGTTCATGATGGTCATGTTGCAGCACGTGCTTGGCCAACTGGAGGAAGAGGACTTCTTGTCGTCGCTGGATCTGGAGGATGCATACTTCCACATCCCCATTCACGAGAAGCATCGGAAGGTCCTGTGCTTCGTAGTACAGGGAAGGCACTACCAGTTCAAGGCCCTTCCCTTCAGACTGAATTCGGCACCCAGGGTGTTCACAAAAGTGCATGGCACCAGTGGCGGCCCATCTGCGCCTACAAGGGATACATGTGTACACGCACCTTGATGACTGACTCATCCGCGCCAAGTCCAGGGAAGTAGCAGTTCAACACACGGAGAGGACCGTCCAGCTGCTGACAGATCTGGGTTTCTCCGTCAACTATCCAAATTCCTGCTTGATACTATCGCAGAACATGCTATTTCTGGGGGCCAGGCTCAACTTGGTCTCCTGCCTGACCGCCCCCTTGGAAGAGAGGATAGTGGCCATGCTGGGCAAGGTGCAATGGCTGTTGACACTGAAGACTGCCACGGTGCAGACCATCAAGTCAGATGGGGCATGCTTCTATTCAGTGTTCTCCAAATAAAACTATAAAAATTCTCTTTGGTTATCGACCTCCTGGCCCAGCACAGGCTTTCCTGGAGAAATTAGAATTCTTTCTGGCAGACACGGGGAATAAGCATGACAAGCTGTTATGTTTGGGGGACTTCAATATATGGGCTGAGGAGGTGACATCTGGGGATGGGAGAGAATTAAAGGAGACCCTGGAAGCCCATGCTTTGGAACTTTTAGCATCATCCCCCTCACATTGCCAGGACCATTGTCTTGATGTCCTGCTATATCGAGGGAAGATAATTTGTTATGTTGAGACACTCACAATATCTTGGACAGACCACTATGCCATAGTATTTGAACTGAGAATGCATAAGAAAACTCTGGAAGTGCACACAGAAAATTGGATGGGGGAGTTCCACAAGCTGAAAGATTTATTGAAAATCTCAGGGGAAACTCTGAAACATGCTTTGGCACAGATTGAAGAGGCTCTTCCATGTGAGGAGTTCTTCAATAAAGGCATTTAAATCATGGCTATGCTATTTAATGTACAGGCCCCTCTCCAACAAAACAAAGCCATGTAACCCCTGGTTTTCGCCAGATTTGGCCAAGAAAAGGGTACAGGTGAGATCTTTCGAGAAAAAAATGGAGAAGACATCGTACAGAGAGCATTTTAGAACAGGTCAAGAGCGCCTGAAGAGAATATGGAAAAGCCATTTTTGATGCCAAAGCTAAATTTATAACAGGGAAAATTGACAAAGTCATGAACAGGCCACGGGAATTGTACGCTGCTATTTCCCAGTTAGCAAATCCTGGGTGTGCGTCAGCAGCACCTGAATCATCACAAGTACAGGCGGATGCTTTTAATAATTACTTTATAAATAAAATAGAGCTAATACAAGGAAAGATTATGGAAATTAAACCATTACATCCCCAAGAGGATCTGGAAGTAACAGAGGAGATTAGCCCAGAATGCATATCTCATGATGAAGACACTGGGGCGGATCAGAAGCTATTTATGTTTACGAAAGTATCTGAGGAAAGGGTCTGCACCTTGCTCTCCACGTTGAAGGCTACTAATGATGTACTCTTCGTTATTCTATCTTCAGTAGCTAAACTAATAGCTCCAGATATTACCCCATTTATCACAAAATTTGTTAACAAATCTCTTACATCAGGGGTAGTACCGATGATTCTGAAGAAATCTGTGGTCACGCCACTGCTAAAAAAAAAAACAAATTTAGACCCTAAGAATTTCCAGAATTACAGGCCAATGGCAGGATTGTCATGGCCATCGAAAATTCTGGAAAACATTGTGACAGCTCAGCTGCAGGAACATCTGGATCAGGAGAATCTGCAATCCACTGCAATCCGGCTTCCGACCAGGTTTTGGGATGGAGATGGCGTTGCTGACGGCCTGGGACTATCTATTGGAGACGGCGGATCAGGGGGGCTTGTCCCTGTTGGTCATGTTGGACCTGTCCGCCGTCTTTGATACGGTTGTTCATGGGACCCTGCTGAAACGTCTGAGAGAAGTGGGTGGAGTAGGGAAACAAGCTCTTCAATGGTTTGAATCTTTTCTCTCTAGAAGAGAACAAAGAGTAGGATTTGGAGATTTCTTGTTAGATTCAGGATTACAAAGCTGTGGAATCCTGCAGGGATCGTCCCTTGTCACAGGTTTCCCCCTTTCTCACCTGCTTTCGCTGCTTGATGGAATCCAGAGGAGTTTTCTTCCGTACGGATCGGGTCTTGTACAAGCCTGCTCTGCCGTCTTCGGCTTCCAGTGTTCGTTCAGCTTTAACGTCCGGGAAAAAATGAGGAAACTCCAGGAAGACCAGGAAAGGAGAAGTGCACTCGGAGGCGGGTGCACGGAATCCGGGAAGAAGGCTAAATAGGAGGAGGGAGGATAGAAGGGAAAGCGGAGGGTCTAGGAATCAGGAAACTACAGAATTCCGCAAGGCGAACTTCAGAGCACACGTCTAGCCACAGCAACAGTAGCGTTGAGACGCGCGGGCCGCGGGGGCATGGCCATTTTATAGAACATGCTGCCTCGGACGTAAAGACTGGTAGGCAGCGTTCTGTGTGTACGGCCATGTTGGAAGTAGTACAGAGTGTAAGCCCCGACGCGCCAAGGACCAGGAGGTCCAGAAGGGGCATGTCTGATGGTTCATGACATCCCTCTCCCCACTGCTTTTTCATTTATATGTTAAACTACTCATGGACATTCTGAGGAAGCACGGCATACAGTTTCACTCATACGCAGGTGTTCTTGAGGATACAGAATCTAGAGGAGAAGTACGAAATAGTTGACCGGTGCCTACAAGAAATACAGGCTTGGATGTGTGCGATCCAGCTACTGCTGAATGTCAGCAAAACAGAAAAGACTATTCGCTTCAAAGCACAATCTGCAGAGGGAGCATTTACACTCCCTATGTTTCCTGGGGACACAGCTGAATTTCTCCAAGAAAATAAAAAATGTAGGCTGTGTCTGGGAGGATAACATGGGAAGTGGAGCTCAAGTTAGTGCGAAGGTACAAGCAGCTTTCCACTCACTACGCCTATTGAAACATATCCTACCATTCATTGCGAATGAGGACAGAGCGGTAGTCATTGGCACTCTGGTCAACTCGAGGTTAGACTATGGAAATGTATTGCTGTCGGGTATACCAGCCTATCAGTTGCGAAGACTGCAGGTGGCCCAAAATGCAGCGGTTAGGCTGGCGTATAGGTAAAAAATCAGCTCCAACCTCTAACTTAAGAAGAGCCCTACATTGGCTGGCAGTAAAGGAGATAATTGAGTTTAAGGTACTCTGCTTGGTTTATAGGTGTGTTAACAAGACAGGAACAAGATATCTATCAGATAAAATCAGGAGACATGTTCCTACCTGACAACTGCGCTCAGCAGATCAAAATCTGCTTCATATACACCACACCAGGTATATGAGCAAAGGGGACCGCAGATTCGGCGTCTACGGTCCAAGAGCATGGAATAAACTACCCAGAGAAATCTGTGAGATTAAAACCTTTCCGGCATTCCAGAAGGCCGTGAAGACCTATCTGTTTTGTTAGAACTCTCCTAGACCTTAACTGGTGTATTTCAATCTCATATGATTAAGTGGATTAAGACATGGGCCTCATTACGAGTATGGAGGTAGCCATGCCGCTTTTAGCGGCATGGCTACCGCCATACCGGGTACCGGATCCGGGTTCCTGGAATGGGGAAATACCGGGCCATTCCGACCTTGGAGGGCCCGGAATTCCCCCATTCCAGGAACCCGGACCCGGTACATCCCCATTCCCACTTGAGCCCCCATAGGGCTCAATGGGAATAGGGAGTATGCTAACCACGGGCCCGTTAATGACGGGCCTGTTGTAAGCATCCTGGTCTGCTAGCGGGTCCCACTAAGGACGCCTGGTTTTACCAGACGTCCTTAGAGGGACTCACGAGCAGACCTCGTAATGAGGCGGTAGAGGGTTAACGGCGCCGGCAGCTCCACCAGCGCCGTTAACATGATCCGGCTCTGCAGGTTGCGGATAGGACCCCTTCAGGAATTCCTGGACGCTTGGTGGATCCAGGTGTCTGGAAGCTTTGCAGACAAGATTGTTCTCGACGAGGAGTTCCGTCGAGCGATAAGGTGGTGGGGCGTGCGCTCCAGCATTGCCGGGGGCATGGATTTCCAGAGCCCCCCATACCAAGAGACAGTCGCCACAGACGCGTCCCTGGAGGGCTGGGGAGCCCACACCGGACTTCTCCACGCCAGAGGCCTGTGGCTACCATAGGAGAGGGCTCTCCACATCAATGTCCTGGAGCTGCGGGCAGTGTTCTGGGTCCTCTAGTCGTACCTTCTGTCACTCAAGGGCAAGGTGGTGAGGGTCTTCACGCACAATACCACCACGATGTTCTACATCAGGAAGCAAGGAGGTACCAGATACCCGGCGCTCTCCAGAGAGGCGCAGGACTTGTGGCACTGGGCCATCAGCCAAGAGATGTTCCTCATTCCTTTTCACCTGGCTGGAGTCCAGAACACCATCACCGACTCCTTCAGCAGGGAGCTGCGCTCTTGCCACGAGTGGGAACTTCGACATGATCAAGTGAACAACCTCTTCCTCAAATGAGGCAGACCCCAGATCGATCTGTTTGCGACAGCGATGAATTCCAAATGACAGAGATTCGCCAGAAGGTTCCACCAGCCGAGGAGCATGGGGGACGCGTTTTCCTTTCTGTGGGAATGCCTGTTCTGCCGGAATTCCCCTTCCCCGTTGCCTCTCCGGCTGCGAGTCATTAATCAACTCAAACGGTGGCGATGCAAGATGATCCTCATCGCCCCGGCGTGGCCGAGTCAGATTTGGTAACCGGATCTTCTCAGCCTGTCAGTGTTACCCCCCGGTCAAGCTGCAGGTGGTTTGGATCTGCTCACCAGAGAAGGAAGCGCAATCCTACATCATGACACAGGATCGCTGAACCTGAAGGCTTGGCTCCTGCAGCCTTAGGGTTTGGAGTGTACGGGCTGCCGGCAGACTGCAGGGAGGTCCTTACCAGGGCCAGAGCATCGTCGACTCTTCATTGCTAAGGGCACAAGTGCAAACATTTTGCAACGTGGTGCCGGACGCAGAAGACCAACCCTCTGAATATCTCAGCTCCGCAGATTCCTCCGTACTTGTACTTGGTCAAGGCAGGGCAGACGCACGCCTCTATCAAGGTGCTTCTGGCGGCTATCTCCCGCTACACCAGGTCTCCAGGACGGTCTTCTCTTTGGTCCCACCGTCTAGTCAAGGAGTTCCTCAAATGACTGTTTCGATCATTACCACTGGAGAAGGCCCCTACCCCGGCGTGTGAACTCAACGTGGTGCTGACGAGGATCATGGGGGCTCCCTTCAAGCATATGCATCAGGCCCCTCTCAAGTTCCTTTCGTGGAAGACAGCTTTTCTCGTGTCCATCACCTCTGCCAGGAGGGTAGGTGAGGTCCAGGTCCTTTCCTGCGAACAGCCTTAGCTGACTTTTCAGAACACAACGGTGGTGCTGCGGATGCACCCCTCCTTCATGCCAAAGGTTCTGTCGGAATTCCACCTCAACAAGCCTTTGGTGTTGCCTGTGTTTTTTCCAAAACCTTTGTCGCCGGCTAAAAGGACTTTGCACTGGCTGGATGTGGCTTTTGCACTGAAGTTCTATGTGGTACGCACAAAGTGTTTCCGGAAGACATCTCAACCATTCATGAACTTTGGTCCTGTGAACCATGGGAAGGCCTTGTCCAAGGCTTCCATCTCCAGGTGTCTCTCCGGCTGCATCACACACTGTCACTGGTTGTCAAACCAACCGCTGCCCGGACGTCCGAGAGCCCATTCTACCAGAGCGATCGCTGCGACGACGGCGTTCCTGTCTGGTGTGCCCCTGCTGGACATCTGCAGGGCTGCTACGTGGAGGTCCACGCACACCTTTACAAGATTCTACTGCGTCCACAGGGATTCCAGAGAGGAGTCCAGGGTTGGCCAAGCAGTGCTACGCAACCTGTTCGCTTGAAGGTGAGCCTGTTCCGGAGGGAAGAGTATTTGCTTCTGTTGAGCCTTGCCACCTCCTGTGGTTGTGTAATGTTGTACTGCTATGTATTCTTTATTCATGAGCATGTGAATCCATGCCAGACCCCATGCTGGAGAAGGAACAAGTTGCTTACCTGCAACTATTGTTCTCCAGCATGGGTCTGGCATGGATTCACATGCAAACCCTCCCTCCTGCCCCTCTGTGGCTCTTCTTGGTCATACTGCCACTTTATGGGCTATTAAATCTCAAGATGGCTGCCAGAGGAGGGGCTTAGGGGGAAGGGCAGTCATTGGCTGGGGGCAGTATGACCCAGAGCTCAGTGATTGGTTTATCGGAGAAAGACAGTTTGTAAGTGAAAGTGAAACTGTTTTTTCTTTTTGATTCCCGGCCTGACGACGGGGAATATTCATGAGCATGTGAATCCATGCCAGACCCATTCTGGAGAACAATAGTTACAGGTAAGTAACTTGTTCCTTCTGATTCCGTTTGTATCAGAGGTACTCATTGCTACCCATGTACTCTCAGATCATGCAGCAGTTGAGTGTACACTTTCAGTTGATAGGTTGTCCCCCGTTAGCAGGCCCCCATGGAAGCTGCACGACCCGGCCCTCTCAGATTTGGTGTTCAAAGGACCCTGTAAGTAAAGCAATAACTGATTTCTTTAGGGAAAATAGCACTGCTACCGTTCCGACTGCCACGGTATGCGACCCTATGAAGGCAGTGATTAGATGGGAACTGATTGCTCACACGACTGCTTGCACTTATAGGAATAGAACCCTAAGGTAGGCACTTTAGGGGGAGATGCGCGCTTCAGAAATGCTTCATAAGCATTTCAATTCTGTCATGGCCAGGAAGGGCCTACGGGTAGCGCGAAATAAACTAGAAGCACACTTAGCAGGACATACGGCCAAATCGATTATTCGTGCTAAGCAATCTTATTATGCCATGGGTAATATGGTGAATACATTTCTGGTTCATAAATTGAAGGCCATACATACAACAAATACTACAGCAGTGCTGGTAGACTCAGACATAAATATTCAGTACAAGGAATCGGCGAAAAGGAAGGTTTCTGAATGATATTTACCCACAGAATCTGCAGCAGGCCCGCCCCCCCCCCCATCTCTGCGACTTACGCCAGACTACCAAATCAGGCTCTCGTCTACTGGTCAGGAGACCTTAGACACTCCTGTAACCACGGAAGAGGTGGCAATAGCAATAGTTTCTCATAAACACAGGACCCCTAGTCCGGATGGTTTCTCAGCATCGTTTATACGATTTTTCAACCACAACTACTCAAACCTTTGACTAACTTATTCAACTTGTTCCCGGAATTTAGGGAGGGTTACTCCTTCGATGGAGTCAACTACAATTTTAATACTTAAGCTGGGGAATCCCACACAGGATTGTCACCCGTACAGGCCAATTTCTTTGAACCTGAATGCCAAGTTGTACTCTAAGGTGTTGGCCTCGAGATTGGGGACGGTTCTACCCCAACTGATAAATCCGGATCAGGCTGGGTTTATTCCAAAGCGAAGCACACAAGACAACATCAGATGAGGCTTGGATATCCTTGACCTAGCCAGGAGGGGATAGTCTTGCCTTGGGAGTACTCACACTGGATGCAACTAAAGCATTCGACAGAGTGCACTGGCCCTACCTTTGTGATGTTCTGCTTGCTTTTGGATTTGGCCCGTTGGCTAACTACCATTGACCTTTTACTCGAATAAGGGTTAATTGCCCCTGTTCCTATCGCTCATGGAACTAAGCAGGGTTGTCCACTGTCTCCTTTGATTTTTGCTCTTGTAATGGAGCCATGTGTGCAAAGGATCAGAGACAACTCGGAGATCACAGGGACTGAGGTAGCTTGGGTGCAACACAAAATGCCTCTTTATGCCGATGATGTCCTGCTCATGTTAACTAATATACCAACCTCCCTTGAGGCTGTCATGTCTGAATTAAGATGATTTGAACTGGCTTCTCTGTCAATTACTAGAAATCCTTGCCATAAGTGTGCAATTGCCCAAGCAAGTCATTGCCGCTGCGAGATCCACCTGTCGAATTCCGTGGGCATCTGACACTATTGAGTACCTGGGGGTGAGGATTCCTGTTTCCCCGCAGGATGTATATTGGGTCAACTTCCCAGGGTTGCTTAAGGATCTTACCGAAGATCTTAAACGTTGGAGTAAGCAGGAAATATCACTGATGGGACGAATCGCTGCAGTAAAAATGAATCTTTTACCCAGATTCTTGTATCTTTGTCAAGCCTTGCTAGTTAAGATACCCAATCTTGAAGTACGTATGCTGCAGCGTAGCGTCCTACAATTTATCTGGGTGGGCAAAAAGCCTAGAGTTCCAAAAGCTGAGGTTTTAAGCGATGCCCAGAGGGGAGAAATGGCGGCTCTGGGCCTCCTCAGGTATTATGTGGCTGCTCGGGTTACGCACATTTTGGCTTGGAGGTCCCCTCCCAGATGGGTAGCTCTTGAGAAAGCCAACTCCTCCTGCCGGTTATCTTTCTTACCCTTTATCGACAATACTAAACTCCCCGATCTGACACACACTTGAGCTCGACAAAAATCTTGCTGTATTACTGGCACGTGGCTTTTATGAAGAAGTGGGTGAATCGGGTGAGTCAGACCGTGCTCTCCAGTCTTTGGTAATGCAGAATTCTCCCCAGGATTCTTAGGGAATAGTTTTTCAAATTGGCATAATGGGGGTCTGCATAGCTTGCATCAGCTGTACCAGGAGGGCTCTCCTCTCTCGTGTCCGAATGTAAGGCTCAAGTCTCACTAACCGAAGGCGAACAATTTAGATATGGTCATATTCGGCACTGGATTTCACAACTGTGAGGAGCCAGGTGACCTGCGAAGGTGAGAGTATTGGAATGTACCCAACAGTATGGCATAGATGGGGGTAGAATCTCATGCTTTTATAAACTTTTGGGAGGCAACTTACTAACCGTCAGATCCTCCTACATTGCCATTTGGAAAGCGGATGTGGGACCTCCTGTCGAGGATTTATGGGAAGAGATCTGGGCTAGAAACCACGCCTCCTCTAGATGTGTAACCAATAGAGAATGTATGCATAAACTTTGCTACAGATGGTACTGGCCTCTGCTAACTTTACATAAAATGAATGCTGCTTTGAATTTGGCTTGCTGGAGGGGGTGCGGCCTCGGGAAGCTACTTTCATATGTGGTGGTCCTGTCATGTGATCCACACTTTTTGGGTTGCTGTACTGTCTCACATTAAGTAGAGAACTGCAGTGGACTTACCCCTAGCTCCACTAGTTGGCCTATCGCGGCGCTCAGTGGAAGATGTGTACCCTAAATCGGGTTGCAGAGCACAATTGGCGACACACCAATTTTTAGCAACTAAAATATAAATAGCACGATCGTGGAAGGCTCTTATGGGGCCAGTATTGGCACAATGGTGGATGGAGGTATGGGACATCTTGGTCGACGAAAAAGTTACAGCATTTGTAAAACAATGCGCTGCCTTGGTATCTAGATTTCTGGCTCCCATTTGTTGACTATTACCAGAATTTTCCCTCCCTAACTTTTAAACCGTCTCTACTTTCAAACTATTCCTTGATGTGATGCCCTTGGTGTGGTACTTTTTTTATTTTAACAGGGTTATGCATTTTCGCATTAGCGCCTCGGTGGTGGGATGGCTTGTTGGACCCGGGAATGTTGTGCATTATGCATTCAGCCATATTTTACTGTCTATGTATGTCTCGCATCCTTGTTTGAATAAAAGGTTTGGGAAAAAAGTTATAGAATTTTGCTTTTATACTTAACAGATACTTCATTGTTCTGATATTGTGAAATGTGTAGGCTTAATTGAGCTGCAACAAGAATGCTGTGTGACTTGACTAGTTTATATTTGTGTATGATTTTGTATTATCTGGGGAGATGGTTTATATTTATGGCCTGTATTGTTTGTCTAATTGTGCATAGGAGACTTTTAAATATTCATGTTCGTGTGCAAGGTTTGTTGGAAACCAAAGCACAAATGGAAAAATAAATAAAAAAGAATGCTAATCCATGCACTGGGAGAAATTGTTAACCCTGAGGTGCAGGCCCGTTTCTTGGCCCGGGCGAGGCGGGCAGCTGCCCGGGGCGCAACCGCCAGGGGGGTTCGCAATTACCCCGCTACACTGGAACCTCTGGAGGGGATAAAATTCCCCAGTTTGTGCGGCGGCGCATTGCCGTGGGGAAAGTTCTGTGGGTCAGGTACTGGCGCTGACCCTTCCGACTGTAATGTCACAAGTACTACGTAACATTACAGAAGTCAGAGGCTTCCTCTGACCACTTTTGCACCACTTGGGGTGGGGGCATAAGCACAACAATTAAAACACTTCAGGTCCCCCTGCAGCTAAAACCAGCTCCTCCCATCACAATGCAGGCAGGAAACTGCTAATGGTGGGCCATTAGTCACTGAATGGTTTCGTGCTGACATTGTGTTGGGAGGGGAGGTAGTGTGGGGCGTGGGCGTGCACTGTAGGCAGCTTTGCCTCTCCGAAAATAATAGTTTAAAGCGGCGCTATTTCTTTCATGCTGCTTCTTTTCCAAACTTGATATCAATTCCACTTTAAACCACTTCCATGGCACTGGTGATGAGTTACTTCATTATGCTGATAATAGTTTTGATCAGTGTTGCTGAGTAAATATTCTTTAAGCCATGACCCGGTTCGTTTATTTATTCATGCAATGTTTGTCGGGTACATGGACACCGATTATTTATTTATGCAATGTTTGTCGGATACCTGTATCCGACAAACATTGCATAAATAAATAGGTACCCGACAAACATTGCATGAATAAATAAATAATCCGGTTCCATGTCTCCTTATAACAAGTCAACAGTCAGACTTTACTGTATCAAAGCATACACTTGATTCCCATTGAAAGAATTTTAAAGTGATTGTTTATTGTGTTCGGGTGTCTCCTTGTCATTGCCCTTTTGGCTTAGGTTGCCTCCAAACCCCCTTCAGCATCTTGTGTTCTTTTATGGTTGCATATACTGCATCCTGTGCCATATTCATGTTCTCTTGGTGTGCCCAGTCCTCATTATCTGCAGCCTAAGTGGGACTAGAGCATACAATTGTCTTGGGCACCAATGAAAAAGTGGCCCACTGTTGCAAATGGCAATTAATTCCTTGTGTAACGGACTGTTTGACTTTGGGTAGGAGTCCCTTAATGGTGTAGTTTGGGAGTGGGGTGGGGTGCGATGCAGTGGGGCTGGGGCGCGGGCTGGGGTGCGGTGGGGCTGGGGTGCGGTGGGGCTGGGGCGTGGGGCTGGGGCGCGGGGTGCGGTGGGGATGGCGCATTGTGTGCGGTGGGGCTGGGGTGCGGGATGGGATGTGGGGGGGGTGTATTCCTAGTGTTTCGCTCTGGGCACCAAATGGATTAGAAACTGCCCTGCTGAAGTGCGTTATAATGGTTTTCAAACCGGCAACAAAACTGTGGAAACCATGATGACCATTCTCCGTGATAAAGAGAGTGGAATTAACATGCAAGGAGGATTCATGACAAGTGGGAGTATGGCATCCATCCTGCCACAAGACTGCAGCCTACCTTGTGTTCACTTATTTACAGGCACGCCTGATGCAGACAGGTGTGAAACCATTGTTCGCTAAACACTCCTTTTGCTTGGTATAATATTTCTTTACATTAATGTTTTGGCTATAGAACAGTGATAAAACACACAAGTTATGAAATAGTTAAGTTGACATTCATCACACAATGTTGTCCATGCACGAAGCCCCCAAAACAGACCACCTTGAGTTAAGCATTTCCATAAAACATTCAGGTGCTTCGTTTCAGCAATATGGTGATTAGCCCTCTCTTAATATGACATTCTTCCGTGTTAATATGTATACGTACATGGGGGAGTAAACAATGTTACGTTGGTGTCATGAAACAGAAAAGTCAAAATGTTTTTCATTTATGTGATTTTTATTATTTTTTGATCCCAGCAATTAAACCACTGTCGAGGGCTTTTGTAATCCTCGGTGGCAGGGGCGTTGCTAGGGGGGGGGGGGGCTAAGGGGGCTATAGCCCCTGGTCTTTTGGTTGTAGCCCCGGATAGAATCTCAGGAGCTACAGCCAAAAGACTAGCTAGCCCCCAGTCCCAACAGTTCCGACATCAGCTTAGCCCCGGGTCTTTTCCAGACCTAGCAACTCCCCTGCTCGGTAGCCTTTCAAATACTGTGCTTTCGTTGTGTCGGTGCAGAAGGGCCCCTCCTTTGTTCCTGCTCAGTCCCGTGTGTGCCTCGATCTCCTGTATTCCCACCACAGCCCCACAGTGTAGAGCTCGGTTCTACTCCATGCGACTTAATTTCTTCAAACCCCCTCTTTCCCAGTCTCCCCTTCCTCTCTCCACGGCCGCTCAGTGTTGCCAGGTCAGAAGGAAAAAATAAGCTGAATGTTCCTTTAAAACAAGCCCAAAACAAGCTGACTCCCAACCAAATAAGCTGCAAAAACAAGCGCACCTCTAAAATAAGGTGGAAAGGTCTCAGAAGTTGAAAAATAACTATAACGCAAAGAATACATACAGAGAGCTCAAACATATGTTAACAAAAAGCATTTATTAAAATTGTTATTTTCTAACAATTGGTGTCTATTTTAATTTGTTGTATGTGTGCGACTTATAAAAGCAACATTATTGGCTTTTTGGATCCTTGGCTGCTCTGGTCCTTGATTCGTCGCTCACCTCTGGTCCTTGGCTCCATTGCAGGTACCTGCCAAGTAGCCCCATGTACTTCATGACACTGAGCCAGTCCAGGCATTTCCTATTAAATGCTAGGACTGGTATTTTATTTCTTCCCATTATAAGTATGGGCCTACAAGGACCAGTATGCAAAGGGAAAATCCAGGACTAGCTCATGGCGACAAGCGTGACATGGCCCCCCCACTGTCGTCGTCCTGGTATTGGGAAACCTGGTCGATTGCTATCATCTGGTCCTTGGTTCATATAGTCCATCACCCCTCTGGTCATTGGCTCCCTCATGACTTACTCCTCTAGTAAATCACTAGCCCACCCATTGACTGTTCATTGCCATGCTAATCCGCAACCCTGTTCTTGCCCCTCCCCGCCCAAAACACCTTCTCATGGGAACTCTTTGAGCTCTCTTTAATCAAGCCTTAACATTAAACTTTGCACTCAATGCTGAATTAATTTGAGCTGTAAATGCTACTGGTGTAATAGAAATGTCTTAACCTGGTCTGCGTTCAGCCAATCAAGTTAAAAGCACTGTGTGTGTCCTTCAGTTAGTCATGTTAAAAGTTTTTGGCTTTTGCAAACTTATCAGGCATTTGCCAGGCACTGCCATTAGATGCCCTGGTACTTGCACCATTTTGCACCTGGTGCCGTTCATACAACTAAAGATAGCAGTGCCTACCAAGGGCCTTTCCCATGCCTACACAAAACCCTAAACTATTGTCATTGTCTATGCTTGTTTCCATCATGACTAAACTACATGTTGCTGTAAATACCCCGTGTTTACCTCTTGGCTAGGTAATGGGTCTTCAAAGGGTCTCTCATATTGAAAGAGCCCATCAATGCAAAAGAAAGGAGTACTTGCAGGTTCACATCAGGAAGGCAATCAGCCCGAGCCTCACAGCGTGTGCATAACAGCTTAAGGCAAGACGGCATGTTCGCCTTTCATATTCATTTTTTTTTTTGTAAGTGGGGCCAAGTCAGACAGACTGGCAAACTAGCAGAACAATAAGCACACAATTAAGGAAAAACGCGGACAAAAACCGCGACAAGCAACCTGCTAATATTATAAGCGACTTTGGGCAAAAACAAGCCCAAAGTCACTTATAATATAATAAGTGGACATGGCAACACTGCGGCCGTCCGCTACAAAAGAATAAAATATGAGAACTGCTTAAATGATGGACACGACACTCAAGGACAGGGGTGGAGCTACGCAGATCACTGGCCAATCCCAGGAACAGATATGTAGGAGGGCGGGCTATGACATTAGCTTTTCATTTCGGGCTGCATGTATGGCTGTAGCCATCAAGTGGGCGTGACTCCGAAGATTGCCAACACTGCCTCCCACAAGCTACCATGGGAGGCAGGATAGCATACAACACCGGCGTGGGCTCATGGGATCTCCCGATGTGATGCCAGTGTTTAGGAGGCGGGACATAGGTCTGCATCGCTGTCGATGAATCACCGGAGTTCTCTGCTCACAGGCGGGGGGCCGAGGTGGCAGTGGGGTTTCCGGCAGCCTTCCGCTCTGCGGGAAAGCCATCCACTACGTCAGTTTGCAGGCACCGCCTCTGGCCTGCATGCTCCTTTCTCTGCATTACGGATCTCTGGGACGGCCCGTGGCCTCACTGCATGCCGCCGCCCGTTCAGGCGGGTGTTTATCCCAGGGTCTGGGGGGCACCAGGTGGACTGGCATGTGCCTCGCAACCTCAGACACCCCAGCAGGGGTGACCTCCTCAGGTGTGGGCTTTTTGGGTGGCTTTTCGGCCCGTTAGTGAGGAGCGGGGCGCAAGGACCTCACATTTCCAGGCCCCCCTGGTGTCCAAATCCCGTTTTTGCTTTTTAAATTCACTACAATAACTGTTAAAATTCACAACTTCTGTTGTTTTCATTCGATCAACTTCGGAAAACTGCTGTTCATTCACGCTGCAAAGATACATACTTGATAACTTCTGGTTGTGCACTTAACTCTCTGAGCTTTGCAACAAAGTTTACTTTGATCCATACTAATCCTGTGGAATATTTTATTGTATTTTTCCTCCCCCACCATGATTTCTGTTAAAGAAATGTAACGTGTGGAACGTTTTTGGCGTAACTATATATTCCTAGTAATGAAAAATTAGACTGCAAGTGCCACCAAATCCTTCCAAAGCATTATTTTGTCTTCTAGAGTTTGCACGCAATGGAAACTACAGCACTTCCAAATACTGTTGTGAACCTCCAGAACTATAGGTGTATTGTTCATTTCAACACTTGCAAAAAGACATTTTTGAACTTGGACGAGAATACCAAATCAAATATCAGCCCTTCTCGAAAAAGAACTAAAACACGGGGTGGGTGGATGTATATAACATATGAACGGTTAAGTTCATGTCTACAGTTGTGCTGCCATGGAGAAACTTTCCATCCTTTTGTATGACGGGCGGATTGTTCTGGCTGCTACCCGATGACCATATCAGAGGGCAGATGCAGTGGTATTCCCTGTGCTCATCATCTAAGGGGCAGGTTATTTTTCCAATTCAGAAAGCTTTATCTCAAATGGAAAGACTAACCAGCCCTAAATGTTCCAGCATGTACTTTTGCCTCCATGCTGATAACCCTAACCTGCAACAAGAATACTCAAATTTTGGCCAATTAAACTTTTCAGAAACCTACCGTTTAAATGCCACCCCTATTTTAGGGAAGGAACATACACCATATGCCGGGCTTCAACACGTCTATCAACAATCCAGTCATCTCCATCTTGAAATAATGATAGAGAACACATTTTGAGGCCCCCCAAGTTGAAGACCGGATGAAAGTGATCCTTCGTCCGAACCAGAAAAATATTGCTTACGGAACTCTTGTATTATTGCCATCTTGCAACAGTTGGGAGAGCAGATGGCCCACCTTTTTTATTAGGCTATATTGAGTCTAAGAGGAGGGGTGGGGATGTGTGTGTTCTGGAAAGGCTCCCTAACAAACTGATGGTCCCACCTCATAGCTGGCACGTAGGTATCCCTTGAGACCCAAAACTAAATTCTGAGAAAATATCGATCGGTCACCCACCGTAACGTATCCTAGCGGAGAGGGATAATACCCACCATCATACGAAGACGTAGCAGATCCTTGATGTACTCTGCTTCTACCATGTGAAATTTTTCCTGTCTTGTGTACGATGGAAGGAACCCCAGGAGACATCCCAGGAGACCTGCTGCAGGGGTCTGTAACTAGCACGGACAGAGGCATGAGTCCGGCTGGATATGCGAACACTGGACTAACCGTGACCCGTGGCTGAAATAACTTCTTTAGTGATGTTTGTGCTCTGTCCAGATTGGTAAATGTGGAATACAAACTTGCCAATCTTTTACAGAGCTGTCTCCAAAGAAGACCTCTTCAGAATCTCCTTGCACAGGAGCATTGACTAGACCCACCAGTTTGGGATTTATCTTCAGAAGTATGCTTTGCCTGAAGAAAACCTGGGGGGGGGGCAATGCCCTTTTCTCGAAAGTAAATCAACGCAGAGCAGCATGGGTTCTCATGCTTCTAGGATGGATTTCACCAGGAAGTGCAATACAAAACCCCAATTCAATATTTATATATTTTTTGCTTGTGCTACTGGATGATGGAGGCATTGATGTCTCCTGAAAACATGACGCTGGCTGCACCCAACCTGAAGCAATTTCTGGATCGTGGGGCTTCTTTGTAACCCAGGCTACCTCCTGAAAAATCAAAGATTCTCACCCGAACACCAACAGTATATGGTGTACGTTCCTGGCAGGTTGCCCAGTCCTTGTCTGCCCCTTTTTAATGAATGGTTTTGGTCACTCATCCTTCATCTTTCTATGGGGCCTGTTATTCAGCTTCTTCCCATGGAAATGTTGTGCAATGGACACACAAACCATTTTATTGAATTGAGTTGAGCCATTCCAAAAGGGTTGGAAATTCCCCCCCATAAGGGTTAATACCCCAGAGGTAGCTGCATCCCCATCTGTTGGATCCATCCAATGGTCACAGGGATTTACTATGGGATAAATGATCAATGGCGTGGGGGGGGTACAGTTCTGCTTCACCAAATGCCAGGACTCGCAACTAACATAGACTACTAACCTAGTGCTGTGAATTTGGCCCCCTATGCTGAATTGAGTCATCCCCTCCACCTGGGAGCCCAAACTGATCCCAAAGCATCAGACAGTGCTTGAATGATTGTCCAGACTTATACCCACCAATTGAATATCTTGGTCATCATGCTGTTGCTGTGCCACTTGAGGCCTTGAGGGTATCGCCATGTAATCGTGCCGTCCAAAATAACCCTTGTCACTAGTCCCCGCCAGACCCTGTTGTGTTGCTGTGGCCATTGACTCTCCAAAACGAACAGCTGTATCTGCCAGAGCCACCTTAATGACTATGCCCAAATCTGGTCCAATAGTCCATGAACACACATGGGACACAGATGTATTAATAAAGGTGCTTGGCTGGGACTGGCATTTAGCAGACCCCAAAGGTAAATATGCTTGGGAAGTGGGATGCTGCCCATCTTTATTTCCCCGAAGCCATCCTTCCTCTCTCAACCACAATATCAAGCCTTTGTTCTATGTCTTTAAGGAAGCCGTCTGAACACAAGACCCTTTATTCTAAACAGGCAATGGGCCGTCTTCACCACTGCGTCATGTGCCACACACTGCCGCGTTAGTATTCAGAAATACTTCCACAGCACCAGCACACTCCAGGTACCAGCCGTATGAAAACACATAGAAACATCCCCATATTGCCCAAAGAATGGCGGTACTTTTGGGAACAGTTAAAAAAAAAATAAGAGGATGTCTATGAAGTGTCAGGAGTTCTTATATGGCAGCCAGAACAGTGATTGGAGAGGAGGGACAAGGGCTAAAAATGATGAGAGCAGTATTTATTTTCCTTTTTTTTTTCTTGCTGCTAACTAAAATTAAAATAGGTATTCATAATAGGAGCTGCCATGCCTTTGAATGGTGTGTGTGTGTGTATATATGTGTATATATATATATATATATATATTTAGTAGTTGGTTTCCCCTTTTCACCAGGAGTTGGGAAATCATGTACTGTTAAATGTATTAAACAATTAAGTTCTCCCTCTACTAGCACGGATCGCACTTAAAATGATCGGCTGTTCCCGCCATAGCTGATCGGAATCGGACAAAGAGCTTGAGGGAACACTGCTTGGGCCACCTACCTCTGGTAACGTCTGTGTGAATTGAGTAGTCTCCGCATGTAAATCATTTACTAAATGAAGTTATTTTTGAATCCGCATCTGTGATTTTAAGAAGTTAACTTATTGAATGCCATGGAACGTTTCATAAGCATTTCATGGAAATATACAACATGTCATCCAGCTTTACAGGTGGATCCTAAATCAATAAGTATTGTGAAAAAACAGATTTTCAGCATGGCCCATCCATTCTTTTCAGTGATGTTCCATATGCGTTTGTTGGCCGCAAATGGCTCCATGGCCATTTAGCAAAGGACAAAGGATTGGTGAAGAAAAAAATGCAGACTACAGAGAAATGAAACCTGTAAGTACATGATTAATTACTGATGATCCAAATATTTTGAAGAATAGTTAATGTGTATTGTTCATATCTTAAAATGTGCATTATACAATTTGTTGGTGATAATGGACTCTTCGCTCTTGGTGTGCTGCTGGCTTTTCATATAGTAGCTTGCAACTTGAATGTTGACTGTCCCAGTCACTTCTTTCAAAAACTTCAATTGTTTTATACTAGCATTCAATTGTTGCACACTTGGCTTCAGAAAGCTCAGCCTATTTACGATATTTCGACTGTTAGGAGATACTTCTATTCTTTTTCAAACGCTGGCCATTTTGGTCTCTGTGTTGTACTTCCTGCATTGAGCAGGCGCTGTAGCATGGCTAATGCATAGAAACTAATCTAACTATTGTCTGTCCCCCACTGGCCTGCTATTGCATATCCCTAAACCTTTGTGCACCATTTTGTGGCAAGGATGAATACCATAATGGCCAATGGAGCAACAGAGCACACAACTAGTTTCCCAGGAACAAGGGAAGGAGTATGGTCTATACGATTTCTCTGTGGGAAATAAAATAAAAGGTGGACGCGGTGAAACTGGTGGGGGTTTTCAAATAAAATAACAGTGATGTTTCATGTGTTTATCTCTTCTTGGCCGGGATCCCTGTTCCGTCCCTTAGTCTGGATAAAGGCTTGGTTACTCTGTGGTAAAATAAACAGTGTGTAGAATAAAAAGGCCATTTTTGTTGGTTTAAAAAAAAAAGAGAATGTATTATTATACATTCAACAAATATCGACTTTTTAATACTGTAGTCCAGCATTTCCAAATAATCACGAATGAATATGACGTGATATGTTACATCTCATCATAAAACTGTTCTTCCAAAACACTTCAGCTTAAAATCTGTAGCCAGAATTTTGGGACTGGTGATGCATGGCTCGTGGAGTCCAAACAGAAAAATATACCACAGCATCTCTGCACTAATGGTGGTATCAATCTCAGCTGCTCTTGATGCATATCACTGTTACCAAAGAACACTCAGTCAGAAGACACACGATTCTAATTGTGATTCTCCACACAAACGACAGAATCGTTCAGACCTTGGTATAAATGACCAGACTTTGACAACTGCAAGCGTTCTTACACAATTGGTCCAACTTCAAATAGTTCACACAAAGCGTTCCACACAAAGCGGTTACCTATAAAAAAAATAAGCTCTTTCGACCTGCTCCATGATATAGGCGATGCACCTAACCACGTTGGCTTTGGTGTCTAGATTGACAATCAATTGCTCCATACTCTGAACATGATCTTCATCGATCTTTTGTAAATTGCAAGGGACTGCATTATAACTTCCCCAGGGGTTCTTGCGTGCCTCTGCTAACCCGCTTAATCTGGGCTAGAACACTAGTCTGCATTTGAGTTTTACAAGGGATGACCTCTCACAACCAACCCAATAATTGAGAGTCCTGTGCATGGATCAGTTTTCAATAGAAGATTAAACAGAATGCCACTCTTTTGTATATTGGTAAAATGGCAAATCCCAAGTAATCAATTTCATTTGATGAGTAGGGGAGCAGTCGCAGAAGTCTTATCTGTTTTAGTTATCTCCATTAGTCTGCCCAGAGCCCAGGTTTCAGAGGCGTAAATGATAGTGGGCAAGATTTTAGTGCAGTAAAGCGGAGTCAAAATCCAGACAGAGTAACCCCTGCACTTGTGTGAAAAGGCACTGACCGCGCCAGAGAGCTGTACATCACGCAATCTAGGTGCATTTCTCGTCTGAGCTTACCATCCAGGTTGATACCCAGATATGGTTAACAGGAGATGTCTTCAACTGGCTCCCCAGCCATCTGCCAGATCAATCTAGGAGCCTTTTTTGAAGGTTTATTAACCACCAGTACCATAGTATTTGAGGTGATGACCCTCAAACAGTTGAATAAGTTTGTTGATGACTAAGGGCCGTCCGATCCATTACAATGTCATCTGCGTACCTCATCCACTGCAGGATAACATCATACAGCTTTGGGGGGTATGCAGTTCGGGCCTTCTAGGGCTGCTCCCATGTCGAGAGGTGCAGATTGAGTGAAATGGGTGCTAAAATGCAACTCTGTTTAACACCCTTCTCTGTGGGTATCCAGCCTGACCTGGTGCCATTACCCTCTAATCGCACACTGACCTTTGTTTGTTCATGTAACATCAGCCTCTTAAGCACACCTGGAGGGATGCCCTGGTTATATAATGTATTCCACAGTCTGCCTCTCAACCATGTCAAAAGCAGCACTGTAGCCAATGCAGGCAGCATAGACTGGCCTTTTTACGGATGAACCATGCCTGTTGGATGGTGGTGACTAAGGCAAGGCCATTGATCACAGTACTGCATCCATTTCTGTGCTTGATGCAAAGAGATTCTTTTTATGCCCCAACTCCCTCAAAGGGCATACTCTGAGAAGCACGGAAACCTAACACCAGGCATTGCTACTGTCATCTGGTGTAATAGCAAGGGCATCAATCCTATTGAATGCACACCTAAACATCTCTAACCCACCTGTGTTTCAGGTCTGGTTTTCAATTCTCTTTAAAGCCTCTTAGCTGCGCTTTTGGAGTACACCACGTCCCAGAACAAGGTTTTGTGGTGGAAGATTCCAGTAATTAAAGTATTTATGGAAGGGGTAAAAGGCTTCATCCCCTTATTTCCAACCCAGCTCCTGGGTGGGACCTGAATGTTATTCTTACCAGACTAATGGGACCTCCCTTTGAACCAATGCACAAGGCTAGCCTTAAAGCACTTGCCTACAAGACCGCCTTCCTGGTGGCAATCTCCTCTATAAGGAGAGTTGGTGAACTGCAGGCCCTTTCAGTTCAGGACCCATTTGTCACGATTCACGAAGGTAAGGTGGTTTTGCGCACACACCCCTACACTTCACGCCTACATTTATCTCGAAGTTCCATGTAAACCAATCCATAGAACTACCCACCTTTTTCCAGAACCCCAGTAATATGGTGTAAAGAAGCCTCCACACACTAGATGTGAGGAGAGTGGTTATCTATTATCTCGAAGACAAAGCCACTAAGAAAGCAATCCAGTTCTTCATTTCAGTGGCAGCTGGTAGAGAAGTGGTAAGTGGACCCTATCTCTAAATCGGCTATCTCAAAGTGGATTGTAAAAACTGCATCAGTGTGTTGCACTCTTGCCAAGAGAGATCTGCCTTCACACGTAGAGCACACTACTCGGGGCACATGGGCTACCATAGCATTAATTGCAAATGTTTTATCTTGAGTCCATTGGCAAAGCAGCAACCTGGAGTTCTGTACACACCTTTACACAAACGCTACTGCCTAGATACACTCTAGGTCTGATTCTCAGGTGGGACAAGCAGTGCTAAGACATCTCTTTGCTAGTGTTCCTTTACACATCCACCACCATCTATGGGTACTGCTTTCTGGTCTATGCACAGCATGTGATTCTCCGCAGATTCACAAGCATCAGATGACATGCATTACTCACCGTTATAGCATTTCTGATGATTGTATCTGCTTAGATTCAAGTGCGCTTACCCTCTTCCCCCACCCCCTCATGGAGTAGAAGGAACATGGACATCTTACACCTCTCTTCTGTACTTGGTCACGCTGACTATAAGGCTCCCTCACAGCAGAAAAAACACAACCAGAGGGAGCTCGACGCGTGAGCGAATTTGGGTACACTGCACGTCACATTGGGGATAGTGTTGGAGTCACGCCTATGTTGACGTCTCCTTTGAATCTTCAAAAGAAAGATGCAATACTCCGCGATTACCCACTAGCTGTTGGGACTTTATGCACGGCATGTGCAAGGCATAAATTATTTTCAAAAATTGATAAGCAGAGTTTGCTATCAAAATGTTTTTGATTAGCAAACGGACCCATTTGAATATCAATGTTGTACTAATATTGTTAATGTCACCAGAAGTTATTTGTATGCAAGATATGAAATGAGCAACAATACAGCAGTTTTGCTTACTGCTGAAATAAGACATTAGTGAGAGGAGCCAGGCTTTGCAAATACCTTAAACTTCCGCTAGACCCACAGGTCGAGTAACTAGTTTACCTATTCAACCTAGAGAAATGCATTCGACCCATAGCAACGGAGGACAACACATTTAAAATAGGATTTCTGTAAAATGGTGCATGTCACTACAAAGCCACTTCATGTCTGGCACACTGCTGCCACCCAGAGGCCAACCCTGCACAGTGAAACCTTTATTTGACATTTATTGCAAACAAAGCAAATGTTAAATAAAAGTTTCAAAACCTCTCTTGCTAAATGCTCTTGGCCCTTCATAAAATATACTCAACTGTGCGAGTGGGTGAAAAGACTGCGAACCATAGGCGAGTGTCTGTAAAATGTAATAGGTTAGCTGCATGAATGGACACCAATAAATAAATATAAGGCTATGAAAACAATTTGGCCAGCTGTCTCCGGCAGGTGGTAATATATAATACAATCAAAGCAAAGTGAGCTCTACGAGGCCAACTACAGTGTTTGGCATTGCAGTAGATCTGTGGATGTACAGACTGAATGGAACTATGGATCACTACTTTGCGTAATCATTTAGTTCGCTTTGTGTATTCATTATGTAAGAGGAAAGAAAGACTAAGCAGAGTGGATTGCGTAGCAGGCAGAGAACTGGCCAAACTAGGTGGAATATTGTAGTTGGTGATCATCTCACTTTCAGGTTACCTGGTATAAAGCAGCAGGGTGATAATATAGAATCTCAAGGGTTCCATGTGATAATGTCCCCGCAAAAATGTCGCGCGGCAAAAAAGTCACCAAAAAATTGACGCTTTTTTTCAGGGATATTATCACATTGAACATTTGGGGGACATTCGTGCAACCGCCGCTCCCCTTGTCCCCATATATATGGTCACCATATATAATGTCGCCACAACCTTTTTCCGGCAACATTATTTATGGCAACCATATATATGGGGATAATATTACCAGATACCATCTCAAGGAGTATGGGTTGAGTACCAGTTGCAAGATGTATGCAACCTGCAGGTTACATAACTATGTTTGCCATCAAAGGCATTTCATCATGTGATCATGTACATTTTCAAAAGTTCACTAGTCAACATGATGCATCTTCCCCAACAAAATGAAAAATAGATGTCACTATGAAATTCAGATACACTCAGCCCTACATATAAGGGGGAGTATCAGCCACTTTTACTCCCTAAAAATAGGCATATACTCCCAAAAAATAAAAACAGACTAAAACTATTGCCAACAAAAATAGGAAAAGACACCTAGGAGCCCGTTCCCCGCTTTCATCCACACAGCTCCATGAATATGTTTGGACTTTTAGAAAACGTAGTGCCACGTGTAGAAACATCAATTTCTGATCTAATCGTCCTGATCTGAAGAGGTAAAACCATCTTTCTACTGTGCAGGAATACTTTGTGCAAAGAAATATTGATTACAAAAGATTTCTGTTTTACAGTTAGATTTTTCCTCACTTGTAAAATACTCCCATTGTGGATGACTTATAATTTGAATCCCTAAATAATAATTGTACTCCCAACTTTAAAAGAAAATAGGGAGTACAATATTCTCACTTCAAAATCTTACCTGAAGCACTGGATACACTAACCTAAACTTTACTCTAACTCATGGAGATGATGCAGTGTTTTACAGTAACAACACTGTAATTATGCTTTATGTAACAGCTTACATTTTAGGAATGGAATTGCATGACTGTCTCTTTAAAAGATGTAAAGTTGACACATACTGGTCTTTGCCAGACAGGATATAGAAATCTTAATAAAAGTATTATCCTGATTACTTCTAGTTTGGAATTATTTGAAAAAGAACATTCTTGCCTAGCACTACTACACATGCATTTGGCATTTAATAGTGGAGGAGATAACTACTGCTGTACTTTCCCTCCATTAGCACTTGAAGTGAACAGTGAAAAGAGGGTCAAGAGAGCAATGCAGGGTGAGCTGTGTTTTCATTGAATTGAAGAGGGCAACTTAAATAGCTAACTTTGCTACACAAGTGTTCATTTGATTAGCAAACCGACAGAATTGCATAGCAAATTGCTATGCAACACTGCTTATTGTATGCCTTGCATGTGAATCTAAGCAGATGCACATAATCAGAAATGCTATTCCAGTGAGTATTTCATGTCATTCCTCACTGTTTGCAACTGGGACCAGTATCTTGGATCCCATTTGCCACTTTCTTCTAAGCGCTTCAACTTTGGGCTGCCAGTACGAAGATTCTCGTGCCACTCTGTACTGGCCTTCTGGTATTCCCAACTACTGGGATGAGTATGAGCAGTCTCTTGATATGTGTTGCTATCTTGGCTGGATTCACAGATATTCAGACTAGTGTGATGAGTCCCGCAAGTTATTGGCTTCACAAACAAAGGGGCGAATGCAAATTTGCTTTACTAGTTTCCAAATACTGAGACGAGTGTGAGTGCCATGGTATTGCAATCTGCCTGCCCAGCTCTCCGGTTCTCTACTTTGTTGGGTCAGCGTCCCTGCTTCTTCCTGTGGGGATGGGCTTGTTGCATATGGTAAACGCTTTATGTGTTTCCATCTTCTCGTCTCTTGGCAGCTCCATGGAGCCCTCTGCTCTGCGGTTACAGCATTGTTTGCGTACCACACAGTACAAGTTGCCGAGGTCACGGCACCACCTTGGAATGGCATGCAACTGCCTTTTGTTCTTGGTTCATAGGGACCTCCTGGATTCTCTCTCTCCCAGGTTCAAACTTCCCAGCCATCACCTGCTCAGCGTTTTGCTTTTTCCCCCAAGCCCTCTAATGAACAAGATTCACAGAGAACAAATGACGCACATCCTAGTTGCTCCTATGTGGGCAACACAACCATGGTACCCATATCTGTGCAAACTGGCGATGTGCTGTCCCATCAAACTCCCACGCCAGACTAACTTACTGATCCAACACGGGGGGATAACGGTACACCCTCAACTTCACTCAATGAACTTGGCAGCATGGCTCTTGAGACCAGTTTGGACATCTAAATCTACCACAGCCGTGTATGGATCTCCTCAAGGAGGCACGAAAAACACCATGTTATTTCGACAAGCGGAGGTGATTTATAACTTGGTGCCAATCTAAACAAATAAACCCCATAGAATGTACTCCATCCCACATTCTTAACTATATTCTCCTCTTGTTAGACTCGGGGTTAGTATTCCAGTCTATAAAGGTCCACCTGGCGGCTTTATCAAGTTATACCAACTCTCAGTAAAGTATTGTGGTGGAAAGTTCCAGTCATTAAGGTGTTCATGGAGTGAGTGAAGAGACTCCACCCTCCAATTTCAAACACACCACCAGGCTGGGATCTCAATGTAGTGCTCGCAAAGCTCATGGGACATCCCTTTTGAGCCTATGCATAAATCAAGTCTTAAACACATGACATAAAACTGCCTTCTTAGTGGCTACTACTTCCATAAGAAGAGTTAGTGAACTGCAAGCATTGTCAGTGTAGGACCCATTGGTCATACACAAGGACAAATTGGTTTTACGCACAGACCCACACTAGGTTTTCACCTAAATTAATTTCCAAATTTCATGTGAACCAATCCATTGAGCTACTGGCCTTCTTCAGAATCCAACAAGCTCATCTAAGAAGAAACTCCATACACTAGATCTAAGGAGGGTGGTACTTTACTTAGGAAAACAGACCAACTGTTTGTCTCTGTAGCACCAAGCAGAGAAGGAGACCCCATTTCCAAGAATGCCATCTCCTGATGGATATTCGGATGCATACAGCTGTTACTCATTATCAAGTAAAACACTGCCTTTCACACCAAGAGCCCACTCCACAACAGGGACAGGAGCTGCTTTGGCTTTTATCGCAAGCAGCTACATGGAGTTCAGTACACACTTTCACTCGGCACTACTGCAGTGACACTCATTCTAAAGCAGATACACAGGTGGGACAAGCGGTTCTAAAACACTTATTTGCCGCTGTACAGTGAACGGCACACTAGGGATGGTATTACTGGCACTCAGTGTCGACGTCCCTTTTCGAGTTTCAAAAACCACAACTGTAATACTCTGCAACTCCCACTAGATGTTGGTCTATGCATAGCATGTGAATCTAAGCAGATGCAAGTATCGGAAATACTTTTTTAAATATATATATATATATATGTATATGTAATATATAGAGAGAGTTTTGATTGCACAGATACATATGAAAGAAGCTTAATTAATTCTTCCTGTTGTGGGGTTTTGTGAGTTTATTCGGACTTTGTAGTTAGCAACTGCATGAGGAATTTTAGGTCGCTAGGACATTCTGGTTTCGGGTTTGGGGTTTGACTGAGTCCGAATGAGTCATCCAGTAAAAGGTCAGCTTGTGAACAGGATGACGGTTTATGCTTTAACAGTTCTGCAAGGAACTGATGGAATCTTGCTCATTGCATTAAAGTTATTCCGAGGGGTTGTCCATTTGCTTGTGCCGACCATAAAGATGGGGTCTGAGGCCAGAGTATCCAGTGTTCAATTGGTTTCACAGGGTGACACTAGAGACTGTACATGCTGGAGTAGTGGTCACATAAGTTAGAATGTCTTAAGAGGAGCCAGGAGTACGGAGCAAATGACATTGCAGTCAGTAGTTCAAGTGAAACCTGTTTGTTCAGGCCTTCTTAGTATTGCTAAAATATTCAAGCCCCTTGGCCACGCCAACTATCACCACCAGGGACAGAGTGCCAGCAGTCGCGGTGTGATTCTGGGTCATGATGGAGTAAATTACAGACTGTTCCAAAGACCCAGGGAGAGGAATGTTTTATGCATGCTGGAAATGCCTCTTTTTGAAGCATGAACAGGGAAGAGTAAACCTTTACATAAAGCATGTCGTTTCAGGGGGCTTCAGCTCTCTGTATGCCTGTGTGAGAAACAAAACCAAGATGACAGTCTTGAGTCTTTACTGGCTCAGCCAGCAGAGACCAGCAAAGGGAGCAGGGCCAGGAAGGAACACAGCTAAATAATCGGATTACAAATGTCCTCAGCAAGCACACATAAGCCTGTTCACTGGGATGCCCGATACGTGGGGTCGGGCCCTATATGAGGACAGGGCTCTACCAGAAGTGTGTGTTTGGGAAAGACTGAATTCATAGGAAGATGGAAGTGAGAGTAGACTGCTAAAGCAGGAGGAAAGGAGTGGTTGAGAGCAAGGCAAAGAAAAGGAATGAGAGTTGGGGAGAGGAGCAGGGTGTGAGGAAGAATACTAGGAGAGAAGAGTGACAAGGAATGATGGTATGCAGAACAGTGGAGAGGAGAGAATCGGGAAGTGGGGGGTGGAAAAGGGCATGCCTGCCTAAAAAATCAATTTGGTAGCTGCTAGTAAGGCGCACCCTGCAATTCTGAAGGGTAAGCCTGGTAGGTACATGTGGAGAAATGAACATGTATCGGAGTGGAAAGGAGGTGCAGGTAAAGAATGGGGACGGACGGACGGACGGACGAACGAGGGAATGGTATGCACACCTGGTGAGACTTCGAGGAGGAGAGTGAGAGTGGGCAGGAGAGCCAGGACCCCCGAGTCAGGGGTTAGTTTGATTTCCCTCACTTATCGGGGAAGACTAGGAGTTATTTGAATAAATCTAATGTGTTTAAGCAAGGTGCATTTTGATCGAATGGAACGTAAAATGTAACTGGGATTCTCTTTGGCGAAAATAACTTGCTTGATGCAAAGAGATTCTTTTTATGCAGTCATATATACGAAAAACAAGCAGAATTCTACAAATTCCAGTTTAATATTTTGTGAAGAGAAGATGGAAATGAAAATAGAAATTATTATAATTCATAATGCCAGCATTTACTTCCTTGTAATTATCAGTAAAAGTGTGCTTACCATTTACATATACATTTTAAATCAGTGGACTTGTACTCTAGTTAATCCTGAGATGGTTTATTCAGGGTCCAGTTCTGAAGACCAGGAATGCATAGATCCACTTTATGCAAAACAGATCCCGCCATTAATCAGTAACCATTAAGAGATGAATGGGCACATCTATGCAAAATGCCTTGCTTTACAATAGAAAATACAGCCAAATGTGAGCCAGATATGGAAATTAGAGAACCTGCAGATTGCATGGGGACGCAAGGTAGAGTTCAGTCTGAGTGGCTACTTCAGAGGAACACATTTACACATACAATCATGAACCCTTGGCCTTGCAGATGAATACGTACTCTATTGTGTAATTTCATGAAAGCACTCTATTAAATGACTACTTTGTTCCCAGGATATATTGGGCCTCATTCAAAGTGCGGTGGTACAGGAAAAAGGTGCACTCCAGCTTGTTGTAAATCCTCCACTTTTCCTCCAAAAATTGTTGGATTTACCCCACAGTCATTCTGCCGGTAGTAAATCTGCACACAAAAAACATAGAACCCTCCATAAATGGGGTATTACACTGCATTACCACCACTTTCAACCTGTGGTCAATCCACATGACCTAAGTAGCAATAACAGTAACAGATGTATCCTTAATTCAGCAAATTTACAACTGAATTACCACCAAATTTTGAATGAGGCCCATTTTCCATTGATTTCAAACTCAACTAGACAGGTAATGTACAGCCTTGGAAACAAAGTACCTTTTAAAATGACTAAGAAATAAGGAAATATATTATCAGCTCTTAACTTTTGACATTTTTGCTCAGTTAAAAAACCAGTGGAGGAGAGTGGCAGTCCTGCAGAGAACCCTACCCTGCTGAGTTTGTCTACTCTGTTTTCTCCCTGCTGAAGGAGGAGCTACTGAGAACCCTACATCCCTACATCTCTTCTCCAGACCGCGGAGCGGACGCGGAGTGGCGGAGAGGGGCAGTCCTGCAGTCATGGCTGTCTTGACTGGATTGTCTGCTTCTCCCCTGACTCCACTAGAAGAAGAAAATTGTCACGTCCGCTCCCTCCGCTCCCTCTAGGGGGCGGCTCACGTGGTCTTTCTGGCACAGGTGGAGACGAGTTTCATTCATCGCCTCTACTTCCTCCAACATGGCGGTAGCAAGGAAAAGCAGCGCACCAGCCTTCCGAATCCGGGAGTGTCGGATGACTCCGCCCCCAACCTCGCAGAATGGATTTCCTTCGGCGGCGTCTTCGGTCCAGCGCGTTGCTACTGTTTTCAGAGGCCACGCACCATAGGTTTGTTATTCTAGGCTAGCTCTCTTTACTATCCGAAGACTCCGCTTGTCTGTAATCTTTCTACCGTCTCTCCTTTTCTCAGTGTCAGACTCCTCTGTCCTTGGTCCTCCGCCCTACCAGCTCTCCACACGCATACACCGGAGGCATTCGTTCTACACTCTTCAGTACGTATAGTTCCGTACCCCCCCTAGCATACATATCCTTTCATTCGTTCCATCACTAACCTTTCTCGATCCTTCAGTCTCTTCAGCATGGACAGGGAGTTACTTTTTCCAACGCGCTGAACAGATTACAACCTCTGTGCAAGCCGTCCTACATCTCCTCAACAGACATTCAGAATTAAAGGTATATCGCTCACTAGAGTTCTACTCCCGCAATCTCTCCCTTCTCTAATCACCACCTGGTTTCTCTCATCAGGATAATTCGCGATAGCAAGTCCAACTCCCGAAGTCACTCCTGGGGAATCAAGACTCGCCCATCGCTTCTTCCGAGTTCCTGGCACGGCAGGGTTTTCTCCCCCACGAGGGTTTCCCTGGCTTCCCCTCCTCGACCTGGGTTTCTCCGGCGCGGGGAGAGGATGTTAGGTGAGCTTTCCATTCAGCTCTACGAATTCCTACTGGACCAGGTTAGTGTTGTCTTGTTGTTTATCTGATATCTGCAATAAGGACTGTGATCACCGTTCCTTTGGAATTGAAAAAAACATAGATTGTTACAAAAATGGGCACCTAAGAAGTTTGCGCTCTCGTCCATACCTAGAAAAACCTCTCCAAGAGGAAACCCAAAACCCACTGTGCGCGTCAGCAACCACCACTAAACCTTCTAAAACTGCTGGAAGCAAAGTGGGGAAGAACGTATTTAAACTACCCACATGGACTTCAAGTAAAATCCTGTGCCCTGTACTAAACGGCACTCAGCTCTCAACTGACCCACCTACAAAACCAGCTGAGACGTCCGATATATCTCTTCACCAAACAAATATGGACAATACTTCCAGATTGACAAACGCGACCCCACCTGCTATGTCTCTCCTCGCTCGCTAACTGGCTTGCCCCAGAGGGGGTGCTGTGTCTGCAGTTGGGGGGCTGACCTCTGGCGGGTGCGGGTTCGTGCTTCGGTCCCCTCTGGGGGAGAAGCGGAGGGGCGCTGTCGGGCAGAGATCTCTCGAGGCTTTCCAGGCGCCCCCGCCTGCTCTGGCGCAGAGACGCCTCGAGGCCCGGTGGAGGGGGTGGCAACCAGGCATACGAAGATGTGCCAGACTCCCTCAGAGCCAATGGGCTGCGACGCGCCTCTAGCCCCTCGCACTGTCCTTGCCCTCGTCTAGCAGAGGGTGGGGGCTTAGAGTTGTGGGAGCCGTGCGGGGAGCCGGCGGACACGGCCTGGCTCTCGTCTGCTGCGAATTCGGAATGCCTACTGATCATGCCCCCCCGCAACGTCATCGGAGCAGGAGCTCTCTCTCTGACTCTTTCGTAGATCCTGTACTACGCCTCCCTGAGGCACAGCGCCTGCAAACTAAAAACAAAAACACACCGAACCCAAAGAAACGCCCACGCCAAGCATCAACAACGGCCCAAGTCAAAAGAAAAAGACATCCCAAAAGCAAAATAGACTCTCAAACCACACTAAGCACCTCAAAAGCACAAAAAAACGCTACAAGCCTTAAACTGGCTACATCCAAAGGCAAAACCCTAAATGGAAAGAAGACGGGAGCAAAACTTTCCCCCATATCGACGCTGACAAATCTTTTTTATAAAAAAGCAAAACGGGTAAGCTGCACAGGTGTGCAGCAAGAACTCAGACGCTGAACTACTAGATGCAGTGCACGACCTGCAACCTCTAAACAAACATAGAAAAATCGTTGAAAAAGCAAAGAACAATACAATCCCTCTCAAAACCAGTTTAGCTTCCTTAGAAAAGACAATTCCACCTTATACCAACCTAGAAAGTGCCCTTGCACCAGACCAAACAATGAGTTTTTCGATCCCCGACGACTTCGGCTTTGGCCAAATCGCACTTTTACCTCAAACCCCAGCCCCCCTACCCT
Organism: Ambystoma mexicanum; assembly: GCF_040938575.1. Taxonomy (NCBI): domain Eukaryota; kingdom Metazoa; phylum Chordata; class Amphibia; order Caudata; family Ambystomatidae; genus Ambystoma; species Ambystoma mexicanum. The sequence goes on from NC_090934.1 coordinate 1,245,264,837, forward strand.
TTCCACCGACCATTCCCTCAATCCCAGTAACAATCGAGCCGCAACATGCTATGGAGTCCGAGGCCGATCCGATCGCTGCTCAAAATAAGAAGCAAGCAGCGGTCCCAACCTCCCCTCCACTTTCATCACTACTCTTCCCTGTATCGCAGGACACAACAGCCCCACCTACTGAACAGCAGAGTCCACAACAATGTGAAATAGAGGAACAATTAGAACCCAACAAAACTGGTCAAACAAACCTACCGCCTCAGGACCATAGAGACAAGAGGAAATCACATCATGACCATGATCCACGCCACGACAGATCGAGCTTCTATGTTCCCTCCACTCCTACACACGGACCCAACCGAAAACTCCCAACAGCTGCTAATGAAACGCCTTCGAAGAAGCCGGGCCTGCTTTCATACATATCAGCACTAACAATTGCCTTGGTTCCCTCCACTAAGCTTTATGAATCACTGCATGACACACTAAAAGATCATACGACTCTACAAGCTATGATTCATACGAAACTCATCTTTCTTGAAGGCCATGTTACGGCCCAAAAAGATACAAAAAAAAACATCTTGCACAAATATGGCTGACATAAATGCACGTCTCCAAGCAATAGAATCTACCCTGAACCATCTAGAAAAACGATCACCAACAAATGGACCAGCTATTCCGTCTAGCGACCCTGTGCCACTCATCGACTTAACTGCCGGAAATCCACATAAAAGTATCTCTGCTGAAAAAACCAACTTGATTTCTAAAAAAACCCATCAGCTCCTAAACCACCCAACAAACGAATCGATCCCTAATTTCGTCCTAGTAATTGATGACGAAGAAAACAGAAACAGAGCGACACAAGAAGCGACGGAGCAACCTTATTCAATTTTGGACTCAAAGAGATACAAAAACTCAAATAATCTTCTTACTTCAGAGGCTACTAGCAAAATACCTTTCTCAAAAAAAAAACTACCAACCTGGCATTGAAATCTGCTACAATACCTGCGAGACAACACACTTCTCAAAGTAATCTATCTCAACAGATCTGCGACCCTTCTAGTCCCCAGACTTCGTCCACAAACCAAATCACAAGGCATTCACCAATAACAACTGAGGACTGCTTGTCAAATACTGACCTGATGAACCTTACAGAACACTCGGATACAACCTCTGCTGCGGGCACTTCGTCTCATCCCCAGGAGGACAATACCAGTCCTGCCATATTGGACCTACACACCAAAGACCCAGCGATTAACACCAATTCAGAAGAAATAGAAAATTCACTGATTTTCTTGACCTTGGAAGAATCCCAGAAGAAGATCAAATGTTCGTCAGCAATTAAGCAAAAAACAGAACCAAATAAAACCTGTATACGGCCCAGACTCTTCAGCTCAAAAGATAGTCCAAAAAAACGAAAACCGAGAACTGAAAGATACAGTAGCAATCCACCAGAGTGCTCTATTGATCAAAACTTACCAACTACCGCTAGATATTATCCTAAATCATCAGAGAACTCGTAAACGAAGAAATAGTCCAAGACAAACCACCCCTCATCCTTCCCGGCACCAAAACTCTGAAACAAATACACACCACAAACCTATAAAGTCTGAAAAACCACCGGTGAAATGGATCCTCAAACTTGAACAACTGAAAGAAAACCGAGACAAAGTCATACTAAACAGAAGAGGAGCCTTGGTTTTGATGCATCTTATCCCAAAGCTCAACCAAATTTCCTCAGACGATTTGAGAATAGTTGAACCAAGCCACTACCACAGAAGAGCAGTGTGCCATCTTCTTATCACCTCAAGAACAGTCAAAAACACACTGTTGGACAGAGAGAGAGACTTCCTAAGCCTGGGGTATCACCTGTCCCAACAGAGAGATTTCTCTGAATACACAAGTTCCAAAACCACTGAACCCACATGTAAAAAGTCACGAAATAACAGCGAAAACGCTCACCAATCAAGACCCAAACGCAACTTAAACGTCAATCTGCATAAACGAAGTCCCTCCTATCAACAGGCTCCAGCGACCCCACACCAAAATACAAAAATGTCACCATCAAATAAAAACCAATCTCTACCCCAATTTACTCGAATGTCAACCAGATCGGTAGCAAACGACACAAATAAAGAAAACTTTGAAGCAAAAATTGCCTTCTGCAAAGAACGACAAGACCAGCATAGAAACCTTACTAAAACTATTCATCCAGAAAAAGGCGCAGTCCCAACACCAAAAACTCTACCTCATCTAGCTCCTGGGCATGTCTCCCAAAAGCACTGGCAACACATCGTTCAAAGTAGCAACTCATGAACAGGACTACTCTTCGAGACGCGGCGGATACACAAAAGAGCACCCCTTGTGATCTCAAACTTGGATCATGGAACACCAGGGGATATAAGCACCTAACCTCGCTTAGTGATGTTAATCTGGGATCTGCTGATCTGTGCTGTTTCCAGGAGACCTGGTTGACCAAAACTCTATTGCTCGACGGCTTTGATCTCCTTCTGGCTCCGGCATCAAAACGCCCATTTGGTCAACCATCCTCGGGTTTGCTCACTGCATGCAGAATGAACATGGCCTGGCAATAGCAGATATCATTGTCTCAAATTATTTGCTACTTGCACTCCTGCTAACCTGGAAACTTTCTTCATCTGACGAAGCACCCCAACAGACAATCCCCATAGCAGTACTAAACGTCTACTAGAACCCTGCTGCAATTCACCCAAAACATTTTTGGGCCCTAATTGAGAACACCGTTGACGAAGTACAAACCACCTATAACACCTACCACATTATAATATGTGGCGACCTAAACGCCCTCTGTAACCCGAAACCTTCCAAAGAAAAAACACCGGGTGAACGACGAGGCGAATCGTGGATCAAATTGATGAACTCAAGAAAACTTCATAACCTCGACACAGTATATAAAAGCAACACTCGACTCCCAACTTGGGCAATGACAAATCAACGTCAACTATTGACTACACCTTTGTTTCCGAACCTATTCTATCTTTAACGACATCTTTTGACGTCCTCCAAACTGTATCTAGTGATCAAAACGTCTTGGTTACCACTTGGAAATCTTCATATACTAACCAGGATAGGATGGAGGTCAGACTGGAACAAAATGCTCAAAGAAACAGACTCCGCCTTAAAGCACACAGCATAAGAGAACTTACGAACCGATACACAAATTCAACTTATACACCTAAACCCGATGCTATTGATTATGCTCCCTTGCTGATCTCATACAGGACGCAGAAAGGCAATTTCAACAAAAATCTTCAAACGCCCACCCATTCATATGACAAACTCTTGGTCCTAAGACGCCGTGCCTTCAGGAAAGCCAAAAGATCTGCTGCAACACTTCCTACGACCGAAAGAAAACTAGCAATCAAAGAAGCGACCAGAGAATACAAAACTTGGGTGAGAAGGCACAGATGGACATTACATCAACAAGATGCCGAAACTATGCTGAAATCCATCTGCTCCAATAACTCGAAAGAATTCTGGTCATTGCTGAACAAAGCATCTTCACCAACTGGCCCAGAAATCACGAACATTATCGATGAAGCCACCTGGGCAGCTCACTTTCGATCACTCTTCCAGCTGCCTAACCATAATCCCTCGGAATATACTCTTCCGCAAACAACGACGGTCGATCTCAAACCCCTGAACCAAACTGACGGCTGGATAAAGCTGGACGATCTAGATGACATCTGCGACATCCTCAGAAAATTGAATAAATCGCGAGCACCTGGCCCGACGGTATCACTAATTTTGACCTAAAATCTCATCCTGCCGAATGGGCTAAATTTATAAGATCAGTGTTCATGAGATGTGTGGCTGTACAATCGGTTCCCCCTACATGGCTATCTGCAATAGTGTTCCCGATTTATAAGAAAGGAGACAAGCAAGACCCCACAAACTATCGTCCGATCGCCCTATTGGACCCTATAGGAAAAGTCTTCGGCTCACTCCTCCTGAGAAAATGTCAATCCTGGGCCTCACGAGACCCATGTAACGACAACTTTCAAGCTGGCTTTAAAAAAACACTGGGAACTACGATCAACATCCTTTTGCTAACCATCCTAAAAAACAAAGTGAAGGGAGGCCACCCAAAATTATACATGGCTTTTATAGACTTGTCTAAGGCCTTTAATAGAGTCGACCGCACCAGACTCTGGCAGAAACTGACCGCTTGGGACTGCCCAAGCAACATCCTAAAGCCCATCAAAGCACTCCACACTTATACCAACATTAAAGTGAGGCTAAACCAGCGAGGATGCTTATCTACTCAAATTGACACAAAAAGAGGTGTTAAACAGGGCTGCCCGCTAGCACCGGCCCTCTTCATCGCTTACATGGGAGACTACCAATACTCAGAAGCCCTTATCAGATCCTTCCCGCCTAAAATTGCGCAAACAAACATCAGCAGACTACTTTATGCGGACGATCTCATCCTATTAGACTTGACGCCAATAGGCCTTCAACGCCAACTCACCAATCTACAGCTATTCTGCATTGAAAACAACCTAGAAATTAACTTCGACAAGACCAAAATCATGGTGATGGAACGCACAGCCAAAAACCAAGATAAATTCAACTGATCCTTTAGAAAAAATTAAAATTGAAAAAGTCAAGAACTTCAAATACTTGGGCGTAATCTTAGACAATTCACCAAAAGCCGTGGCCATGCAAGAATCTCCGTCCAAGAAAATCCGAAGCCTAGCAACAAAAGGCAAAGCAATAGACAGAAAATCTGGCAAATTTTCCACCATTCCACTACTGAACTTCTATAAACAAAAAGTGGTTCCTATCGTGACGTACAGCTCAGAAGCCATGCTATGTCTACCCAAGACTCTGGCCCAAACTAGAAGCTTACTTCTGGAGGACGGCTTTCGGTTTACCAGACTCGACTCCGATCATACTGATATGTCGAGAACTCAGTCTGCTTTCCCTTCAGGGCACAGTTGATTGCAACACACTGATGCCCTACAGGAAATTGATTCTCCCAAACTGCTCTTTTCTCCACGATCTGGTGCTTAAACAAATTCAAGCGGGAAGCTGCAAAATGCTTAACCGATGGAAAGAAGACAATCAAGCCCTACTAAAAACCATTCAATGCACAGAAGATGACCATATCAACAACCCTACAAGGATAACCAAAAAAATAAGAGATGGATTGGATCTGCACTCTTGATGCAGCGTCCGAATATAAGCTTGCTTCTCACTTGCCTTTGGCATGGAAGGCACAAGACGAACTCCAGAACTATATAAAAAAATTCCCATGCCAATTGGCATGCAACCTCATAATGAGAGCAAGACTAAACCTTCTAGACACCAACAAAATACGTCATATAATAAGTATTCTCACTAACATCTGTAGATATGTGACAAAGAGAAAGAGACCATTCGTCACTTACTACTGTTCTGCTCAAGTTTGATGGAAATTCGGCTTCCCTACATGAAATACCTTCTCCAGCATTCTCCAACAACTGACGAAGAGACATGGTGGAAAAGGATGATTAGCGGTGATCGCACATCATGGCAACTAGCGACATTTAAGATCCTTCAAATCCTAGTAGAAAAACTTGACTCGAAATGAAAATAATTAAGACCTCTTCCTTTCGTTTGGACTACCTTCTGCCTTTTCCTTTTCCTCCTCTTACACTACAACAACAATACTCAGAATCTTCAGAAGCGTAAGATTCAAACTAAAGAGACCAACATGGTTAAGGAAACAAAAACTAAAGATGTTGTAAAAAAATCAAATTTTTTATTAAAACTCAACAATAATTTTTTTTTAAAAAAAAACAAGATCAAATTTGAATTCAGCAAAGTGGCCCGATCACATACTCCCAAGCAAGATTTATTAAAATGTATGCATTATTAATCACTGTTAAAGCTACAGAATCTGACTGATGTCTCTGTATTCAAAATGCTATTGTGATTCCCAAAATAAAGGCCCAATTACTGACTCTGTCCATAAAAGACATGGGCCCTCATTACGACCCTGGCGGAGTGGGTTTACGCCAGCGGTATTCGCGGCGGACCCTTCCGCCCTACTACGAGTTCCCGTAGCGCCATGGAGCGGTTTCCGCCTGGTTTTTCCGGGCGGAGAAATCCATGGCGCTACGGGACCTTGTTAATTACGCCACCGTATTTTACGGTGGCGTAATTAACGCCTTCCCCACTCCCATTATACCCTATGGGGCAAAAATGGGAATGGGGAAGGGTAAAATGGGGAATGGGGATTTACCGCCCCGCCAAGGTCGGAATGGGGCGGTAAATCCGCCAACCCCCATGGCGGTATCGGCAGCTTTCCGCCGTGCTCCATGGTGCATATTGCACCACGATCTCCGCCAGGGTCGTAATGAGGGCCATGGTAAGGCAAAGGGACATTTAGTTCAGTGTGATCAGAATTCCTGAGGGTAGGGCAAACAACAGTCAAAAATATCCCCTTTTATACATGGCCAAAGACATTTGGCTAATTGAAGGAACATTTTTTGTGGTAGGAGTATAGGAAGGGAACCTATCACAGACTTGATTTGAACCAAAATTGTCACATCAAATGATGCATGTGTGGAGTTTCAGTAATTCACATAGGAAGCTGGAAGAGTTTCTATTTTATTTTTAGAAAGCAGCAGACTGGCCCACAGGAGAGAAAACAATTGCGGTTCCACCTGGATGTACCTGATGGAAATCCTCTGAAGAATGCCTTTTCCAGAAGGAGCTGAATGTGGGGGCCTTTCCAAAGCAGAATCTGATTACTTGAGAGGGATTTTGGAGCAGGTGGACAGAAAGGAAGACTGATAATGAATGTCTCCACCTATCATTTCCCTTCAAAAGACAAATCAAAGGTGAGTGCGATAATTCTGGTGCACTTGGATAAATGTCCCAAGAGTTATTTAAATCCCAGATTGTAATTGTCTGAAGTATTTAGGGGCTCCATTCTTACAAGCCATGCCACTAAGTGGGGAATCTGAAACTTTGTGGAGATATTTTTAGAATGCTCTAGAATCTGTAATTGCACCGGGCATGTTAGTTTCTGATAGTGGCTACTTACTCTGAGTTTTCACTGGAGCAAATTATATTTGGGGTTGTGAGCATGGTTTACAATGGGACCCAAAGATTTTCACCGATTGATAGACTTCTTGACCTATCAAAACCATAGTTTCATTAAAAGAAAAATCCTGGTAAGAATATTTCCACCCCTTAAAAATGGAGTAGCAAGGAGGTTATTTCCTCCTCTTAATTCCGAAGAAAAAAATATCAATTTAAATAACCAATTTTCCCAAATGGCATTGCCCATAAGAGGTTTCTGCCTTCAGTTGACTCGTAATGCCACAGAAAAGTTAATTTGCTCAGTCATTTTTTACTTCAATTCTATGTTCTAATGCGTTTGTGATCTTTTAATACATCAAGTGTGGCAGAGCCATTACCCTACCCTTGTCACGAGGGGACAGGAACCCCTTTAACGAAAGGGTGAGAGGCCTACAAGGGAGAAATCCAGAGCTAATTGTCCCCTGAGGTGGGTGGTGGCAGTTGATGGGCCCCAATTCTTGCCCCCCATTGTGCCAATTAGTTGTTGAGCCGTTGTCTCGTGCCAAACCTCCTTGTCAAATGGGCTGTCTATCCTGCAGTACTACCAATCCGTCTGACAGTTTGAACCAGTGACTGACCACACTAGTGTGGATGGCTAGGAATAAAGACTTTAATCCTTTCTTCCTTGGGTGGTTACTGGCCTTACAGTAATTCTCATTTAAAGCTGAAAAAAGGGCTAGCTTAAATCAAGCTAATGTAGTTTCTCACTCAATGTCCGAAGTCAGCATACAGGGAGAGGGAGAAGAAGAGTTAGGGTAATGGGCGGAGGTATGATACAGCACCAGTTCCCTGGCCTTGCCAAGAGGGTACAGGAAATCCCCCGAGCCGTGGGGGGTGGGAGGCCTACCAAGGAGAAATCCAGAGGCAATCATACACCTGAGGTGGATGGTGGCAGTTGAGAGGGCCCCAATTCCTTCACCCCCTGTCCCCCTTGTACCAATCTGTTCTTGAGCAGTTCATCTTTGTCTTATGCCATAACTCCTCGACACAATGCTTGCCAGTCTTTTTGTTCTGCTAATAGTGATCTACCATTAGAAGAAACAAGGGCCAGCAAAGTGAATGTCTTGTAACCCATGCCAGCCATGGAGAAGCTGCGACCCAACCACACCAGCAAGCGGCTCCGCATGCTTCTGAGACATGCTATTGTCAGAGAGAGCAGCGTAGTAACATTGTATGGCAGTCAGAAAGGCTGTGCTGCCACATGGTGACTAGCTGCCGCCATCGATGCCCCTAGACCACCAGAGAAATATTTGAGGGACATAAACCCTCACCCCTGGGAACGACCTCAGGGGTGCCAAGAACGGGACACCCCCAGCCCCCCTAACATGAATAAGGACATTCAACTTCACAGGCTAACATTATTCCACTACAGGCCAGTCTGGAGGAAGTGGGTGGGGTTTAGCCCACTACTTGTATAACATTGCCAATCATCGCAATGTTCCAGGTTGGCAAACTAGTGCCAGATTGGCTGGTGACAGAGACCGATCCATTAAGTTGGGGGGAGTAAAAAGGAATCTGGAAGTGTGGGATAGTCGGAGGTGGATGTCCAAGAGCGAAGGGCCGGCAGGCTGTGAAGGCGATGTTTTGATGAGGTATTGGCTAATGAGTGACAGTAGTACTGCGCTGTGAGTGGGTTTCTGGCAAGTGTGAATGGGAGTTTAAGAGTGAACGTGAAGTGAATGTGTGAGCAAGAGCGGTCTAAATTAGAGGTTGGTGGAGTGGTAATTGTAACATAGAGTAGAGAGTAATGGTAGTTTGGAGGAAGGAGTCACAGTGTGGAGGGGAGATCAGTAGTGTCGGAAGAAGGAGTACTAATATGAAAGGATGGCGGTGAGGCCTAGAAGGTATGAGACATTGGCGGGATGGAGGGAAGAGTACAGTGGAGGTGGGTGAACTATGAGAAACATAGTAGTGGGAAGATGAGGAGAAAGTTAGCATGAAGAGGAATCAATGAACCAAGCAGCGTGTCTGCAAGGCACTAATCCCATATTTCCTTACAGAACTAACATCTGGATAGAGTGGGGAGAGTAAGGAAGGCCCTAGCGAGTTTACTGAGATAAGGCACAGAGCCGTTAGGTCAACCTCTCAGTTCATTTAGTGATTAGCATACTGAGGGTGAAACATCACTAAATACTAACATGGGGCTACGACTGTCTGTGCTAGGGAGGATGTCCATTGAGATGAGATGGAGAGGGGCGGCCATAGAGCCCATTAATATTTCAATAAAAACCCTCCATGTTGGCCAAGATATTTGCTCCCCAAAATAAAACTTTCTGCCCTGATCCGAAATATTATTAATTCATATAACCAAGTCAACCATACCAAATATTCTTAGATCTATGTCCAATCTAGAAACCAACAGTGTCATTACCACCAAGGGGTGCCAAGCATCGGATGCATGATCCGACGTCTCCCTTCATCAGGCTGGATTAAACCTTCTGAAAGCTGAACACTCAACCATTTCTACTGCAAAACCACATATTTCACTCTCTAACAGCCTTGTGCTTCGCTAGATTGCCCCTATTCCTGATAACTACTCAACCTTTCTCTATCAGATCGCCTCTTTTAACTCTCCTCCCGCCCGCAGGTGGCAAAATGGTGACATCGTCCTGGTTCCCTTGATCCTCGCTGGATCCCCTCTCACCTGGACCCCTGGAGACTGCTCCCCCTCGGCGACCACTCCTGGCTCTGCTCCTTCACGCTCCTTCTGCTCTGGACTGCGGTGCCCTCCACGACTGCCTGCCTGCAGCAGCTCTCGCCACCCACCTGAGTCTGCAGACGGGTGTCCTGACCGCCATCGGCCCGTTCTCCAGATTTGCTGCCGGCGGCTGGGTCTTCCCTCCTCTGGACCGCTCTTAGGGTGCCTGGCCCTGCTCTCACTGTCCGTCCTCCTCCGGGCAGCCCTTCTGCATCGCAGCTGCTCCATACAGCTCTCCACGGCCCTGCTTTACTCATCTGTCCTGGCCAAGGGAACGCCTCTATCCTGCATTTGAGGCCTTCACTGCCCCTGCCGCTACTGCTGTCTTTGCCGCTGCTCCTACTGTGGGTGCAACTCACCCCCGACGGCCCTTAGCGGTCACGGCTGCTTCAAGCTACACTCTCCGGCTCTGCAGCTCTCTCCCAACCACTCACTCCTCCCCTCTACCCAATCTGGTTTCCGCTCTCAACAATCCACAAACTGCCGTCATCTCTGTTCTAAACTCTCTCCTTTCAGCAACCTACTCTCTAAACATTCCTCTATTCTTATTCTCCTTGACCTCTCTGCTGCTTTTGATGCTGTTGACCATCCTCTTCTCCTTAATTCTCTCTCCTCTTTTGGCCTCCAAGACTCTGTCCTTAACTGGTGTTCCTCTTATCTTTCCAACCGTACCTTTGCAGTCTCCTGGGGTGGCTCCACCTCTCCCACCCATCCTCTCAACCATGGCGTCCCCCAATGTTCTGTCCTTGAACCCTTTCTCTTCTCACTCTACACTTTCTTCTTAGCCCCTCATCATCTCCTCCTTTGGTGTCTCACATCATTTCTACCCTGATGATGCCCAGCTCTTCCTCTCCTTCTCTCCCGACATCCACCATAAGCTTTCTTCTTGCCTCTGCTATTAAATCCTGGATGTCCTCTCACTTCCTTACACTCAATGCTGACAAAACCGAGGTCCTATGCTTCCCTGCCAACACACTCCCTCCTCCCTCTCCTCCCACTTTCATTCTCTCCCCCCTCTCCCAACTCTCATTCTCTCCCCATGCTCGTAACCCTGGTCTTCACATTGACCCCCACCTCTCTCACCACATTTCTCTTACTGCCAGATCTTGCCGTTTTCACCTTTACAACATCCATAAAGTTCGACCTTTCCTAACCTTTCACGCGACTTATCTGCTCCCTCATCTTCTCTAGGCTTTTATACTGCTCTACTCTTTTCTTTGGACTACCCCCCTCTCACCTCTCCCCACTCAAATCTGTCTACCACTCTGCCATCCGCTACCCTTGCCTTCTCTCTCATCATGACTCATCTCCTCTTCTCTCACCTCTCTAGGTTGGCTCCCATTTCCCTCCCAGCTTAAATTCAAGTTCCTCTGTTTAGCCTTCAAATCCCTCTATGGTTTTGTTCCCCCCCCCCACACCCACCCTTACCTATCCTCCATCCTCACTTTCTATACTCCTTCTCGTTCTCTCTGATCTGCTGATCTCTTCCTTCTCTCTCCTCCTCCACCCTGGCCCCCTTCCCTCTTTCGCTCTTTCCAACTGCTTGCTCGTTTCCACTGGAACCACCTCCCCCTCTCCATCCGCTCTACTCCCTCCTTCCCTACCTTCTGCACCTCTCTAAAATCTTCTCTTCACCTCCACCTCCCTAACACCCTTTGCTTCCTCTCTTTTGCTACTACTTCTACCCACACATCCTACTCCCTTTCCTACTTCTGTACCATCTCACCCTCTCCCTTCACTCTACCACACTTACTTAATTATCATCGCTTCCATTCTTCTCCCTTGCACCCTTTGCGTCCTCTTACTTCTGCTTTCACCACTACTCATACCTCCTACTCCCCCTCTAGTCTCACCAATCCTATTCTATAATGTAAATTGTTTTTGTACTGTTTTCTAGTTTAATTCAATTTCAATTGTTTAATGCTTGTTGTACCTTGCTTGTTCCTCTTGTAAAGCATTTTGGATTAAAACACTATATACATTCAATAAAATACGAATTTTACAGTTGAATACACCTTGCCAAAGAAAGTCATATGTGAACCCAATAGTTTTCTGGGATGCCAATACTTGTTGAAGGTGTCAAGAAATAATTAGTGGAATTATAGCTTTGTAAAGTGTATTCTATGGTTATGTTTTCTGAATTCAACGCCAGACAATTTCTGTTTTTAAAATGCAGAGGATTTTACTCTTGTATGTAATAATTCTTCACATGTGCTTATACTAATTGATGTTTGCGTATTTTGGACGTAAACGGCATGATAGTAGGCAAAAGCAGGAGACCAGTTCCTGCTGAGAGAGAGAAACTGAATCAGTGGGAGTCTCCACAGCCAAACCGAGTCCATGGAGCAGAGGGTGGGTAGCATTGAAGTTCTCACCGATCTGCCAACAACGTGGGAGTCTCCATGCGTGGCACCTCTCAACCCAGTGAGTGGGATCGCTGGAGCCATCACTGACAGCATGCACGGAAATTATGTGATTTGGTTGTGTAGGCAACTGAATTGATGAGCTCCATTGTAAAGCACTTTGTGTGTGGACCTCCGCAGCCCAAAAAACAAATGTGGCAGTAGACCAATAAACTCTGCCCAATATTGCCAACTTCATCTTGCAGACAAGCCCTAAAGGGACCAGATTTCCAAAAACCACATGTCACTGACCAAGAACGTTTGCCTGAGAACATTACAGAGAAAATACCAACTCTATGTACTTTATATAACCTGCTAGTAACTCCACTAGGAGTACATTTGGAGAGCAACTGGCTAGCTGTAAGAATTTCATGCAGTTTCTTTGGTTGGGCCATTAACTGCCACAGATGTGGGAGCCTCCGTGGTCTGAAGAGAGCAACTGGAGCTGCTGACAAGGAAGATAGGAAGTTATCTGCGTCCTTGGAAGAGGCACAGAGCAGTTGGCGTGTGCAGGGAAGCACCTGGAGTGCAAGCAGGTTCTCTGTGACACGCTGCCAGCTGGTGAAGCAAAAGTGAAGCAGTGTGTAGCGTCTGGAGAGGAACGATGTGGACCGGTGAGTGCAAGGGAATGTTACTCGAAGCGGGGGCGCTCGTAGGGGCTACACATAAGTCACAAAGTGCCATATGAATCAAATTAAATACCGAACTGAATGAAAACTTGAAGCAAAGCTAAATTATGCATATTGAATATCGAACTGAATGAACTGTGCTGAGCTAATGAAATCTAAAAGGGAAAGTGTTCATTTGAAAGCAACTTACGAAAAAGAACGCACGTGTGACAGAAAGGTGGGGCACAAATAAGACCCACTGGTGGCGTGGCTGAACGCAAAGGCTTCTGCCCTGTGCTCCGAGCAGGGTCATGCCCCACCCAGGTCCAAGGAGTGGCCTTCTAATGCTTTGAGTGCGCCTCATGTGTGGGGGGGCCCAAGAGCCGTAGGTCTGGGTCCACCGGGGTCTTTGCGGAAGTGGGTTCCACAGTGGCCAGGACGGGGATCGACCTCTGCCTCCATTGCCAGCCAGCAGTGGAGTGCCGCCTCAAAAGGGAAATTGTCCAACCCGGCTAAGCTGCGAGAGAAGCCACGGACAGAGAAGGCCGAACTGCCCAAGAAGGCCCAATCGGCAAAGGATAAGTCTTCGACGATAGAGCTGATGGTGGCTGCTCTAACGAAGGTGAAGGGGACTGACCCTGTGAAGGTAGCCCCCACAGCACAGAAGGTGTCCCTGTCCCGCGGTGCAAAACCGCGGCCGTGACTTTGGTGAAGTCTGCTGGCACGCCATAGACAGTGATGCTGTCTCAGCATGGTTCTGACCTCTCAGATTGGAAAAAGGTGGGTGGGGGGCAAGCAGTTGCTGGATCAGCCCCAGGCCATGGAAGTTTTGTCCACGGACGATGAGGATCTAGAGTCCTTACACACGCTCCACAAGGACATTGAAGAGGAGGACGGCGGTGGCGTGGGCCTAGATTTCCGATAATGCCAGGTCAGCCGAGAGATGCGCCTCTGGACATTCTGTCAACCCTCCTCACCTTGGTATCTGAGATTCCGATGAGGATGCCACAAGGCCTGGTACCCACAGCCCATGATCATTCGCCGCGAAGAAGAGCTGTCATCCGACACCCCGATTTCAACCGCATTGGGACCTCAACCCCAGCAAACACGTAGGGATGGATACGGCCACGGCGGACGAGAATATCATCGCAAGGGGTCTGCGCACCAGAGGGCAGCCTCACTGGATGAGGTGGGGGTCATTTCATTCCATGATCGCCAGAGCATCCGAGCTGTTCCAGGTTGTGCCCGAAGAAACCAAGAAGGAGGGTTTCTGGTACCAGAGCCGCAAGGCCAAGAGGAAGAATATCATGGCGGTCCCCCTGGACGACGTGTGGGATGAGGGCCTGGCCCTCTTGAAGAACCCTTGCATGGCTCCAGCCAAATTGGATAGGCTGGAGAAGAAGTACTGGGTGCCGGAATCCGCAGGTGCTTGAGGGCTCAACCATCGCCTGATTTGGTGGCTTCAGCGGCTGCGAGGAAACAGTTGGCTAGCCCGTCCTTGTCTTCAGTTCCTCCAGACAGCGAGGGGAAGAAGATGGACACCACTGGAAGGAAGGTGATTTACACCGCGGTGTCCACCATCAAGGTAGCCAACGCACTGGCAAGCCTTGCCAGGTACGACTGAGCTGTGGTACAAGCTGGGTCTGACAACAAGAGGATGGTGGCAATCGCTCGTTTCTAAAAGGGGGAGGCAGCGTCGGATCACACCATCACTGTGGCGCTGGACATTGCTGACATAGGGTTCTGACAGATGGGGAACAGTGTCTGCCTTCGTCGCCACGATTGAATGAAGGCCACAAATTGCTGCCAAGTGGTCAGCTGAAGGTACTGGCCATGCCTTTCGACTGAACCTTTTTGGGCAGGTCGTTGACTAGTCCCTACAGGCCATCAAAGCGGATACTGATATGATCTGTTCCCTGGGAACCCTCCAGCAGCCCTGCTCGTCTTTTGCTCCTCCAGAGGAAAGTCTAGCAGGTCGTCAAAAGGTTTCTCCTCATCGTACGTCCGTCTTCCATATCAATGGAGGCTGTTCCCAGGCCTACGTTGGAGGACAGCGCTGCCGTCACCCGCAAGACAGGACTCCGGCAAAGTGGGAAAAGATCACAAGTGACAGATGGATGCTGGACGCTCTTGCCCAAGGACATACCGTGGAGTTTTCATAGCAAGTGTCCACGGATCCCTCCGGTGGCCCGTCGGGAGCAGCACATCCCTCAGCTCTTAGAGGTGATACAGGCAATGCTGCGAAAAGGATAGAGCTAGTTCCCCAGCAAGTCTATTCCATATACTTTTCGGTCAGAAAGACATAGGCTGGAGGCCCATTCTGGACCTATGACGTCTGAACGAGTACCTCAAGTCTAAAAAATTCAGGATGGTCACTTTGCAGCACGTGCTCGGCCAACTGGAAAGAGGAGATTTCTTGATGTTGCTGGCCCATGTTTAATGCATCTAGGGCAAATGGTTGGCTGGGCATCATTTGGTGAGGCATCCACCACTCCTAATGTCTAGTTTTGCATTCCCTGGACAAGTGACCTAGTTTGCCACAAACAAAAATCCTTGTTTTGTTTGTTTCCTAGGAATTGCCCTCTGCCCATTCCCCTGGACTCTTCTTTGGCCATGTCCCTGCTGTGAGAAGCCTGAGGGCATCCTCAAATCTACTTCCCTTGGATCCTCTTCATGGCATGGGAAAGAAAGGCCATTGCTTTTAGATCCCGAACCTTTGGGTGGAGAAGTGAGGGAGGATCACCTGGGTGGAAGGTCCTTTGCGAATGGGGAGGACCTTCCCGAGAGAGGTGCCGTATTCCCAACTTCTCCTTCCATAATCCCAGATCCCTTTGTCGGATGTTACCGCTTTTCCTCTAGTCAGGGTAACGTCAGAATTATAAATCTTGTAGACACAGAAGGAAGGTGAAAGAGAGGATGGTTATTAAGTAGATATGGTATCCCCCTTTTCCTGTTGAAGACCAACATTTCCCCACATTGCACCTTTGATAATACTCAGAGGCGGAAGAGGTGAGTAATGAACACCAAGACCTCTTTTCACCACTCTAGTACTGAGACGAGAAAGATCAGGCATGTCTCTATAATAAGTTGGTGTATTCCCAATTGGGAATACACACTTGCAACCTGTCAAGTGGTTGCAGGTGTGTAAAGGGAGACCAGTGGAAGAGAAAAGATAGCAACAGGGAGACCTGTGTAGGAGAGACCAGGGGACCCTTTCCGTAAGGGGACCACTGTGGTGGGACCCGAGGAGAAGCCAGGATGCCAGCTGACATCCCTGAGGAGTGGGGCTTTGGGGCTAATACTGGTGGGGGAGCCTACGTGGCGGAGACTAGCAACCTCTGATGTGAGCAAGCAGGAGAGAAAGGATGCCGTCCGTTGTTGCTGGCGTGTGCGGGATTCCATCCAGTGTGCAAGTGGGGCTTACTGAGGTTGGAACGCCAGCCGGAGAATCGGAGAGGGAGCCGCAGTAGCGGGATGCCGAAGAAAAGTGAGTGTCAGGGAAAGACAATCACGCTACGGGTGGGCTACGCATGAATAACAAAGCACCATATGAATGAAGGCTTCAACCCAAGCTGAGCTATGCATATTGAATACCAAACTGAATGAACGTTTAAACTAAAGCTGCACAATGCATATTGAATACTGAACGAAGTGAACGTTTGAAGCAATGCTAACCTGTGCATATTGAATACTGAATTGAAATGCAGCGTTATGGGCAAAGCAAATAGTTAATGCAAGTCAAAAGGAAGAGAGTCCATATGAAAACAACCTATGGGAAAAAGAGCAAGTGTGAAAGAGTACAACAAAAAAGTGGCCATGAACAAGCCCACCACAAAGTGAATCTTATGAATGAGCACAGTGACCAAAGACTGGCAAAGAGGTGTGTGACACATAATGCCAAAGCCAAGAGGCTGACACAGAGGGGCTCTGAGAGTGTGAACCTGTGTATTTATAGCCAAAAGGTCAACCAAGAGAAACCAAGTGAAGGTGAATCTGTACACTGGGGCAAATGTTGAAGAACCTGTGTTGGCTGAAGAGCCTAGGGGAGTCTTGGTTGTGTGACCTGTGGGCCCGACTCTCCAGATAAGGTGTGCATCAGGCCTTTTTATGCAGAGAAATCTTATCACTATGGCCCTAATTCTTCCTTGTGTACCACTTATGCAGGCTATTTATGGCAGCACCCCCCTAAATCATGGTGCTTACTTGTGACAGCCTAGCTAGCAGCAGCTTGCAAATACACCTTTTACTTTAGTAATCGACACAGTTCCTTGAAAAAAGTACTTGGATGAGTCCTGGTCTGTTTCATTTTTTTTTATCTCCTCCTGTTAATGATTCTAAAGGAAATTTGTGTTTTGTTCACTTTGTTCAACTGTCTGCATTTTGTAGGTTACAGTATTATTAAAGCATCTTGAATCATGAACTTGCTTTTCACTTTGCTTTAGGACACCGGTAGTATTGTGTAAAATTAAAAGGGTCTTAAACAAGGGCTTCATGTCTGCTTAATTGGCTTTAGAGGCAGCACAGTTGCAGCAGCATGGGCATTTCATACTTTGGTGTGCTTCTGTGATGAAAAGAAATCAATTGCATACCTACGCATCAGGTCTGAAATTTAACTACCTTTCTGACCACCCACTGCAAGCTGGTATAATGGATACAGGTAGAAGCAGTGCTGTATATATTTTTAGTGGCACAGATTGTATCGCTACCTCTCAACAGGGCTGATATATATTCGGGCAAAATAGCCTAATTTATCAATACAACTGCCATATGCATGTCATGATATAATGCCAAATATTCACAGCGGGGCTGATTGCATCATGCCCACATATCTTAGCAGCAATATGTTTTGGGACAGTACCATAACTTCTTAACAGCTGCTGTTAAGAAAGCACAACATGTGTTGGCATTTTCTGCAGCGAGCTAAAGTACAGAGAAGGAACAGTGCCTGAGCTCTTCCCAACAACCTCTGACAGTGTGAGAAGATGGCATTTCTGTCACATACTTCAATCCCTTCTTCTAGGTCTTGCGCTTTTCAAAACCTCTGCTTCTCCCATATCTGATTATTACTGAGTCCCACTGCCAAAAATCTAGCACATTTCAAAGCCTCATTATGAATCCCCTGACTAATGTAGGATAGTCCAAACAGGCATGGAGATTTTGACAAGCCATTTATGTCAGGCAAGCATCACGTGGAACTGCCAGTGCCCTAACCCCTATGTGCCTTTCAGTGTCAACATCCTGTTGGGAAAGGCAGCTCAGTGGGTCAATAACCCTGCTGCAGAGATTGTGTAACCTGTTAGTTCTAATCCTGTTAATAGGTGAGTTAATGAGTCTGCATCAGATGCATTTAAGATACAGGTTCATTCAATTGTAACACAGTTTCGACTTATCAAAAGGACTACTAAATGTTCAGTGATTCAGAACACACCCATTTCATCCGGGATGCTCTGCCTGTAATGGCTCATAACACACAACTCCTCAGGGCCGCTGTGCTTGTAATGGTTCAGAACACACCTCATCAGGGCTGTTACACTCTGTGATGGTTCAGAACAGACATCTCATTTGGGCTGCTATACTTGTAATGGCTCAGAAGAAGCATCCCACGAGGACAGCTATACTTGTAATGGCTTGGAACACACAACTCTTCAGGGCTGCTATACTTGCAATCGCTCAGAACACACACACATCTCATATGGGCTCTTGTACTTGCTTGAATGCAGATGCTTTACTAAAACTGTATGCCATCACAAGTGCTGCATCAGGTCATACAATTCCCAGGCTAATGGCCAAAATAAGGCTTGCACACATCTAAAAATGAGCACCCAATGGTAAAGCTGCACCCAATATTTAAATGGAAAAGGCATTTTCAGCTGTTTGGATATTTAGTGGGGCTATTTTGAAAGACAAATGGAAAAACAGGAGAGGAAGAGCAACTCTGAACCCAAGCAATACAGAAGAACAAAGGTGTGGCGGGGGGTATCTGGGGGTGTGAAGGTACAGAGAAACACACTAGACAATCCAAAACAAGAATTTGAGCAATAGGAAGAGAGCAAGGAGCTACATCTTAGGTCAACAAATAAAGTGAGAAGGGAAACAGAGTTAATAGGACAAACTCACAATAGGAGCGAGGGATAGAAGCTGAGCAGAAGAGACATTCACAGACAGTAAAATAAAACAGATAAACAGCAGGTGAGGAGAGATGGAAATAGAAAAGCAAGACCAGAGAAGGGCAGGCCAATGACATAAGAGACAGTGCAAGAAAGATGCTAATCAAAAGGAGTAGCAACCACTACAGAGAAAATGAAAAACAGATATAGCCAGAGTAATGAGGAGGAGGACATTACAGCGAGATATAGGAGGGAAAAAGCAACAACAGAAAGCAGAGATGGGGGAGGCAGAGTGACCGAGAAACATACCGCAAAATGTGGCATCCCAACCCTTATGGGTGAGATGCAATGCATCAGAAAGTGGTAGACAGGGCAAACAAAGTAGCAAAGGGAAGGAGAGATGGAGCAAAAACATGGAGTGGCTTTCAGATAGTGCCAGGCAGCAACAGTAGGCCCGTGAGGGAGAGAAGTGATTCTGGTAGAGTGAGGGACTTGATTTATGAATCACCCAATGTAACTAGCTGGCACATATAGTAACTCTTAACAGAGTTTGTGCCCAAGTATCATGGAGATGAAGATGGGTAGCTTGCATCTACAAGTTTCTTGTGTGGGGAAAATGTTTTTGACAGGTGAAATTAATTATTTAGAACCACTTTGAAACGTTTTAATTTCACGCAGAAATTTGATAGTTGTCTGACACCTTTTGCTCTCCTGCGAAGTAGGAAAATCATTTTTTACTTTTTAAAATTAGATTTACTCTCTAATTCTAAAAATTGGGAGTAAAATACTCACTCCAAAATCCTATTTGGAGCTCTGGGTGGGCTTTGTGGTCTGACAGCTGCACCTAGACCCGTGAGCCCAGCTTTGTGAAAACCAGACATTGTGAAATAAATTAAGAGGGAGAACTGTAAGTGAACTGGTAAACTTTGAAAGACTGAAACAAGCATAAATGTATTGCTTGGCACTTGGGGAAGGGAACCCCAAGGTTTGTGTGGAACTGTTTGAACTTGAGCAAGGTAATCGTGAGATTTTTTGTGGAACTTTCTTGAACTTGGGGAAGGGGAGCTGAAGAGTAAGCCAAGAGCTGGACGAAGCTCAGAACTTGGTGTTGATCACCATTTCTTTGATTATTGACATCTCTACATGTTTAGCTTTAGTTGAGGGCAAGCATAGGTTTTGGACACGGTTTGACTCAGACTTTCCTTAGTTTGGTTCATGTAGGGAAATCCCTCTTTAGCATAGGGCAAGTTAGGCCTTCTACCATCTTGATATTTTATTTAATAAACCATTTTGCTTTGAATCTGTTGTCTGTCTTACTTCGTGATGCCTTCACACTGCAAAAAGGGTCTAATTGTTGTTCTGATAGGAGGGGCTCATGGGCAGAGGCTGCGCCTCCCCCCACTGGCATTGCAGAGGGGATATTGGTAAGGACCGCTCCCTCAAGACTCACTTTATCTAACGTCTTCTGTATCAATTTAACTTGGGCTCTTGTGTTTGGTCTTGTTTCTCCATTTCTTTATTCTCTTATCCTGCAAACATGAATAATATGTAACTGGAAATCTGCCCAGGGTTTTGATTCTATGGCCGCCACTTTGGCCAATTTTGTCTGTACTTGTAGGGGTAATCCCTTTTTAACCACATGGTAAAATAATATGGGGCTGCCTCCCGTCTCCTACCACTGCTGTCCTATCTCCATTGTGCCTGCATCCTCCTGATGTATTCAGCTGGCTCTGCTGTAGGTTTCATACTTCGCCACCAAGTTTCCGATATCAACTTTGTTATTGTACATTTTTCTACAGCGGCTTATACATCACTGGTATGATCTCAAAGCGCTGTGGTTGAACGCATTTGGGATCGTAGTCCAGGTCAATGGAGAGAGTAGGGTAGCATATAGTGCTTTCGTGCACTCAGTACATGTGCAGCCAGTGCGGATTGTGCAGAGGTGGCCGCATTTTAAAGCTAGGTGCGGTGCAGGGGTTATGAGAGATTAGTGAAACGTGTACAGCAAGGTAATTGAGTCTGCATTCTGGCTGCCATGGGGCCTATGTATGAAATTGTGTGCAGCTATGCTCATTTTTTTTTTTGCGTGGTGTATAACTGCGTTCTAATCGAGTGTTGATGTGTTGCATGGAGTAGTGTAGGTATGTGTGCAGCTAGGACAAATTGATCTATGGGCTGTAGCTGCATTCTATAGTTGATGTAAAATGGAGAATTAGCATATTGATAGGAGTGATTGTCTGCTTATTGGTGGGAGGCCCCTGTTCCTGGTTACTTTCCGGAAACCGATGATCTGGCCGTGTCGGTCCTGGTGGTTCATCGAGAGAGATTTTTTGGCTGGTGCAGAGTGTATTGTTTGCCCGGTTCGACAGTCCTTTTTCCTGAGACCCTGTTTCCGTGGCCCTGATCAGTGGCCTGCTAAATTTGTGACATGTTTGTGGTTACGTTTTGTGGAAACTCTCCTCTTAGTACCTGCCAGAATGCTGTCCTGTAGTTATTAAAGGGACACTATCATGGTTGCCCCTAGTGATAGTTATATCTGCATATCCAGCCTTTGGTACAAGGTGTCAACATTTTGGGGGTAATTCATAGAATTTAGCTCACAAGTGGCGCACGCGGCTGGCGCACAGTGTGCGCGTGCGAATCCCTGCGCCAGCCGCGTGCGCTAAAATCCATTTCCGCGCACAGCGTATTCATGGATTCCAACCACCAAAACCAGCCGTGGCGCACAGTGGCGCAGCGACCCTGCAGCAGCGCCAATTACGCCCCCAAGAACGCCTCTCGCGCAGGGAAAAGTCATCAAAATCCCCAATCCAGCGCAAAGGGCTGCGCTAACCCTGTACCAGCACGGCAAGCGGGCTACGTGTATCACTGGGGTGCGCGGGAAGTACTTCACACGATTGGCCCCGTGCGAGCAGGGTACGCGTATTTCAGGGGTGCGCGGGAAGTTCCACACGCGATTCCAGCAGGGTACGTGTATTTCAGGGGGGCGCGGGAAGTTCCACGCGCGATTTCAGCAGGGTACGCGTATTTCAGGGGTGCGCGGGAAGTTCCACACGCGATTTCAGCAGGGTACGTGTATTTCGGGGTGCGGGGGAAGTTTCACACGCGATTCCAGCAGGGTATGTGTATTTCGGGGTGCGGGGGAAGTTTCACACGCGACATCAGCAGGGTATGTGTATATAAAGGGTGTGCGGGAAGTTCCACACGCGATTGGCCCCGTGCGAGCAGGGTACGCGTATTTCAGGGGTGCGCGGGAAGTTCCACACGCGATTTCAGCAGGGTCCGCGTATTTCCGGGGTGCGCGGGAAGTTCCACATGCGATTCCAGCAGGGTACGTGTATTTCAGGGGTGCGCGGGAAGTTCCACACGCGATTCCAGCAGGGTATGTGTATTTCGGGGTGCGGGGGAAGTTTCACACGCGACATCAGCAGGGTATGTGTATATAAAGGGTGTGCGGGAAGTTCCACACGCGATTGGCCCCGTGCAAGCAGGGTACGCATATTTGAGGGGTGCGCGGGACGTTCCACACGCGATCTCATCAGGGTACGTGTATTTCAGGGTGCGGGGGAAGATTCACACGCGACATCAGCAGGGTATGTGTATTTCAGGGGTGCGCGGGAAGTTCCACACGCGATTGGCCCCGTGCGAGCAGGGTACGCGTATTTCAGGGGTGCGCGGGAAGTTCCACACGCGATTCCAGCAGGGTACGTGTATTTCAGGGGTGCGCGGGAAGTTCCACACGCGATTTCAGCAGGGTATGCGTATTTCAGGGGTGCGCGGGAAGTTCCACACGCGATTTCAGCAGGGTACGTGTATTTCAGGGTGCGGGGGAAGTTTCACACGCGACATCAGCAGGGTACGTGTATTTCAGGGGTGCGCGGGAAGTTCCACACGCGATTTCAGCAGGGTACGCGTATTTCAGGGGTGCGCGGGAAGTTCCACACGCGATTTCAGCAGGGTACGTGTATTTCGAGGTGCGGGGGAAGTTTCACACGCGACATCAGCAGGGTACGTGTATTTCAGGGGTGCGCGGGAAGTTCCACACGCAATTGGCCCCATGCGAGCAGGGTACACGTATTTCAGGGGTGCGCGGGAAGTTCCACACGCGATCTCATCAGGGTACGTGTACTTCAGGGTGCGGGGGAAGTATCACACTCAACATCAGCAGGGTACGTGTATTCCAGGGGTGCGCGGGAAGTTCCACACGCGATTCCATCAGGGTACGTGTATTACAGGGGTGTGCGGGGAGCACCACACGTGAATTGCACGTGTGGGTCCTCCCAGGTGTTCCCTCTACACCCTCCACGGCCCCTGCCGGTGGCTCACGCCACAGGGGCCTACCCTGCACATGTCCTGCAGGCACCCCATCCACCATGGCCATGCCCCCAGCCAACCCACATGACAACTTGCACTACTGCCCACCAACGCATGTCCCCCTGCACCCCCAGCCACCAGGGGCACCCTCCACCAGGCCCCCACCCATGTCTCCCACCCCCCCACCCCCCAGCACTGTGGGGCACCTGCCAGCAGGCCCCCACCCATATCCAACTCATGTTCCCCACCCCCCCACCCCCCAGCACTGTGGGGCACCTGCCAGCAGGCCCCCACTCATGTCCAACTCATGTACCCCTGCACCCCCACCCCCCAGCACTGTGGGGCACCTGCCAGCAGGCCCCCACCCATGTCCAACTCATGTTCCCCATCCCCCCACCCCCCAGCACTGTGGGGCACCTGCCAGCAGGCCCACACTCATGTCCAACTCATGTACCGCTGCACCCCCACCCCCCAGCACTGTGGGGCACCTGCCAGCAGGCCCCCACCCATGTCCAACTCATGTTCCCCATCCCCCCACCCCCCAGTACTGTGGGGCACCTGCCAGCAGGCCCCCACCCATGTCTCCCACCCCCCCACCCCCCAGCACTGTGGGGCACCTTCCAGCAGGCCCCCACCCATGTCTCCCACCCCCCCACCCCCCAGCAGTGCAGGGGCACCTGCCAGCAGGCCCCTACCCATGTCTCCCCCCCACCCCCCAGCCACCAGGGGCAGCCTCCACCAGGCCCCCACTCATGTCCCCTATTACCCCCACCCCACAGCAGTGCAAGGGCAGCCTCCACCAGGCCCCCACTCATGTCTCCCACCACCCCCACCCCCCAGCAGTGCAAGGGCAGCCTCCACCAGGCCCCCACTCATGTCTCCCACCACCCCCACCCCCAGCAGTGCAGGGGCAGCCTCCACCAGGCCCCCACCCATGTCCCCTATTACCCCCACCCCCCAGCAGTGCAGGGGCAGCCTCCACCAGGCCCCCACTCCTGTCTCCCAGCACCCCCACCCCCCAGCCACCAGGGGCAGCCTCCACCAGGCCCCCACTCATGTCTCCCACCACCCCCACCCCCCAGCAGTGCAGGGTCACCCTCCACCAGGACCCCACCCATGTCTCCCACCCCCCCACCCCCAGCACTGTGGGGCACCTGCCAGCAGGCCCCCACCCATGTCTCCCACCACCCCACCCCCCAGCAGTGCAGGATCACCCTCCACAAGGCCCCCACCCATGTCTCCCACCACCCCCTCCCCCCATCAGTGCAGGGGCACCCACCACCAGGCCCCCACCCATGTCCAACTCATGTTCCTCACCCCCCCACCCCCCAGCACTGTGGGGCACCTGCCAGCAGGCCCCCACCCATGACTCCCACCCACCCCCACCCCCCAGCACTGTGGGGCACCTGCCAGCAGGCCCCCACCCATGTCCAACTCATGTTCCCCACCCCCCACCCCCCAGCAGTGCAGGGGCACCCTCCACCAGGCCCCCACCCATTTCTCCCACCTCCCCCACCCCCCAGCAGTGCAGGGTCACCCTCCACCAGGCCCCCACCCATGTCTCCCACCACCGCCACCCCCCAGCAGTGCAGGGTCACCCTCCACCAGGCCCCCTCCCATGTCTCCCACCCCCCCACCCCCCAGCAGTGCAGGGGCACCCACCACCAGGCCCCCACCCATGTCCAACTCATGTTCCCCACCCCCCCACCCCCCAGCACTGTGGGGCACCTGCCAGCAGGCCCCCCCATGTCTCCCACCCCCCCACCCCCAGCACTGTGGGGCACCTGCCAGCAGGCCCCCACCCATGTCCAACTCATGTTCCCCACCCCCCCCCACCCCCAGCACTGTGAGGCACCTGCCAGCAGGCCCCCACTCATGTCCAACTCATGTACCCCTGCACCCCCACCCCCCAGCACTGTGGGGCACCTGCCAGCAGGCCCCCACCCATGTCCAACTCATGTTCCCTACCCCCCGACCCCCCAGCACTGTGGGGCACCTGCCAGCAGGCCCCCACCCATGTCTCCCACCCCCAGCACTGTGGGGCACCTGCCAGCAGGCCCCCACCCATGTCTCCCACCCTCCAGCCACCAGGGGCAGCCTCCACCAGGCCCCCACTCATGTCCCCTATTACCCCCACCCCCCAGCAGTGCAAGGGCAGCCTCCACCAGGCCCCCACTCATGTCTCCCACCACCCCACCCCCCAGCAGTGCAAGGGCAGCCTCCACCAGGCCCCCACTCATGTCTCCCACCACCCCCACCCCCCAGCAGTGCAGGGGCAGCCTCCACCAGGCCCCCACTCCTGTCTCCCAGCACCCCCACCCCCCAGCCACCAGGGGCAGCCTCCACCAGGCCCCCATCCATGTCTCCCACCCCCCCACCCCCCAGCACTGTGGGGCACCTGCCAGCAGGCCCCCACTCATGTCCAACACATGTACCCCTGCACCCCCACCCCCCAGCACTGTGGGGCACCTGCCAGCAGTTCCCCACCCATGTCCAACTCATGTTCCCCACCCCTCCCACCCCCCAGCACTGTGGGGCACCTGCCTGCAGGCCCCCACCCATGTCTCCCACCCCCCCACCCCCCAGCAGTGCAGGGTCACCCTCCACCAGGCCCCCACCCATGTCTCCCACCCCCCCACCCCCCAGCAGTGCAGGGGCACCCTCCACCAGGCCCCCACCCATGTCTCCCACCCCCCCACCCCCCAGCACTGTGGGGCACCTGCCAGCAGGCCCCCACCCATGTCCAACTCATGTTCCCCACCCCCCCACCCCCCAGCACTGTGGGGCACCTGCCAGCAGGCCCCCACCCATGTCCAACTCATGTTCCCCACCCCCCCACCCCCCAGCAGTGCAGGGGCAGCCTCCACCAGGCCCCCACTCATGTCTCCCACCACCCCCATCCCCCAGCAGTGCAGGGTCACCCTCCACCAGGCCCCCACTCCTGTCTCCCAGCACCCCCACAGCCCAGCCACCAGGGGCAGCCTCCACCAGGCCCCCACTCATGTCCAACTCATGTACCCCTGCACCCCCACCCCCCAGCACTGTGGGGCACCTGCCAGCAGGTCCCCACCCATGTCTCCCACCACCCCCCAGCCACCAGGGGCAGCCTCCACCAGGCCCCCACTCATGTCTCCTATTACCCCCACCCCCTAGCAGTGCAAGGTCACCCTCCACCAGGCCCCCTCCCATGTCTCCCACCCCCCAGCAGTGCAGGGGCACCCACCACCAGGCCCCCACCCATGTCCAACTCATGTTCCCCACCCCCCAGCACTGTGGGGCACCTGCCAGCAGGCCCCCACCCATGTCTCCCACCCATGTCTCCCACCCCCTCCACCGTGGGGCACCTGCCAGCAGGCCCCCACCCATGTCCAACTCATGTTCCCCACCCCCCCACCCCCCAGCACTGTGAGGCACCTGCCAGCAGGCCCCCACTCATGTCCAACTCATGTACCCCTGCACCCCCACCCCCCAGCACTGTGGGGCACCTGCCAGCAGGCCCCCACCCATGTCCAACTCATGTTCCCTACCCCCCCGACCCCCCAGCACTGTGGGGCACCTGCCAGCAGGCCCCCACCCATGTCTCCCACCCCCCACCCCCCAGCACTGTGGGGCACCTGCCAGCAGGCCCCCACCCATGTCTCCCACCCCCCAGCCACCAGGGGCAGCCTCCTCCAGGCCCCCACTCATGTCCCCTATTACCCCCACCCCCCAGCAGTGCAAGGGCAGCCTCCACCAGGCCCCCACTCATGTCTCCCACCACCCCCACCCCCCAGCAGTGCAAGGGCAGCCTCCACCAGGCCCCCACTCATGTCTCCCACCACCCCCACCCCCCAGCAGTGCAGGGGCAGCCTCCACCAGGCCCCCACCCATGTCCCCTATTACCCCCACCCCCCAGCAGTGCAGGGGCAGCCTCCACCAGGCCCCCACTCCTGTCTCCCAGCACCCCTACCCCCCAGCCACCAGGGGCAGCCTCCACCAGGCCCCCACCCATGTCTCCCACCCCCCCCACCCCCCAGCACTGTGGGGCACCTGCCAGCAGGCCCCCACTCATGTCCAACTCATGTACCCCTGCACCCCCACCCCCCAGCACTGTGGGACACCTGCCAGCAGGCCCCCACTCATGTCCAACTCATGTACCCCTGCACCCCCACCCCCCAGCACTGTGGGGCACCTGCCAGCAGGCCCCCACCCATGTCCAACTCATGTTCCCTACCCCCCCGACCCCCCAGCACTGTGGGGCACCTGCCAGCAGGCCCCCACCCATGTCTCCCACCCCCCACCCCCCAGCACTGTGGGGCACCTGCCAGCAGGCCCCCACCCATGTCTCCCACCCCCCCACCCCCCAGCCACCAGGGGCAGCCTCCTCCAGGCCCCCACTCATGTCCCCTATTACCCCCACCCCCCAGCAGTGCAAGGGCAGCCTCCACCAGGCCCCCACTCATGTCTCCCACCACCCCCACCCCCCAGCAGTGCAAGGGCAGCCTCCACCAGGCCCCCACTCATGTCTCCCACCACCCCACCCCCCAGCAGTGCAGGGGCAGCCTCCACCAGGCCCCCACCCATGTCCCCTATTACCCCCACCCCCCAGCAGTGCAGGGGCAGCCTCCACCAGGCCCCCACTCCTGTCTCCCAGCACCCCTACCCCCCAGCCACCAGGGGCAGCCTCCACCAGGCCCCCACCCATGTCTCCCACCCCCCCACCCCCCAGCACTGTGGGGCACCTGCCAGCAGGCCCCCACTCATGTCCAACTCATGTACCCCTGCACCCCCAGCCCCCAGCACTGTGGGACACCTGCCAGCAGGCCCCCACTCATGTCCAACTCATGTACCCCTGCACCCCCACCCCCCAGCACTGTGGGGCACCTGCCAGCAGGCCCCCACCCATGTCCAACTCATGTTCCCCACCCCCACCCCCCAGCACTGTGGGGCACCTGCCTACAGGCCCCCACCCATGTCTCCCAACCCCCCCCACCCCCCAGCAGTGCAGGGTCACCCTCCACCAAGCCCCCACCCATGTCTCCCACCCCCCCCCACCCCCAGCAGTGCAGGGGCACCCTCCACCAGGCCCCCACCCATGTCTCCCACCCCCCCACCCCCCAGCACTGTGGGGCACCTGCCAGCAGGCCCCCACCCATGTCGACCACCACCCCCACCCCCCAGCAGTGCAGGCTCACCCTCCACCAGGCCCCCACCCATGTCTCCCACCCCCCACCCCCCAGCAGTGCAGGGTCACCCTCCACCAGGCCCCCACCCATGTCTCCCACCCCCACCCCCCAGCACTGTGGGGCACCTGCCAGCAGGCCCCCACCCATGTCTCCCACCACCCCCACCCCCCAGCAGTGCAGGGTCACCCTCCACCAGGCTTCCACCCATGTCTCCCCCCCCTGACCCCCCAGCACTGTGGGGCACCTGCCAGCAGGCCCCCACCCATGTCCAACTCATGGTCCCCACCCCCCCACCCCCCAGCACTGTGGGGCACCTGCCAGCAGGCCCCCACCCATGTCCAACTCATGTTCCCTACCCCCCCGACCCCCCAGCACTGTGGGGCACCTGCCAGCAGGCCCCCACCCATGTCTCCCACCCCCCAGCACTGTGGGGCACCTGCCAGCAGGCCCCCACCCATGTCTCCCACCCTCCAGCCACCAGGGGCAGCCTCCACCAGGCCCCCACTCATGTCCCCTATTACCCCCACCCCCCAGCAGTGCAAGGGCAGCCTCCACCAGGCCCCCACTCATGTCTCCCACCACCCCACCCCCCAGCAGTGCAAGGGCAGCCTCCACCAGGCCCCCACTCATGTCTCCCACCACCCCCACCCCCCAGCAGTGCAAGGGCAGCCTCCACCAGGCCCCCACTCATGTCTCCCACCACCCCCACCCCCCAGCAGTGCAGGGGCAGCCTCCACCAGGCCCCCACTCCTGTCTCCCAGCACCCCCACCCCCCAGCCACCAGGGGCAGCCTCCACCAGGCCCCCATCCATGTCTCCCACCCCCCCACCCCCCAGCACTGTGGGGCACCTGCCAGCAGGCCCCCACTCATGTCCAACACATGTACCCCTGCACCCCCACCCCCCAGCACTGTGGGGCACCTGCCAGCAGTTCCCCACCCATGTCCAACTCATGTTCCCCACCCCTCCCACCCCCCAGCACTGTGGGGCACCTGCCTGCAGGCCCCCACCCATGTCTCCCACCCCCCACCCCCCAGCAGTGCAGGGTCACCCTCCACCAGGCCCCCACCCATGTCTCCCACCCCCCCACCCCCCAGCAGTGCAGGGGCACCCTCCACCAGGCCCCCACCCATGTCTCCCACCCCCCCACCCCCCAGCACTGTGGGGCACCTGCCAGCAGGCCCCCACCCATGTCCAACTCATGTTCCCCACCCCCCCCACCCCCCAGCACTGTGGGGCACCTGCCAGCAGGCCCCCACCCATGTCCAACTCATGTTCCCCACCCCCCCACCCCCCAGCAGTGCAGGGGCAGCCTCCACCAGGCCCCCACTCATGTCTCCCACCACCCCCATCCCCCAGCAGTGCAGGGTCACCCTCCACCAGGCCCCCACTCCTGTCTCCCAGCACCCCCACAGCCCAGCCACCAGGGGCAGCCTCCACCAGGCCCCCACTCATGTCCAACTCATGTACCCCTGCACCCCCACCCCCCAGCACTGTGGGGCACCTGCCAGCAGGTCCCCACCCATGTCTCCCACCACCCCCCAGCCACCAGGGGCAGCCTCCACCAGGCCCCCACTCATGTCTCCTATTACCCCCACCCCCTAGCAGTGCAAGGTCACCCTCCACCAGGCCCCCTCCCATGTCTCCCACCCCCCAGCAGTGCAGGGGCACCCACCACCAGGCCCCCACCCATGTCCAACTCATGTTCCCCATCCCCAGCACTGTGGGGCACCTGCCAGCAGGCCCCCACCCATGTCTCCCACCCATGTCTCCCACCCCCTCCACCGTGGGGCACCTGCCAGCAGGCCCCCACCCATGTCCAACTCATGTTCCCCACCCCCCCACCCCCCAGCACTGTGAGGCACCTGCCAGCAGGCCCCCACTCATGTCCAACTCATGTACCCTTGCACCCCCACCCCCCAGCACTGTGGGGAACCTGCCAGCAGGCCCCCACCCATGTCCAACTCATGTTCCCTACCCCCCGACCCCCCAGCACTGTGGGGCACCTGCCAGCAGGCCCCCACCCATGTCTCCCACCCCCCACCCCCCAGCACTGTGGGGCACCTGCCAGCAGGCCCCCACCCATGTCTCCCACCCCCCACCCCCCAGCCACCAGGGGCAGCCTCCTCCAGGCCCCCACTCATGTCCCCTATTACCCCCACCCCCCAGCAGTGCAAGGGCAGCCTCCACCAGGCCCCCACTCATGTCTCCCACCACCCCCACCCCCCAGCAGTGCAAGGGCAGCCTCCACCAGGCCCCCACTCCTGTCTCCCAGCACCCCTACCCCCCAGCCACCAGGGGCAGCCTCCACCAGGCCCCCACCCATGTCTCCCACCCCCCCACCCCCCAGCACTGTGGGGCACCTGCCAGCAGGCCCCCACTCATGTCCAACTCATGTACCCCTGCACCCCCACCCCCCAGCACTGTGGGACACCTGCCAGCAGGCCCCCACTCATGTCCAACTCATGTACCCCTGCACCCCCACCCCCCAGCACTGTGGGGCACCTGCCAGCAGGCCCCCACCCATGTCCAACTCATGTTCCCTACCCCCCCGACCCCCCAGCACTGTGGGGCACCTGCCAGCAGGCCCCCACCCATGTCTCCCACCCCCCACCCCCCAGCACTGTGGGGCACCTGCCAGCAGGCCCCCACCCATGTCTCCCACCCCCCAGCCACCAGGGGCAGCCTCCTCCAGGCCCCCACTCATGTCCCCTATTACCCCCACCCCCCAGCAGTGCAAGGGCAGCCTCCACCAGGCCCCCACTCATGTCTCCCACCACCCCCACCCCCCAGCAGTGCAAGGGCAGCCTCCACCAGGCCCCCACTCATGTCTCCCACCACCCCACCCCCCAGCAGTGCAGGGGCAGCCTCCACCAGGCCCCCACCCATGTCCCCTATTACCCCCACCCCCCAGCAGTGCAGGGGCAGCCTCCACCAGGCCCCCACTCCTGTCTCCCAGCACCCCTACCCCCCAGCCACCAGGGGCAGCCTCCACCAGGCCCCCACCCATGTCTCCCACCCCCCCACCCCCCAGCACTGTGGGGCACCTGCCAGCAGGCCCCCACTCATGTCCAACTCATGTACCCCTGCACCCCCAGCCCCCAGCACTGTGGGACACCTGCCAGCAGGCCCCCACTCATGTCCAACTCATGTACCCCTGCACCCCCACCCCCCAGCACTGTGGGGCACCTGCCAGCAGGCCCCCACCCATGTCCAACTCATGTTCCCCACCCCCCACCCCCCAGCACTGTGGGGCACCTGCCTACAGGCCCCCACCCATGTCTCCCAACCCCCCCCACCCCCCAGCAGTGCAGGGTCACCCTCCACCAAGCCCCCACCCATGTCTCCCACCCCCCCCCACCCCCAGCAGTGCAGGGGCACCCTCCACCAGGCCCCCACCCATGTCTCCCACCCCCCCACCCCCCAGCACTGTGGGGCACCTGCCAGCAGGCCCCCACCCATGTCGACCACCACCCCCACCCCCCAGCAGTGCAGGCTCACCCTCCACCAGGCCCCCACCCATGTCTCCCACCCCCCACCCCCCAGCAGTGCAGGGTCACCCTCCACCAGGCCCCCACCCATGTCTCCCACCCCCACCCCCCAGCACTGTGGGGCACCTGCCAGCAGGCCCCCACCCATGTCTCCCACCACCCCCACCCCCCAGCAGTGCAGGGTCACCCTCCACCAGGCTTCCACCCATGTCTCCCCCCCTGACCCCCCAGCACTGTGGGGCACCTGCCAGCAGGCCCCCACCCATGTCCAACTCATGGTCCCCACCCCCCCACCCCCCAGCACTGTGGGGCACCTGCCAGCAGGCCCCCACCCATGTCCAACTCATGTTCCCTACCCCCCCGACCCCCCAGCACTGTGGGGCACCTGCCAGCAGGCCCCCACCCATGTCTCCCACCCCCCAGCACTGTGGGGCACCTGCCAGCAGGCCCCCACCCATGTCTCCCACCCTCCAGCCACCAGGGGCAGCCTCCACCAGGCCCCCACTCATGTCCCCTATTACCCCCACCCCCCAGCAGTGCAAGGGCAGCCTCCACCAGGCCCCCACTCATGTCTCCCACCACCCCACCCCCCAGCAGTGCAAGGGCAGCCTCCACCAGGCCCCCACTCATGTCTCCCACCACCCCCACCCCCCAGCAGTGCAAGGGCAGCCTCCACCAGGCCCCCACTCATGTCTCCCACCACCCCCACCCCCCAGCAGTGCAGGGGCAGCCTCCACCAGGCCCCCACTCCTGTCTCCCAGCACCCCCACCCCCCAGCCACCAGGGGCAGCCTCCACCAGGCCCCCATCCATGTCTCCCACCCCCCCACCCCCCAGCACTGTGGGGCACCTGCCAGCAGGCCCCCACTCATGTCCAACACATGTACCCCTGCACCCCCACCCCCCAGCACTGTGGGGCACCTGCCAGCAGTTCCCCACCCATGTCCAACTCATGTTCCCCACCCCTCCCACCCCCCAGCACTGTGGGGCACCTGCCTGCAGGCCCCCACCCATGTCTCCCACCCCCCCACCCCCCAGCAGTGCAGGGTCACCCTCCACCAGGCCCCCACCCATGTCTCCCACCCCCCCACCCCCCAGCAGTGCAGGGGCACCCTCCACCAGGCCCCCACCCATGTCTCCCACCCCCCCACCCCCCAGCACTGTGGGGCACCTGCCAGCAGGCCCCCACCCATGTCCAACTCATGTTCCCCACCCCCCCACCCCCCAGCACTGTGGGGCACCTGCCAGCAGGCCCCCACCCATGTCCAACTCATGTTCCCCACCCCCCCACCCCCCAGCAGTGCAGGGGCAGCCTCCACCAGGCCCCCACTCATGTCTCCCACCACCCCCATCCCCCAGCAGTGCAGGGTCACCCTCCACCAGGCCCCCACTCCTGTCTCCCAGCACCCCCACAGCCCAGCCACCAGGGGCAGCCTCCACCAGGCCCCCACTCATGTCCAACTCATGTACCCCTGCACCCCCACCCCCCAGCACTGTGGGGCACCTGCCAGCAGGTCCCCACCCATGTCTCCCACCACCCCCCAGCCACCAGGGGCAGCCTCCACCAGGCCCCCACTCATGTCTCCTATTACCCCCACCCCCTAGCAGTGCAAGGTCACCCTCCACCAGGCCCCCTCCCATGTCTCCCACCCCCCAGCAGTGCAGGGGCACCCACCACCAGGCCCCCACCCATGTCCAACTCATGTTCCCCATCCCCAGCACTGTGGGGCACCTGCCAGCAGGCCCCCACCCATGTCTCCCACCCATGTCTCCCACCCCCTCCACCGTGGGGCACCTGCCAGCAGGCCCCCACCCATGTCCAACTCATGTTCCCCACCCCCCCACCCCCCAGCACTGTGAGGCACCTGCCAGCAGGCCCCCACTCATGTCCAACTCATGTACCCCTGCACCCCCACCCCCCAGCACTGTGGGGCACCTGCCAGCAGGCCCCCACCCATGTCCAACTCATGTTCCCTACCCCCCCGACCCCCCAGCACTGTGGGGCACCTGCCAGCAGGCCCCCACCCATGTCTCCCACCCCCCACCCCCCAGCACTGTGGGGCACCTGCCAGCAGGCCCCCACCCATGTCTCCCACCCCCCACCCCCAGCCACCAGGGGCAGCCTCCTCCAGGCCCCCACTCATGTCCCCTATTACCCCCACCCCCCAGCAGTGCAAGGGCAGCCTCCACCAGGCCCCCACTCATGTCTCCCACCACCCCCACCCCCCAGCAGTGCAAGGGCAGCCTCCACCAGGCCCCCACTCATGTCTCCCACCACCCCCACCCCCCAGCAGTGCAGGGGCAGCCTCCACCAGGCCCCCACCCATGTCCCCTATTACCCCCACCCCCCAGCAGTGCAGGGGCAGCCTCCACCAGGCCCCCACTCCTGTCTCCCAGCACCCCTACCCCCCAGCCACCAGGGGCAGCCTCCACCAGGCCCCCACCCATGTCTCCCGCCCCCCCACCCCCCAGCACTGTGGGGCACCTGCCAGCAGGCCCCCACTCATGTCCAACTCATGTACCCCTGCACCCCCACCCCCCAGCACTGTGGGACACCTGCCAGCAGGCCCCCACTCATGTCCAACTCATGTACCCCTGCACCCCCACCCCCCAGCACTGTGGGGCACCTGCCAGCAGGCCCCCACCCATGTCCAACTCATGTTCCCTACCCCCCCGACCCCCCAGCACTGTGGGGCACCTGCCAGCAGGCCCCCACCCATGTCTCCCACCCCCCACCCCCCAGCACTGTGGGGCACCTGCCAGCAGGCCCCCACCCATGTCTCCCACCCCCCCACCCCCCAGCCACCAGGGGCAGCCTCCTCCAGGCCCCCACTCATGTCCCCTACTACCCCCACCCCCCAGCAGTGCAAGGGCAGCCTCCACCAGGCCCCCACTCATGTCTCCCACCACCCCCACCCCCCAGCAGTGCAAGGGCAGCCTCCACCAGGCCCCCACTCATGTCTCCCACCACCCCACCCCCCAGCAGTGCAGGGGCAGCCTCCACCAGGCCCCCACCCATGTCCCCTATTACCCCCACCCCCCAGCAGTGCAGGGGCAGCCTCCACCAGGCCCCCACTCCTGTCTCCCAGCACCCCTACCCCCCAGCCACCAGGGGCAGCCTCCACCAGGCCCCCACCCATGTCTCCCACCCCCCCACCCCCCAGCACTGTGGGGCACCTGCCAGCAGGCCCCCACTCATGTCCAACTCATGTACCCCTGCACCCCCAGCCCCCAGCACTGTGGGACACCTGCCAGCAGGCCCCCACTCATGTCCAACTCATGTACCCCTGCACCCCCACCCCCCAGCACTGTGGGGCACCTGCCAGCAGGCCCCCACCCATGTCCAACTCATGTTCCCCACCCCCCACCCCCCAGCACTGTGGGGCACCTGCCTACAGGCCCCCACCCATGTCTCCCAACCCCCCCCCCCACCCCCCAGCAGTGCAGGGTCACCCTCCACCAAGCCCCCACCCATGTCTCCCACCCCCCCCCACCCCCAGCAGTGCAGGGGCACCCTCCACCAGGCCCCCACCCATGTCTCCCACCCCCCCACCCCCCAGCACTGTGGGGCACCTGCCAGCAGGCCCCCACCCATGTCGACCACCACCCCCACCCCCCAGCAGTGCAGGCTCACCCTCCACCAGGCCCCCACCCATGTCTCCCACCCCCCACCCCCCAGCAGTGCAGGGTCACCCTCCACCAGGCCCCCACCCATGTCTCCCACCCCCACCCCCCAGCACTGTGGGGCACCTGCCAGCAGGCCCCCACCCATGTCTCCCACCACCCCCACCCCCCAGCAGTGCAGGGTCACCCTCCACCAGGCTTCCACCCATGTCTCCCCCCCCCTGACCCCCCAGCACTGTGGGGCACCTGCCAGCAGGCCCCCACCCATGTCCAACTCATGGTCCCCACCCCCCCACCCCCCAGCACTGTGGGGCACCTGCCAGCAGGCCCCCACCCATGTCCAACTCATGTTCCCCACCACCCCCACCCCCCAGCACTGTGGGGCACCTGCCAGCAGGCCCCCACCCATGTCCAACTCATGTTCCCCACCCCCCATCCCCCAGCAGTGCAGGGTCACCCTCCACCAGGCCCCCACTCCTGTCTCCCAGCACCCCCACCCCCCAGCCACCAGGGGCAGCCTCCACCAGGCCCCCACTCATGTCCAACTCATGTACCCCTGCACCCCCACCCCCCAGCACTGTGGGGCACCTGCCAGCAGGCCCCCACCCATGTCTCCCACCACCCCCCAGCCACCAGGGGTAGTCTCCATCAGGCCCCCACTCATGTCTCCTATTACCCCCACCCCCAGCAGTGCAGGGTCAGCCTCCACTGGGCCCCCACCCATGTCTCCCACCCCCCACCCCCCAGCAGTGCAGGGGCACCCACCACCAGGCCCCCACCCATGTCTCCCACCACCCCCACCCCCCAGCACTGTGGGGCACCTGCCAGCAGGCCCCCACCCATGTCCAACTCATGTTCCCCACCACCCCCACCCCCCAGCACTGTGGGGCACCTGCCAGCAGGCCCCCACCCATGTCCAACTCAGGTTCCCCACCTATCACCCCCCAGCACTGTGGGGCACCTGCCAGCAGGCCCCCACCCATGTCCAACTCATGTTCCCCCCACCCCCCCCACCCCCCAGCACTGTGGGGCACCTGCCAGCAGGCCCCCACCCATGTCCAACTCATGTTTCCCACCACCCCCACCCCCCAGCACTGTGGAGCACCTGCCAGCAGGCCCCCACCCATGTCCAACTCATGTTCCCCACCACCCCCACCCCCCAGCACTGTGGGGCACCTGCCAGCAGGCCCCCACTCATGTCCAACTCATGTTCCCCTGCACCCCCCAGCACTGTGGTGCACCTGCCAGCAGGCCCCCACCCATGTCCAACTCATGTTCCCCAGCCAACATGTCATCAAAATCTGGATCCATGGTCCCTATGGTCAGCCTCCAAATGCAAAACACCCACCCGAGTATTGCATCCATCCACCCACTCATAATTGGCAATTACATGACAGAACACCAATTGCAAGTTCCGAAACAAACACATTTCCCTCACATAACCCCAATGGGTGTCAGTGAATCTCAAAACCCATATCATGATATGCATGGAACCAATGAGATGATACTACACATTGACGTCTGATAAAAAAATATGTATTAAAGGAAACATAAATAGAATCAAAAATAAAGAAACATAAATGTGAATGTACAAAAATGAAAAGAAGCATGTCCGTGAAAAAAAGCAAAACCAAAAATCAAAATCCAAAGTAATGGTGTCCTAAGTCACTGTCCAGAAAACAAAATACAATGGGAAATAAAATTGAAAGCCATTGCTCCATGGTTAAAATGTGAAAGAAAAATACAATCCAACAGTGAACTATGTACATACAAACAAGCCAGGGTCCATTATCCCAACAAAAGAAAGGAAACCTGTCTAACTACACTAACTAATAAAATAAACTATATACAAAAATGTGGCCAATGTCCGAAAGGTCCAAAATAAATCCAAAAAAAAATGAAACCTAACACTACCTACATAACTATGTACAAGGGCAGCGGGCTAGTTTGACGGCTCACTTGTGGATGCCCCGGGCCAGGGCATCATCGAACTCCTGCTCAATGTCCCGGAGGCGGTCCTCCTCCATGGCCCTGAGGGTCCGCAGGGCCGTCGACGTGTCCACCTCCAAACCCCTGCGGATTGCCTCGAGGCACTCGGCCCGCCTCAGGGCCCTCCGCATGGAGTTCTCCGCCCTGACCATTGTGAGCTATGCTTCTGCCGCTCTGCATCTATGGCGTGGCCCAACCGCTGCCACACGGAAGACACTCTCTGTCCTGGGTCCTCCTGCCCTCCGGCCGATGCCTGCCCCTCCGATGTTGAAGGCCCCGAGCCGGGTAGTATATATAAAAGAAGTTGTAAAGCATCACACACAATATATCCACAGGAATTGCACCTACACGAAAAATCCGTGTATTGCCTACTTTACTTCGTAAAACATGTCTTTATTTGATTATAACACTCTTAAAATGATCATATTACATAAAATTCATAATCCAACACACAAGATATAAAACATATAAAAAGACTAAACTTCACAACACACATGACGATCCCAAAAATCGGGTTAATTCAGCTAATTTTTACATTAGCTCCGTGTGGAACTCCACACTGAAGAAATTTCTTTTTATATCGTATTATTAGTGCTTTCTCAATAACCCAACTTGTACAAGTTTCTGTCCTAAGAGCACATATTAATGTGGGACATTCATCAGGGGTAAAAATGATATGTGTTTGTATCTCAACGGTGATGGTATTTCCTTCCTGTCACTTTCTTGTAACCCTGGAATTTGCTAAAAAATTGACACCTTCTAAATAGTGGTGATAACTTCCACAACACTTCACCAAATCTTAAATTTTGGTAACAAACGACTTCCAAATGATTATAGAATGTCGCTCACAAACTTCCTCTCGAGTTAGCACTTTCATATAAGCCAGAACTCCAGGTTAGAATAGGCCTCCAACTTGATAGATGGTAGGTTGAGGCGGCAAGGACAAATCTCCCTTAACAAACCGGATATGGCCACTAAACAGGTTCCAGGTATGCCTTCATGGCTTCCCACCACGTTGCTGCTGCTACTGTGCCTCTGCCCGTGCACTGCCTCCTGCTGCCTGCACATCCTCCGCCGGCTGGGGTGCAGTCATTGATGTGGCCACCCCTGCTGGACGTCCGACTCCCGACTGTGGCAGGGATGCCTCCTCCACCAGCCTGGCCGCACCGTCAGAGGCAGCTCCACAGGGCACCCAGGTGACTGATGGGTGGGAAGATGGCACGGAGGACGACTGGCACGTAGGGGGTTCAGTTGAGGAGGGGGTCGTAGCAAGCCCCATCATATGGAGGAATCCGGCCTGGGTGACCTGTCCCAGCAGGCTGACGTGGTCAACGAGCCATTCGAGATGACGTGCAGTCTCCTCATGAAAAGACTGCAGGTCACCTCGCATGGCCCGTTGACGCCACGCCACACCACTCAGAACAGGCTCAACCCGGACCCGGATAGCCACTTTCGCAGGCAGAGGAAGGCCAGTTGACGTGAGCTCATCCCCTGCCTGAAAACGGGTCTGGACGTAGGCATCCCTGCTGGTGCAAGATGATGCAGGGACAGGATCAGGGACAGGATTGCACACAGGCACCTCCGCGGCGGCCTGTGCTGCACCACTAGCACCAGTGGGATCCCCACCTCCAGACCCCGACTCCTCCTCCACCAAACCCCCCACCAACCTGGATGACTCTGTGCCATCGTCCCCCGTTGGGCCCTGTGGGGTCCCAGCTGCCCCTTCTGCTGCCGAGGAGTCCAACTCCAACCTCCGCCTCTTGGACCTCCCCCCGGCAGCTGCGGCCTGGGACGCGGCACCGGACTCCTCACTCCCCGACGAGATGACAACATGGGAAGGGAGCCGGGCCTTGCGTCTCAGGCTGGCGGTGGGATCCCCGCCGCTGTGCTCCACAGCACCTTCTCCACCCTCTTCATCAGTTGACGCTGCAGACAGGGAGAAATAAAACACAGGCATCAGGGCACTGTACAATGGACACATACACACATGACAGTTGTACATGAGTGGCATTGGCAAACCTCAGACATGTCATCACAATCCCCAACACACATGTCATTTCAACTCGCACACATGAGCCATACCACAGCCATATCGCAACTGCCAGCACCATCCATACACATACAACAGCATGAGCAGGCAAAGGTGAGCCAGACATCACATGCAACACAGGAAGTGCACCACACATGTACACACACCACCACACTTGCATGCATGTGTACACCTCTGCCAAGTGTCGCAGTGTTCAGATGGGCATCCATGTCACATCTGCCGATAAGGCTTCCACATACCGCTGTCACATGCATCCATGTTGCATCACTGTTGCACCCTTGTCAAATACACACACATGCACATGTACACAGTGCTGATACATGCAGATGAAAACAACATACATGCGTGACATCACGGACATGTCTACTTACATACACATTCATCCAAACATGTGTGCCCACACAACTGCATTTGGCATGCAAGCCTACACACACAAGCACCATCCATGTCTCACACATTCCAGCCCTCGCATGCATTAGCCCCACGGCCCTGTACACCACCACCCATACTCGACCCCATACAAACAGATGTGCAACCTGCACACTACTGAAAAATCACCACCCGCACATCTCACAATCAGGATGCATGTACACTTACCGCTCGACTCCAGACGGGTCTGCCTCTCAAGAACCTGGACGTGGAGCGCTGGGGATATGCGTTCCAGGACCCTCATCTGTTCTTCCGACAAGTGGCCCCGGCGCCCCTTGGCATCCGCTGCCTTCAAGAGGCGCCGGGCCTTGTTCAGGGTCCTGGACCTGAAGTCCTCCCAGCGCTTCTTGACATGTTGGAAGTCGCGGACTGCCACCCCCTCCGTGTTGATGGCAGTCACAATGTCAGTCCAGATCCGATTCCATCCTTCCTTGTCGGCGCGGGAACTTCCCAAGAGGGCATCATACTGCCCCAGGACTTGCTCCACCAGGACACCAACTTCGGTGGCACTGAAGCTGGTGCCCCTCTGCCTCTCTGGCCGGGGGTTGTCAGTGGTCTGAGATGGTGTTTGTCCCGACATGACAACCCCAGAGGCAGGAGTGGGTGGGCAACTGGGTCCTGGGGCTGGGCTGTGGAGCGATGGAATCCCAGTCGGGAGTCTTCGGTTCCAGCAGGGGTGGTCACAGCAACAGCACCCCTGGCTGATGTGCAGGCAGCAAATGGCAGGGCACGTGGGCAGCAGGCAGTCAGGCAGCAGCAGATGGCAGGTGGGAGCATGCTCGGGGCTCTGGGGGGCAGTAGTTCGGCCTTCTGGGCAGGAGCGTGGTCTTCCGTGTGCTTACGCGTGGCCAGCTTGATACGGAGTGATTTGGCACGTGAAAATGCGGCACGTCAGCGTGTAATTCGAGGAAAGGCCCTTAGCGCGTAAGCGCGTCTGCACGCATACGCAATTTCATTGGACAGAAGGCCCCTCAAGCGCAAGCGCCCCTGTGACGTGACGCGTACAGGCGTGCATGGGCATTTCAGCGCGAGTGAAAAACTGCACGTCCGCGTGTAATACGAGGAAAGGGCCCATGCGTGTAAGTGACGTGACGTGCGTGTGCGTTTCCCTCAGCACGGGTTAAAGGTGAGCGGGCCCAGCAGTTCGCTGTACGTGCCTTTCGTGGAGACCGACGTGTGTTTCTGCTTCCTGTTGTTTCGCACACCATCACAACTTCACAGCTATCAAGGACATATCTCTTCTTTTGGCGGGGGTATTGGCTACGCGTGTTTTTCTGCATCGCGCTAGTCAGACGGTGAGTCGCACGCGCTCTTTTTCCCACTGCGATTGCCCCTGTGTATCGCACCCATTTTCGATGTCATAGTAGCCTGCGTGTCCCACGCGTACGTGTTATTCGTGTTACTGGGTGCCACCGTGTACTGCGGGAGGTTGAATCCACGCACGTAGGCTGCAGGGTTGCGTGCACGGTTTTACTGCAGTTTTGGGGTGCCTGAGCGTTGCGTGACCCGTCACCACATCACCGGGGTCACATACAGGCTTGCAGGTGCAGGGGGGCTGTTAACATCTTGCTTCCCACCCCCTTCACCCCAATTGCCCAGGTCAATTGTGGTGTACACCTCCCATTGGCACCACTCCATCTGTGCCAGCACTACTACATCTGTGCCATGGTTGGGAGGGCACCAAAGGTGAGGGGCGCCTCAGCTGGGCGTCCTCCTCGTGGCGGGCGTGGTCGGGGACGAGGCCGTGGTGACCAGGGAGTAGGGGGACTCCAGGGTGTCCAGGGCAGCCACAGAGGGGGAAGAGGCAGGGGTGCGCCACTTGAGCACAATGTTGTGCCATGTGTCGGTGCAGTCATGCCACCACCCCCTGTGGTTCCGGGGGATGCAGCTCCTGCATCTGGCACTGGCACCCGTTCGACCCGGCAGTCCGTTCCATCGACTGCCACGGGCCCAAGGGTAGTGGTAGCTGCAGGTGCAGCTGTGGACACCGCCACCCAGGCTCAGGGTCTGCCAGCGCAGGCTGCGTTTGGCACTTGAAGAGCCCTTAGTAGATCTCCAACAGGCCAGGGGGGAAACCATAGGGGCACACCGGGCTGCTCAGACCAAGACACGTGTCCCTGGGGCAGTCATGTCATCTGCTGCCCCGAACAGCCGGGTGTTGGCAAGTGCAGGGGCAGATGCACCCAACAGCACCCCGGTTGTGAGTCTGCCAACCAGGACCGTTGCGGTCAATGACCCTGCCACAGCTGATGTTGCTGCGCAGGGCCATTAGTGGGCACCCAGCTGCCACTGACACAAGTCAGGCCTTTGGTCATCCCTTCACCTGCCACTCCCTTGGCTCAATCCACCGAACCCACTGGCCATACTGGTCAGGGCGACATTAGCCAGCCAGGGTCTGCGCCACAGTCCAAGAGGAGGAAGGTTGCACCTGCAGCACAGGCTGGGACCCCACACACAGCCACGACCTCCTGCACGTCGAGGAAGAAGCCTTTCTGTAAGCAGGAACTGGACTTCCTCATGGACTACGTGCGGGGCCACAGGCGTGACATGCTAGTGGGTGCCAATAGTCAGACTACGGCTGCCCAACGTGACACCCACTGGAAGCATGTTGCGGAACATGTCAGTTCATTCGGCCATGAGGTGCGCACGGCCACGGAGTGCAAAAAGCGTTGGAATGACATCAAGCGCAGCACTAAGGCTAAGCGTGCCTCTAATTACAACTTGACTCTGGTGACTGGCGGTGGGCCTGCACCAGAGGAGGAAGAGCTCACTCCGCATGAGGCTCTCGTTGCGGAGTTCATACCACCTGAATTGGTCGAAGGAGTGGGAGAGATGCTGGACTTTGATGCGCAGTCCAGTGAGTGTTGATGCGTGTTTGTTGAGGACGTGTGTGTTTCACTTGTGGGATGTGTTGTGCATGATTGCTGCTACATGTGACGTGTACATGGTTCTGATGTGTAAGTAATGCAATGCTTCCGTCATGCATGTCTCCTCTGCCTGCATGCAGGACTCCATGTAGGCATGCTCCCTTGCCCCTCCTCCGCCACTCTGCACCCCAGTTCCACCTTTGCACTGGTCTGCTTCAATCTTGACAATGTGTACTTTCTTGTTCATGTGTCCTGTATAGATGCTAACTTCCAGCGTAGAATCTGCCAGACATATGCCGTGTGGTACAGCCTTAGTACTCGATGCAGGGTATCTCACTTGTACTGTGCATGGGTCAGATGTCCCGCAGGGACACGAGTGCTCATTCATGCTCCATGTGCATTGCACGCATGCCCCTATGTGTCCTTGACTGGATGATCACTGTAATATAAGTCCTTGGTTACATACATTGCCTGCCATCTCATCAGCCTTCCCATGTCAACTGTGGCTCAGTCCTGCGTTGCACACATGTTTAGGCTCTGACAATCTGTGTGGCTCACAGGCCTCAGCCTGTTCAATGGCCAATGACTCTGTCCAACTCTTGTTGTGTCTTCTTCACACGTGGGCGGCCTCCGGAGTTTTCATCATGTGTCCTGCCTACTGTCCCAGCATCATTTGCAGTGTTGTCATTTGAATCACATTAAGCTTTTGATGCCAGTCAACACTGCCTGTCAATACACAGGTGTATGGTCAGCCTTTTGATACCATGCTAGGCATCCCTGCTTTGGTACTGGGGTGGAGGGGTGCTTGGCTTCTAGATATGGTACACATTGAATGCACAATGCACGTGATGTGTGAATTTGACATTGCACTGCCTTCACATTTCCTGGCACACACCATGGAGTGCTTGTACAAGTAGGTATTGAGTGGCGTACACATTTTCTGCACTGCATAGACCCACTTCCATGGAAACTGCCACCTTTCAACAGGTCTGATCACAGAAGCTATTCAAAGTAGACCCAGCATGCATGCCAGATTATATGTTGTGTGTCACATGTCTGCCGGATGCGTTTGCTGTCGGTGTGTGTGTGTCGTGTGCTTCTGACATGTGTAGTGACCTTTTTTCTCTCTATTTTTCAGGTGATGACGCAATGGAGGCAGAGGATGGTGTTGTCATGCCAGACACAGGGTTGGTAACACCACATCAACCCGGCACTAGTGGGGGTTGTGGGGTGGTAGGCCACGAAAACCCCCAAGTGCTGCAGTCCATCTCGTCTCTGGCTGCCTATGAGTCCAGCCTTGATGACGACTCTGACGTCCATGTTGAGTTGGATGAGCATCAAGTCCATGTGTCAGGGGTGAGTGATTCTGATGTGGACACTCCTCTGTCTGCGACACCTGCACTGAGGGATCAGACAGTCTTGGTTCCTCCACCCGTGGTGGATCGGGACGCAGGGTCACCCTCCACACCAGTCACTGATGTGCCTGGGACATCACGTCGACGGGGGCATGTAGTTGTGCAGCCGCGGGCGGTGCCAACACAGCGAGGACCCCCGGTCCTTGGGTCCCGCAGGGGTCAAGCCCGGCAACGCGGTCGCCGCACGCAACCGCTGTATACTGAGTGGGAGCAAGACATGACTGCCAATTCCGAACGGCAGGTGGCAGCAATGGAGAACATCGCTGAGAGCATGGAGCGTGTGGCCCGATCTGTGCTCCCCCTGTTAGGCAGGTGCTTCTCCAGCAGCAGGCGGCACGGTCCACGGCCCGCTCGCTCAGGCTGGGCATGGCGGCCTCAGACAGGGCACGCCAGGCTGAAATGTCGTCTCTGTGTCAAGCAATTGCTGCTCACACAGAGGCGCACA
This sequence comes from Ambystoma mexicanum, assembly GCF_040938575.1. Taxonomy (NCBI): domain Eukaryota; kingdom Metazoa; phylum Chordata; class Amphibia; order Caudata; family Ambystomatidae; genus Ambystoma; species Ambystoma mexicanum. Next base: position 1,245,309,537 of record NC_090934.1, read on the forward strand.
TGGATGCCCTGAAGGAGGAGTATGCTTCCCTCAGATCCACTCTGGGTGTCCTTATGATGTCCCAGAGGCAGCAGGCAGAGGAGAGGTTTGCACAGCTTGAGCGTACCATCTCGACTGAGCTACAGGCTTGCCGGGAGGTGGAGCAGTTGTCCAGCCAGGCCTTGCAGGAGGAACTCTGTGTTACACGTGCTACCTTGCAAGAGGAAGCACGTGTATCACGTGAGGTTCTGCATGCAGACCTATGTCACATCGCCACACAGAACCAGGCTCACCCGTCCGGCAGACTTGCTGCCGACGAGGGGCAAGCTGCGGCTAGGCGTGGCCAGGCTACTGTGCCATGTCCTCCTTTACAGGATGAGCCAGACTCGGACGACCATCTATCTCCCACATAGGTCGGGCTGTGCAGGCGTTGAGCCCATGGAGTGTTTTTTTTTGGCTCAGCATCATCGCATGTGGATGTTTAGCAGCACCCTGTACCTCCCCCCTCCTGGGTGCCTCCCCTCCCCCGGGTCGTATGTGGCCATTTTTGATTTTTCTTTTAGTTTAGTTAGTTAAGTTTCTGTTTGATAGTTAATTAGGTAATGTAGGTTTTCCATTGTTAGTGTAATTAGTTAATAGTTGATTTAGTTTAAAATTGCTAGTCTATTGTGCTTTCATGTGACGGTGCGGTGCTTTGTGGCTTTTGAAGGCATCCACTGTCTGTTCCAGCTGGGCCCTTCAGGCTTGTCTTGTGTATGTGTTTGCTGCTTGGGGTCCTTGACTCACATATGCCACTCCTGCCTCCCTTATCCATGGGCTTGCAAGGATGGTTCGGTGTTATAGAATATTACACAAGGGCTTTGGACTGTCATATCTGTGGCATGTCTGGTGCTGTGTGACTTGTGTTGACACCCCTAGTGGGGATGATTTTGGTGTTATTGTCCACTGTTCAGCTTTTGCTAGATGGGGTGTGTCATGATTAATGTGTACATTGATTGCTATGCATTGTGTAGTATGTTTCATATCTTTCCTGTACACGTGCTTGTTGCAATTCATGCTGTAGATAGTGTTCCACACTTTGGATGTGAAAGACGGACTGATGGTGTGATTTGTGATGTGACTCTCTGACATGGTCAAGTAATGAGATGCCTGATGAGACACACACAGATGACTTTGAAGCATTAATCATGTGTTTGATGCCCTTTCTGCAGGGGGATGAGCCTCCAGAGCACCTTTGCCAGCAGACATGGCCCATTGGACGACGGAATTCTGGACCTGTTTGTTGGTGCCCACATGCACATGTGTGCACAAGCAGAGGCACAGGGATTGCAGACCCACATCCTAGAACTGCTGACATGTTCCAAGGAACTCCAGGCAAGGTGAGCATCACAGGGGGGCCACGACACAGCAAAGCTTGCACCAGGCGAGTTGCACATGCAGGCTTAGTCACAGCACTGAGGGTGAGCTTAGACGAATATTGGTGTTGAAGCACACAATGCAGCTCAGATGTGTTGGTGGACTGATGGCTGTTGATAGTAGGGTTGTCTGGGACACATGCAGGGGCAGTGGCACATACCCTCCGGTACACCAAGGTCCATTGAGGCACTTGTATCAACCATGTAGCCTTCCGAGACATGGAAAGGGGCAACTCACAGGGACATACAGCAAGGGACATACTCGGGTGCAGTGCATGTCTTTTCCATGTACTTTATGATAAATGCACTGCCAACTTTGTTTCGGTCATGGTGGTACGCAACTTGCTCTGAAGTCATGGCTTGCTATATGGGTCTGTCTGCTTACCCAGGGAACATTGCATGTTGTGTGAATTGTGACACATTGGTGTTCCATTTGCCACGCACCCACCAGCGGCTGACTTACTGCATTGACTGTGTATGACCCGTCACAGGGGTGATGTTATATATGGGTACGAAGCATCGACACCAGATTGTCTGTTTGTAGAGTAGTTTGTTGCTATGGGGAATGTTTGGTGTTGTGTTTTTGTGTAATTGGCATGTATAGGTTGTTGACTGTGGCTCTCTTTGCAGCATTGCAGTGCTCCTGTAACCGGACCTGAGAGTGCGCAGGCAGGAGGCCAGCACTCAAAACCAGAGCTAAGTGTCTTGTTTTTTTTTCGAACTGCTCTGCATAGGCTTGCTGGGGAGTGTACTAATGCATGGATGTATGTGTGGTTCAATTTGGTATGTTTTTTCTCCCTAATCACCCGTGATCCTATGCAATTTTGAACCCTGTACCCTCTACCCGATGTTCCTGCTTCCCGTACCTATCCAAGCAACGTTCCCTGACCCTCTTTCCCCGCTGGGGTTGCGGATGCCTGTGTAAGCCCCGAACTTGCAGGTGCCAAAACCCTAGAGGAGGTGGTTGGTTCGTACCACTCCTGAGCCTGGACTACAGAAGGCCATGATAATGATGTCCAAGTTTGTTTGGATTGTGTATCTGTTCATGCAGGTAGTACATTTTCGTGCATTCCCTAGTTTCATGTGTCATTCCTCCTCCCCTCTCCTGCCACTCATTCCAGTCATCCAGTGTGTCAACACCTGTCCCGACTGCATATCCCTGAACCTCCTTCCCCACCAGGGTCTCAGGGGCCTGTGTGAGTTTGACCTTGCAGGCACCCGGGACATGGTGGGGGTGGTTGTTTCGTGACACTCCCGCGCCTGTACAGGGGACCTGTGACAGCACACATCCGTTCATGGTGCATCATCCTATGTCATGTACCACACATGTTTCACATCCTGTCGTGACATTGTTTTGCTGTGCTACCTTGGTTGTTGCATCATTGTGGTAGTACTTGGCCTTTGTGAGGTACTGCTACGTCAAGTCATCTACTGGAGGGTGTTCTGGTTCGTTTTTCTGGCTTGGATTTTGTGATTTTGGACATTGATTATGAGGGTGCAGGCACCTTTTTACACACAAGGTGGGAGATGGTGACGAAGGGTAAAGGTGATCCTGTGGCCAGGTGGAATTGAGGTTTGAAGGCTCCATGACCCAGGTGCAGTTGTTCAGTGGGTCATGGTCATTTGTGAGGGAGGGGGGGGGGTTGTTGTTGATAGTTGCCTTGCCCTGCAGTGTGATGGGAACTCTGACATTGTAATGGTGGTATCCTATGTACATGTTGTATTCTGCTGATCAATGCCTGTTCATGTGTTGTGTTTTCCTTTCAGGTGCAAGGGGATAGTTGTGGTTTGACATGCTGGGGTGTACACATGGTGAATGTTCACATGTGATGTGTAGAGAACACTAATGGTCACTTGAGTGCACATGCATATGTGGAGTGCATGTCCTTGCAGAACCACACACTTGCACTCTGATGCACTACATGTACTCCCACCCTTGCATATCCACGTGTACACTGTTTGCCTTCTGGTGCCCACTGGGTCCCTGCAGCACATGTTCTGTGACTGATTATGGATCCTGTACATGCCTAATTTGCTGTTTGATGTGGTCTGTCACTTAGATGTGATGCTCAGGGTGTGCATCACACACAATGGCTGTTCACTGTGCTGTGCGCTGAGCAGTGTGTTGCAGGTGTAGGACACTGCACACATGAGCTGCAGTGTTGATTTTGCAATGCACAATGTGCATGTAGACAGGCATTCATTGTTATGTTACGTCTACGACTCTTGTAATGCATTTGGAAATGACTTATTTTGGGTGGGAGATTTTGTTGGTCTGTCATTTCATCTGATTCCGGGTCAGGCATCATTGTCTGATGCGACTGTACATTTAGGACATGTCAATGTGTTCCTTATCGTTACTGTCTTGGTGTATGGGTATTGCTTGCCATGTCATGTTGTGGTTTGGGAGGGTTTGAGTGACATGACAGTGATGGCCATGGCCTGTTTTGCAGGTGTGTGTGATGCACACCTTGCAAGTCAGGGTCATCCGCTTCTCAGAGCGACTAGCTGGGGGTAGATCTCTCTCCGCGGCAGGGCCCTCCCTCTGGAACAGCCTTCCTGCCTGACTTGAACTTGATGGGAACCATCTCCAGTTCTGGAAGCACCTCAAGACCTTCCTCTTTGCTTCTGCTTTCTCTCTGCCTCTCCCTTGCAGAATTCTTCACTGGAACTGCACTGGAGCTGCAACTGGGCCACTCTCACCGACCTCGGTCCCTGGCCCAGCCACTCTCCACTTGCACTGCCTCCCTGGCAACCCCTGCACTGCGGTACTGTCTCTCTATCCCTACAGCCCACCCTTCCCAGCACTTGTCTGCACTTGCCTTTGTAGTTGCCACCAGCCGACCTATGTATTTTTTTTTTGGGCTACTTCCCCTGTACTGCACTCCCCCCCCTTCCCCTTGCACTTTTCCCTTCCCCCTACCCCTGCACTTGCACAATCTCAATGACACCTGGCCTAGTAGTACCGTTGTCTGTCTTCCCTTGTTCCCCCCTCCCTGCCTCATCGCATCTTGAAATACTTGTGTATCGGCCATATCATGTCATATGTCATATGTGTGACTTTTGGTCACACAGGATAGCTTGTGTTTAAGTAGCTAGGGATGCAGACGATGTGGCACTTCCATGGCCACTATCTCAGGGTGGTAGGGTTGTGACAGTTGACTGTCTCTTTATGTGCCAGGCCTGTGTGCACTCCGCAGGGGTGGGAGTTTAGGTGAAGAATGTGGCCACAAGCTGGGTCCGGGCTTCCTCGCCACGTGCCCTGTCCCCTCCCATGGGCAGCGCCTGTGCCTGTGGTTGGGGATGTGGGGGCACCACCATGTCCACCGGGACGCCCTGCCGTGTTGCAACATTGTGCAGGACATATGCTGCCACAATGATCCTGCACACTACTGGTGGTGCATAGAGTAGTTGCCCACCAGAGCGGTCAAGGGAGCGGAAACGTGACTTGAGCACTCCGAATGTGCGCTCCACTATGCCCCTGGTTGCAATATGGGCGGCGTTGTATCTTACCTGGGGTGGTGTGGTGGGGTTCCGGATTGGCGTCATCATGTGGTTGCTCAGAGGGTAGGCACTGTCCCCTGGGGAGGTGATAATAGTTGAGATTATTAGGGTTTGGATATTTGTCTGTGTGTGACTTGCATGCATGTGCAAGGGCATTTGTACTGACCTAGGAGCCATGTGTCGCCATGCTGCCCAGCTTCCAGGGCCCGGCTCAGGGCGGACATTCTGTATATGAAACTGTCATGGGTGGAGCTAGGGTAGTTTGCATAGACAGAGGTGATGATTCCCTTTGCATCGCATACAACCTGTACATTGATGGAATGCCAATGCTTGTGGTTTCGGTAGATGTGCTCAGTGGCCCTAGGTGGACGTAGGGCCACATGGGTGCAATCTATGGCACCGAGCACTTTGCGGAAGTGTGCCACCCTGAAAAAATCCAGGACAACGGCCTGCCTTTCTGCGGGTGTTCTGGGCATGTATATGTGCCTGCGGACTGAGGGGCGCGCTGTCATGATTGCCAGTACCTGGTGTAGGCAGCGTGACTGCGTGGCCTGTGAGACCCCCCTCACTATGGCAGTGGTCCGCTGAAATGACCCAGTGGCCAAAAAATGCAGGACATTGAGCAGCTTCTCCAAGGGGCTCAATGCTTGGGAGCAAAGGGTGGGGGATGTAAGGTCATCTTCCCACTCCCTGACCAGGTCTAGGATGATATGGGGTGGAAACCTATACCTGCCATAGACCTGGTCGTCAGGCATCCCAAAAAGGCTTGTCCGTGGTGTGAAAATGTGTGCCCTGGCTATTCTCCTCCTCCTGCGGTGTCCCACGATCAGTGCTGCGACAAATGGGGCATTCATCGTAGCTGTATATACTCGTTTGTTGTTTGCGTGCACTTTTATGCTGTGCGCGGGGACGCTTCCACCTGCCTTCGTGTGGCGGACGCGTTGACGCCTGTGCACGTCTTTTGCCGTGCGCGGGTTTCCCGTATTCGGATACGTGGTAAAACTGTACGCCCGAGTGTCATCGCGTGTAATCGGAGGGAAGTGAGCGTACACGCGATTGGCCTCGGTACGTGTGTTTCGGGGTGCGCAGGAACTTTCACACGCGATTGGTGGAAATCCACGTGTGCTCTGTCATCACGTGTAATGAGGGAAACACCTGCGCGCGTCACGTCACAGACGCGCTCACGCGCTAAGGGCCTTTGGTCCAATGAAATCGCATATGCGTGCTGACGTGCATACGCGCTAAGGGCCTTTCCTCGATTTACACGCAGACGTGCAGGATTTTCACGTGCCAATTCACTCCGTATCAAGCTGGCCACGCGTAAGCACACGGAAGACCACGCTCCTGCCCAGAAGGCCGAACTACTGCCCCCCAGAGCCCCGAGCACGCTCCCACCTGCCATCTGCTGCTGCCTGACTGCCTGCTGCCCACGTGCCCTGCCATTTGCTGCCTGCACATCAGCCAGGGGTGCTGTTGCTGTGACCACCCCTGCTGGAACCGAAGACTCCCGACTGGGATTCCATCACTCCACAGCCCAGCCCCAGGACCCAGTTGCCCACCCACTCCTGCCTCTGGGGTTGTCATGTCAGGGCAAACACCATCTGAGACCACGTGCAACCCCCGGCCAGAGAGGCAGAGGGGCACCAGCTTCAGTGCCACCGAAGTTGGTGTCCTGGTGGAGCAAGTCCTGGGGCAGTATGATGCCCTCTTCGGAAGTTCCCGCGCCGACAAGGAAGGACGGACTCGGATTTGGACTGACATCGTGACTGCCATCAACGCGGAGGGGGTGGCAGTCCGCGACTTCCAACATGTCAAGAAGCGCTGGGAGGACTTCAGGTCCAGGTCCCTGAACAAGGCCCGGCGCCTCTTGAAGGCAGCGGATGCCAAGGGGCGCCGGGGCCACTTGTCGGAAGAACAGATGAGGGTCCTGGAACGCATATCCCCACCGCTCCACGTCCAGGTCCTTGAGAGGCAGACCCGTCTGGAGTCGAGCGGTAAGTGTACATGCATCCTGATTGTGAGATGTGCGGGTGGTGATTTTTCAGTAGTGTGCAGGTTGCACATCTGTTTGTATGGGGTCGAGTATGGGTGGGGGTGTACAGAGCCGTGGGGCTAACACATGCGAGGGCTGGAATGTGTGAGACATGGATGGTGCTTGTGTGTGTAGGCTTGCATGCCAAATGCAGTTGTGTGGGCACACATGTTTGGATGAATGTGTATGTAAGTAGACATGTCCGTGATGTCACGCATGTATGTTGTTTTCATCTGCATGTATCAGCACTGTGTACATGTGCATGTGTGTGTATTTGACAAGGGTGCAACAGTGATGCAACATGGATGCATGTGACAGCGGTATGTGGAAGCCTGATCGGCAGATGTGACATGGATGCCCATCTGAACACTGCGACACTTGGCCGAGGTGTACACATGCATGCAAGTGTGGTGGTGTGTGTACATGTGTGGTGCACTTCCTGTGTTGCATGTGATGTCTGGCTCACCTTTGCCTGCTCATGGTGTTGTATGTGTATGGATGGTGCTGGCAGTTGCGATATGGCTGTGGTATGGCTCATGTGTGCGAGTTGAAATGACATGTGTGTTGGGGATTGTGATGCCATGTCTGAGGTTTGCCAATGCCACTCATGTACAACTGTCATGTGTGTATGTGTCCATTGTACAGTGCCCTGATGCCTGTGTTTTATTTCTCCCTGTCTGCAGCGTCAACTGATGAAGAGGGCGGAGAAGGTGCTGTGGAGCACAGCGGCGGGAATCCCACCGCCAGCCGGAGACGCAAGGCCCGGCTCCCCTCCCATGTTGTCATCTCGTCAGGGAGTGAGGAGTCCGGTGCCGCGTCCCAGGCTGCAGCTGCCGGGGGGAGGTCCAAGAGGCGGAGGTTGGAGTTGGACTCCTCGGCAGCAGAAGGGGCAGCTGGGACCCCACAGAGCCCAACGGGGGACGATGGCACAGAGTCATCCAGGTTGGTGGGGGGTTCGGTGGAGGAGGAGGCCGTGCAAGCAAAAGAGACGGGGTCTGGAGGTGGGGATCCGACTGGTGCTAGTGGTGCAGTGCAGGACCATGGACAGGAGGCAGCACAGGCCGCCGCGGAGGTGCCTGTGTGCAATTCTGTCCCTGATCCTGTCACTGCATCATCTCGCACCAGCAGGGATGCCTACGTCCAGACCCGTTTTCAGGCAGGGGATGAGCTCACGACAACTGGCCTTCCTCTGCCTGCGAAAGTGGCTATCCGGGTCCGGGTTGAGCCTGTTCTGAGTGGTGTGGCGTTGCGTCAACGGGCCATGCGAGGTGACCTGCAGTCTTTTCATGAGGAGACTGCACGTCATCTCGAATGGCTTGTTGACCACGTCAGCCTGCTGGGACATGTCACCCAGGCCGGATTCCTGCATATGATGGGGCTTGCTACGACCCCCTCCTCAACTGAACCCCCTACGCGCCAGTCGTCCTCCGTGCCATCTTCCCACCCATCAGTCACCTGGGTGCCCTGTGGAGCTGCCTCTGACGGTGCGGCCAGGCTGGGGGAGGAGGCATCCCTGCCACAGTCGGGAGTCGGACGTCCAGCAGGGGTGGCCACATCAACAACTGCACCCCAGCCGGCGGAGGATGTGCAGGCAGCAGGAGGCAGTGCACGGGCAGAGGCACAGCAGCAGCAGCAACGTGGTGGGAGCCATGAAGGCTCGGGGCCTTCAACATCGGAGGGGCAGGCATCGGCCGGAGGGCAGGAGGACCCAGGACAGAGAGTGTCTTCCGTGTGGCAGCGGTTGGGCCACGCCATAGATGCGGAGCAGCAGCGGGCGGAAGAGGCACGGCTCACAATGGTCAGGGCGGAGAACTCAATGCGGAGGGCCCTGAGGCGGGCCGAGTGCCTCGAGGCAATCCGCAGGGGTTTGGAGGTGGACACGTCGACGGCCCTGCGGACCTTCGGGGCCATGGAGGGAGGACCGCCTCCGGGACATTGAGCAGGAGTTCGATGATGCCCTGGCCCGGGACATCCACAAGTGAGCCGTCAAACTAGCCCGCTGCCCTTGTACATAGTTATGTAGGTAGTGTTAGGTTTAATTTTTTTTTGGATTTATTTTGGACCTTTCGGACATTGGCCACTTTTTTGTATATAGTTTATTTTATTAGTTCGTGTAGTTAGATAGGTTTCCTTTCTTTTGTTGGGATAATGGACCCTGGCTTGTTCGTATGTACATAGTTCACTGCTGGATTGTATTTTTCTTTCACATTTTAACCATGGAGCAATGGCTTTCTTTTTTATTTCCCATTGGATTTTGTTTTGTGGAGAGTGACTTTGGACACCATTACTTTGGAATTTGATTTTTGGTTTTGCTTTTTTTCACGGACATGCTTCTTTTCATTTTTGTACATTCACATTTCTGTTTCTTTATTTTTGATTCTATTTATGTTTCCTTTAATACATATTTTTTTAGTGAACTTCAATGTGTGGTATCTCATTGGTTTCATGCATATCATGATATGGGTTTTGAGATTCACTGACACCCATTGGGTGTATGTGAGGGAAATGTGTTTGTTTCGGAACTTGCAATTGGTGTTCTGTCATGTAATTGCCAATTATGAGTGGGTGGATGCAATACTCGGGTGGGTGTTTGGCATTTGGAGGCTGACCATAGGGACCAGGGATCTAGATTGTGATGACATGTTGGCTGGTGAACATGAGTTGGACATGGGTGGGGGCCTGGTGGAGGGTGCCCCTGCACTGCTGGGGGTGGGGGGGTGGGAGACATGGGTGGGGGCCTGGTGGAGGGTGACCCTGCACTGCTGGGGGGTGGGGGTGCAGGGGAACATGAGTTGGACATGAGTGGGGGCCTGCTGGCAGGTGCCCCACAGTGCTGGGGGGTGGGGGTGCAGGGGTACATGAGTTGGACATGAGTGGGGGCCTGCTGGCAGGTGCCCCACAGTGCTGGGGGTGGGGGTGGTGAGAGACATGGGTGGGGGCCTGCTGGCAGGTGCCCCACAGTGCTGGGGGGTGGGGGGGTGGGAGACATGGGTGGGGGCCTGGTGGAGGGTGACCCTGCACTGCTGGGGGGTGGGGGTGGTGGGAGACATGAGTGGGGGCCTGGTGGAGGCTGCCCCTGGTGGCTGGGGGGTGGGGGTGCTGGGAGACATGGCTGGGAGCCTGGTGGTGGGTGTCCCTGCACTGCTGGGGGGTGGGGGGGTTGGGAGACATGGGTGGGGGCCTGCTGGCAGGTGCCTCACAGTGCTGGGGGGTGGGGGGGTGGGAGACATGGGTGGGGGCCTGGTGGAGGGTGACCCTGCACTGCTGGGGCGTGGGGGGGTGGGAGACATGGGTGGGGGCCTGGTGGAGGGTGCCCCTGCACTGCTGGGGGGTGGGGGGTGGGAGACATGGGTGGGGGCCTGGTGGAGGGTGACCCTGGTGGCTGGGGGGTGGGGGTGCTGGGAGACAGGTGTGGGGGCCTGGTGGAGGCTGCCCCGGCACTGCTGGGGGGTGGGGGTAATAGAGGACATGGGTGGGGGCCTGGTGGAGGCTGCCCCTGCACTGCTGGGGGGTGGGGGTGGTGGGAGACATGAGTGGGGGCCTGGTGGAGGCTGCCCTTGCACTGCTGGGGGTGGGGGTGGTGGGAGACATGGGTGGGGGCCTGCTGGCAGGTGCCCCACAGTGCTGGGGGGTGGGGGGGTGGGAGACATGGGGGGTGGGGGCCTGCTGGCAGGTGCCCCACAGTGCTGGGGGGTGGGGGGGTGGGAGACATGGGTGGGGGCCTGGTGGAGGGTGACCCTGCACTGCTGGGGGGTGGGGGGGGGTGGGAGACATGGGTGGGGACCTGGTGGAGGCTGCCCCTACACTGCTGGGGGGTGGGGGTGGTGGGAGACATGGGTGGGGGCCTGGTGGAGGGTGCCCCTGCACTGCTGGGGGGTGGAGGGGTGGGAGACATGGGTGGGGGCCTGGTGGAGGGTGCCCCTGCACTGCTGGGGGGTGGGGGGGTGGGAGACATGGGTGGGGGCCTGGTGGAGGGTGACCCTGCACTGCTGGGGGTGGGGGTAATAAGGGACATGGGTGGGGGCCTGGTGGAGGCTGCCCCTGCACTGCTGGGGGGTGGGGGTGGTGGGAGACATGGGTGGGGGCCTGCTGGCAGGTGCCCCACAGTGCTGGGGGGTGGGGGGGTGGGAGACATGGGTGGGGGCCTGGTGGAGGGTGACCCTGCACTGCTGGGGGGTGGGGGTGGTGGGAGACATGGGTGGGGGCCTGCTGGCAGGTGCCCCACAGTGCTGGGCGGTGGGGATGCAGGGGAACATGAGTTGGACATGAGTGGGGGCCTGCTGGCAGGTGCCCCACAGTGCTGGGGGGTGGGGGTGCAGGGGTACATGAGTTGGACATGAGTGGGGGCCTGCTGGCAGGTGCCCCACAGTGCTGGGAGGTGGGGGTGGTGGGAGACATGGGTGGGGGCCTGCTGGCAGGTGCCCCACAGTGCTGGGGGGTGAGGGGGGAGACATGGGTGGGGGCCTGGTGGAGGGTGACCCTGCACTGCTGGGGGGTGGGGGTGGTGGGAGACATGAGTGGGGGCCTGGTGGAGGCTGCCCCTGGTGGCTGAGGGGTGGGGGTGCTGGGAGACATGGGTGGGGGCCTGGTGGTGGGTGCCCCTGCACTGCTGGGGGGTGGGGGTAATAAGGGACATGGGTGGGGGCCTGGTGGAGGCTGCCCCTGCACTGCTGGGGGGTGGGGGTGGTGGGAGACATGAGTGGGGGCCTGGTGGACGGTGACCCTGCACTGCTGGGGGGTGGGGGTGGTGGGAGACATGGGTGGGGGCCTGCTGGCAGGTGCCCCACAGTGCTGGGGGGTGGGGGGGTGGGAGACATGGGTGGGGGCCTGGTGGAGGGTGACCCTGCACTGCTGGGGGGTGGGGGTGGTGGGAGACATGGGTGGGGGCCTGCTGGCAGGTGCCCCTCAGTGCTGGGCGGTGGGGATGCAGGGGAACATGAGTTGGACATGAGTGGGGGCCTGCTGGCAGGTGCCCCACAGTGCTGGGGGGTGGGGGTGCAGGGGTACATGAGTTGGACATGAGTGGGGGCCTGCTGGCAGGTGCCCCACAGTGCTGGGAGGTGGGGGTGGTGGGAGACATGGGTGGGGGCCTGCTGGCAGGTGCCCCACAGTGCTGGGGGGTGAGGGGGGAGACATGGGTGGGGGCCTGGTGGAGGGTGACCCTGCACTGCTGGGGGGTGGGGGTGGTGGGAGACCTGAGTGGGGGCCTGGTGGAGGCTGCCCCTGGTGGCTGAGGGGTGGGGGTGCTGGGAGACATGGGTGGGGGCCTGGTGGTGGGTGCCCCTGCACTGCTGGGGGGTGGGGGGGTGGGAGACATGGGTGGGGGCCTGGTGGAGGGTGACCCTGCACTGCTGGGGGGTGGGGGGGTGGGAGACATGGGTGGGGGCCTGGTGGAGGCTGCCCCTGCACTGCTGGGGGGTGGGGGTGGTGGGAGACATGGGTGGGGGCCTGGTGGAGGGTGCCCTGCACTGCTGGGGGGTGGGGGGGGTTGGAGACATGGGTGGGGGCCTGGTGGAGGGTGACCCTGCACTGCTGGGGGGTGGGGGGGTGGGAGACATGGGTGGGGGCCTGGTGGAGGGTGACCCTGCACTGCTGGGTGGTGGCGGGGGGGCTGGGAACATGAGTTGGACATGGGTGGGGGCCTGCTGGCGGGTGCCCCTGGTGACTGGGGGGTGGGGGTGCTGGGGAACATGAGTTGGACATGAGTGGGGGCCTGCTGGCAGGTGCCCCCCAGTGATGGGGGGTGGGGGGGTGGGAGACATTGGTGGGGGCCTGGTGGAGGGTGACCCTGCACTGCTGGGGGGTGGGGGTGGTGGGAGACATGGGTGGGGGCCTGCTGGCAGGTGCCCCACAGTGCTGGGGGGTGGGGGTGCAGGGGAACATGAGTTGGACATGAGTGGGGGCCTGCTGGCAGGTGCCCCCCAGTGATGGGGGGTGGGGGGGTGGGAGACATTGGTGGGGGCCTGGTGGAGGGTGACCCTGCACTGCTGGGGGGTGGGGGTGGTGGGAGACATGGGTGGGGGCCTGCTGGCAGGTGCCCCACAGTGCTGGGGGTGGGGGGGTGGGAGACATGGGTGGGGGCCTGGTGGAGGGTGACCCTGCACTGCTGGGGAGTGGGGGTGGTGGGAGACATGGGTGGGGGCCTGCTGGCAGGTGCACCACAGTGCTGGGGGGTGGGGGTGCAGAGGAACATGAGTGGGGGCCTGCTGGCAGGTGCCCCACAGTGCTGGGGGGTGGGGGTGCAGGGGAACATGAGTTGGACATGGGTGGGGGCCTGGTAGCGGGTGCCCCTGGGGGGTGGGGGTGCTGGGAGACAGGAGTGGGGGCCTGGTGGAGGCTGCCCCTGCACTGCTGGGGGGTGGGGGTAATAGGGGACATGGGTGGGGGCCTGGTGGAGGCTGCCCCTGCACTGCTGGGGGGTGGTGGGAGACATGAGTGGGGGCCTGGTGGAGGCTGCCCTTGCACTGCTGGGGGGTGGGGGTGGTGTGAGACATGGGTGTGGGCCTGCTGGCAGGTGCCCCACAGTGCTGGGGGGTGGGGGTGCAGGGGAACATGAGTTGGACATGAGTGGGGGCCTGCTGGCAGGTGCCCCACAATGCTGGGGGGTGGGGGTGCAGGGGTACATGAGTTGGACATGAGTGGGGGCCTGCTGGCAGGTGCCCCACAGTGCTGGGGGGTGGGGGGGTGGGAGACATGGGTGGGGGCCTGGTGGAGGGTGACCCTGCACTGCTGGGGGGTGTGGGTGGTGGGAGACATGAGTGGGGGCCTGGTGGAGGCTGCCTGTGGTGGCGGTGCTGGGAGACATGGATGGGGGCCTGGTGGTGGGTGTCCCTGCACTGCTGGGGGGTGGGGGGGTGGGAGACATGGGTGGGGGCCTGCTGGCAGGTGCCCCACAGTGCTGGGTGGTGTGGGAGTTTGGAGACATGCGTGGGGGCCTGGTGGAGGGTGACCCTGCACTGCTGTGGGGTGGGGGCCTGGTGGAGGCTGCCCCTGCACTGCTGGGGGGTGGGGGGGTGGGAGACATGGGTGGGGGCCTGGTGGAGGGTGCCCTGCACTGCTGGGGGGTGGGGGGTGGGAGACATGGGTGGGGGCCTGGTGGAGGGTGACCCTGCACTGCTGGGGGGTGGGGGGGTGGGAGACATGGGTGGGGGCCTGGTGGAGGGTGACCCTGCACTGCTGGGGGGTGGGGGGTGGGAGACATGGGTGGGGGCCTGGTGGAGGGTGACCCTGCACTGCTGGGGGGTGGGGGGGTGGGAGACATGGGTGGGGGCCTGGTGGAGGCTGCCCCTGCACTGCTGGGGGGTGGGGGGGGGGTGGGAGACATGGATGGGGGCCTGGTGGAGGGTGCCCTGCACTGCTGGGGGGTGGGGGGGTGGGAGACATGGGTGGGGGCCTGGTGGAGGGTGACCCTGCACTGCTGGGGGGTGGGGGGTGGGAGACATGAGTGGGGGCCTGGTGGAGGGTGACCCTGCACTGCTGGGGGGTGGGGGGGTGGGAGACATGGGTGGGGGCCTGGTGGAGGGTGACCCTGTACTGCTGAGAGGTGGGGGGGTGGGGAACATGAGTTGGACATGGGTGGGGGCCTGTTGGCGGGTGCCCCTGGTGGCTGGGGGGTGGGGGTGCTGGGAGACAGGGGTGGGGGCCTGGTGGCAGGTGACCCACAGTGCTGGGGGGTGGGGGGGTGGGAGACATGGGTGGGGGCCTGGTGGAGGGTGACCCTGCACTGCTGGGGGGTGGGGGGGTGGGAGACATGGGTGGGGGCCTGGTGGAGGCTGCCCCTGCACTGCTGGGGGGTGGAGGGGGGTGGGAGACATGGGTGGGGGCCTGGTGGAGGGTGCCCTGCACTGCTGGGGGGTGGGGGGGGTGGGAGACATGGGTGGGGGCCTGGTGGAGGGTGACCCTGCACTGCTGGGGGGTGGGGGGGTGGGAGACGAGTGGGGGCCTGGTGGAGGGTGACCCTGCACTGCTGGGGGGTGGGGGGGTGGGAGACATGGGTGCGGGCCTGGTGGAGGGTGACCCTGCACTGCTGGGGGGTGGGGGGGGTGGGAGACATGGGTGGGGGCCTGGTGGAGGGTGACCCTGTACTGCTGGGAGGTGGGGGGGTGGGGAACATGAGTTGGACATGGGTGGGGGCCTGTTGGCGGGTGCCCCTGGTGGCTGGAGGGGAGGGGGTGCTGGGAGACAGGAGTGGGGGCCTGGTGGAGGCTGCCCCTGCACTGCTGGGGGGTGGGGGTAATAGGGGACATGGGTGGGGGCCTGGTGGAGGCTGCCCCTGCACTGCTAGGGGGTGGGGGTGGAGGGAGACATGAGTGGGGGCCTGGTGGAGGCTGCCCTTGCACTGCTGGGGGTGGGGGTGGTGGGAGACATGGGTGGGGGCCTGCTGGCAGGTGCCCCACAGTGCTGGGAGGTGGGGGTGCAGGGGAACATGAGTTGGACATGAGTGGGGGCCTGCTGGCAGGTGCCCCACAGTGCTGGGGGGTGGGGGGGTGGGAGACATGGGTGGGGGCCTGGTGGAGGGTGACCCTGCACTGCTGGGGGGTGGGGGTGGTGGGAGACATGGGTGGGGGCCTGCTGGCAGGTGCCCCTCAGTGCTGGGGGGTGGGGGGGCTGGGAGACATGGGTGGGGGGCTGGTGGAGGGTGACCCTGCACTGCTGGGGAGTGGGGGTGGTGGGAGACATGGGTGGGGGCCTGCTGGCAGGTGCACCACAGTGCTGGGGGGTGGGGGTGCAGGGGAACATGAGTTGGACATGAGTGGGGGCCTGGTGGCGGGTGCCCCTGGTGGCTGGGGGGTGGGGGTGCTGGGAGACAGGAGTGGGGGCCTGGTGGAGGCTGCCCCTGCACTGCTGGGAGGTGGGGGTAATAGGGGACATGGGTGGGGGCCTGGTGGAGGCTGCCCTTGCACTGCTGGGGGGTGGCGGTGGTGTGAGACATGGGTGGGGGCCTGCTGGCAGGTGCCCCACAGTGCTGGGGGGTGGGGGTGCAGGGGAACATGAGTTGGACATGAGTGGGGGCCTGCTGGCAGGTGCCCCACAGTGCTGGGGGGTGGGGGGGTGGGAGACATGGGTGGGGGCCTGGTGGAGGGTGACCCTGCACTGCTGGGCGGTGGGGGTGGTGGGAGACATGGGTGGGGGCCTGCTGGCGGGTGCCCCACAGTGCTGGGGGGTGGGGGTGCAGGGGAACATGAGTTGGACATGAGTGGGGGCCTGCTGGCAGGTGCCCCACAGTGCTGGGGGATGGGGGTGCAGGGGTACATGAGTTGGACATGATTGGGGGCCTGCTGGCAGGTGCCCCACAGTGCTGGGGGGTGGGGGTGGTGGGAGACATGGGTGGGGGCCTGCTGGCAGGTGCCCCACAGTGCTGGGGGGTGGGGGGTGGGAGACATGGGTGGGGGCCTGGTGGAGGGTGACCCTGCATTGCTGGGGGGTGGGGGTGGTGGGAGACATGAGTGGGGGCCTGGTGGAGGCTGCCCCTGGTGGCTGGGGGGTGGGGGTGCTGGGAGACATGGGTGGGGGCCTGGTGGTGGGTGGCCCTGCACTGCTGGGGGGTGGGGGTGGTGGGAGACATGGGTGGGGGCCTGGTGGAGGGTGACCCTGCACTGCTGGGGGGTGGGGGTGGTGGGAGACATGGGTGGGGGCCTGCTGGAAGGTGCCCCACAGTGCTGGGGGGTGGGGGGGTGGGGAACATGAGTTGGACATGGGTGGGGGCCTGGTGGCGGGTGACCCTGCACTGCTGGGGGGTGGGGGTGGTGGGAGACATGGGTGGGGGCCTGGTGGAGGGTGAGCCTGCACTGCTGGGGGGTGGGGGTGGTGGGAGACATGGGTGGGGGCCTGTTGGAGGGTGCCCCTGGTGGCTGAGGGTGCAGGGGGACATGCGTTGGTGGGCAGTAGTGCAAGTTGACATGTGGGTTGGCTGGGGGGCATGGCCATGGTGGATGGGGTGCCTGCAGGACATGTGCAGGGTAGGCCCCTGTGGTGTGAGCCACCTGCAGGGGCCGTGGAGGGTGTACAGGGAACACCTGGGAGGACCCACACGTGCAATTCACGTGTGGTGCTCCCCGCGCATCCCTGTAATACACGTACCGTGATGAGATCGCGTGTGGAACTTCCCGCGCACCCCTGTAATACACGTACCCTGATGGAATCGCGTGTGGAACTTCCCGCGCACCCCTGGAATACACGTACCCTGCTGATGTTGCGTGTGATACTTCCCCCGTACCCCGAAATACACGTACCCTGATGAGATCGTGTGTGGAACTTCCCGCGCACCCCTGTAATACACGTACCCTGATGGAATCGCGTGTGGAACTTCCCGCGCACCCCTGGAATACACGTACCCTGCTGATGTTGCGTGTGATGCTTCCCCCGCACCCCGAAATACACGTACCCTGATGAGATCGCGTGTGGAACTTCCCGCACACCCCTGTAATACACGTACCCTGATGGAATCGCGTGTGGAACTTCCCGCACACCCCTGGAATACACGTACCCTGCTGATGTTGCGTGTGATACTTCCCCCGCACCCCGAAATACACGTACCCTGATGAGATCGCGTGTGGAACTTCCCGCGCACCCCTGTAATACACGTACCCTGATGGAATCGCGTGTGGAACTTCCCGCGCACCCCCGAAATACACGTACCCCGCTCAATCGCATGTGTAAATTCCTGTGCACCCCCGAAATACACGTACCCCGCTCAATCGCGTGTGTAACTTCCCGCGCAACCCTGTAATACACGTACCCTGATGGAATCGCGTGTTGAACTTACCGCGCACCCCCGAAATATACATACCCCGCTCAATCGCGTGTGTAACTTCCCGCGAACCCCCGAAATACACGTACCCCGCTCAATCGCGTGTGTAACTTCCCGCGCACCCCTGTAATACACGTACCCTGATGGAATCGCGTGTGGAACTTCCCGTGCACCCCTGGAATACACGTACCCTGCTGATGTTGCGTGTGATACTTCCCCCGCACCCCTGTAATACGCGTACCCTGATGGAATCGCGTGTGGAACTTCCCGCGCACCCCCGAAATACACGTACCCCGCTCAATCGTGTGTGTAACTTCCCGCGCACCCCCGGAATACACGTACCCCGCTCAATCGCGTGTGTAACTTCCCGTGCACCCCCGAAATACACGTACCCCGCTCAATCGCGTGTGTAACTTCCCGCGCAACCCTGTAATACACGTACCCTGATGGAATCGCGTGTTGAACTTCCCGCGCACCCCCGAAATACACGTACCCCGCTCAATCGCGTGTGTAACTTCCCACGCACCCCCGAAATACACGTACCCCGCTCAATCGCGTGTGTAACTTCGCGCGCACCCCCGAAATACACATACCCCGCTCAATCGCGTGTGTAACTTCCTGCGCACCCCCGAAATACACGTACCCTGATGAGATCGCGTGTGGAACTTCCCGCGCACCCCTGTAATACACGTACCCTGATGGAATCGCGTGTGGAACTTCCCGCACACCCCCGAAATACACGTACCCCGCTCAATCTTGTGTGTAACTTCCCGCGCACCCCCGGAATACATGTACCCCGCTCAATCGCGTGTGTAACTTCCCGTGCACCCCCGAAATACACGTACCCCGCTCAATCGCATGTGTAACTTCCCGCACACCCCCGAAATACACGTACCCCGCTCAATCGCGTGTGTAACTTCCCGCGCAACCCTGTAATACACGTACCCTGATGGAATCGCGTGTGGAACTTCTCGCGCACCCCTGGAATACACGTACCCTGCTGATGTTGCATGTGATACTTCCCCCGCATCCCGAAATACACGTACCCTGATGAGATCGCGTGTGGAACTTCCCGCGAACCCCTGTAATACACGCACCCTGATGGAATCGCGTGTGGAACTTCCCGCGCACCCCCGAAATACACTTACCCCGCTCAATCGCGTGTGTGACTTCCCGCGCACCCCCGGAATACACGTACCCCGCTCAATCGCGTGTGTAACTGTCATGATCACTGCTTCCAAGGAGCCAGGATCAGCCCAACGTCCTTGTAAGCAGGCCCCTAACCCTGATCCTAGGCACCAGCCGGTCCCCACAGGGACCTTTTGGACCTTGTCCTGGCGCCGGTGGCACCAGGCTCATCAGAAGCCTCGGTCCCGGCACTGGAAGCGCCGGGCTCATCATTGGTGTGAAGACGCTTGGGTGGACTTACCTGCGGCAGACCATGCTGCTGACTTACCAGACTCTTAAAAGTCCTCGGTGAACTGGGACTACTTTTCTTACCTGGGCGGGGCAGCACCACTCCACTGGAACTCTTCTGGAAGCAGGAACTCTTTTCTTACCTAGGCGGGGCCGTGGAAGGAGACGCCTCATCACTCCAAGGCTATTTAAACCACACCCGATTGATGAAACGTGCTTCGCGTTATTCTGCATCAGCAGCAGAACGCTCACCGAGTCTGCTCCAGCTTTTCTTCTTTAGATCCTGAACCTGCAAGAATTATACTCACCATTCCGGTACCCGAGCAACATCAGCACCTGCAAAAGATCAGAAACAACAGGTTAGCAGAACGAACTTTCACACACAGTGTTTGCTTACCTGATCCATCGGCAGCGGCCGTGTCTCACGCTGCACCTTCGCCTGCAAAGACACTATTTTACTTACCGGCACGCCGTGCATTCCGGATTCTTCATGCTGCATCTGCACAAAGATAAACAGCATTATTCTACTTACCGGCACGCTGTGCATTCCGGATTCTTCACGCTGCATCTTCACCTGCATAGACAACAGCACTCACCGGCACGTGGCGGATTCCGGATTTCTTCTTTCTGCATCGTCGCCTGCAAAGACAAAGAAATTGACAGTAAGAGCGCTTGCCATACTTACTCAATTCCAGGCGCTTCACTGCCACGCATAAAAGACTATAAAGACTAAATGTGTCCAGAAACTTACCGGTCGTGCAGACAACGCCGGTACTCATCCTCTGAAGTCAAGAGGCTAACGTTTCACCAGTGAAGGAACTGGCAACGGCACCCTGCACTAGACGCAGATGGAGAGCCCAGCATTCATCTATCTAAGGTGAGCAAGTTGACCTGGGAGGGGGGTTCAACAGACAAGCTGGGAGGAGAGAGATAGGGACATTCAACAACCCAGACCTTTAATCCCCATATTATTTCACCTGCAGAAACCTCACCCTTCGAGTTCGACACACAGTGCGGAGAGGTTCGACCCCAGAAGCCAACCGAATCCTGCACATCACGTTTTGTGTTACGGACACCTTCCTGCCAAGACCCGCGCCTCCGTGGGAATCAGGTGAGCGTTACAGTAACTTCCTGCGCACCCCCGAAATACACATACCCCGCTCAATCGCGTGTGTAACTTCCCGCGCAACCCTGTAATACACGTACCCTGATTGAATCGCGTGTGGAACTTCCCACGCACCCCCGAAATACACGTACCCCGCTCAATCGCGTGTGTAACTTCCCGCGCATCCCCGAAATACACGTACCCCGCTCAATCGTGTGTGTAACTTCCCACGCACCCCCGAAATACACGTGCCCGCTCGCACAGGCCCAATTGCTGTATGTTGCCACTTTTGTAATGCGCAGGGACGCTACCGCCTGCCTTCGTGTGGCGGACGTGTTTCGGCTTGTGCGTGTCTTTGGCTGTGCGTGGCTTTGCCCTATTCGATTCCATGAATACGTGTGGTTCGAGTGCGTGTGGGCGTTCCGTCTGCTTCCCTGCAGTACATCCCCAGTTACGCCTTTATTTTCGCGCGTTGTTCCCCATTCCACGCGTTACTCCCCGTGTTCCGCCCACTTTCTGGTGTATGCGCCGAGGTTGTGCGCTTTCACTGTGCGCGTCGCGCACGCCTTTCGGGATGTTGCAGTGACTTGTGCGCCATGCACGGGTTTGGCGCACATCCGGAGGTAAACACGCGCAGGGACTTCCATGAATCGCACGCGTGCGCCTGTTTTTTTGCGCTTGCGCCAAGATTTTCGGCGCACGTTTGTTCCATGAATCGGCCCCTAAGGAGGCAAGCAATCTTTTTTACATCTCCTACTGCGACACATATTCATGCAGTCTGTTTCCATTTCCCTGCTCCTTCAGTAAGTGAGGGCAGATGTTTTTTTCAGGTTTTTTTTATCCATATGGGGCCAGGGTATATACTTTGGTCGCCCCTGGACACTGTTGATGTGGAGTTGGCATCCCTTTGTATTCATCTCGTCCTCTGTGTGTATGGTGTTCTAATATAGGTTTCCCATAAATCGAGACAATCCTCTGTATTCGTAATCCCAGAGGGTTGGAAGGACCCTTCCCATAGCCGGGGTTCATCAATCATAGGTATTAGTTCCTCCATCCACCTGGACAGATTATCCCAAAGGATTGCAATATCTCCATCCGCTCTTATCCCCTACTATTTCTTTAGGGGACCTCTATTATTTAATTGTGGTACCCCTGTGGTCACTCTTATGTGGCATAATTTTGTGTTGGGCGGGGAAGGAGAGATTCATTTTTGGCAGCCTGATCCATTAACATGTTGTCCTACTGTGAAGGGGACAGTTTGACATTGTAATTCACTTCCTTATCTTTCAACACCTTATGCGTGGTCCCCCTATAATTCCCCTTTCTCTTCTCCCTCTAGGCCAAGGTTGGACAACTCTCCTAAGCTTACTCTGAGGGATGGATTTGCAGGGGGTGACCTTTCTGATGTGTGTGCATCTTGTGTTTTAGCCTCAGCTGCTTCCCGCTCCCGAGCAACATCCCGTATGAGATCATGAAATTCAAGTATTTGCCGCATTCCCTATTTTCCTATGTAATCAGGCATTCCCTCGTAATCCGGCATGAAGAGGCAATCTTTGAAGCCTGTTGTGTACTTACTGTGTTTCCCTTAATCAGCAACTGTGTTCAAGGACCTCTTCAAAATGTCTGCGTTCTCATAAGGGTTTATTCCCAAAATTGAGGAGGAGGGGGCAGGGGTTGGATTGTATGTGGCGCGGAACTGTCTTTATATCAGTTGGGGGCATCAGTTTTATCCTTGCTGGAATTGTATAGCATATCGCAGGCTCTTCGTGTCTTCCTCCTTAAAGGGCAAAGAAGGTCCCTGAAGGGTTGTAGGGAGGAGGGGTTGAGGGTTGCTTATATAGTGTCCTATTTCTACTTTCCTTTTCTTCTTCCTCACGGTTAATACTCCTGACATCAGTGCACAGTTTCCACAATCCCAGAATGCCTATTCGTTTATCTAACTTTTCCCTTTATGAGTTTTTTTTTATTGTAAAAATGTATTAGTTTATAACAACTTCAATTTACATTTCAGATTTTTTAAGAGCTGGTCATGTTATTTAGTGTTTCTGTCCTAAATGTTACTTCCCCAGGCTAGGAATTGGTTAATTTTCCTGATGTTTGTTTAACCCATTAATTATTGTATTTGTTTATCTTGGCTCCGTCAGTATAATGGTTTTTACACATACGTTGTAGTGGTGTCTCATCTGTTGTGTGCCAAGAGCATGTAACTGCTCAGAGCAAAAGCCAGACGGCCACCTTCGACACTGGCGTCTCCTTACCAAAACGTTACACGTCACTCGTTTTACTGAGTCTCTCAGCCTACTCTAATTGTAAAGGTTGAATCTGCCTTCTAGTTTTCCTTATCTCGAAGTTGTTATCCCAACAGTACTGTTCTTCCTTTAATATAAACACAAGGGGCTTATCACATCTCAAGCATAGATTCATCAATTAATGCAAACCATATTCTGAAATCTCATGTCACTTGCATAAATGTAATTACCCGAACTGCCCGATCCCCTTTCTCAAATCACCCCCGGCACTGTGGAACAGACCCTCCTGTCAAGAATAGGCAGACTAACAAATGAAGACTAGTGTCTGCTTACCTCCCCGAGGGTGTGCATGTCTACACCAACAGGACGGCTGTCAACCGATCGGAGTCGTCGTCACATTGGGGATCACAAAAATGTGCAGCATTTTCTTTTAAGTCTGGCCCTATTAGGCCATTGGAAGCCATGCGCCAAACCATCTCACACAGATCACAATGCACCAGGTAGGTGTAGTTAAACGACCACTCATGCTAACAATGTCACTTGCCTTGCCCAATTCTACTAATGTACCTCCCATTTACTTTCTACCAAATGCTTTGCCTCACTGAACCTAGAAAGAACTTAGCGCCAGGTCCTGCTGGTGCCCCCTGGCCTTCCATTTGCTGCTCCACAAAATATAGGGGCCTGCACCTCACATTGCACACATCCACAAACGTTCCTCACCCCTTGGCTACTCCCCTTTCCACAAGGAACAAGCCTCTAGGCGCAAGATCCATCATCATTAGTACTGCGTCCGCCTCAAGATGCTCCTGCCCAATAGGGTACGCGAAGTACCTACACCCTCAGCGACATCGCCATAATAAACTTCAAGTTCACCCTACCTACACTGTGGCCCAATCGCCTTTGCTCTTTGCTTACAGAGGGAAGCCTCGGCCATACTCTGCTGCCTGCGTACTGCCCCTATTGTTAAGGTTGCCCTGTGCATTGTTGCCCCCGCCCCTCTGTTCTAACCGATGGCACATGCTTTTGTTTGCCCACTGCCCCTGACACTTTCAATACCTCACATAATTCGCATCATACCACTCCAATCACCTCTACTGCGACTAGCACATCCAAGCCTGTTGCCTTCACATTGCATGACGGTCCATATATTCTGAAACCAGATGCCTCTGCAACAAAAGTATCGCTCTGGTAACTGCGATGCCATATGCACACAGAAGCCTCTCTCCCTAGCACACACCAAGGCCATAAATACAGTAGAACCAATCTACCCCAAACTGTTCACGCCCCTGGCATTTACGAGCCAGCAAACCCTGTAGCCCATATTACAACTGGCATCTATGCCTCCACTGCCCCTACCAAGCACCTTAGCCAACCCAAAAATGATGCACCTTGTAAGCCTACTCTTCCCACTGCTAAGGCCCCTGACACATACACAAACACCACAACTACATATCTCAAGGGAGCCCTCATCAATACTAGATCCCTCTTTGCCCACGCCTTCAAGGTATCCAACCTCATCACCCTTAATAACCTTGATCTAATAGCCATCACGGATACGTGGCTACATGCAGCTGCTGGACCATCACTGTCCCTTGCATCCCAGAGAAATACGCCATTTTCCGAAAGGAGAGTGGTGGCCTCCATAGCTAAGAATCATTTTGCAATCAAAGAAATATCTAACCAAGCATTCCTATTGGGGAAACTACTCTCAATCAAACTATGCAGCATTGACACAACCACACTAATCTTCCACCTCCTCTACAGACCTCCTGGCCCCCTAGGAGATGAGCAATGTCTCCCTCGAAGGATACTATCTAGATACACTTAACTATCCTCAAATCATCCTCTTGGGAGATGTAAACCAAGGTTTGAACGCTCCTACCAATCACAATGCTCTCGCCATAGCCAACTCCATCAAAGCCTTGGGCCTCACTCAACACATCACATCCCACTCACGACAAAGGTTGCATGTTAGATTGGCTGGCAGATGCCAACTGCAACACTAATATCGCATCCGATACTCCCTCGTCTGACCACATCTTTTACTATCCCCAAGAACAATCAAACTTGTGCCATGCTCCAATCAGCACCAGCCTCCCGCTTGAGAAATGCGAGTAACATCACCTGATCTAACATGCTCCTGCAACCTCTAAAGTAATACCAACACTTGACTAACGATCCTCATTCCATAGTAGAACTTTACAATCAAAACACTCCTAGCTATCGATAAGGTAGCCCCGCATGAGTAAACAGAAACCTAAACATATAGCTCACTTGAACTCCTGTTACACCCCTGATCTCAAAGCACTACGCTCTACTAAGCGAGCAGCAGAGAGCCTGTGGAAAAGGTTTCCATAAGCAGAAAACAAAGATCACTTTACTTCGAATGGATTGTCCTCCAACGTATTCGACATCTTTGACATGTAATGTCCACAGCTGTGTACTTCGGAAACTTTTTTGGCAGAGGGCGTCCTGCATCGATGGCGTCGGGTCAATGTCCCTTCGAAGGCCTCCGCCAAGGGCGACGTCACCGGATGTTATAAATAGGACGCATGGCGCCCGTAGCCTCAGTTTGGTTTTTTCCACAAACGTGTTTCGTTCGGAGACTCGGCGCGCCTCGTATATTCCTCGTGAATGTCTTCTTCAACCCCTCTGACTCTGCGTGGCTTCAAGACTTGCCGGGACTGCAAGTCTGAGATGTCGATTTCTGACCTGCATCGCATTTGTTTGTGGTGCTTGGGCGAGAGTCATGACTCAGACTGTTCCAAATGCCAGTCGCTGACTGCTAAGGCCTTGCGGGAGCGTAAGGGGAAGCTTTAGGTAGGTAAGGGTTCTAAACCCAGTAAGTCCCGTAAATCTTCTAAGGGGATGTCCACCAACGATTCGAGGGGCGACTCTCTGCGTCGGAAGGAGTCCCGGGGATCTCGGTCCCAGAGTGGTTCCCGCCATTCGTCCTCGTCTCTGCATTCCAGGAAGCGCTGTCTCCGGTCGCCTTCCCGTCCTCCTTGGAGGATGGAGCCGTAAAGAAAGTGGCTTGTCCAACTAAATCCTCGACTCCGGAGGAATGAGCTGCCTTCAGGGAGCAGATGCTGCTGATTTTCCAATCCCAGGGCACAGTGCCGTCCACGCCTTCTTATGAAGCTGGCAAGGAACTGTCTCAATCCATGGCTCGTGTGCCTTCGGGCTCGGGTCCTCGGTGCAATCCTCATCGGGAACCTTTGAGGTCCCGTTCGGACAAGGCTCAGTATGGTCGCAAAAGACGCGCTTCCAGGTCTCGGTCCTCGTCCCCAGCGAGACCGCAGAAACCTGGTAAAGGCTTGAGGTTGGCGTTGTGTCTGTCGTATTACGGACGTCGAAGCTTTGCCTTCGTACCAGCCCTCGGCGCTCTTGAAGCCATCAGCGCCTTCTGGGGCTTTTGGCTGGAATTTGCCGTCAGAGATCCCTGTTACTGTGGATCCTCCAAGGAAGGTTACTTCCAAGTCTGTGAGGCCTGTTAAGGACTCCAGACCCTCTTCTGTCCCGAGACAGGATTTTTACCTCCCTCTGGAGGACATCTATGAGGAGGAGGAGGAGGAGGAGAGGTCAGATTTAGATTTAGACCTTGTTGAGCATGATGTGGCTCCTGTCCTTTCAGGGGATAGTCAATTGGAAGAGTTAATGCAATCTCTTCATGATGCCAGTGGCTTGGACACGTCTCCTGAGGTGGAGTTTGGTAGGCCTGAGCCTGGGGCTCATGCTGAGTTGTCCTACAGGAGACTGATGGCATTATGGCTAGGGTCACTGAATATCTTGGTTGGTCCAGTCCTCCTGAAGCTTTTACTCAGGATGACTTGGTGGATATTTTGGATCAAGGTCTGTCCTCTGACGCAGTGTTACCTTTTCATTTGACCTTGCAGGAAAGGGTGGGGGCTGCTTGGCAGACACCGGAATCTCTTCCGGCAGTTAACAAGTCGTTAACTAAAAAATACTGCCCTTCCGGTAGTGACCCAGCTACCTTTCATCTCACCCACTCCCGAAAGTTTGGTGGTTCAGGTGGCTACGGCCACCTCGAGGCAGGCGGCATACCATACATCCCTCCTGATGGGGATAACAAACGCTTTGACGGTTGGGCACGCAAGGTGTTTTCTGTGGCCAGTATGGTGCTGAAGCCAACTCCACTTGTGCCTTGGCAAGATTTTCACACACTCTGTGGAAATGTGTTTCTCTAGCGGCTGAGCATATTCCCGAAGGGGAAGAAAGGGATGGGTTCCTTGCTCTCGTGCAGATGGCAAGGATGCCATGTATGAATCCCTTCAGTCGGGTTTGAACACGGCCAATAGTGTTAGCCGGTTCATGAAAGGGATGGGTTCCTTGCTCTCGTGCAGATGGCAAGGATGCCATGTATGAATCCCTTCAGTCGGGTTTGAACACGGCCAATAGTGTTAGCCGGTTCATGGCTGCGAGCAACGTTATATGCAGGTTTGCGTGGTTGCGGAAGTCAGGTTTTGCTCCGGATGTGCAAGCCCGTCTTTTGAACATGCCCTTTGATGGCGCGCGTTTGTTGGACAGCAAGGCTGGCGAGAGCCTTGAGAGGTTGCAGACCTCCAAAGCTGTGGCTAAATCTTTGAGCGCAGCTGTATGTCAACCTCTGCCTTTTCGTCCTAGGGGACAACAGTGGAGGGGGGGTTCCTTTCATTACTACTCCTCTTTTGGTAGGACGAGAGGAGCTGCCAGGCAAAGGGGCTAAAGAAAAGGTACCCATGGTGGTTGGGGAAATGGGGGTGCCAAAGCCGCTTAGGCAGCAGCCTCTTTGCCTTCAAGCACTGCTTCAGCCACTCCAAAACAGTCATGAGGCCATGTTCCATGGTTCGCCGGTTTGGGGCAGACTGTCTCAGCATCTCGAAGAATGGCGAGCTATTATGTGTGGGTTCTGGATACCATAGCCCACGGCTGCTGCATTCCCTTCCTAAAGCGGCCTCATGACAATTCACCGGGGAATCTCTGTTTGAAGCTACCAGATCCTCTCCTTGTGCAGGAAATCCTGACCCTGCTGGAGAAAGGCACTATAGAACTGATGTCTGTAGCGGAGAGGAACAAGGGATGGTATTCTCCATATTTTTTTATTCCAAAGAAAGACTGGGGATTGAGACCCATCTTGGACTTACGTTGGTTAAAAAAACTTCTCAGGAAGGACAAGTTCAAGATGGTCACTCTTTCTCAAGTCCTCCAGGCCCTTCGTCTCCATGATTGGTTGGTGTCTCTGGACCTGCAGAATGCTTACTTTCATGTGCCGATTCATTCGAAGCACAGAAAGTACCTGAGGTTTGCAGCGGGCAGTTCGCACTTTCAGTTTCAGGTCCTGCCATTCGGATTGACCTCCGCCCGAGGGTCTTCACCAAGCTCATGGTGGTGGTGGTGGTGGCAGCGAATCTCAGGCGAGGGGGGGTTTCACATCTACCCCTACCTGGACGACTGGCTGGTCCGTGCGCGTTCTCCCAAGCAAGCAAAGGATCATCTCGGTCGCTGCTGCCACTCCCTCCACAAGCCGGGCTTCTCCCTCAATTTCAAGAAGTCGCATCTGACACCTTCCCAGTAGGTCCAGTACATCAGGGCTGTGTTGGACACGTCCTTGGGGAATTGCTCGCCTCCCAAAGTGAGGGCTCATCACATTGTGCAGATGGTGGACAAGTTTCAACATGCCCGGCGTCTCCTGGCTTTTGAATTCTTAAGGTTGCTCGGCCTCATGGCCTCCTGCATTTTTCTGGTGCCAGAGGCCAGGCTGAGGATGAGATCCCTGCAATGGGTCCTCAAGATGTAGTGGTCACAATTCTCAGGCAAAATTCCAATCTCTGTCTCCCAAGATCTTCTGTGGTGGGCCAACGAGGGGAACCTGATGAAGGGGGGGCATTTTTGGCAACCGTGGCTGGAGGTGACTAGTGACGGACACTTCCCTCACAGGATGGGGTGCTCATGCCGTCGAGACGGGTTCTCCATCCAGAGGTCAAGACAATTAACATTCATGCTTGGTATCTGAAAGGTTGAGGTATAAGGATTGGGACCTCCCGGATGACGTGATGGAGGTGTTGGTTTCGGCCAGGTGGCCAGCAACCAAATCCCTGTACCGTTGCCGTTGGTGTAAGTTTTGCGACTGGTGCAGAGGACAAAATGTTGATCCTTTTCAGTGTTCCATTCCCGTGGTTCTGTCTTTCTTGCTTTCTTTGGCCCACAGGGGCCTTCAAGTAGGTACCATTAAGGGTTACCTGGCGGCGCTATCTTCAAGCGCTCGTCTGAAGAATGTTCTTACTTTAAGATTCCTTTTGTTTTCCCAATTTCTTAAAGGGCTCACTAATGTGTTCCCACCGTCCCCATTCCAGGTGCCGGTTTGGGATCTGAATTTGGTCTTGACATTCCTGCTGGGTGCTTTGTTTGAACCTTTACACTATTGTCCTTTGAGACTATTGTCTTTCAAGACGGTGTACTTGGTTGCGGTTACTTCCGCTCGCAGAGTGAGTGAATTGCAGGCAATTTCATCTTAGCCGCCCTTTACTGTGTTCCACAAGGATAGGGTTGTAATTAGGGTACATCCTTCCTTTCTACCTAAGGTAGTGTCTGAATTTCATTTAAGCCATAAAGTGGTTCTTCCGTCTTTCTATCCTCCTCATCCTGGTATGGAAGAGGAGCGACTCCATAGGTTGGACCCTAGGAGAGCTCTGAGCTTTTGTATTTCAAGGATGTCCAGGGTCAGAGTGAATGATCAACTCTTTGTGGGGTATGCTGGACACCGATTGGGCCAGACTGTTACCAAACAGACCTTGTCCAGGTGGATTATCCTTAACATTACTGAATGTTACCGATTGGCGGGCAAGGACCCTCCTGAAGGGTTGCGAGCTCATTCCACTATGGGCGTGGCTACTTCCACAGCCCTGAAGCAGGGAGTTCCTATTAGGAATATTTGTGATGCAGCCACATGGGCTTCTAGCCACACCTTTCTTAAACATATTTCCCTGGATACTCTCCATAGTCAAGATATGGCCTTTGGTAAGGCGGTTCTTTATTCTGCCATCTGATTGGGTACTCTAAATTCTTTTCCCTCCTCCATTTTCTGGTAGTGCTTTGGGAGTCTGTCAAAGATGTGGAATACGTTGGAGCGCACAATCCATTCGAAGAACAAGTTACTTACCAACTGGTAACATTATTTTGATTGGATGTTCCTCCAGCGTATTCCACATCGCCCTCCCAGCCTGCCCCTCTGGAGAATTTCCTATGCGATTGCAGCTTAGGTTTCCGCAAGGCTATGTGCAGTCAAGCAGGCATTAGATATGTGCATGTCATACGTTATGGGGAAAAAAGATAAACTGAGGCTACGGGCGCCGTGTGTCCTATTTATAACATCCGGTGACGTCGCCCTCGACCGAGTCCTTCGAGGGACAACGACAAGACGCCATCGACGCAGGACGCCCTCTGCCGAAAAAGTTGCCGAAGTACACAGCTTTGGACATTACATGTCAAAGATGTGGATTACGTTGGAGGAACATCCAATCGAAAGAACGTTACCAGTTGGTAAGTAACTTGTTCTTCTCTTGCCAAATCCTACAAACAAGCCATCCTCCAAGCAAAATGCTCAACTTATAGCTAGCGAATTGAGAAGGCCAATTTTAGCTTGAAAAAGCTCTTCGATATCCTGCAAGAACTTGTATTGCCTATCTCCCCCTCCAGACAGTTGCCTAAAAGACATCACCTGGTGCACCAACATCCAAAAAGCACTACTGGACAAAATCGCCCTGCTCCAAATGAAAATTGCTGATTAAAAAAAAACGAGTAAAGGGACCTCCTCCGCCATCTCCTCAATCTACTCTCCCATTTGAGTTTTCTCCAGTCTCCCATTACAGAAGTCACTAAAATCATCAAAGGCCTGAAGCCCTCCAGTTGCCATGGGGGCATATGTCCAGCGCCTCTCATAAGAGTGGTGCTGAACCTGCTCCCTTCCCTGCCTTACTCATAAAAACTCCCCTGTAATATACCTTCCAATCTAAAAGATGCTTGCGTCCTCCCAATCCTGGAAAAGAAAAAACATTGCTAGACCCAAATACCCCTACCAACTACCGCCCTATCACGATGGTCCCCATCCTATTCAATATACTGTACGGAGCAGCCTACCTGCAAATCCAAAAATATCTCGAAACCAATAACATCCTAGGTCTGCTCCAATCTGGAATCCGACCTGGCCAAGGAACGGAATCAGCTCTCCTAGACCTAAAAATCAAAATGAACAAAATCATAGACAACAGTAATCTGGCCCTCCTCCTACTAGATCTCTCAGATGCCTTTTGATCTGGTTGAACACAAAATCCTATGCCAAAGCCTTTCAACACGTTTTCTGCCATAGGCTGGATTGAGTCCTTCCTCTCCAACCGTACAATGAGTCTTCTCCACCTCCGCAGCTCCCCCCTCCAGTCACTTGCAGAGTCCCCCAAGGCCCCTGTGTCTCCCTGACGCTTTATAAAATGTTTACTAAACTACTTTTTGACCTCCCTGATGACACAGGTATCACCTACACCAATTATTCAGACAATACCCATACCTTCCTTCCCATCTCAGGCAATTACATCACTTTGAACAACATTTATCAGATCCTCTAGGCCTGGGGTGGCACAACAGGCCTTATGCTTAAAGGAATAGTGCGCTAAAAAATGTCATGGTCCTGAGCGTTCGGGCATGTGTTTTTAAACAAATTGTGATCGATCGTAAAAACATTTCCTATGTAGCTTACCTTAGTTTTCCCCACTTTTACACAAATGCGAAATTGAGTCGGGCGCGGCCATCTTGTCTTAATCTTATCTGTGGATCGATTGCCCTCAGTTCAAGTGGCACTAAATCATATCAACCGCCCCTGAAGCTGACATCACTAGACGCGTGCGGCCCATTTCACAGCGCAAATGCACGTCTCATGTCAACGTTCTCTGTGCGCCAGCTAATGATGTCTCCATGGAAATAGTAGGACACCTCTTTCCTCAATAAGTTTAAACGGATCGCTTCTCATCAGACAACATCAGAGTTGCTTTTTCAATCTTTTCACTGTCTTTTTTTAATGTAGCCTGTGACTCGTTTCTGCTCTGTTCAGGTATGATCGTTGCAGAGCCCCTGTGAACAGATACTTATACTAGCATTACTATTGATTTGCATTGTTACTTCTGTTTGATTTAAACATTTTGTCGTATAATGGCAACAATACAGCCCTATCAGTACGAGCCAGAGTATTCTGAGGTGGAATTAGTTGATAGAGAAAGATGCAGAAACGATGGGGCATCGGACGACAGTTGGGAAGATGAATCACTGGTTCCTGAACCTAGTCGAATGGAAGACATTTCCACCTGGTGTACCTGCAATCGGTGTGAGGTCATGCCAACCGAGGAGGAGAACTGCTACAGCAAAAAAAAAACTCTGGATGCTTGGCCTACATATCTGAAGAAGACACACCACGACTACGCGTTACCCAGCTGCATGACTTCAAGGCAGCCTGCCTCACAAGGTCTGTGTTGAGGATTATGATGGTGCTTATGCATGAACTTTGCGCAACAGTTCGCCCTTGCTATCCAAGTAACGAGTAAGTGTACTCTAGATGTGATGTCATTTTGACCACTGAGGCCACTAACATTTCATGTTTGTCTCCTTTATTGTCGTAACTTTGATTCATTACTGCCCAATTAATGTAGTCTGCCAATTCAATAAATTTCTCGTGCTTTTGGAAAATCGGAGTGTTCATCTTATGTTTCTTTCATGTTCAACTAAGAAACAATATTTCTCTGTGCCCCAAACGTTATGGATTGCATGTGTATTCACTTTTGTAATGTGTAACTTCAAAGCCCAAGCTCATTGATCCATGAAGTAACTTTTGTATGGGCAGCTATGCCATAGGATATATGGTGCATTTTCAAGTAAGGTTTGTACACTTATCAGGTTCATTTAAATACAGTATGTATGTTTCTCTTCCACAGGTGGTACAGGCTGGTGGCCTACCGTTCATTTACATGGTGGCTTTATGGGGCACTTGAATTCCGCGTTCGAGTAATACCTGCCTGTGTCATTGGAGCCATTTGCACCAAATTCCCCAGTGACAACGGACAGTACAGGGGATTTTTAAACACTGCTGCAACCCTAAGTATACAATTTGTAGTATATTTGTGCCATCAACATCAGCAATAAAATACAAATTTGCTTTTATGAATTGTTTCAATTTTTCAGTGAATCAAGGACACGCTCACTTGTCTGATTTGATATGGCATTTATAACGCGCCTATACACGAGTTTCAAGGCGAGGCTATGGAGGAAAGACAGGAAAGACAGGGACGACGGAGGGAAGACAGACAACGATGTTACTAGGCCCGGTGACATTCAGATTGTGAAAGTGCAGGGGGGGGTGAAAAGTGCGTGCGGAAAGGGGCAGGGGGGCAGTGCAGTACATAAAATAACAATAAAATAAGACAATACATACAATAAATAAAAGTGCGCCCAGCTGGTGGCAAGTCTATGAGGGACATGAAAGAATGGTTGGCACCCTTTTACGCTCACGTACTCTGCAACAATCCATACCCCCTCCATTATAACCCACTACAGTACTGGGTGGGTGGGAACGGCCAAGGTGCCAAACACCATGTACACTTCAAAGGTGTCTTCCGCACAGAGGCCATTGTTCACATGGCCTCCCCAGACCAACTGTTTCCAGGCTCCCCTCTCACAGACCACGCCAGAAACACATCACACATTCACACTCACTTTTCTAATCCTTTATAAATCCCTTGATATTTTGCCAGAGAACATCTCTGAGCACTGGAAGTCAACTCTTTATCATGCTACCTGTTCTCCTGCTACTCGCTCCTCTGGTTGCTGAATCGAATTGTTTGTTAGTCAAGGTAAGGGCAGATCACCTATTAACTTCTCTATACATCTATTTCTGATCTCAAATTATCTATTTCGACCGAATGTACCTAGTAGTGTAATGTTCATCCATCTCAATGACTTTACCGTTGTGTTTCAAGTGTTTTGATCTCAATATATAGCACATTTAATCAATGTCCATTGTAATAGAATGGCATCTTTCTTGCATCAATCTCATTCATACAGTAGTATTCTATTTTTTTCTTTTTTTAATTTTTTTATATTATATATTTTTTTTAATCCAGATCTTATAGATTTTTCAAGAATGCCTGCTTGTATGGTTTTCCGTTGCCCCTCTAGGAGCCATGTCAAGTCAGGGCAGTCCTGCATACATTCCTGAGGAATATTGATTTAATAAGAAGATGGGTTTGATGTTGTGGTTTTGCAGTGGACAAAATTGAAAGTAGAGCGCAGTATGTCTTGTAGGACTTGAGGGCCAATCGATTCCGCACCTGCAGCCTGCACTTTACAGACGATATATACGACCAATCGAAGTACATAGAAAAGCGTTGACCCAGAATTTCTCATAAATTGCTTCTAAATGCAATTCCAACTCTATTGATGCACACCCCGCCTCAGGTAAGTCCCGGATGATGAATTAGCTGTAGGCGGTGGGGTACTGAAAAGGAAACTTCATGAACGGATTGTTGCTTTTGGTGCAAATGTGCCTTACTAGTTTGCACATTTACCAGATTGTTTTACAATTTCACTATACCACATTTTACCATATATCTGTCCCTGGTTTATAGAGCCTCAAATGTGTCACAGGTTTCCCCCCTTCTCACCTGTCTATGTTGCCTGATGTCCTCTTTAGGTGGAGTCTTCTTTCGTATGGTTCGGGACTTAAATAACCCTGCTCGGCCGTCCTCTGCTTCCAGATTACGTTCAGCTTTGATGTCCAGGATCACGGGAAACTCCGGGAGTATTCAAGAAGGAGTTGGGGGGCACGCGGAGGCGACGCAGGTAATCCGGGAAGGTAGGAAATAGGGAAGAAGTTGGGGGAAGGGAATCCAGCGGCCAGGGGATAGCAAGTAGCACTAGAGAAGGTTCGGAGCACACGTCCGATCACAGCTAGTAGCAGCGTTGAGACGCGTGGGGCCACGGGGGTGTGGCTTCTTTATAGAGGACACTGCGTAGAACGTGGAGACTGGTGAGCAGCGTTCTGAGCTTGCCGCCATGTTGGTAGTATTATGGAGTGTAAGGCCCGACGTGTCAGGGACCAGGAGGCCAAGAAGGGGCGAGTTCGATGGTTCATGACAGCATGCCTCCTCCGGAAACTCGTTCCACCGGGTTTGCCCGGGTGTATGTGATGGAACCTTCTGAGTAGCCTGGGGGTATTTAGATTTGAGAGAGGTTCCCAAGTGCGTTCACTGGGGGGATATCCTTTCCATTCCACCAGGTACTGGAGTTTGCCACGTCTATATCTAGAATCGCAAATCCTGGAGACCTCCTACTCCAGTTGGTCATTGATGAATACTGGTTTGGGCCGAAGGTTAGTTTGAGAGGTCTGAAAATATGGCTTCATTAAAGACATGTGGAAAACTTGGTGGATTTTCTTCCAGGAGTCTGGAAGCTTGAGTCGGTAGGCCGCTGGGTTGATGATTTCCTTTATAAGGAATGGCACATAATAAAGGGGAGCCAATTTATTTGGTCGCACATTCCGTGGTAGCAGTTTCGAGGACAGCCAAACCTTATCCCCTATTGTGTAGGAGGGGCTTGGTCTTCGTTTGGAGTCTACATACAGTTTGGTCTGGGTCCTGGCCTTTTCTAATTGTTCTTTGGCTTCTCTTTGAAGATTAATGAGCATTTCAATCCAGGAATCGACTGTTGGAACTGGTGTAGGATGAGGAAGGAGGGAGGGTAGAACCGAAGGGTGGAATCCTTGGCTACAGAAATAGGCCTGGTCTTAATAGCAGAGTGGTCCGAATTATTATAGGCGAATTCTGCCACTGGTATTAAGAGGGACCAATCGTCCTGGACCTTGGTAGCGAAGCAACGGAGGTATTGTTCCAAGGTTTGGTTTACGCGCTCTGTGGCTCTGTTGGTTTGGGGATGATATCCTGAGGAAAGAGCACGTTGGATTCCTAGTATTTGGCAAAGATGTTTCCAGAACTGAGAAATGTTGGGGCCCTCTGTCTGATATGATCTTGGAAGGAAGTCCGTGCAGTCGGAATATGTGTTCCAGGAAAATTCCAGCAAGTTCTGACGAGGATGGCAGTTTAAACAGAGGTGTAAAATGGGCCACATGGGTGAACAAATCAATGGTGACCATGATGGTTGTGTATCCCCTGGAAGGTGGTAATTCCACAATGAAGTCTGTTGCTATGAATTCCCAAGGCCTTGTTGGAAGTGGAGGTTGCTGCAATAGACCCGCTGGTCTCTTGTCGTCATGTTTGTTTTGATTACAGACAGAGCATGCCTGGATATACCTTTGTACATCAGCTTTCACTCCAGGCCACCAAAATTGCCTTTGTATTAATCGGAGGGTATTGGTAATACCACGATGCCCAGAGTAAAGAGTATTGTGACAGAGATTTATTATCCTTTGCTGTAGTTTTTGTTTTGGGATGACCAAGGCATTGTCTTTGAACAAGTATCCATTTTTGGTCTTCAGTTTCCACTGGTTCTTGTCCGAGATATCTTTCCAGAGTTCCGAAGATTGAGTCTGACTGCGGACTTCATCTAGGAGGCTGGTCGCCTGGGCTACAATTATTGTGTGCGGAAACATCTTGGGAAATGTTCGGTCATCAGGAGGTTCATAGTCAGGGCGCCGAGACAAGGCGTCAGCAATTACGTTTTGTGTTCCCGGAACATGGTGAATTTGAAACTGGTATTGAGCAAAGAAGAACGCCCAACGGGCCTGACGGCTGTTCCTGCATTCCAGGGCCTGTAACACTTGGAGATTTCGATGGTCCGTCCGAACCTGGACAGGATGCTTAGCTCCCAGAAGTAAATGACGCCACTCGGTGAAGGCTTGACGGATGGCTAGAAGTTCCTTTTCTAAGACTGAGTAATGAGTTTCACTGGAGGTCAATGTCCGTGAAAGATAGGCAATAGGATGTTCCAGCCCGTCATCTAGTTCCTGTTTCAGAGCTGCTCCGATGGCATAGTTAGAGGCATCTGTTTCCACTAGGAATGGTCGATTTATATCATGTTGAACCAGGATGGGGGCTTGTGTAAATTCTGTTTTCAGGTGTTGGAAGGCCTTCTCCTGGGCTGGGGTCCAATGATAGGGAGTATTTTTCTTCAACAAGGAGATGATCGGTTGAACAATCTCGGAGAAGGATGGTATTAACTTCCGATAGAAATTGGCCAAGCCCAGGAAAGATTGGATCTGTTTTACGGAGGTCGGAGTTGGCCAGGATAGTATGGCCTTAACCTTGGATTGATCCATGCCTATGCCATCTGGGCTAAGGACAAATCCTAGATAGTGAACAGTGGAAACATGAAAAAGGCATTTCTCGGGTTTTGCTAGAAGCTTGCATTCACGTAGCCGTTGTAACACTGATTTAACATGTTCTTCATGCTTGAGAGGATCCTTAGAGAATATCAAAATATCGTCCAAGTAGACGATGACGAAAAGAAATAGCATATCCGAAAACACCCGGTCCATAAAACGTTGGAAGATTGCCGGAGCATTAGAGAGTCCAAAGGGCATGACCAAGTATTCGTAATGACCAAAGGGTGTTCTGAAGGCTGTCTTCCATTCGTCACCTTCTGTAATACGAATCAAGTGATAAGCACCCCTGAGATCGAATTTGGTGAATATTACGGCTCCTCTTACGGCTTGCAGGATATCCGAGATCAAGGGTAATGGATAATGATCGTTAAGGGTGCACTGATTAAGACCTCGATAATCAAGACAAGGTCTGAGTTCCTTGGTGTCTTTTTTAGGAACAAAAAATAATGTGGCTCCAGCCGGAGACTTGGATGGTCGTATGGTGCCGTTTCTTAGGTTAGTATCTAGGTATTCACGAAGGGCCTTTTTCTCTGGTTCAGACAGGATAAACATCCTTCCAAAGGGAATCACGGCTGAAGGTTCGGTTTCAATAGCACAGTCCTCAGGCCTATGGGGTGGCAGGGCTTGGACAATAGCAGAAGAAAACACATCGGGTATTGCTGGTAGGTTTTAGGAACCTGGACGATGTTGGAGACCATAAGAGGATCTTGCTGAGTTGTTGAATGTTCTTCTGATGTTGTCGGTGAAGGATCCTGGAGCAGACAATGGGACATGCAAAATTCAAGACCTAGAACAGGGAACCAGCTGTCCAACTGATGTATGGGTTGTGTTTTTGTAGCCAGGGCATTCCCAAAACCATTGGGTAATGGGCAGATTTTATGATGTCAAACTTTATCCTTTCTCGGTGATGGTTTATAGCAAGCTCAATTTCCTTAGTCTGAAGGGTTATGGGTCCAGAAGAAAAAGGTCTTCCATCAATTGCTTCTACAGGTTGCAGGACGTTCTGGGATTCGTAAGGAATGTGATGTTTAAGGAACCCTTCCTGATCTATGAATATTCCCATGGCCCCACAGTCCACTAGTGCCAGAATGGGGTAGGATTCCTTCTTAGATGACAATAGAAAAGCCTGTAAGACTACCAGGGAGTTTTGTCCAGGAGAGTTCAAGGATGGTATAGATATCACTGCTTGCCATTTAACATTGTAATGAAGCTCTTTTGCCACTTTTGTAGTCATTTACAGACGGCGTTGAAGGCTCAGGCTAAGTTGCGCTGCCTCTTCACTTTTCAAATACATGCAGCGCTGGATCATCTTAAACTGCATGGGGCGCCCTCCAGGTGAGCTATTATTATTATTTTTGCCTTAGTCATAGGCACTCCACTTTGAACCTAGGTTTTTTATTTATTTTTTATTTTTTTATATATATTTTTTTATTTATCTGACCTAGTGCATTCTGGTCTTGTTTCTGGTTTCAGGTTATGTTTTAGTCCTGAATTGTCTCGCGTGACTGGCCACACTACACTGCATAGATTTTTGCAGCAGCTAGGTTTTCATCAGGTTAGTCCACTACTAGTTCTTTTTAGATACAGACATTGCCATTGGTCAGGCTTTTTTGGTATTTAGATATATATTATTATATATATACATTCTTGTTGCCGATCCACCATGGTCTTGAAGGTTCCCTTTCATCTTGCACGGTTCTCTTTTGGGAGTCACTTACCCTCTTGTTCTGGTTTACACAGCTGTTGTAGCGGGGGCCGTATATGCTTATTTTCACTATGGTATACACGGTTCTTAATTGTTTTTAATAACTTAGGCTGCTAGCAGCAGTCCTTTTTCTCCTTCTTTAATTGTATGTTACAGGCAGTCGGCAAAGACTTTTTCATGTAGTAGCTTATAGTCGCTTTTGCGTACTTGTTTTTCAGAATGGTAACACCCACCTCCTGAGGAAGACGTTCAGTTAACCACCACTACACGTCGAAACCGGTCGAGAGAAAAAATTCTACAGGGATGTGATCTTTGCATTTGTTCTTCCTATCCACCCTGACAATAGATTGTTTGTGAATTATTTCTATTGTTTGTAAACACCGCAATAATGAGTGTTATTATGGGGACTAGTTATGAATTCCTCTTCCCCATTGGTTCTTAGCATGTTTTCTGTGTTTTTAGTACTTTGGATGTATGCCACGGTATGATGAGTTGTGTGTGTATGTATGTACTATGTATGTTGAGTATGAGTGATGAAGTTTTAGCCGATTTTCGGCATATTGTTGCTGCTGTTCTGTTATGTTAAAATGATCAGTGTATAATAATTTTGAGTGATTTATTCACTAGTTTTCAATTTTTGTATCACCTTTAATAAATTTGGATACATTTTTTCTAAACATATTTTGCTCTGGACATATCTTTTCTGTTTCTTGATGTTATTATAATACTCTGGTCCAGAGGCTAGAGTTACCCTGCTCCTTTCAGTGTTTGCATTGTGGTATAGATGTGGAGCCTGCATCTCTCTCCCGAAACTGAGCTCCATCTAGGATCGGGAGCTGGCGTTTCCCGAACGCCGTGGAGGGGCTAAGGGACATTCTCTGACTAAATGCTTGTCCGAGGCACAGTACATGCATAAGCCAGTATGGATCCTTCTCAGCCTTTCTTGGGGGGATATGAGTCCACGGAAGGCCCTTAGCTGCATGGGTTCGGGTTCATTTGTAGGAACAGGAGAATCTTCGGATTTTGAAGGGCTCACAAGAGGATTTGTTTGGATGGTTGACTTGGTCTTCCTTTTCTCTGCCTTTCTTTCCTGGATGCGGAAATCAATCTGTAGAGCAAGATCCATAAGTGCCTGGTAAGAACTAGGACGTGCTACCCTGGCTAATTCATCCTTAACATCTTCATTTAGCCCTCTTTGAAAGAGGGTGAAGCAAGCTTCAGAAGGCCAACCCGCTTCTTTAGCCAATTGCGTGAATCGAGTTACGTAGGTGAGCATGTCCTGAGAGCCTTGCTGGAAATCGAGTAAACCTTCTTGAGCACTAAAGACCAGTTCTGGGCCGTCAAACATAGTCTTTAGTGCTTGAATGAACCCATCATAATCATCCAAAAGGGAATCTCCGGTGTTAACTAATGGTGTGGCCCAGGCTAAGGCATTCCAAGAGAGGTGAGAAATAATAAAGCCCACTTTAGCCCTCGGGGTGGAAAAATAATAAGGTTTAAAGGTAAAGTGGACCAAACAAGAATCCAGGAATCCTCGGAGGGTTTTTGCAAAGCCGTCATATTTGTCAACAATGCCGCCCAATAGCACGCTGTCCTTTGAGGCAGAGTCGCGTGAAAGTACCAATTGTTTCAGCGCGGCGTTCTCCGCTTTCAAGTTCTGTACTTCGGTCGATAGTTCTTGCATGCCACGCATAAGATCCTGGATGGCCGCCTCCATGTCTGTATCGACTTCGGTCAGGTGGCGTCTCAATCTGTTACAGGTTTCCCCCCTTCTCACCTGTCAATGTTGCCCAAGTTCCTCTTTAGGTGGAGTCTTCTTTCGTATGGTTCGGGACTTAAATAAGCCCGCTCGGCTGTCCTCGGCTTCCAGATTACGTTCAGCTTTGATGTCCAGGATCACGGGAAACTCTGGGAGTATTCAAGAAGGAGTTGGGGGGCACGCGGAGGCGACGCAGGGAATCCGGGAAGTTAGGAAATAGGGAAGAAGTCGGGAGAAGGGAATCCAGGGGATAGCAAGTAGCAGTAGAGAAGGTTCGGAGCACACGTCCGATCCCAGCTAGTAGCAGCGTTGAGACGCGTGGGGCAGCGGGGGTGTGGCTTCTTTATAGAGGACGCTGCGTAGAACGTGAAGACTGGTGAGCAGCGTTCTAATGGTAGTATTAGGAGTGTAAGGCCCGACGTGTCAGGGACCAGGAGGCCCAGAAGGGGCGAGTTTGATGGTTCATGACAAAATGAAGTAATTATAACCATAGAAAACAATGCCATAATGCCCTTCAAAAGAACCATAATTTGTTCGTAATCGGTTGCTTGACATGTCCATTTCTTTAGGAGAGCATACTGACTGAAGCACAGACCCTTGCAAGTGGCGAAACCACAGACACGTCCTGTACACCAATGGTGAGCCCGACAGACATGCAGAAGTTTATATTCTCGACAGTTGGATCTTCCCACATATCTAATGCAAATCTAATTTTCCCTTGTACCACTTTATGACAATGCACTGAAAATGTAGAAGCAAGATGCGGAATTCATTAGTTTTTCCCAGAGTCAACCATTTCAAGTGCCAAATCAGGTAATTTTATTTCACTTTTCATTTACGAGCATGTATTATGCATGGAATTTCAAATAATATGAAAATGTTTATGTATCCTGTCTGTTGTTTACGCTAGGTGGCCTTTATGGGTTTCTCTTTATATGTACCATTGTCTGCATCCCATTGTCTCAGTTCCTTTGCGCTGTTTTCATCCATACTAAAACAAGTACTGTGTTACAGGGGGATGCTGGTACTTCGACTACAATTACATGGTCCTTTGCAGCTAGTCCAGTGTATGAGGTATCCATACTCACATTTCCCTTGAATGAAAGAAAGTAAATCCTACCTAGGATATTATTAATTAGACAGTGACATGCATATAAACGTGCAGTGTTTCAAACTTTTATGATTTCAGAGTTAACGTTTCACTTCCTCCATAATGCAGAATACATTGCAAAATGTTTGAGGGCAACATTACAATCATTATGTTTTGCACAGTGATCTCCGTTCTAGTATACTTGCCATCTTGGATGGCTATCGGGTGAAATTTGAAATGTATATTTTGACTAAACGACATACACTGTTTGCGAGGGTATGTGTGTAAGCGCTGTGTGCAATGAAAGATTTTAATTTCCAATACGATTGACTTTTAAAAAAAAAAGATTATTCTATTTAAGGAATCTACACAAGGTGTGGAATTAGAAGTGGAGGCACATGGATCAGAGGTGAACATAAACTACTATTGGCTACAATTGGACATCAAATAGCATTTGTAATACATTTTTATGTGGTATTTTTTTTTCATTCAATCAAGTTGGTTCTGTTTGTAAATATTTAAATATGTTCGTTTGCGTGTTAAAGAAATGTGCTTGATTTAAACCATATAAACGTTTATTTTTTTTTCAGCTTGCTGGTGTGATTGTGAAAGAGAAGACCACGAGTTCACAGAAAATCAAGAAAACAAGGGTAACTAACAACAATTTCGTTTTCTGGAAGTGTTTTGGGCTGGTGTTGTCTTCATAACATGTTTTTGTATTTAAAGTGCTATCTGCTGTATGTGTGCTATACATTGAACATGTTTTTACTACACATCTCCTAGAGGCCCAGAAGGAAAAGAAGTATAAAGACCCAGACAACAAATGAAACCAAAGATGTCGCTTGCCAAAAAGATTTCACCATGGAGCAACTACTATATGCAGAGCAGCGTGGTCCAGTCAATAAGCAGACTCGTGATGCTTGTACCCAATGGCCTGAAACTGAATGGAATGTGATAGGCGAAGCCAGCAAAGTGTTCTTGGACCATTGCTACAATGTGAGAACTCAACAAGATGAAACTGAATGTAATGATACATTGGAATTCCTCACAGACCACTTAACACAATTTACACCCGCAAAAAAAAGTCCACCCAATAAACATTCGATGTTGACAGTTTCTCCAATTCGTGTGCAAATAACACAAGCTGAATTAACAGAGACTGAAGCTTCAACGCAATTGACAAAGGAACTTGCCAAAGATCTTGACTACAGTTTGCCTAGTTTGGGCGAATTGTCCACCACAGTTGAGTCACAAACCACATTCATGCAGGATGATTGACTAATAAAGGAGCCAACATACACTGTATTCGACAGCTGCCTGGTGGAGATTATACTGATGCTGAAATGTGTCCATACATTGAGGGGGGAATTATGCAGGGAGCCATTGGTGACGTGTATTACAAGGCACTAACCTGAAAATCCAAGCCAGCTGTGTCCATCTGCATGATACATTTTCATGGTCCGCTCAACCGATGCTGTTAAAAGTGCCAGCTGGAAATCTACTATGTTCAGCAGCTTTACTTTTCTGTGGCTCGACTTTCAGTCAGATGTCCAGTTTCTGTCAATTTGTGGGAGTTCAGTTACTTGCTAAAACCCAGAACTACAAATATGAAAGGGAATTCTTATTCCCTGCTATTAGTGAAGCCTGGAAAATTGAACAGATGTCAATCGAAAGTGCATTCTCTGCCAACGTTTCTGGCTAGCTGGCGACGGACAGTGTTACTGCCCCGGTTTTTCAGCAAAGTACTGCACATACCACTTTCAAGACATGGAAAGTAAAAAATGGTGAGGTCGGAGATCGTGCAGGTGTCTGAATGTACATCTTTTGTGGTCATGGAGAAACGTGGTTTCATCAAATCCCTCAAACATCTTCAAACAAGTGGAATGCAAATAGACCTCATAGCCATTGACGAACATGTTTCAATAGCCAAGGCCATGCGAGAGCATTTTCCAAACATTCATCATCAATTTGATGTATGGCACGTTGCCAAATCAGCTGCTGGTAGAAAAAAGGGTTTGGAAAATATTTTACAGTGGTCTCAGTCTTTGAACAACCGTCTTTGGTAGAGCTCCAAAACTTGTGATGGGTCTGTGGAAATTCTACTTGAAAAATGGCGCTTATTGATGCACCACTGTTCAACCGTTCACTCATGGACAGAAAACCAACATTTTCACGAATGTGAATATGGACCTTCATCGGAGGAGCAGGAACGCAAGAAGAAGTGGTTGGTGCCATGTTCACCTCCACACAAAGCTCTTTAGAAGATTGTGTATGATAAAACTCTTTCAAGAGACCTAAAGGGACTCTCAGAATTCTATCACACCAGAGATTTGGAGTTGTTCCACAATATGTGCCTAAAGTAGAGGCCCAAAAGGTTGCAGTATGGCATAGACAGTATGCAGGCACGAACATTACTAGCTGTATTCACGCACAACGAGAACTTTGGGAGAGAACAATCTAACTGCCGGAAACTTTGGAATGCTTTGTTACACCTTGGCCTTTGCAAAAAATGGGTGGCCAAGCCAATATACCAGAAAATGGAATTCGATTTTGTGAAAATTCTACTTTGACTGTGTTGGCCATGCATACTCATGGAATCCCACAAAACATTGCTAATGAGCCCTGTCCCCCTAAAGCTGAACTTGTTGAACGGTTGACTTCCTAGTGTAGTGTAAATGATTTGCAGGGGTGTTCTTAATGTGCTCACTATAACTTTTGGGATATGTTTGTACATGAACAATGGAATGCTATTAAACTCGAATTTCATTGCTATAAGAAGTATTTAATTATGCAGATTTAATCTGTTATGATTAATTAATTTATATCTTTTGCCTTCCCTTAATTTATATTACTGGTCCTCTAATGATAACATACATGTCTGTGATTGCTTGGTGTCTGTAAATCCCTCTGCTCGACCCAAACCACATCCACACATGCAATGCATGGCTCTGGCGTTGATGGCCTATGTTGGGTAACATTTTCATCGCAATGATAAATCGACTGACCAAAGTCTACCCCATAACCTACAGATAGTCTTGCTTTAGCGGTGTATCATTTTGACAAACACCTTGGTGAGTGTGCACCTTTTTAAACACTTATAGTGTTTTGGGTCATGTGTATGATATTTATTTATTTATTTATTTTTCGGGTTCTGCAGAGCTCGAAATAGGTGGCCATAGCGTCCAAATTGTTTTTTC
This sequence comes from Ambystoma mexicanum, assembly GCF_040938575.1. Lineage (NCBI taxonomy): Eukaryota > Metazoa > Chordata > Amphibia > Caudata > Ambystomatidae > Ambystoma > Ambystoma mexicanum. The sequence goes on from NC_090934.1 coordinate 1,245,354,112, forward strand.
AAATGTATCCTCTTTGTCAACTTTTTGGCAAGAAGTGCCTGTTTTCATTTGCTATACAGTGTAACTGTGTTTGCCCCTTCCCGCCCTGCGCTTTTCCCCTCTTCCCCCCTCAACTCGACTTGCACAATCTCAAGGTCTCTCCGTCGCTTTTGGCACACTTGGGTCAGCTGGGCTCATCTACAGGTGTGAAGGGCACGGCAAGGGAGCAATTCATCTATCGAACTAAACCACAGAAACTGATAATGCAGAAATAATGGCACACATACAATCTTGCATGAATAGGGGTACTTCAGTGAAATGAGCTAATATATTGACATTCTAACATCTACCCTTTGGAATCTTTGATACCACAATCTCTGTACCCAGGTGCACAACCTAAAGGCTTGAGCTGCCATCTGCCAAGCTTGGGTCCTTGGGATATAGGTAGACGTGTGTTGCTTTTTGGGAGAATATATTGTTACATGGGATTAGGGCTGTGATATGGGTCCTTGACTGATCAGGGCACCGGAGGGTCATATGGATATCAGCATGAAAGGAACTGCAGGGTCTGAGCGTGTGGGCTCAGGCCTGGTGGGGTGGAACTTGTTAGTGCATGGGAATTGGAGATGAATGGGCACTTGGATTTATGACTTGTCAGTGTCTCGCGTTATCCGCAGAGCACATTCCTCTGCGAGAACAGGGCACATGCAGTCGTGGCAGTGGGGAGGAGATGGTGTGGGCTGGCTGAGCGCGGCGCTGGGGAAGGGCGAGCTGCATTTGTACAGAGAGATGGATTTTCGGGCCTAGTAAAAAGATGTCATTCGGGCTATTTCAGAATGGTTTCCTAATGCTGGGCTTGAACTATAGTCCGTGTTATTTGCAATGGGTTGTGGTGTAACTGAATGTCACAGGGGGGGGTGCAAGGATCGTCTACTTCCCAACACTAGTAAGATTGTTGTCTGTCGTCTCTCTGTTCCCCTTGCATTGCCTTGTTGTGCATTGAAGCACTTGTGCATTGGGGTGTTTTAAATGCAACATCATATCCGTATGGAATCTTAGGTTGCACCAGACTTTCAGTGCCTTGTATTATCTGTTTTACTTTCCTTCAGTGTAACGGTTGTCCAAAAATAACTAAATCACTAGCACTATTGATGGCTAAAAAAGTATTCATGATCGCGCAGCATTGGTGGATCCCAGCAAACAATTTGTTTATTTTTCAAACATATTTCAAAGGCCATGTTGGTCGGCCGGGCTAATCGCTCCCATGGTGTGAAAGTCACTTTGTGTGATGTTGCTTGTGGGGCTTTCACACTGACGCGTCTTGTACGGTATGTTTTAGATTTGTGGATTTCCTTCACAAAAAAACAAAAGCTACCAGGCATACACGCTCTAAACAAGCTTCAATTGTTATTCGACCTTGGACGAAAGGGAGGATTCGCTATGGCAAAAATGATAACATTCACTATTTTGAAACTGGACATTGGAACTTTTCCTTTCAATCTATGCAAACAGTTGTTCTGAGCGGACACTCTGCGTTGTGCCAAGTGTATGGAACTACCAAATATAATGTAAGTTTAACGATTTAGTCTAAAGACAAAGGTTTCATTTTCTGATCGGTATTGCTTACTTACATTGTTATGGGTTGTTAGTTGGAGCATATTGTGACGATTATTCATCGACAACCCGCAAACGCAACCTCTATGCAGGCTAGTGATATCTAAACCACTTCGTCCCAAGGCATATCAGGGTTTGCTATAAATGGTGTATTATTGGATGTGCCAGGTGCAGAACATTTTCCAAGGGGACTTTGCTCGCTCGTCGAAATTTGATGTTGCAGGTTCCGTTACATTTTTAAACAAGGTAGCAGGTGCCCCTCTTTAGATAGAACATGGCATGATAACCTTTTATGTGTTTTGTTCACACAAAGTGTCCGCAGCCATAGCCTTTTGCTCAATGTACCTTTCACAGATGGAAAATAACCATTTGTATATCAGTCTTTGTCCCGGCCACATGGGCAGTCCAGCACCGAAATGCTACGGCAGTTCCCTTCTGAACGAGAGTACCTACAGCAACCCCATATACATATTTTAGCCTTGTAGGGCCTCATCAGTGAGGTGGAGTTGTGCCTCTCTGAGCACAGTGAGCATGGAGTCCACGTCTGGGTTCCCCCAGGGAACTTATGGTCACCAACTCTAGGTTTGTTGCAAATATTCCGTTGTAATGCCGCATATGTGTTGAATTTTTCTGTCAGCTTCCGCATCCCATTGGGAGGTATACTTTACAGCGCTAACCTCTCAAGCACATCGTAGACTCAAACTTTCCCCTGATGTTTTCTGTGTGTTTCCATTGTTTGTGTTCGTTATTAGGTTTCACCCGGTGCAGAATTATAGGGTAAATGGATAAATTTGAATAAACAACGGCTACTAAAATACATTTTTATTATGTTTTCTACACAGCTACATTGTGTCATTCTGCGAATGCCATAGTTTCTAGATACCGTCAGATGGTTTCTTCAGCCAGCAGTGGCAGATACGCCTAAAAGGATGGATTTCCATTACGCTGATGTGGGACGATTGCCCGGGACCGATGTGCCCTTTGGCGGTACCAGCGACAAGGAGCAACCTGTCATCGGTTACGGTCTAGCAAGAAGCTGATGCTGAAGCCTTGCGAGTTAAGGTGTGTCAAATGCACATCTTCTCCTGAAAGGAACAGTGTGCCTCATGATAACGTTTTGATGCTCTAACCCAAAGACATTCAAAAATTGGTGGTTAATCGAAATCAGTGGATGATCTCGGAGCGTTTTTTGTGAAATAAAAGCATATTTTAAATTGCAAAGTATTGATGTTTCCTTTAAAAATAGTGTTTTTTAATTCCGATTTGGGATTTGCGTGTTGATATTCCAGATTCTGCATCAACTGACGTTAAGACGGAGGTGATGACTGGGCGCATTTGGCTATGCTGCCACGAACGTCATGAAAATAGGTGGAGAATATCGCAAGGAATAGTGATGTCAGCTTCAGGGGTGGGTGATATGATTTAGTGCCGCAGGGGCACTTGAACTTGGGGCGATCGATGCACAGATAAGATAAGCACAAGATGGCCATGCCCAACTCGTTGATTTGGCATGTGTAAAAGTGCAGAAAACTAAGGTAAGGTACATAGGAAATGTTTTTACGATCGATCACAGTTTGCTTAAAAACACATGCCCGAACGCTCGGGGACAACAACTTTTTTGAGCGCACTATTCCTTTAAATGACGAGAAAACCGAACTGCTCCTTGTCGGTACACAAACACGACTTAACAAAAGTAGCAATGATTACGAATCTTTCATCATCGATGGAAACCTTATCCCCGTATCCAAGAAGAAAAAACCTTGGGTCTACCTGGACTACTTGCTTACACTAACCAGATAGATAAACTCCATTGCCTCGGTGGCAGCTTGCACATATACTCATTAACGCCTACGCAGACCCTTCCTTTCTCCCAAAAATTGCATCCCGATCGGCAGAGCTCTAATCCTATCCAGAATAGACTATTGCAACTCCCTCTTCACAGGCTCAACTTCCTGTAACATTAAAAGACTTCAGATCATACAAAAGAATGCATTTAGAGCATCAAGTGAGAAGACTCCAAAACATCACGGCCAGGAACAGCAAGAGTGAAGTATCAAGAGAAGGCCTAGCTGGTGTCACCTGTTACTACACTCAGTAAGTGCACAGTTATAAAATATTTGTCATGCTTGATGATTCATCTGAAGAATCACTAACTGTACAAGTAACGCCTGCCAAAGTAACACGCACAAGCATGACGGACAGTCTCATAACACATCTACCCCCCAATTTTGATTTGAGTGAAAACAGCACACTAGGACCAAGGTGGAAGAAATAGTTGAGAGACTTTGAGGTGTGTCTCAAGGCGGTAGGTCCTTTGGAGGATGAAAGAAAACACAGTTTACTTACTCATGCCATAGGATCCAATGTAAGAGACATTCTAGATGAAATTCCTGAAGATGATATAGACACCTACACTAAATTAAAGACCACCCTCACCGATTATTTTGTACCGCACACGAATGTAGACTATGAACGACACATTTTCCACACCACAAAACAACTAAAAGGTGAGACAATGGATGGTTTTGTGATGAGACTAAGAGTTAAAATGAAACACTGTGACTTTAACAATTATTCAAATGAGGAAGCACTTCGATCACAAATTATAGTAGTGTGTGAAAGTGGTGATTTCAGAAAACAACTTCTACAAAAGCCTCGAAACCTTGAAGAGATTCTACGCCTGGCTCGATCTGATGCCGCGCTGACAGCACAGGTAGAAGGTCTTGAGGGCATCACCATCACCCATGGGAAGCCTGAGAGCCTACATAAACTTGAAAACACCCCAAAAGGAAACACAGATCCATTTTGCTATCGTTGCGGACATGAATACCCTCATGAAGGCATGTGCCCCGCCATGTGTCAAATCTGCTCTGCATCCGGGGGGGGGGAAACCATTACAAGGCTGTATGTTTCATATGCTGTAGCAAAATGCGAGGAAGTGGAAGAAACCGACGCTCCACACCTGAAAGAGAGCTGAGACGTCCGAGTCCCAGTCGTGACTCACACCACCAGATTGACTCGACACGCCGCAGGCAACGAGAAGAACAGTCGATTCGAAGACAACCAAGGGCATCACAGGAATGGCGAGACAACAAGTCTGCATCCTCAGGACGAAGAAGGTGTCCTCGGAGATACGGCAGGTGCTTGGTAGAACAATCACATTCAGACAGTATCTCTAGCGCCTCCTCAGAGGACAATCCCAGGAATGAGTTGAAACCACGAAGAAAAGAACCACGAGTGAAAGGCTACCTATACGCATTAGGGAATCCCACTGAAAAAGAGATCAGTCCCACTCTCGTAATCCAAGTTAACCAAGTGGCTGCTGAATTTCTGGTGCACACGGGAGCAACAGTCAACGTGGTCAGTGAGGAAGTATACAACAACATGCCTAATGCACCACGTTTGCAGCCAGCCAGAGCGCTCATTTTTCTTTATGGCTCTAAGACACCGTTAGCGTGTAAAGGCTTCTTCACTGCATCATGTAGATACAAAGATCACATAAAAGAAATACCCATGCATGTTCTAGAGGCCGCCACAGATAGCTGAGGCATTCTTAGTTACAAGTCTGCTGTTGACATGGGGTTAATTCATGTTTTGTATAGACTCATGATGCACAAACATCTGGATCCCACTGCAAACATTGACAACATTCTCCCTGCATTGTTTAAAGGACTAGGAAAATTGAAGGACAGACAAACTGAACTACATATAGACAACAGCATCACGCCTGTAGCGCAGCACTACCGCGGGATTCCCATTAATATACAAAAACAGGTTGAAAATGAACTAATGAAATTTCTAGAAGCCGGCATAATCGAACCTGCTGAAGGCCCTACTCCTTGGGTGTCCCCCATAGTGCCAGTACCAAAAAAAGATTCCAATGACATTCGCATTTGTGTGGACATGCGAAGACCAAATGAAGCAATTTTGAGAGAACGTCATCAATCTCCCAGGATCACGGACATGGTACATTTACTCAATGGAGCCACAGTGTTTACAAAACTGGACCTCAATAAGGGGTACCATCAATTAGAACGCCACAAAAGATCCAGATACATCACCACATTTGCTACTCACCTGGGTCTCTATAGGTACAAGAGACTCAGTTTTGGAGTCTCTTCAGCAGCAGACATTTTTCAGTCAGAAATTCATAACATAATCAAACATGTGCCTAACTGTTTGAACTATAGCAACGACATTTTAGTATTTGGGCAAAATCAAGAGCAGCACAATGACACACTCATGCGCGTGTGCATGGCACTGGAGGAAGCGCACCTCACCCTGAACAAGGATAAATGCGAATTTAGGAAAACACTACGATTTTTCGGTCACATTTTCTCCGAAAGTGGAATGACACCGGATCCAGAGAAGGTCAGTGCGCTCACGAACACCACACCACCGACTTCCATCACCGATTTGCGATCATTTCTAGGCCTAGCAAGTTATTGCACAAGATATATAAAGGATTTTGCATCAGTCAGTGCACCCCTGAGAGCCCTCACCAAACTCAACGCAGAATTCCGATGGTCAGATGAATGCCAACAAGCATTCCAAGTAATCAAAGGTCGCATTGCGGATGCCAAGAATATGGCATATTTTGACCCACAGAAGCACACAGAATTAATTGTGGATGCAAGTCCAGTTGGCCTAGGGGCCATTCTGACTCAACTTGATCGCAAAGATGGTCAGGAAATACATGTAGTATCCTATGCAAGTCGCAGCCTCTCAAAAACTGAGCAAGCGTACTCACAAGCCGAAAGGGAAGGTTTGGCTGTCGTCTGGGCATGTGAGCACTTCCATTTATTTCTTTATGGAAAACCTTTCACCATAGTGACAGACCACCAGGCACTACTGTTCATTTATGGCAATGCTCAAGCCAAGATGCCTCCTAGAATTGCTCGATGGGCTCTAAGGCTGCAAGACTACCATTTTAACATCATTCATCGACCGGGAAAAGAACAAAATCCGGCGGACTTCCTTTCTCGTCACCCCAGCCAAGATTGCAACCCAGAGCCGTCCATTGCGGACCAATACATCATGTATGTGGTCCAAGAAAATGCCCCACAAGGTTTGGACATGGAACAAATAGCCAGGGAAACCAACTCTGATCAAGCAATACAGATCATCTTGAGATGTCTCGAGACAGGTCACTGGAAACATGCAAAGCAACTCAAAGAGGATGTCGGAGATGAAACTAGACAAGACATCACCTGTCTACTAACCGTAAAAGAGGAGCTCGCTAAAACAGAAGATGGACTGTTGCTCAAAGGAACCAAATTAGTGATTCCTCAGTCTTTGAGGAAAAGGGTCCTTGAGCTCGCGCATGAAGGACACCGAGGAATAATGTCCACCAAAAGGATGTTGCGACAGAGTATGGTTCCCTCAATTGGATACACATGTGGAAGAATTGCTCAAAAACTGCCCCACGTGTGTGGTTCTTAACCCTCAAACCAGACCCGAACCGCTCAGAATGACTGAATTGCCAAAAGGGACCTGGGAAGAAATTGCAGTAGATCATTATGGCCCTTTAGAAGGGGGTGAATACGTCCTTGTAGCAATTGATGAATATTCAAGATTCCCAGATGTGCAAATCGTACCATCCACAGCAGCATATCATACCATCCCTGCGTTGGATAGAATGTTTGCTACATACAGAATTCCGAAAATATTAAAATCAGATAATGGACCCCCATTTACAGGACAAGATTTCAGAACTTTCGCAGAATACATGGGTTTCCATCACCAAAAAGTAACACCACTGTGGCCCCAGGCAAACGGTACAGTTGAATGATTCATGGGCAATGTTAAACGCACCACGCAGATAGCTCGCCTGACGGGAGAACCGGTGGATAAATTACTGTGTAAATTAATGAGAGACTATCGCAACACACCCCACACAGCACCACTGGCAAATCGCCATCCGAAGTCATGTTTGGAAGAAATGTGAGAACCAGACTACCTCACATAGAACTGGAGGAGGAAAAATACAAAGGTGACGCTGAAATGAGACAGCAGGATGCGTCACGGAAAATGGACATGAAAGAAACCGCTGATAATAAAAGAAGGGCCGTGGAGAATGATTTAGAACAAGGAGACGTTGTCATTGCAAGACAGCCACAAAACCGTAAGAACATGGCGGCTTTTAATGAAGAACCCCTTACCATCACGCAAAGGAAAGGCTCTCTCATCACGGCTGAAGGAACTACACATGTAATGACAAGAAACAGCTCTCATTTCAAAAAAATGCCAGGGATCATACCCCTAGTTGAACCTTACACACCAAGAGACACAATGGTGCGGTATGCACCCTATGAAGGAGACAAAGAAGATTCCGGCACTGACGAGCCACGTTGGCTATCTCAGGAATCGAATGAGAGAATTAACTGGAGACCACAAAGGACTCGAAGAAGACCACCTCGTCTCATTGAGGAAATGCCCTGATCTCGAACTTTATGTTTAGTATGGGGGGGGTGTAGTCGTGACTAGCTCCCTTGTCACATGGAGAAGAACACAGGGCAGCAGGAAGGGGAGGGATTGGATATGACGGTTACGTCGATGTATTAAAGATGTGTTGAATGAAGACTCCTGCGTTCGTCCTTTATTTGAATTCAAAGGTTTGAATCTGGGCTGTAGCATATGCAGAGATCTCTCCACATCTCGAAAGGACGACAGTCACCCTTGTGAGGATGCTTTTCGAGCTCCAGTTTTTCATCCCTCTGACTCCCGTTACTTTTACAGAAAAACTACAACATTAACATTCTATCTGTAAAAATTATCGAATTGCCAAAAAACGAAGAAATTACCGAATATACTTGGCTACTTCTTTTTTAAATGTTGGTACATCTTTATTAAAATATAGGCGTGGGGGTGAGGGTATTAGTTACTATAGTGGTTGTGTGGGTCTCCCCCTGCATTATTAATAAAAGAAAGTGGGAATTTTGGTTTTTCAACCCAAAAAAATTGTCATTACTCCATTATTTTTTAAAAATGTGGTTAATTCATGGCCAACCTGGTAACATAGTACTACTTTGGTTGAAAGAACCCCCCCCTCCTCCGTATCCACAACCTGAACTTTGGACAGGTGTCTGTGTCTTCATACCAGTGCGGATATGGCAGAACTGTGTGAACATGTTGCATAGTTTACTGCAAATCCAATTTTGCTGACCTATTCCTTTTTGCTTTTCACCGCAAATTAATGTGGGGGAGGGGGAGCCTGCACCCGCCATTATTAAATACCCCTGCCCTCCTCCTGTGTAGTGCAAGGAATTGTGAAAAAAAACTGTCAATCTGATTTGCAGTAGTCGGACTCAGTATTTTGGTATAATACCGATGTGGCTTCCTCATCTTGTTTAAAATAACAGTTCAAGTCGAAAATCTCCGCCCCTACTTCAGTGTGTTATATTTCCTGTCAGTAAAATATGGCATCTTTGGGTTACAGTAAAGCATGATGTCACAGATGGCCATAATACTCCACTGAGTCTCCAAAGATGGTTCGAGTGGTTTTATTGAAATTCTGAAGAAATTTGGGTGGTTGTTTTGCTTGAATGTGTCCAAAGTCCCTCTCTCTTGCGTCCTCCCATGGGCTCCCTCCATCCAGGCTTCCATAATCCCCAGGATGTTTTTCACTAGAGATCCTTAACCCTCCTATCTCTAGACATGCTGGCTATGGATTGAGGCCTAAAAGCTGTAGCCTTATCCATCTCCCTCCCTCCATAACAGTCTAAGTGTGCCCTAACCCTTTTCCCAGATTTCCAGGATAATATTGTCTTGATAGTGCTGGTACCAGACAATCTGGTGTGTTCTCCCACATACTCCCTTTCCTTCCTGATCGTACTACTCCTCTGCCCTTCCTCTGCTACTCCAATACCCCTCTCTTTCCCTGTCTTCCTCTTCTCCCCCCTGACCCCCTCTTTCATTTTTGGAACTCTCACTCACATCCCTTACATAGCTGGCTGTACCTCCTACCTGCACTTATGTAAGTCCACCAAGGTATTGTCCCCAGTGATTGTTCCATTTACTCCCCACCACAACCTCGGCAGAATGTCACTCAAACTCACCCCAATGTAAGAAGCTCACTGCTTCCTGTTAAATCTGATATTTATCATTTGTATGTCCGTTTGCGATCAAATGCGCATTGTTCTTCTTTATATAAATAAATGTATCAAAATATCCCCCTTGCCGCCTTTTTGCCTCCTCACTCTTACCCCCCCTCACTCTTCTCACCCCATCTCTTTACTACTCTTACCCCCTCTTTACTCTGTTACACTCACCCCCTTCTCCAATCCACTGTTCTGGCCCCCCCTTCCCTACGCAGTACTCTGGGATATGGGGCCTTGCTCACTTTCCCGGGGATATGGTGCACTGCGCACCCTTCTTTACATACCTCACTCTCAACCCTCCCACATCTTTTCACTATACCTACTAACCTCACTCACTCCTAGCTCCTACGTTTGCCTCACTACTACCCTCACAAACACTCTTTCACTCACTGCTGCATTCTTAGAAAAAATTGTTCCACTCTCCCTCTCAACCAATACCTCACTTACATTCTGCTCCAACTATGCCACCAACTCTTCAGCACCCCGATCTGCCGTCTGTCCACCTTCACTACTTCTGACTTCAGCCATCCAACTCACACTTCCTTTTCACCTAACTCTGCCCTAATCTGGGCCTATATTTCCCCGCAGGGGCTGGTCAAGGTAGGTAAAAAGCTTTAAAAGCCCCCCCCCTTCAATTTTCATTTGTAGGATAGCAGCCAGGTGCTCAGACTCCTCATTTTCCTGGTGGCTTTCTTCATGTGCTAGTGTGTTTTGCTTCCAAATTGATTTGGGGAGGATTTCTATCTCCTCCTCTCCATTATACTTTGACTCTTGCTTTTTCTGTTGCTCCACCATTCACCTTGTGGCCATCTACGGTTGGTAGGTTGGGCGTTGGGTGTCTCATCTCGGTTTGGCAAGAGAAAATCCAGTTAATTCTATCTCTGTTCTTGGTTCCATTCCCCTGTTTCACGTCTGGGTTTTCTTATTTGCATCCAGGGGCACTCTTGAGTTGTTGTCCTGAAAAAGACAAAAGGGAATTCTTGCCAGAACAAATACTGGCAGGCACTAGGTTATAGGGGGTGGCACTGGGTTTAACAGGCATGTAATATGAAGGGTTTTCAAAGACTGAGCCCCCTACCAGAACTTCCCTGGAACCAAGCAGGCCCTGTCTTACGTCCAGGTAGCCTGCCTGTCCAGGCTCCACCTGACAGGTCCAGGTGGTGGACCCTGTCACTTTGAACAATGATCAAACGCAGGGAAAAGAGAAGACAGCCGCGTTAGTAATGCATGGAAATAAGTGGGTATTGAACACAGGTTTGTGGAAGAGGTGGCTTTTGAGCATCGACCTAAATTGTATGATCGATTCCACTTTGAAACAGCCTACCCGTGTGACATCTGGGGATATGTTTGTGAATAATCTGTTGCCCCAGTTTTCTCAATTTTTCTATTAATTGAACAGGAGGATGACCGCTTTGATCAGAACACTGTACAGGGTAACAAAAACAGAAAACTCAAAAGGCATCTAAATCCAAGCAGATGCCCAGGACAAACACGCCAGGATTTGGTTGAACTTTACAGAACTAAATGTAGTATAAATGTAGTATAGACCATCTATGCTATTTGTCAGAGAAATGTACATACCAGTGATGATCCTGGCTTCCTCGCCACCTCCACCCACTCCAGAACCCCTCCTTCTTACCCTGCAGTAACTCTGCTCCCTCTCATAATCTCACCATTATTTTCATCTTTCCCGCATTGCATGAACAGTATAATTCTTTTGCATTTATGTTTTTTCTATTTATCTGCCTAAACATTCTCCAGCATTGGATCTTTCATAGATTCACATGCTATTGTTGCACTTCCGTGCACCTCTCGGTTCCTTGGAAGAGGCATAGGTACTTCAATATCACATTCACTCAGATCCAGTTTAGTGCTCACTGTGGTGGCCACTGCCCAATGGACATCTAAACCAGGTAAGTTCCAGCGCTCGGTCTTGCTTGACATCTGTCTGAATATTCCCCATCGTCGGGCTGGGAATCCTCAGTAATAGGAAAGCAGTTTGTTTACATTTTCAAACTGCTGTCTATTTAGTGCTCTATCAGAATAATTTTGGGTCATATTGCTCCATAGCCAATTAAGTCTCCCTTTGCTCCACCCCCGGAGGCCATCTTCCGATTTTTTTACTGCACCTTCATTGTTGGGAGTCTTCCAAAAGTCTCTCAATTTCTTCAACAATTTTTCTACTAATTCTGCATTTTTTTCGCCTACTTATCAGCTCTTCACAACACCAGGAACTTCCTCCACCCGCCGGTGCTTTCGTTCCATCTTCCTGACTCCGGAGATACCGTTTCGGTGTCCTCTCGTTGAGGCCTTGGACCTGTTCATGAAGCTATGGCTGACACCAGGAAGAAAAGACTTTACAAGGTCTGTGCTACCTGTCATTCAAAGAGTGTCTATGTGCATCATCTCCACAGTGACAGCCTCTACTGTCTTTTTCCTGACGACAAGATCAGTGACTGTCTTGAAGGAGAATAACTGGCAGACTGAACAGTCACCGGAGGTTAGCGACTTGGCTAAACAGTGGCACTGGAGCCTCTGAGACAGCCTGTCTGCAGCCATTCCCTCAGGCAGAGCAAGCCCCTGGAACGCACATCTTCATCCAAGAGATCAAGGTCCCACAATGACTCTTCCCGTGGGGAAAAGAGCTAAAAAGGGTAATTCGACTCAAGTTTGGGCTACCACCTGGTACATGATAGCGTTGATTTAATCGTCCGCGGTCCCAGCTTCGACAATTTAGTCTACGAAGACGGCTTTGTCTTCAGCTACAAAATGCCCATCAGCATCTTCTACTGGTCTCATCTACCAAGAAGCACTTGTCCACACCTGGCCAGTCAATAACCTCTTTGTCTACGGCATTGTCGACATATTAGCAGTCCAAGTCCTCTGTTCTGTCAAAGGCCAGTCAATGCCAATTCTGACAATGACTTTGTGAATGACTGCTATAGTGCACATAACTCAATCTACGTCTGTCAGCACTAAGACCAACTCTTCCACAACCAAGGTGCATGCCTCCTTGTCGACTGTGCTGCAGGGCATCTCTCTGGCTGGAGATTCTGCTTCTGCACTGCCTACACTGCCAAGGCCTATGCGTACCCATGCACTGTTTACGCTAGCCCTGTAGTCCCCCCTGGTGTTCCTGGTCATACTGTGCTTCCACCTGAGGACATATAGCAACTATAACTGAATATATAAAGAGGAAGTTGAAAGACAGCAAAGGGACAGAGATACATACTTAGAGGTCCCTAATGATCCAACAGAACAAGTGAGAGCTATCATAAAGAAGGTGCTGGATGAAGCAGAAATTGAAGAATAGATTTCGGATAAGACTAAAGCCTTCTTGACCAATTCACACCCGATCATGCCAGTGATATATATGCTTCCAAAAATACACACAAACCTACAAGACCCTCCGGGGCGTCCAATAATTGCAACTACTAATTGTTTACTGGAACCACTTGCACAATATATTGACAAGATCATCCAACCGCTAGCCCAACAGGCTACTTCATACATCAAAGATACAAATCATTTCCTAACAAAACTTGAAACAGTTGACTTTCAACCGAATGTAGACATACTTTTTTCAATGGATGCCACCAGCTTGTACACTAATATTACACATCAGTCTGGAATAGAAGCAATGGAATGGGCACTTCTGAATAATGAAGACAAAATAGGTAGTGACAGACTATTCATAATACAGCTCTCACAATTGTACTCAATAATAACATTTTAATGTTTGAAGACCAATACTACATCCAAATTTCTGGCACTTCAATGGGGGCCGTGATGGCCCCAAGTTATGCTAACATCTATATGAGATACTTGCAAGAGACAAAAGTACTGAATAACCCATCATGGAAAGATCATTTGAAATTTTACGTCAGATACATCGACAACCTATTTGGGATTTGGTCGGGAACTGAAGTGGAGTTACAAAGCTTTCTTGAATATATAAATACTTTGACACCAAGGATTCAATTTACACATAAGATCAGTAGGATATCATTGGAATTCCTGGATGTTTTGGTGTACTTCGAAGAAAACAGACTGGCAACTACCATTTACACAAAGAAAACAGATAGAAATAGTTAACTTTTGGCATCAAGTTTCCATCCGAGCAGAACAGTCGAAAGTATACCACTAAGTCAACTGTTGAGATACAGGAGGATAGTGTCTGAAGAGGATGAATTTGACAAAGGTAAATGCACTTACAAAGACATTTCTTCTGAGAGGATACGATCCAATACAAATTCAACGTGACCTTACAAAGGTTAAGAGTATGCCAAGATCAGACACCTTACAAACAAGTACTAAAACTGAAGTAGACAAGTTAGTATTTGTCACTACTCACTCTCAACAAAGTCAACAGATTAAGAAGATCATTCAGAAGAATTGGGAGACTTTAGCTGTGGATCCGAAGTTGCAACAACTCTTTCCAACTGGACCTTTTTGTTTCCATACAGTAAAAGCAAATCTATAAGAGACCATCTAACCAAATCAGACTTTGGCCACAAGAAAGTGAAACCAACTTTGTTTAAGGGTACCTTACCTTGTAATAATTGTAATTGCTGTCACAACATCATTAGAGGTAATTATATACATCATCCCTACAATGGGAACAAGATCCTCCCCCAGCACACCTCAACCTGCGACACAAAGAGTGTTCTCTATAAGATGTCTGTGTGGACTATATTATGTAGGCCTCATGGGTAGAAAAGCCAAAAAGAGATGGGTTGAGCATAAGTCTAATGTAAGGACATGTTCGGTTAAATCTCCAGTTGCACAACACTTTAAAGACCTAAAGCACTCTGTGGCTCAATTACAATTTGTCATCTTGGAACATGTGGTATTACCTAGACGAGGAGGTAATCTCCAAAGACTCTTACAGCAAAGAGAGACCTATTGGATTGAACATTTGGACTCCATGCACCCTAGGGAAATGAACCTTGAATGGGACCTATATTGTTTCTTGTGATCTGGTATGTTGTAAAATTTAGAGGTCTGGGAAACTAGTGAAGCTGAAAAGAACACACATTCATATGCAATGCTTTTAAGTGTGGGTGCAATGTATCATTGTTTTTCTATGTGCATGTAGGATTGGCATTTTATCCCTGAATTAATATATGTGATGTTGAATTGCTGTGAATTAAAAAATATTTTGAAATTGATTTTGTAAAAACCCTGTAGGACGTGGAGGAAACACAATTGTCATTTTGAGTCAATGCGGTAATTATTAGCGGTTTTGGCAAATACCTTGATGTGAATGTATGATATAACTGATGTATGGACCTCTGAGCTATATGTTATCACCCCCATCTTCGAGTTATGACTAGCAAGTTCAGCATAGGACGAATAACACGTTAAATCTGATTGGCAGCAATAGACCAGTTGTCATCCATGATGATGACAGGTGGTGTCTTTTAACAAAAGTCATGAAGTACAGAATCAGTGTACAACAGGTTCTGAGAATTGGGATCGCCATTTTTTATTTAAAGATGGCTGCCATTAAACAAGTCTAGTCTTTCAATATCCTCACTAATAGACCGATCGCCATTTTTCTTTCAAAGATGGCTGCTTTGAAAGGGACATGGATAAGTCTAGTTTTCGTTAATTTACTCTAGACGCATTGATTGGCATTGCCTCCGCGCGATGGAACAGGAAGGAGCGTATTATACCAGCGTCCCGCGATAGAAGACTGGTTACTTCCAGAAAAGTATGTAATTAGGAAGCAAAGCAAATAACTAAACGTAAGGACTAGAATAACAATTGTCCTAAATGTACCATGTGATTTTTGACCCACAGTTCATGACAACAGGAAATTGATTACAAACAAAAATTGGGATTATTTGTTGCTCGGACACAGATGCTAGTCATTTGTTCGGAAGGTAAGCCCTGATTCTTTATAGTCTCCTCTAGGACTAAACACAGTATTAACTAACGTGTAACGATATATGGAAGAACTGCAACATTGATCCATGTTTATTCAACAGGGATTAACAACAATGAATTGCTGCATGATATTAGACAATTGAGGGTTCAAATCTGCAACCATCTGCTTATTAAAACACCGCCAAGTAGGTGGGAACCAGCAGATTTACCTACAGGTATGCCTTTCCATACTGTACAACAGATCATGAGTCAAATAATAATAATATGATCCGAGAGGTGATCGTGAAATATTTCTTATTACAGCGAAAGTGTTTCAACACATAAGGCGCTCCGTGAATTGACCATCAAATATAAAATCTTCTTTGTGGACTGTCCGAATTAAGCAGGACTTATACCTAGAGGTGAGCCTTTGTTAAAAAAAGATTAATTGACAAACACATGTATCTCTTGTTTCAAGTACACATGAAGATCTGTTTACTGTGCGGGACACCGCGCCTTGTAGCAAAATGTCCCGCCTCAGATCTTCTCTTGAGTACTCCTAGTACATCTGAGTTGTATTTTGAAGGCTAATGCCTATTAGCTCACAATTTTCCTTACTTTGATTTTATCTTAGGAGTGTTATCCATACACCCGACAGTGAACATTCTATAATTCTGATTAGTCAGATTAGAAGACACAGGTTAGTGTATAGAACCATGTTATGATTCTTTTTGATTTAATATACAGTAACCACAATGAATTCTGAAGGAACTATTTACATAATCACTTATTTCTATTCTTCCCTTAGGAAGACTTGCAACGATATCAATACCTGAAGAAGGGCAAACTGCCTGATACGTATAGTAATAGACTAGTGGAACATACTAAAACAAACACCTAGAATATACTCCTGGTCCAGATATTGTGACAAACATATGAAGTCAAATCAAGAATTTGTGTTTATAATTTGTTTCATATTCAATGGATATTGATTAATCTAACTATAAACTACTGTGATTGTGAACAGTTTTTTATGTGTATTTTTATTTGTGACATTGCCTGTTTTGGCTATTATGAATCTATTTGTCCTGTAAATTTGTATGAAGCTACATTGAGCTTCAACCCTATGTTTTTAAAAATATTAATTTTTTGGCAAAAGAACTGGTTATTTACTTACGTATGAGTTATTATTACTTAAGGTAATATATTTGCAATCCTTTGTATTAGTTGTGCACCTATTTGTGTCTCAGCGTGTTACTGAGACACCATTTCTCTTTTCCATTGTACGTCTGATCTGGTAGCACAGATCCAATGGGTAAGCACCTAGACTTTTCGTTTATTGTTCAATTCGTTTATTTTCATCTAGTGACATATGAGTGCACCTCTACAACCAATCCACGCTAGTCTGACATATAACAACCTGCCAGTGATGCAGAGTTTGAGCAGGGAGGTGTCTGACACTCAAGTGGAGGTTCTACCATCTGCTCTGGCTGGAGTATCCACAAATAAGCAGTCCCTGAAGTTGCTCTCTGCTGGGCCATCTTCAAGGCTGGCTCCCACTCAACTGTAGCTACATGACCTATCGTTGGACATCCGATCCACACTGCAAACTTTGGTATCGGAGTTGAAGCATAGGCTTCCTACTCCAGCGGTCGCATATGCCAGGAGCCCCCGTCTGACTGTTGCCTGCTCCTCCACCACCGGCTGGATGTCTTTCACAAGCATGCACACCTGCTCTTTTCTCCTCCTGACATCCTTACGGCTTCTGATACAGATGATATCTCCTCCCTGGGTGATGTGTGTGCCTACCCACACTAATACCTCGGATGAGTTGGATAATGTTGTACCAGGGGATGACGAACCACAGGACCCTCCTCTTCGAGATTCTCCGCCTGATGAAATTGGCCCCTTCTTTGCCCTTATGTCCATGCTGCCGACTTGTTTGATCTCATGCCAGAGGAGCAAAAGGAAGGCTTCTTGTACCAATGATGGGAGCAAACAAAGTCTATGGTTGCCATACCGATCTTCGAGGACATCTGGGAAGACCGTCTACTGACCATGAGAAAACCCTTTTCTGCCACCCCAGAAAAGGACAGATTCAAGAAAAAGTACAAGGCTCCTGATTCAGTACCTAAATGTCTGCAAACACAACACAGTCCAAACTCAGTAGTATCAGCGGCAGCTCGGAAGCATTCTGCAAATCCTTCCTCGCTTTGGTTAGTGCCACTTGACAAGGAGGGGTAACCGCTAGACTCCTCCAGGAAGTGGATCTTCTCCACAGCTGCAACTACCATCAAGGCCGCTAATGTTATGGCTATCGTGTCCCGCTGCAACAAGCAGCTCTGGTTCAAGATGGACCCAATATTGTATTTCGTTCCAGACGACAAGGAGGAAGTTTTTGCCCCCCTTCACGAAGGGGAGTCTGCCTCTAATCATGCAATTTCAGTGGATGTAGATAACGCGCACACTGGCTTCCGGCAAAGGGGGAAACAGTACTGTCCTTCGCCATCATGGTTGGCTCATGGGCAGTAATTATAGTCCAGAAGTGCAATCAAAATTGGTGGACATGCCCTTTGATGGTGAAGACATGTTCGGCAAGAAGGTGGATGGCACACTTTTAGGCATCAAAGCAGACACGTACAATGCCCACTCCCGGGGCATGTGCAGCAATGCGCCAGTCCTTTCGGTCCAGTAAGACCCATTTTCACGGACATCTGGCGATTACAGGCCTTCTTACTGGTCCCAGTCATACTGGTCCAGCACCTACCCCTGAATCTAAGAGCTACTTGGGGAAGTCGGCGCTGTCACTGCTCTTTGCAAACAAGGCCTGACCAGGCTCCACCCTCGTCCCACAACGTTCACACCCAAGTGGGAGAGCGACTCAAATTTCATCAAACAGTGGTGTTCCTGCACCATGGATGAATGGGTGTTGCCACTAGTCCAGCAGAGACACACGTTGGAATTCATCGGGCGCCTGCAATACATTCCTCCCATATCAAGGGTAGAGAAGCACTGGGCATTGCTCTTGCGAGAAATCCACTCTCTCCTCACCAATGGGGCGATCAAGCTTGTCTACCGCCAACAACAAGGGCATGGATTGCACTCAAGATCTTTTTCGTAAAGAAAATCAGTTGGTTGCAGACCCATTCCCGACCTATGCCTCCTATACAAGTTCCTGCAGCTGCAGGAAGGGGATCTTCTTTCGTCTTTAGACCGGGAGGACGTGTACTTTCTTGACGTCCAAACCAACACCAAAGGTCCTTATGATTCACTGTTGCAGGACAACATTTTCCATTGAAGGCCTGCCTCTTCAACCTACGCTCAGCGCTGAGGCTAATCACAAAATATCTGGCTCCGGTGGCTGCTCATCTACGTTGTTCCGGGGTGTGCACCTCTACTGTCGCTCGATGATTGGCTGGTTCGGGCCGACTCTTTTCCACTGGCTCATCGGCACACAGAGCACAAACCATTGCTTGACATCACTGGGTTTCTTCATCAACTTTGCCAAATCCTGCTTGACCCCCTTGCAACATGCTCTGTTCTTAGGAGCTTGGCTGGACATGCTGTACTACATGGCTACTCCTTCAGAGGCAGAGGAAAAGGCATGCTAGCCAAAACTCAACTGCTATTGGACAATGTGTCGGTGTCCGTCCGCGTATTGAAGTTCCCACTAGGAATTATGTCATCCTGCATCCTTTTAATCCAGTACTGCAGGCTTTAAATGGGGCCTATGCAGGAATTCCTTGATGGAAAAAAGTCTCTGGTGCATGGGAGTACAATATTCTGTTAACTTGCCCCTTTCACGATGCTCTTCGCTGAAGTATGCTTTGCAACAATCTCACCCAGGGGGCATTCTTTGGTTGCCGGGCCACGTGGTCCCAACGGGCATGTCTCAAGAAGGCTGGGGAGCCCCCACAGGTCACCTCCATGTCAAGGGTGTCGGGTCTCTAGACGAGAAAACGTTGCACATCAAGATTCCTAAGTTACGTGTGTCCTGCACCATGAAGTTTTTTTCTACCGCAGCTCCAGGGCTGGATGATCTGTGTGTTTACCGACAACACAACCACAATATTTTACTTCTGCAAACAAGATGGCAACTGATCATCTGTTCTGTCAACGGAAGCTTAGGCCCTATGGACTTGGGATCTCGCCCACAACCTCTTCCTCATTCCATTCCATCTACCACTAACACACCATACAATGGCGGATTCCCTCAGCAGGGAATTGCAATCCTACCACAAGTGGAAACTTCTGGACGATCTAGCCGCTGCATCTCCAGCAGGTGGGGAGCACCAGATGTCGATCTCTTTGCAACCTGGGAGAACATGAAATGTCTGGCTTTCGCCTTCAGATTCCATCATGCAAGGAGCCTAGTGGACTCTATGTTCCTGTGGGAAGGCATGTTCTTTTATGCGTTCCCTCCAATTCCTCTTATCCCTCGAGTGATCAACGTGTTTAGACGCATCAGTGCCAACTGATCTTGGTGGCCCCAGGTTGGCCGAGGCAATACTGGCTCTTCTCGTCCTGTTAGCGATGCCTCCCACCTGACTTCTGCTGCTTGTCAATCTTCTGTCCAGAAACCAAGGAGCAGTACTACACCTCGACCCGCCCTCCCTCAATCTTACGGCCTGGCTCCTATTTTCTTAGAATTTGCAACTGTACCTTTGCCTCAAGAATGTTGTGATGTTCTGGAGCTTCCTCTAAGGTTTTCTGCTAGAAGAGCAAGTGGAAGTGTTTCTCTGCTTGGTGTTCTGGGCGTGGCCTCAACCCCTTCCGTGTGAAGGCTCCTGACATCCTGCCAGACCGGAGCGATCAAGGTTCACCTGGCTGCCATTTCCAGGTTCCTGCGTTCACCCGGCACACCTTCTCTGTGGCCACACAGGCTCATCAAAGAATTCCTTAGATGGCTGTTCGGCTTGTTCTCTCCTGTCAAAGGGCCTACTGCATCCTGGGAGTTGGACGTGGTCCTTTCCAAGATCATGGGAACTCCCTTTGAGCATTTACACAAAGCTGCTCTAAAATATTTGTCCTGGAAGACTGCTCTGTTAGTTGCCATCACCTCTGCAAGACATGTGTGGGAAATCCAGGTTCTCTTGTGCAGGCCGCCCTACTTGACTTTACACGGCTCTAAGGCAGTCCTTCGCACTAACCCAATGTTCATGCCCAAGGTTCCATCTTCATTCCATATGAACAAACTGGTGGTGCTACTTGTCATTTTTGTTTCTCCGTCCTCTCCAGCAGAATGCTAGTTACGCTCCTTGGACATGGTACGAGCCCTTAAGTTCTATGTTTCCCATACAAAAGACTTTCGAAAGTCTTCACAACTGTTTGTGGCTTTTCGTCCGGATGGCATGGGCAATGCTCTTTCCAAAGCCTCCATTGCTCGATGGCTATCTTCCTGTGTCCAGTGTCCAGTGTTGGGCAAACAATTCTGCACAACCTGTTAGGGTAAGATGAGTGTTTTCTTCTGGTGAGCTTTAACTCTGCCCATTCTTGATATTGTGTGTACTGATTTGTTGCCTATTCAATCCGCATGTGACTCTATGAAAGATCCAATGCTGAAGAAGGAATAAGTTACTTACCTGTAACTCCTGTTCTCCAGCATTGGTCTCTTGTATAGATTCACATGCGGCTCTGCCGCCTACCCTACTCATATTGCCACGTTCAGGTGTGCTTGCCATAATCTGAAGACGGCCTGGTGGTGGAGCTAAGGGAGAACTGTCAATTGGCTCTTGGGGGCAATATGACCCAAAATGACTCTGCTAGAGCGCTAAAGTAAGAGCAGTTTTAAAATGTAAACCTAAACTGCTTTACTATTACTGAAGATTCCCAGCCTGACGAAGGGGATATTCAAGCAGCATGTGGATCTATGAAAAATATCAATGCTTAAGAACAGGAGTTACAGGTAAGTGACTTATTCCTTCTGAGAGGACTGATTATAAGCAGTATTATTTGTGTTCGTGTTCAAGTGTGTGTTGCCCTTCTACAAGCCCATCAGAATGCTCAGAATACCCTGAATAACTGCTTCTGAAATCAAAATTATGGGGATGCCGTCAATAACAGTAGACAGGGAAACAGCAGAAAGCATGTCTGTGCATTCAGGAACCAGTCATGCAATTTCCCAGCAAGATTACTTTAAAAAAACAATCCCACTTTCGAGTATCTGTTTATTACTGTGCCTTCAACGTGGCCTGCGATATACACTTTAATGCGCCAAATTGAAACATTTCTACTGAGAAACTGTTTACTTTTACATTCAATGGGATTCATGTTCATACTAAAACCTTTTTCTTTCCACCAAGCCTAAAGTTAAAATTATTATCTTATATAGACAACCTTGGTATTTAAAAACTACAAAATAAAACCACACTACCCAAAAGACTATATTGTTTGTAACAATATATGCTAATATCCTTAGACCTCAGGAGGGCATATTGTCATTTGGGATAGTGTCCGTTGCCCAACTTAATGCCCCCAGTTTTGCTTCTGGTCATAACTTCGTAGCAGGTCATTATCATATGATGATAACCCTTACAGAGGTCTATAGGGCCTACTAACAAAAACAAGCAGCGATTCCTGAGGAAGGTGATTTACAAGAGGAAGTAGTGATGGATGGGTAGATAATGATCCAAGTAGTGTCGGGCAGCAAATACATTGGCAGAAACCTATACTGGGCACAGCATGGACCGCCTGTAGAAGAAATGAACAATATACATATATGGTCATATCAAAATGTACAGTACATTAACGAATGAGAACAATGGCAGAGAGGAGGAGATGGTGGACAGAGCAATGTGGTGTGTTCCAACAGGGTCCTTTTCCAGGGAGAGGAGATGGAGTTTTAAGGGCAGATTTGAAAGCAGGGATTGTGGTGATATAAATTCAGGGCATAAGAAGTGAAAGGAATGGAAGCAAGAAGCAGCACAGCGGTGACCGGGAACAGCAATGCTGGGTAGGGCGCTGGCGCGCACAGCATAAGAGGAGAGTAATTGGAGTATAATTTGGCCAGCTATTGGGGGTGGGGAGCAAGGCCACAAAGTAATGTAATTTATTATTTATTTTGTGTATTTATTGGGTGCGTAGCTAGCTTTGAGAAGTAGTAGGCACTGTACAACAGTGGGCTAATAGGAATGCAGGTATGGAAGCATAAGTTACAACAGGGCTTTGTTACATTATTGTTAAGAAACAGGAACTGTAATTAGGAGCAAGGTAGAGTATACCAGCTCGGGAGCAAGAAAGGGGGTATTTGGTGCATGAAGAAGGTGCTCATTAAAGAGGACGGCCTTAAGCTCCTGGGTGCAAGTCTAATGTTGATGGGTATGAGGCTTCACAGAATGGGAGCATAGATTGAGAATGTCTATTTCATTTATTTTCCTCTTTTGCATTTTTGCAGCTATAATCTGGACAGGTCCTGGCTTGTTGTAGAACATCGGCACCAAGGGTTGGTGACCTTGTTGGCGTGGTAAGAGGAAATGTGCATTGGAACTCTATATAAATGATGCTGCTGATCTTGGACGCGATTCTTGCTTACGGGAAACAAAAAAGTAGTTCAATGAGTGCGGATGTAATGTGGTCAGATTTGCAGAGGCCAGGGTCAATTTGAATAGACCAGTGAAGAGGGCATTTCCAACATCCAGATGAGAGGGGACAAGGGCTGATACTAAAGATCAGAAGGTATTTTCTGAAAGGAAGGGCTTGATCATCAGCAAGAGGGACATGCACTAGCAAGCTGTCTGGGTTGTCTTTGCTATGTGTATTCTTCGCTATGAGGTGGGTTTTTGGGCCCACAGTGTGATCTTAAACAGCCCATCTGGGAGTTTGTTTTAATTACCTATTGGAGGACTGGCCAAAGGAGAGATGACCAAGATGAGTGGACAGGCAGAATGGGCACGGACCAATCTGCTCTTTTTGAAGAGAAAGAAATAAACAGACGGTTATGTTACCTGGTATGCTCCACTTGAATAAAGGGGGCGTTAATCCTTTTACCACAACTAGGCCTTTCATCAGGGGAAAAAAGGGTAGAGTCCAGAGGCCGTTCAGAACAGACAACGAGACCCTGGCAGAAGAAGCACAGAAAAATAGAAAGCGGAAGAGCCTACTAGTGTGGCACAAAGGTGAAGTTAAGGGAAAAAGGAAGACTAGGAGATCCTTAAAG
Source organism: Ambystoma mexicanum (assembly GCF_040938575.1). NCBI lineage: Eukaryota > Metazoa > Chordata > Amphibia > Caudata > Ambystomatidae > Ambystoma > Ambystoma mexicanum. Next base: position 1,245,377,830 of record NC_090934.1, read on the forward strand.
GAGGTCCAGTAGCTGTAGCAGCTGTAGTGTCCTTCAAAAAGTCAGTTTATGAAGTTGCACGCAACAGTTTCACACTTTATGGTTCCCCAAGCTGAATAGTCTCTCACAGGTTGAGATGGAGGCATGGTGCAGAATAAGGGCAATTATCCCTCCAAGAGACAGGCAGGGGGGTCCAGCAACGCAGCATCCAGAGTTCAAGTCAAAGACAACCAGAGGGTTAATATTAGTACAGCAGGCCAGCACAGAGGTTCAGGCAATGCATAATCCACAGTGATTGAGACAAACACAACTAGACGGTTAGGCAGCATAAACAGGTGGCAAAAGAGTTGGGACACAGGAGAGTCAACATTAAGTATGTGCAGAAAGGGTTAGCATGAACCCAGACAGAAATGGGGAAACTCGCCATTGTCTAGTGGCACCTGCACAATTTCTGGGCATCTTTGAAGCCTTCAGTGTCCGATATGCATCACAACCCTGAAGTTCCACATAGACCTAGTGTTAACATACTAGGCGAGCGGGAGATAGGATGCTTGGATGTGTGGTCTAGTCATGAGAACGCCAAGGAAGATGCCATGGGTATTGTCTTGTAACCTCACTGTTCCTTGCTGAAGGTCTCCCTGCACAGTAAAAATTCTGAATGAGAGAACCCAGGAACTTGGTGCATGGAGTCAAATGCAGGGTTAAGCCCTCTGGGTTCCTGGTGGAAAGCTAGGTCTATTAGCATGCAGGACAAGGGCGCGAGTGTTGTGCTCCTGACTCCTAGGGGGACTCTTTGCTGTTTGCTCCTGCTTGCTCCTGTTTGCTCCTGCTCCTCGACACTGGCCACGCCCCCAGCTTCGAAAGGACCCAGACCCACCCGCAGGGAGGGGAAGTGAAGGATAGCACAGGGGCAACGCGTTTGTCTTTGAAGCAAGACAACCGAGTGCAACAAAGGTTTGAATCCTGATCCCAAGCTTAGAAACCACTCATTTGTATTAAGCGTGTTACAAATTAACAAAGCTTGCGGAACAAGGGCCTGGGTGTTGTGTCCTGCGAGTTGTTTGGCGGGTAAAGGGGTTGCCTGTCGTGTCTTGCATTGCTATGCTGCATCCAGCAGGTGGAAGAACACTTGCCAGATAATTTGACCGGTGAGAAGCCACGACGGGGAGGGCTACTTCAAACTTTGAATTTGCTAATTGCCCCCATCAAACTCTTTCCCCCCCAGCTCTGTCTTTTAATCCAAACCCGGTATGGCAGCATTGCCGGCTCCCGCGGCAGAGGTTGGCTCACTTTCCTCTGCTATGCAGCTTCTCTGCGTTTGGCAAAGTGGAAAATATTGACAGTGAATCCTACACCAGGTGTCTTCACTGACCCTTGTAATACTAACGTGCAGACCCATAGGCCCATTAAGCTCAGCGGTGAGGATTATATACGTATCAACAAGATTAACCAGTTTTTTGGAAGCGATCTGAACCCCATGGGTGGTAAATGTATTATCTTCAAAGCAGAGGCCAATTTACCCAGCAACGATTTTGCAGACCACAGTGGAGTGACCGCCCATAGCCCACTGAGCCACAGTCCATCGAGCCGAGGGTTCGAGAACCCCGTACCCAGCACTATCCTTTGCAGTGCTATATCTGAAGATTTGTTCTACCAGAGCATGGGGGGTTGTGGAGGCCATGAACCAATGGTTCTCTTCCTCACTGTTGCAGATTTGAAAAATCCAATTAAAAATGATGGCCTGACATTGCCCTAGCCTCAAACTCCGGCACATTGAGTTTCAATGTGGAGGAAGAATCTGTAGTTCAGAATGCAGTGTGCTGCCCCCTGCCAAAAATGGAGCAGGTGGGGTGCGCTAACACCTAGGACCAGCACCTCACCATCACTTAGAGACAACGAAGATGAGAGGATGGCCATGCAACCGGAAAACAAGCTGCAGCTGTCTGTTATTCCTCCCTGTACCCTTGCCCCCACTGGAATGTCCATCATTATCACCGACGGAGCCGACGAGGGATCATTATCGGGATGCAAATGCAACCTCGCCCTTAGCAGAATTTGCAGTCTTAAAGAAGCTGCTTCTGTTAATTCTAGAAGACTGAAAAAGTGGAGGATCCACAGAGGAGTGTCAACCTAGGAAGGAGGACTGCATAAGGGACCTCGGCCATCAGTGGAGAAAGCTCATCGCTGCCTGGTATACAAGCCAACATTGCCCAAACTCACTGGCAAAATCATTGGTCATATTAAGGCCCAGACTGAGATGGTGACCCCTGGCACCAATCAAGGCACCCGCGCACAAACCCCAAGCCACCAGAACAAAAACTGTTCAGGCAGCGCAGCAGGCTACATGACGGCAGGCTGACCAGGGGCCCAGATCCATACAGCTAGGTGGCAATCCAGGTGAAAGTGAAGTCCATGTAGAACCTAAACTAGCCCCTGATGCAACCAACCATCAGGGAACCAGGCTGCAGTATGGGCAACGCGTGGAATATGGGAGGGTCACAGAAAGGGGGCTTGTTGTTTTTGCATAGAGCACCCAAAGTCAACTCTGCCCACCCAGAATTCCGGGAATCGCAAGTGTACTCACTGGCTCAGTGTGGTGTATGGCTGTTCATCCTTAATTTGACTGCAGAAGACTACCTTATGATGATGATGGGGGGGTGCACCTTTGACTCCATATGGATCGAATTGAGGGGAACGAGTGTCCAATGGCATCCTGGGTATTGGAATGAGACGCTGCACACCATTTGGTAGCATGATTGTACTTTGTGCCTCTCCCCAGTATAACAAAGCTCACCCCATGGGAAGTAGGTCACAGTATCCATTGCTCTTCAGCCCTAATGCAATTCCATTGGGGAAAAGATTTTGGGGCATTGTTAATGGATGAGATCTTGCCCAGTCAACTGTTTAGAACTAAATGAGTTACAGGTTGCCGACACCAGCAAAGGTCCTGGGGCTGTAACCACTCCTTGCACTGTTCATGGAAGGTTGGCTGGCAATCCAAATCATTGTAATTGTGTATATGTTCTGTAGTATGCTGTACTTGGATGGCATTATGGCTGAATAAAGCTATTGATGATGATGATTCCAGGGAGATCATCGCCTTTCCCAAGGGGGGACTAGGGTGAAATAACTGATGGTATTTCACATAGCGAACCTCGAGACTCTTATTCAGGTGGCCAACAAAGGACAGATCAGATCAGATCCCCAACCTTGGGGGTAAAAGAGTGAGAAAGGCTCACTGGGATGGGGAAGCCCGGGGCTATACTCGAGGGAATAACCCAAGGGAGATGCGGTATGGCACAAGTCAGGGAGGAGGAGGCGGAGCAGCTCCCTAAGATCTTTATGGGCTATCATACATCTGCCCTACTTCCTTCCATTTGATGTCTCCTACCCGGCTCCAATGATCCCTCCATACCAAACCACCACCCTGTTATATCCAAAACGTATCTCTCCCAGAATACCTGTTTTCCTGCGTCCGGCCCGGACATTCTTCTCCACGTCCCTATGATCATTCTTACCCAAATATTCCCAGTAATTTACCTTCCCGAGCACCTGGTTTACGTCTCGGGCCCAGCTATTCCGGTTTGCCCTGCAAACCCTATCAATCCCATGCTTCTGATTTATCATCTTCCAAACACCCAATCCACTATGACAAGACACTACCGTTCCCACAATCCCCTCTGTTCTGTTCACAATCCCGGTCATTCTCATCCATTTCACAAACCATACTCGTCTTGTCTTTCTCAATCTACCAACCGACCCCCTTCTTACAATAGCTTTTTCCCATCCTATCTAGTAGGACATTCCGACGCTCCAACCCCCCCCCTTTGCTGCATGAATAGTGTTTTGAAACAAACTTGTAATGCAACTGTTTACCTGACCTGTCCTGACACAAGGGTCCGGCAAAGTCAGGCAATTGAATTGATTTAAATCACATACACCTGATGCCCCTTCTTTTTCCCCACAGGGATAAAAGGTGGAACAAAAGAGCACAATACGAGCACAGCAGACAGCACGACGGAATAGCTACGCAGGCGTGGCAGGTCTAGAGAAGGAGCAAGGCGGCAGGAATCGAGAGGGTATTAAGGAGAAAAGTGACCTTTCCCTTTTCATCCAAGGTCTGCAGAACCTTTGTGGAAGAGAGCCTAAGACTGTGAACAATAGCACAAGTTGTCTTGCAACAGATGTTGAATGTACACGGGGCATGCTTATGCTGATAAACAGACCCAAGGGAAGCTCCTGCGCATGTGGTACCAGCCTTGACTCCAGGACAGGAATGCCAAAAGCCAAGCGGTTCAACAAACCCGGTGAGCATGGGGGGAGAATCGGTAAGAACCGGGCTGTGTGGAGTGAGAGAATTGCAAAGTGGCACATTTTAACTAAGTTTACTGACCTATGTAAAGAACTAACAAATATTGAAGGGGAGACCAGCTGCAGAGTGAAACCGGCACCACGTGGGTGCTAACTCGAGAGACTCTGATCGAGCCCCATATGAGAGAAACTACAGATGCCAGCAGGCCATAAGAGAGCCAACGGAATAGGCCAAAGTGGTCACATTGATGATCAAGCAAAATCCCTATGCAATCGAAAGACTTTGATCTACAAGCAGTGTGAACGAAAGGGGAAGTGAATCCTGCAAATATTAAACTGAGTAAAAAGAGAACATTGAAAAAATAGAAGGGTCAGCTCCCAGAAGATCGGGAACCATGGGGTGAGCCACTATCACCCTGATCGAGAACCACAGTAAACCCAGTCAAGGGAGGCTAAGAATCAATAGGAGTCTGAGCGTAGCAGAGGGGGATGCAAGGGTGAAAAGTTGTCACACCAAGATTGATCATGAAACACAAAAGTTAAGAGACAGCAAGATTGCACCCGAAGGAGCGATGCCAGAGAAGAAGCCATCACCCGAGTACTGACTGTCAAGAGGGTGATCCAAAGTAGAAGCTATCCAAATTTCAGACACATAAATGAAGGAATACAATACGCGAAGGGTCAGCACCTGGAAGAGGGGGACCAAATGGTGAATCCTTATCACTCTAAAAGAATTTTCATTGGATTAAAGGAACTTTTGTTTTTGTTAGTTGAACACATCAGACCCCGAAGGCAAGAAACTTTCAAAAGAAATGAGACTTGGCCATCAACGGTACTGAGAACTGCTGTGGGAACTATTGTCTCATGCTGGAGAAGCCTGTGTTGTGCTACAAGCTACAGCCTTAATCTGTACTCAAAACATGGGCAAGGGAGACCCAAGATACTGCATCCTGACATTAATTGAGAACACTTCTTTCTTTTCTTGAGATCTATCCCACACCCTTTATTGTATTAGTTGTGTGGTTTGGCAATAGGTACCTTTAGTACAGGTCCTTTTTATTTGGCCACAACGCCACTAGGACTGCCCTATTTTTCATTTGATGGTCGACGCTTGCTCCCATCATAGATTTAGGTTTAGATTAAGCGTTTTTCCAACCTACATACAGAATTCATTGTTCAATAAAGACCCTTAAAATGTGATCAGTTGTGTCTTGTCTTACTTGTGCCACCATGAGTTCCTCACACTAGGGAAATGGGCCAACTACGCTTAAAACCCTCAGCGGGACACAGTAAGCAGGATCCCTCTGGAGGTGATTTCCTCCTTACAAGATAGAGACTCAGACGAGGAAGGGGGCTAAGTCACCAACTATAACCCTGCAGGTGCTTTCCGGAAACACCAGGGATTATGACCCCGGCGTTCCTGGAAGTCAGGTGCCGGTAAATGTTAATCTCCATTAGAGTCCCATAGAACTCAATGGGAATGGGGACCACAGAAGCACCGGCACCGTTAATAGTCGTACTATGCCTGTCCGGTAACAGCGGTGCCAGTAAGCTTACCGGCATGGTCGTAATGAGGCTCATTGAGTCAGATCACAATGCAAGATAAAGAAATGTTTCTTTCTGTTTAACTTCTGCTGTGTTTTGTGTCTGTATATATTCATGGAGAGGAGCATGCATGCATATTTATTTTTCTAGCATTTTAGGATATTATTAATAAGATGGAAAACTTAGTAACAATTGAGATGGGGAAGTACCCTTTTTATAAGAAATAAATCTTGCTTTTTCCAGTGAAAGCAGGCTTGCATTGTGCAAACATTTTTCAGAGTTCCAGTGTAGTGTTCCTTTATCACCAAGATGCATTTATGTGGTGTTTATACATGTTAATGGAAAATCATTTTACTCATACAATTTTTAATTTGCATTTGATCATAAAAACAGTGTGTAAAGTACTTCTTCAGCATTGGATCTTCCATGGATTCACATGCTGTGTATATTCCCCGTCGTCAGGCTGGGAAACCCCGGTAACTTTAACTTAGTAATTTTCCTATGGAAAAAAATGACACCTTGAGTGTCCCATTGACGTTGTGGTGGGTGCTTTTGGTACCCACCAATGGGACGTCGAGTGTATAGCTCCGCCCCAGCAGCTTGCCCTCAGATTTCAACCGTCTTCCGAGCTGTTGGGATTCCTCGTGTCTCTCTCCTTGAGAGAAAATACATTTCTTCGAAAATATCTTTTTTTTCTTCAAATTTAATGTTCCGGTATGACCAACGTCAAAATACATCAGTTTCCAGTTCCAACCATGGAAACTTCAGGACCTAAGAAGTCTTTATTTAGGCCATGCGAAACCTGCGGCTTAAAAAACGTTTACGAGGGGTACTGGCACACAGTGTCTTTACTGCCTATACACAAATTATTCAGCTGACGGCTGTGACATCTGCCAGGGGTTCTCTCAAAAGACCCTTAAGGACAGGAACCAATGCCTTATCTGCTGGCTCAATGAGGCAGCCCATCCGGCATCTGAGGTTGGCTCGTCACGTAGTGAGAGAGCAACCACTCCCTCTGACAGGAGGTCTCTGTCAAGTCTGAGGTCCAGATCTGAGGAGCCGGTGGCAAAGGAGCAAAAGACAGGTGAGGCAAAATCGTCCTCTGGGCACGATAAAGCCAAAGACTCTTTCCTGTAAAGAAACCTCTGCCCAGTGGTGAAAAGTCCCATTCAGGTTCCAGACACTCTTCCAAGGGTCTGTTGTCGAGGTCACCGTTGGACAAACCTAGGGAGAAGTGCTTGCACCCATCCTCAAAATCTGCAGACCCGTCCAGGAAATCTGTCGACGGACAAACTTAGAACCAAACCGACTAAGGCATCCTCCTCGACGTCGTCGTTGAAAAAGTTGACCGCAACGAGTGGCAAAAAACACTACTTTTCAGAATTTCAGAGATACTCCTCTGCCCATGAGTCGTCATCAAGACACCTGCCAACGGCCAAATCGTTGTCCCAGCCAACAACACCATCAACGACGATCACGACGACATCTTTGTCAGGGTCTACGGCTTGTCCCCAGTCGATGACCTTGTCGACTACCACCCCGTCGACAATGACCACCCCGTCGGCCACCAAGAAAGAGTCGTCTGCTGAAACGCCTAGTGTCCGGCAACCACCAGGTCAGAAATTTCAGAATTGCTGATAGAACGCAATGTATTGTCCCCTAAGGGTATTTTAAAAACCCCAACTGGGACCACGATGCAGCAAGACCATTCTCCCCTAGAAATTTCTCCTATGGGGTACCCTGTTATCTTGCCAGAAGACATTCTGCAGCATGAGATTCTGTCAGATTTTGAGCCTCTGCTATGCAAATGTCAAGCTGTATTTGAATCTGATCCTGAAGAAGGAACTTCTGATCCTCCTATCCAGGGAGCAGCTAGAGTGGAAAACACGCCTCTAAGGTCCCAGACACCTACTCTGCCATCAACATCTGCAGGAATAGGCGGTATGTAGACACAATACCCCCTTATAAGTCCTCAATCCACGCTTTTCTTACAGCTCCTTACTACACCGCAGTCTCTATTAGGTCAGCTTGACACCAGGACTTGCTTCCGCAAGCTCAAGCAACTCACCCTTGTGGAGAACAGCATGTTACCCCTCAACGAAGGGATCCAACCTATCCCTCTAGAGAAGAGGGCATACGCCCTAGGATGCAAACACCTTCTAGACCTCCACTTACATTCAGTCCAGGTAGGAGAGAACAAGAGGAAGAGGAAGGGGAATTGGTCGACAAAGACCAGGACACTGATCAGAGCTCTCCTTGGGGACAAGTTCCACCGCCTCCTCATCCCCAAGGAGAGCCGACACATGGGACACAGATCCAGACCAGAGTAGCCTGGCTCAGCTTTCACCTCCGGACCATATCGGAGCTTTTCACGCCACGATGTCCAAGGCATGCCATGAGTTTGGCCTAATTCCAGATGAGGAGGAGGAGGAGGAGAAGAAAGATTGTTTCCTCTTCAATCATATGGGTAAATGCAGGAAGGCAGTCTTTTCCATACCCATTCTGGATCACGTGTGGCAGGAGTATCATACCCCATCCCGCCTAACCTCCTCAAGCGCAATCACCAGGTACCACTTAAATGGCTATTACATTAAGTGCAATGAACACTACCATATTGACTTCAGTCAAATCATCCAAAGTCGCTATCTTCAGTTTTACCAGCATTTGAGAATGTGATACGCCCAAGAGAGGATCCTCAAACTAACATCGTCTCAACAGATCCTCCCAGGTCGCCATCTCGCTCATTAGCATCGGCGGCACAATCTACAACATCGGTAGTACCACAAAAATGCTCCTATATGATTTTTTTTTTCTGCCTCAGAGAGAAAGAAAAACAGCAAAATAACAGACACGCCTAACTCTCAAAGGAGAAAATCAAAAAACATGAATATGCCACTGCAGTATGCAAACTTCAATACTAAGCAGTTTATTAAAAATATCTCACTGCCCAGAAAAACATCTGCTTCGGCTTCATCAGCAGTCATTAAGAAATATCTAAAAATCTCACAAAACAAAAAGTGCAATAGGACCACTTAGTACGCCCATAGAATCCTATGCCCCGTTGGATGACCTAATTAATGCAGCTGAACAGCAGCAAAATGCTCCTGCTTTCAAACTTACTCTGCTTGTCCTTGGGCCCAAACAAAATTCCGAAATATCTCTTGCTTCATCTTCCTTACTCCCACATCTTGGTTCACAGAGCATAGAACAACGATGAATAGAGATCCGCCAAGAAGATTGTTACATGTCTTCTCAGCACCATTCCATCCCTTGTTTACAAGGCTCTAACTCCAATATAAAACTCAATTGTCGTGGGCAACCCCAACCTATTGAATCTAATCTCATCCCTCAACCTGATGTACAACGTTGTAAGAGCATCAATTTGCGACATAATCAACACCATCACCTGATTATGAGGTGTCGTCCATCTCCATACCCACCATATGACCTTAATAGAGCCTCCATCTTGGCGATATTTGCAGATGTACCTAGCTTAGAGGACATGAGTTCCTCTGGTCTTGACCAAATTGAATTTCTTGATAACATGGATTTATCCATAACTCGGCTTTGGATTGGTTCAGGAGTGGTACTCAACACAATTTGGAGAGCCAAATCAGAGCTTCTGGCTCTAGGGTTCATCATCTGCCAAGATTTGCCCTCCTCCTTACCAACTGCTCAGGTGAAGAATCCCAAACAATGTTGGGATGATAGGCAGTTTTCATCTATGCAATTTGTCGCCTCGAAATCTAAACCTTCCATGATCAGAGCAAATGCTGAGAATGCAATTACTCCCACACCTTGCAATTGCAAGAACCGTGTTGCATAAGAATCCACTAAACTAGCCCCATCAAATATATTGTTAGCAAGTTGGAACACGAGAGGCTTTACCCAACTTTTGAGTGCTAGTGATAATCAATTAAACACGTTTGATCTAGTCGCTGTACAAGAGACTTGGCTATTAGAAACTCTTTCATGGGATGATCATAATATCATACTACTTCCAGCCAAGCGTGCCACCAGAGGTAGACCAACCTCTGGACTTATGGTGGTGGCTAAATTAAGTTCTGGCTTTACGGATTTTCCTTGGGCCTCCCCGAATGATCAAATGCAGCTAGTCCAAATTCAGTCTTCCTCTCATAACATCGCCCTGAGCAATAAATACTAGAATCCTTTGAGTATACCTATAGATACTTTTTTCCGTGATCTGGAAACACTTTGGTGATTTCACCCCCAATCACCAATCTAATTCTCACAGGTGATCCAAATTTACATTGTTTCTCTAATGATCAATCTTCATCATATAGAACGAGGCAGAGATGTGCCACTTTTATGGAAGAAAGAAATATGATTATGGCAAACGGCTCTCTTCCATACGATATTCCTCCCAAGGCTACTTGGAAAAGAGGTCCCTTAGAGGCCATCATAGACTACATTTGTGTAGACTGTAACTTATTTGCCCAAGCGATTAGCCTAGAAGTTGTTAAACAGAGAAACGGTGATCATGAGATGCTAACCCTGATAGGGGCTAACCCAACTACCAAAATTCACATAACTAAACCCAACTACAAATATAGCCTGATTGTCAATCCCGGTTAAAATAGTTTTTGTTGGTGTGCATCATCATTAACCTGACAAACAATCTGCTACAGGAATATTCCTTCTCTAACATTGACAATACTCAAGAGAGGAGACCATATTCGACCATTTTACAGTGGTTCAAAATACATCCTTCTAGAATAGGAAAAAACATCCATGTTTAAGGCCATTCCCCTGAAAAGTTCAGGTCAGACCTGGTCACTTCTCAACCGGGAAAACTTGATATTGAAGATTGTGTTCAAATTAACAGAGTATCTGAATCACAGGGAATAGCCTATTTTTCAAAACTTGTATGCCTGCACTTTGTCTGTTCCAGTTCTCCATTATCAGACCTTAGCTGTGACCTCTCTCTCCATATTTCTGAGAGTGATCTATTATACTTCATACACAAATCCAGCCAATAGATAGTCCCAGGTCTGGATGGGTTATCCAACATAATGCTCAAAGAACACCCAGAAGGTTTGGCCAAAATGTTGTTAAACATCTTTAGACACATGATTCAAACTAAGTGATTACCAGCGTTGTGGCAACACTGACTAATAATACCTATTTTCAAAAAGGGCGATGGGCAATCGCCCATGAATTATAGACCAATAGCCCTCCCTGATGTTCCTGGCAAGATCTTTGCCAGGTTCATCTTAAGAGACTTTAATGAGTGGACCTTAAAAACGCACCACTGTCACCCTTATCAGACTGGATTTATTGCTGGTCTAGGCACTAGTGTTAATCTTTTGACGCTTGCTACCATCAAAGCACACTGCATACAAACAAAACAGTCATTGTATCTAGCCTTCATAGATTGTCGGTCAACTTTCGACTCAATTTCAATATAAATACTACTAAATTAGCTGATCCAGGCCAAATGTACGCCCACTATCATACATCTAATTAATTTGCTGCATTCATCTAAATCCATACAAGTACGTCTTATGCTTGATGGCCTTCTTTCTGCCCACATACAGGCCTCAAACAAGGCTGAATTTTGGCCTCAGCACTTTTCAACTTTGTTATCTTAGATATGAAAGAGAAAGTTGCTGCCATAATTACAGACGCTCCTAGATTAGGAACCCAAGCGGTTGCATGGTTACTCTATGTGGATGACCTTATTTTTCTGTCCAGAACCCCTAAAGGTCTCCAAAGACTACTTGACGAATTGGGCAACTAGGTTCAAGAAAACCAATTACAAATTAGCTTGTCTAAAATTAAGGTGATGCACTGTGTCAAACCACAATCTGTGGCAAACCTCTGTCCTGGACCTTACATGCTGAACAACTACAAGTGGTGCATCAGTAGATTTATTTAGGCACTAATATGAATGAACGGTCAAATGATGTTCGATATCTTGCCACATGGACCTAAACCTAACAGCTATCTCGCAAAAAAACCTCATACTTACCAAATATGATAAATGTTTGTGTCTTCCTGCGCTTACTTATTTCAAACAGAAGGCTGTTCCGATCCTACTATATGGTTCAGAGTCTAAAAAGATATTCCAGAAAGCCTTCTGGGACAAACTAGAAGGCCGTTTTTGGCGGCGAGCCCGACGTCTTCCTAATTGTGTACCTGTGGCAGTGGTTCGATTTGAGTTAGGCCTCATTTCACTGAATGCTAGTTATTCTTGGAAACTGTGTAGCTTTTCAAAAAATGTGCTATGGCTCCAAAAACGCTTACCCTACTTGGTGTATTAGCGTCCCATATGCTGACTTCTACCCAAGACTTTTTAGATACTTGTCGCTTTGCTCCCCTGAATGTTCTATCTGCAGCAGATATCTCTCTGGATCTCTTAGTGAATAATCCATCACGAGATAAACTGAAACCTTAGCAATATAACTGGATTAGTACTCAACAAAAATGTGCCTCATGTTGATTTTAGAGCTAATCCTTTCACCATCAAAAAGCCACATGTAGCAGCCAGCTTTCTTGTCAGGAGTCAGACTGTAAAGATTAGGAATGCATATCTAAGATTATATAATATATGGCCATGTAAAGATGTACTGGCCAGACATGGCTTGATTGACAAGAGTGACAACAAATGCAGATTTTGCAGACTAGAAAGACATCCTGAGAGTCTGCAATATCTGCTAACGGAATGCATAATGCATGGTGATAAACCTGAACTTTACATGAAATGCTGCTTTAATGATTTTATAGTTTTAGATTCAGTCATGCTCTGGCGACTCAGCTTCCAGTCAACGTACAACTGTCAGAATAGCTACGATCAGATTTATTTTTATTCTTGTGTCTGAGGGAAAACCTTGAATCTGAATCTGTGATCCAAATAAGTTGATACATTTTTAGTGGCTGTTTGAAAGTATAGTTATCTTGTCGTAGTCATATTTTATGACTTGTGATGTTGCACTCATCTTTCTTTCTTCTTTTTATAACTTGGTGTGTTTCTTAACTGTCTTATTTATCTTAAGTATCTTAACGATTGTGCTCCTAAACTCTTATCTTCTGTAAAAACATTTTATCTTTAGTATGTATTAAAATTGAAAGGTTGACATTAAAAAGAGGCCTGTTGTGAATGCTGCAAACTGGGCCAAAGGGAGAGGCCTACTGTAAAGAATGAACCCTGAAACAAGGGGATATGCGAGCCCTGTAACACAAAGTGTAGGAGGGAGACCTGTTGTGAATGCTGCATCCAAGACCAAGGAAAGAGGCCTGCCTAAGAGACACCCCTTCACAATGCTGTAAAATGTGGCTTGCAAGAGGCCTAGTTTGAAGAAATAATCCTAATACAAGAGGAGCCAGAGAAAGGAAGGTCCAGAACAGACCTTATCTGAAAGCCACGTTCCTGGAGGAATCTATTGTAAACCTTGGGTGACCTAATGCACACATTTATTTGTTTTGAATTAAAATAGGGATAGAAGAGAATGTTTTGAATTGTTGCTTTGGCCAAGCTTTCAAACTCTTTGGTATTTGCTTAGAATAGCCAGGAGGCTATAGACTCCTAAAGATCAGCGTTGAGACTTTTCTGTTGGTCAATCCTTCAGAGCTCTTCGTTATTAGAAGTAGTGTTCCACCTGCTTCCCATTGGCTCTGAGATATTGAAATGCCTCTGAGGGGTCTGAGCTATTTGTATGGCTGTTTCAAGGGAAGGCTGGGGCTGCTCGAGTATGGCTTTCTGTAGGGAGCGAATTCGAGCTTGAGTTAACTGCTCCAAGGCCACTGCCTCTAGCCACTTCCTCTAATACCTCTGGCAGATCTTTTTTCCTAGCCACTGGCTCATAATATTTTGAATTCTTATGGCTAGTTCTAGGGGTCTTTCATTAGGGAGCAGCTGAGGATTTCTGCTGAAGAAGGCTTCGGTTTGCCCAACTTTCTCCAACAGAGGTGTTGTTTTGAGAAGGTTAATAGTTTGGTATGAGACCTGTAGGTCTCCCCTTAGTATCGGGCCAAATAAACCTTGAGGCCCTCATTCCACTGAAATTAGGCCACAAGTCTTTTGAAGTTGGTAAAGAAAGCACCAAGGTCATCCTCTTCATGATAAAGCTGTAGAACCCTGTGAGGAAGAAATAGATGGGTTTTTTTCTACCCCTAGTCGGTCAAGACTTGTTCAATATTGGCCCGGTTATCAATTTGTCTTTCTAGGAGGGTTTCAAGGGGTTACATATTGGCTCAGGGATTGGGGGACCTCTTGGGAAAAAATGTATGGGGAAATGGTCTTGATGTCTTCTCTGTCCTCAGAACAAATGGGAAGTTGGCTGGAGAGCACTGGAGAGACTGTGGCTCACAACAATCTGGCAAGAAGGACTTGGAGTACATTGGGTCATGTTAACACAGTTTTTTTTCAATAAAAAGGAAACGTGCCTAACTTGCCCTATAGCTATAAGCGAGTTTCCCAACCCAGCAAAACAAAAGCGAAGGGTAGTCGTCAAGTCCAAAATAAAAAAGGCTTCATTCCGAATAAACAACTAACTGCCCCTACCACTTTAGAAAACACCTAACTAAAAGGAAAAAGGCAAGGCTTACACACTAGCCTCGGTAGGGCTTTTGATTGGCCCAAGCTCTGTAAGACTTGTTTTCAGTCTTCAAAGTTCCTTTTCACTGCAGGATATTCTTCCCAAAGGCTGCGTTATTCGTTATGGAAACGCTGGAAATGGCTGCAAGCTGTTATGCCATCATGCGGTATGCACAATGTTACAGTGCCGGTCTAGTGTTTATTCCCAAAATGGCGCCGCCTACCATATACACTCCTGGCTCATTGAGATCGGAGCGTTGCAACCCTGCCAGCACCTTTGGGTAAGACGCTAGTGTCTTTCTGTAAGGTCTACACCTCTGCCTATTGCCTGTCCTGCAGCCGCGTTTCCTTATTGGGATCGCTCCTTAAACACCGCTTCTTGCCACATGCGTTTTTTCTTGCTTTATCTGCTGCCACTTTTCCTTGCTGTAATCTCTCTACATAGGTCGCACCTCAATGCATGTGTTCTCTTTGCCTTCTTACTGCTGGCATTATCGCTGTCTCTGTTACACTTCTCTCTCCAACCCTACGGTCTCCCCTCAGCCTTTTCACTACTGCAACTGGGCTTTACATTTCCCACCTTGTACCCTGGCTTACTAGTTAACCTGCTACAGCCTTGTTGAAGTCCACTTTGGAGATCAGAACTATCCAGACTTCCTAACATATGAAGACTAGAAGTCTCCTCTGCATTCAGAAAGTCTACAACCTTGGAGACTTAAACCAGCTAAAGATCTGGGTTTTTTTTGTTTTGGGTTTTTCCCTACATATTGGACTTTCCTTTCAGTGGTCCTCGTGCCCTTCCTGTATTTTCCTCGGGACTTTGTGGCTACTGGTGGGGATTTCTTCATCAAAGGAAGCCTTTTTACCAAGAAAAAGAAGTCTGAGACGAAAACCTCTAGAGATTCTTCCACTGCCTCCAGATCAGTACGAGGTGAGAGCACATGCTACAAGGGGATTCTGAGAGCTTGCAAGGCACAGAAAGAGGACAACACAATGGATCAGATCCGGGAGCTGGTACACTTTGTACAAGGCTTAACCATGGAGGTTCAGCATCTCAAGGCTGAGAGCGCTTCTCTAAGGCAGATGATGGGCGCCAGGAATGCCCACACTCTGGACATGCCGCCTTTGGGATTGGTTACAGGGAAATTTGATGGCTCTCCTAAATTGGTTAAGGCGTTTGATGCCTGTACTGTACACTTTACTTTCCGGACCACTACCTTTGCTCCTGACAGAGCCATGGTGGGGTTCATGATTTCTGACATGACCGGCAGCGCTTTGGCCTGGGCAACCTCCCTAGTGACTTGTGCAGGTCTGCTTCTAACCAATTATGAAGCTTTCATACAAGCTCTTAAAGAGATGTTCGAGAGACCAGAGATGGTCTATTAAGCTTCTGAAACGCTCTTAGACATCAGATAAGGTGCTTTTGATGTGTTAGCGTAAGTCTTTTCATTTTAAAACTGTGGCGGCAGAGGCAGGTTGTCCGGAGATGGCTCAATACACCATCTTCCAAAGGGGCCTCGATGATATCAAGGACGAGTTGGCAAGAATAACCCATCCAACTTCTTTTTCCGACTTGGTATCAATCGTCTTACAGATCCGGTACCGGATGACGGAAAGCAGAGATTAAAGAAGACTATCCAGAGGCTCTTCATCCAGAAGTAGACCCTTGTCCAGCATGCCTGCTTTGGATACTCATACCACAGAAGAGCTATGCAGATTGGAACCGCTCTGGGGTCACTATCTGCTACAGAAAGAAAGAGAAGAGACTGTTAGGAAGTGTATGATATAAAATACTAGTAATATGATAGTAATATATAACTTATGAGTTTATTTGGGAGGAGCCCCCAGGAGGCCAACCATCATCAATGCGACATCTTCGTGTATGGTTCCATCAACATTCTGGAACCATACACGAATCTGTGATCAGGGTTACAGAATGTATGTACATCATAGATTAAAGAACTATGTACCTAATACAAGTGTATGTAACATCACAACATCTTTCCCCCTGTAATTATTTAAACAAACATATTTTTTTGTTTAAGGATTGGTTGCACCCACACATTACAATAACTGTAACAACTATACTGCCTGATTCATGGAATTATTTGCGTGAAAAACGCAGATTTGAGCGCCTTTCTGCCTGAAAATCCCCATTCTTCAAACAGGGATTTTCGGGCAGAAAGGCACGCAAATCTGCGTTTTTCGCGCAAATAATTCCATGAATCAGTGTGATAATATTTTCTTAACTTGAACATCATACAAAAAAAAGGATACATGAACCTGGTAATGGTGTACACCATTTGTGTACATGCTCCCATGAGTCCATGCATTTGTGGTTCTCAAAGTTTTCAATAATATACATAGTCTTGTTTATAGTTCCACACTCTTTTCCTACATCTTGAGGATGGTTGATTATCCTCCATGTTTTTCTCATTCGGCACTCTTTTTGTTATCTTTTTTTGTGTATATTCTTTGTTCATCAGTCTTGGGTCATTAGATTTATCTTTGAGTATCTCTCCATAAACATTTTGTTCTCTTTCATTTATCAATACTTCCTCCTTCTTTGCCAAGATTACATCATTACAAGACCAACTCTTGCCATCTTCTAAAATCACAGACTTTTTGGAACACTCCATCACTTTCTGAGGAGGACGGAACCTTGACTCCCCTTTCATCACATGTTTGGGTTCTTTCACTCTAACCCAATCACCCTTCTCAAATGTACTCTCTTGAACATGTTTTTGCTTGTCATAATAATTTTTGTATTCTTCTGGTTTCCTTTTCACTTTGTTGACAATTTCTTCCAAATGTATTTCTTTGTTCCTCCTTTTCATCATCCAAGCCGGTCTGAGTCTGTTCGTAAGAATTCTTCCTCTCATCAGAGTGAATGGTACTTCCTCAGTTACTGAATGTGGGGTAACCTTATACGTGTTGAGTGCTTCCTTGAGCATCTCTTTCCACGGTAGATTATTGACAATGGCTAACTGAATAATGCCCTTTATGAAGCGAATCATTCTCTCCACTAATCCATTCCCCATGGGATGGTATAAGGCCGTTGTATTATGTTTAATGGCTCTTTCTTTCAAAAAACTTTGAACTTCTTGTGACATAAATTGAGCTCCATTGTCAGATATTAATTCCTGTGGTTCACCTTCCCTGTTAAAACTTTCTTCTAAAAACTTCATTACTTTTATAGCTAATATGGATTCTTCAACAATTCCACATTCCACCCATTTGGATATATAGTCAACCAATACAATAAAGTAAACTTTTTATGGTCCCAATGTTTCATATTGCCCAGCTATATCAATTGCCAGTTTTGTCCAAACAGTACTGGGAATTTCTACTGGCTGCAATGGTGTGACATGTGTTGATTTACCTTTATCGCGTACTGCACATGCAGTACAATCTCTGACTAGGGCCTCCAATTCACCCCATATGTTAGGCCACCAATAAGCTTTTCTCACCCTTCTCTTCGTAAAATTTCTACCCACATGACCTTCATGTGCAATGTTCATAATTCTCTCCCTCATACTTGTTGGAGGTATTATCTGATCTCCTCGTTAAATGCAGGCGTTGTCACTTGTCAATTCATCTTTTATTTTTTCCCAGGATTTGATATTTTCCTCAGTATCTTTCCAGCCACTTTCAATAGCTTTTCTCAACAGTCTTTGTTCAGGGTCTTGTTCTATAGCTTCAACCCACTCCTCCTTTGAAAAACTAGGATGCACATGTGCTATTATACATTCCATGTTTTGATCTTCTGTTAGTTCTTCCTTGTCCTCACCATCATTTGTGCTACTCTCACATGGTAGGCGAGAAAAACAATGTGCCACTACATTTGTTCTCCCAGGGGTATATTTTATATTGACATTGTATTGCATGATAATCAGTGTCCACCTCCTTATGCGTGGAGATGTCATATGAGGATTCTTTGAGTTCAAAACATGTATAAGTGGCTTGTGATCTGTTTTGATCTCAACCGGCATGCCCCAAATGAGTCCTTTGAAGTGTTCTAGACACCCAGGGCCTCCTTCCCACTGGTGGAATAATTTGTCTCACACCCCCCCCTTAATGTTCTGGAAGCAAAGGCAATGGGAACTACTTCACCTCCTTGCACTTGTTGTAAAACACACACCCCCAAGGCCTATGTTACTGGCATCCACTGATATCCTGGTTTTGGCACTCGAGTCAAACATTTTAAGTGCTGGTGCCTTGTTGATTAATGACTTGATCATATCAAATTCCTTCTTGCAGCCTTCAGACCAATTAAACTTTATAACCTTGCACATCAGATTTCTCATCTTTTCGGTCCTATCCGAGTAGTGATCCACAAATTTAGAATAATATTCCGTTAACCCTAAAAAACTCCGGAGTTGATCCTTATTGACAGGATCGGGAATCTTAAGAATGGTGTCAACCAATGATTCTTTAGGCTTTAAACCATCTGCATTTATGCGATGACCTAAGTAAGTCACTTCATTTCTCTTTATCTTACACTTCTCGATCTTAAGTGTCATCCCCTTTTGCTGTCAGGAATCTGTCAGGTAACGACAAGGGCAGTGAATATGGCAAGGGAAATGTGCACACTCTCACACAGTGAATGGTTTGAGTCAAACAACATACATACAGGGCCAAGACTCAGGTATACTAAAACCCAGGAGTGCAAACTAAGTGTGACAACAATACAAATATAGGAAAAGGGATGTGGGGTAAGCACTTAGATACACCTTATGGCTGTAAGGAAAGTCGGCAAGCTCCTACCCACAATTGCTATTACACGTACTGACAGCGCTAAACCCACGTAGAGGGCAAGCAACGACAGGATCTGTGATCTAACACTCTTGATAGTATTAAATAAGGAAACTTAAAATCAATACTCACGAGGACGAGAAATACCACTTGAATGTCAGCAAGCCCACGAACCCTGTTGATCAAACAGGGACCCCGAAAGGCTGTAACAGCAATGGGAGGATAACTAAATACATAAGACTCAAGACAAGGGGCAAGTAGGAATAATGATTACAGAATAGTCAGGAAAACATAGGCATTCACACAGGAGCTAGCTACAACCACACACCATACCTAATGATCAAGGGAAAGTATATGCAGAGGTGCAAGGGAAAACATGGAATGGATTCCCAGAAAGTAAAGGAACAGGAGCAGGGAAAACGAAATTACAATGGCAAACTTTCCCCACCCATCCAAGGAAAAAGACAGAAAGCTAATATAAAAGGAGAAAAGACTAAGGCATCAAGGTATACAGCAGCAAAGGACAAGTCGGAGAGATATAGAACACAGGCACACTGGGCTGCACCAAAAGGGAAAGCACTGAGAAATGCTGCCTGCAAACAGGGGAAGACAGAAGGTAAAACTGGGAAGCAGAAATCAATGAAGCACATAAATTCGAAATCCAAGCATAAGGAACAAGAAATGGAAATTTGGAACTAGGCACAAAGCTAAGAACCAGGAACAAGGGACCAGTCAGAAACAGGAACACTGCATCAATGACCAGCGCTGGACTGAAGCAAACTGAGGCTTTTAACCTGCTTAACAAGCACACGCCGCAGGTGAGCTGCTTGCTGCACCTGCATCCACAGGTGTTGCCTATCCTCCACCCAGCCTTGTCCTGCAAGGGTGGAGATGAAGCAGTGGGCCAGGCATTCTGGGAAGCATAGTCATTTGATTAAAGCAGCATACTGGCTGGCAAAAACCTGGAATGGATCCGGAAGGGAAGTAGTTTGGCAAATAAGGATTTAGCGCTCCCAATTCATCACAGCACTGTAGCATAAGGTTCGGAAGGAAAGTCCAGTAGGGAATAAACCCCAAATTATGCCCCCAAATGGTGGGAACGGGAGCGAAGGAAGCGGATTGTGACAGTATACCCCCTCCTATGGCCGTCTTCTGGTGCCCGCCACCCACACGAGGCATCTTCTTTCCATGATAGGAGTGTTTTTTCTTTGGAGGCGGCACTGATGGAAATGGTGGCCTGTGGGCAAAGGCAGATGGACAGTGATGCATAGAATCAGGTGGCAGGCTTCTGGTGAGGAAGATACTCATGGGTCGAAGAAAGGCATGAAGGACTTGCAGGATCTGAAGCAGAGTTGGAAGGCCCAGGAAACTCAGTCACTGAGTGCGGGCACTTATAAGTCCTTGAGGAGGAAGGCAGGCTAGTGCAACATGCATTAGACAATGGTAGATGCTCTGTTTGCCTTTCTGTTGAAAGCAGACATGCAGGAGGTGAGGAATTTACAGGCATGCTGGCAAAAATCTCAGATTCAGATTCTGCATATTCGGGAGGCTCTGATGTTAAAGTCAAGCAGTTGGGAGAATTGTCTGGTGTAAAAGGCAGGCACTCTAGTGATCCCCCTGAAGCATAAGAAGGGCAGGCTGGACCTTCATCAGCAGTAAATGATTGGGATTCAGGAGGAATCTCTGGAGCTGAAGAAAATGCTGCAGAATCTGACGGTGTAGACCGGTATACCGCTGATATTGGCAGCGAGGCTAGGCAGGATACAGTTGTCTCATGATCTGAAGGCAGACAAGCGGTAGACTCTGGGACTGAAGACATGCACTTAGGATGGACTGCCAGAGGCTCTATGACTGAAGGGTGATACGCTGGATGAGTCGCTGTAGCTGAAGCCAGGCATGCCAGAGGAAATTTTGAGGCTGAAGGCATGCAAGCTTGAGCCATCTCGGTAGCTGAAGACAAACATGTCAAGGTCTTTGGAACTGACCAGGTGCATGGTGGAGGCTCTTGAGTAAATGGCAGACAAGGCAGAGGTTCATTGATTGAAGACACATGTGCCACAGATGGCTGCAGAGCTGTGAACTGAATCATAGAAGAGTCAATGGTTGTAGGAGGACAGACTGAAGTCTCAGAAGTCGACAGACACATTTGTGGCTCAGGAATGGAAGGCAGTAGACTCCTTGGCACCAGTAACAAAGACCGAGCTGTACCCTTGCAGTCCTTTTCCCTAGTGGATGACACAGAGTTTCTTTCTTTGTTGAAGTCAAAATCAACCAGAGGGATCACCATAGTAAAGTCCCTATTAATCAGGATTTCGTCAATTGTCCATTCATCTGTCTTGGTTTCTGAAAGTGGCAGATTTACATTCAACAGTTCAGGAATCGCCTGCCGGGTTTTTGGTTCTGTATACTGTGGAATGGGTCCATCAGAACATGAAATCTGTACTGTCTCTGACTGTTCGTTGTGACCAAAATTGGCAGAAGGAAGAGAGAACACAGAGGTAGCATTGTTTTCCACATCAGCTTGAACATCTACTTCAGTCTCAGCAGCTGGATCAAGAGCAGAGCCTAAGCCTACTGTAGTGACTGATTCTGTGTATGCTGCCATTGTGGAGTGTGTTTGGAATTCGGAAGCTTGCATATGTGCAAGCTCAGAGTTATGGCGGGCTGCTACACTAGAAATCTTTGGTAAAGGAGTGGCTTGTAAATATTCAGCTAACTGCAGTCCCTGACAAACAGCAGGACAATTGTCATAAACTGAGCCCTGTTTAAACTGTACACCGCTATCAGCAGGCACAGTGGAAGGCATGGTAGCCTCAGGGCTGGATCCTGCACTAGCAATCTGGATGTGCACCGATTGTACATTGTCATTTACTGCTTGCAGGTTCTGTGACTTATTCTCTCTCTTACCAACTTGGTCTATGTGTCCTATAAGCAAACTATTGGCCTTAGACCTCTTGGCATTAGGGACTACAGTATGTACTTGTGCAGAGGAGTATGCTATAGACTGAGGGTAGAAAACAGAAGTTATGCAAGGAACCCCTCCATTCTTTATGTTTGTATCATGAAACTGTTCAATCTGAGGTGAAGCATAACTGGAATCATGGGGTTCAACACCAGAGATACTCTTTTGTAATAAGCCTAACAGTGTGTTGTTTTCTGCTACTAAGGCTTGCGCTGACATAGAATGTGGGTCAGAACAAAAGACAGAACTGGGATCAGGCAATGTAAGATGGGCCATCCTGTGGGAAAAATACTCTGCACGTAAATGCCCATTAGTGACAAGGAGTTCATTTATGTCAGGACTAGTGATTTGATTGTCACAGGTAAATGTAGGGGAAACTTTCTGTACAAACTTGTTACATGCGTTGCTGTCTTTCTTATTTAAATATGCCATATTCAATGGGAATAGGTGGCTGGTCATTCTGTCAGGAATCTGTCAAGTAACGACAAGGGCAGTGAATATGGCAAGGGAAATGTGCACACTCTCACACAGTGAATGGTTTGAGTCAAACAACATACATACACCAAGACTCAGGTATACTAAAACCCAGGAGTGCAAACAAAGTGTGACAACAATACAAATATAGGAAAAGGGATGTGGGGTAAGCACTTAGATACACCTTATGGCTGTAAGGAAAGTCGGCAAGCTCCTACCCACAATTGCTATTACACGTACTGACAGCGCTAAACCCACGTAGAGGGCAAGCAACGACAGGATCTGTGATCTAACACTCTTGATAGTATTAAATAAGGAAACTTAAAATCAATACTCACGAGGACGAGAAATACCACTTGAATGTCAGCAAGCCCACAAACCCTGTTGATCAAACAGGGACCCTGAAAGGCTGTAACAGCAATGGGAGGATAACTAAATACATAAGACTCAAGACAAGGGGCAAGTAGGAATAATGATTACAGAATAGTCAGGAAAACATAGGCATTCACACAGGAGCTAGCTACAACCGCACACCACACCTAATGATCAAGGGAAAGTATATGCAGAGGTGCAAGGGAAAACATGGAATGGATTCCCAGAAAGTAAAGGAACAGGAGCAGGGAAAATGAAATTACAAGGGCAAACTTTCCCCACCCATCCAAGGAAAAAGACAGAAAGCTAATCTAAAAGGAGTAAAGACTAAGGCATCAGGGTATACAGCAGCAAAGGACAAGTCAGAGAGATATAGAACACAGGCAAACTGGGTTGCACCAAAAGGGAAAGCACTGAGAAATGCTGCCAGCAAACAGGGGAAGACAGAAGAGAAATCTGGGAAGCAGAAATCAATCAAGCACATAAATTCGAAATCCAAGGATAAGGAACAAGAAATGGAAATGTGGAACTAGGCACAAAGCTAAGAACCAGGAACAAGGGACCAGTCAGAAACAGGAACACTGCATCAATGACCAGCGCTGGACTGAAGCAAACTGAGGCTTTTAACCTGCTTAACGAGCACACGCCGCAGGGTAGTTGCGTGCTGCACCTGCAGCCACAGGTGTTGCCTATCCTCCACCCAGCCTTGTCCTGCAAGGGTGGAGATGAAGCAGTGGGCCAGGCATTCTGGGAAGCATAGTCATTTGATTAAAGCAGCATACTGGCTGGCAAAAACCTGGAATGGATCCGGAAGGGAAGTAGTTTGGCAAATAAGGATTTAGCGCTCCCAATTCATCACAGCACTGTAGCATAAGGTTCAGAAGGAAAGTCCAGTAGGGAATAAACTCCAAATTATGCCCCCAAATGGTGGGAACGGGAGCGAAGGAAGCAGATTGTGACATTTGCTGGATGACTTGTAGCACACCTAACAATTTTGCATCGTGCTCCTCTTCGGACATTGCAGATATCAAGATGTCATCCTGGAAATAATGCACTTCTTGGAGACCGTCAAACAAGTGATGCATGAATCTCTGAAACACGGCGGCTGCCAAAGGCATTCTTTTATATCTGAAGGCTCCCAATGGTGTTATAAACGATGTCAAATGTCTAGATTCTTCCTCTAATACAACCTGGTGATAGGCTGACGATAAAGCCAATGTCGTGAAGTATCTCGCCGGCTTCATCATGGTCAACATTTCTCCTATGTTTGGCAGAGGATGGCGGTCTACCCGAATGTTGGCATTTAGATCTCTTAGGTTGACACACATTCTGATTGATCCATCAGGTTTTTTAACAATTACAATCAGGGATAACCACTCGGAGCTTTCGATAGGTTCAATAATGTCCTGCATGCACAATTTCTCTAATTCACTTCTTAATGCTTCTCTGGTGCCAATTGGTATGTTTCTCACTTTATGTACTACTGGATTTGCTCCTCTCTTGAGTATGATGCGATGTTTGAAACCTTTGAGCACACCAATTCTTTCATTGAACACTTTCGGAAAACTTTTGGCTAGGTTCTCAGAAGTGCTACAACTGTTCTCAGTAATGCATAGAATGGGCACATTTTCACCTGGATGTATCCTGATCTTAAGTGATGCTTGTTCCCACCATCCAACTATTGAAAATCCATTTTCAGCCACATATAGTCTACAGTATGTCTTCCTTCCTTCAAAGATTAGGTGCACCCAAACAAAACCTATAATGTTGATGGGCGTTTTCCCATAACCAGTTGCCTTTATCTTGGTCATTTGCAAATCTTCAATTCTCTTCTTTAGTATGTTCACATAGGTTTCCACATCAACCGTAGTATATGGAGAGCCAGTATCAACCATAACCTGTAAGGTTATGCCAGTGATCTCCATTGGTACCCACGGTCCCAGACTACCTTCATTTGGTGTGAAGGCCAGTATTTGTACTTCGTCTTCAAACCGATCTGTAATTGCCAACAAGCTGCTTGGGTCACCAATTTCTTCCAACGCCTTTATGCTTGTCATGGCATTGCCTCTGCCTCTACCGTACCGACCAGCATTTCTCACATAGCGGTTATTAAATCTGCCTCTTCCCCTGCTGTTGCGACACACCTTACCATAATGGCCTAGTTGTCCACATTTATAGTATTCTGCTGACAAAGCCGGGCAATCTTTCTCCGCATTTAAATGTCTGTACCAACCACATTTGAAGCATTTGTTGGTTGATCTGTATGTATTTTCGTTCTCCTGTCTAGATCCACCTCCCATATCAGACTTTACCAATCTCCTGACTATGGCATTTGAATCCTCTTCTTCCTTGCCACATTGTCCATCATCTATTTCTTGGACTGACTTCATTTCTGCATCCTCCACTTTGTTCTGGACTTCCTTCATACACTTCTCACCTAGTTCAATAGATCTTGCTATTTCAATTGTTTGTTCTAGCGTAGGGTTCTTTGCCTGCCACAGACATTGTTGGATGCGTGGATCTGCTACGTGTAAGACCAGTTGATCTCTCAAGTATTCATCTGCCACCCCTGTGAAAGCACACATAGCCAACAACCCTCTCAATGCAGCCAAATAGGCATCTATGCTCTCACTTTTATTTTGTCTCCTTGAAAAGAACCTGTATCGCTCTAACACAATGTTGGTCTTATTTCCGAAGTGCTTATTTAGTTTGGCGATTGCTGTGTCATACTTTCTGGCTCCACTCGAAGAATCTCCTGAGCTTTCATCCGTATGATCTAAATCAGGCAAGATTCTGAAGATCCTGAGTGCCTCTGCACCTATACAGTTAAGAAGCGTAGCTTTTTTCAAGTCATCATTGAACTTAGATCCACCTATTGCCCTCAAGTATACCTGAAAGTTGTCCTGCCATTGCTCCCAAGGACATACTGGATTTCCGGGCAGCGCCAAAAACTTTACTGGAGCAGCTATGTTTTGCATATTGTACTTTTACTCATCCAACAGTTAATTGCCCCAGTGTTAATGTTTCTGTGTTTCCAGACTCACTGCATAATAGAACACTTGTGCATATCTTTTGCAATACCGTCACACTGTGAATTCTCTTATTTCTTTGCCATTGGTTCGACTAATCTTTCCACTGTACTTTGTACTTTTCACTATGTTCACTTTCAATTGTATTGATAATTGCTCAATACGTCTTTTCAATACTTTTCAATGTTCGTGCATTCAATCCCTTAGTTTGAGGATCAAGTTAATATCATGACAACATCTGTATTAGGCAGCTTCCAACACTGTTACACGCGCTGCGTTTCACTTTAAACACACGCTAATTTCATTATATGCCTCTTTCCTTTAACTTCACTCGATGAAACATTCAATGCGTCTTTCCGTAATATTACAGTTCATCACGTACTATTTACTGTTGTCAAGGCAATGTTTAATGTCCACAAAATGGCGGCACGCAAAGCACGTACGAGGGTGCTTTTCTCTAGTATCTACTGCGGTTGGCCCAACATCTTGCAAAGCATTCATAAAATGCTGATCGACGTAAGTTCATTTACACAGTCTTTTCTTGCATATATCCGCCTGCGATATGCGCCGCTCACCTTTCACTTGCTTTCATATGTAGCTTTCATAATTTTCGGTGGGTTCAGCCGCTTTGTCAAACCTTTCGATGCGGTCGGTTATGTACTGGAAGCTGTTCTTCGCCGAATCCGGGTGCTCCCTCCCTAACGAGTCCTCGTCGCCAATTGTTAGGAAGTGTATGATATAAATTACTAGTAATATGATAGTAATATATAATTTATGAGTTTATTTGTGAGGAGCCCCCAGGAGGCCAACCATCATCAATGCGACATCTTCGTGTATGGTTCCATCAACATTCTGGAACCATACACAAATCTGTGGTCAGGGTTACAGAACGTATGTACATCATAGATTAAAGAACTTTGTACCTAATACAAGTGTATGTAACATCACAACAGAGACCAGGGACTGTGTCTTTACTGTGGAACTAGAGGTCATCTGCTGAGGGACTGTCCAGAGGTCCCCCCACGGAGACAGAGAAACGACCCCGACCCTAAAAGGGACAAGGAGCCGGGGTATTGTTCATAGTTCCACTGTCATGTCTGTAGTATTGCGCATTCATTTTCTGTTCCCTGGTAGAGTACTAATTGAAGTGATGTCTTTACTTGACTGTTGCGCAGCAGGTAACTTAATGTATACCTTACGGGCCTACGAATGGAGCATACCCTGTATCACCAAGACTGAGGCACAACTTGTAGAAGGGGTGGATGGAAGGCCTTTGGATTCAGGACACGTAGAACACAGTATAGTTCCATTGTCGGTTAAGATTTGCAAACACAAGGAACAATTATATTTTGACCTTATCAGTGTAACACATTTTCCCCTTATTTTGGGCATACCCTAGTTTCGAAGGAACAATACGCTTATCAATTGGAGCTCCAATTCAGTTCGTTTATATCATTATTGCAATAAGAATTGCTCCAATGAACCCCAGAAGGAAACCTGCGATGCTGTCTCCAGCTAGGAAGTTGTATCAAGTCTAAGA
Source organism: Ambystoma mexicanum (assembly GCF_040938575.1). NCBI lineage: Eukaryota > Metazoa > Chordata > Amphibia > Caudata > Ambystomatidae > Ambystoma > Ambystoma mexicanum. Next base: position 1,245,405,354 of record NC_090934.1, read on the forward strand.
GAAAAACATCTGGAGATTCTTCCACTGCCAACAGTACGAGGTGAGCGCAAACACCACAGGGAGGATTCTGAGAGTATCAGGTTATGATTTTTAGTTTCTCCTTTTGAAATCTTAGTGCAAACATTTCCATCCCTCCAGGATTGCTTGGAAATAAACACTTTCACCTTCGAGGCAGTGGGACTCTCTAAAAGTCCTGAAGTCCTCAGATAGCTTTTTTTTCCAACCAAGTAATTTAACATAGGGTGGCTGCCCATCCTTGCTTGTCAGACTTGTATTGCTTCCATGGCTTTCTCAGCTCTAATTGAAAGTGTTCATGTCTCTTTTTTTCCCTTTACTTTACTAAGAGTATTCATTGTGATGAATCTGATGGACTCATCACTGTTTTCGCAGCAATGTGGCCAAGGGATACCAGCCGCTACCTGAGCCTGACCCTGGCAGCGGTTATATGATGGAGGAGCACATGGGAGGAGACAGCTATCGGGGAGATGTCATGACTTCAGTGGATGAGAGGCGGTATTCCTCCCTTTCCCATGAGGAAGCCCCTCTAATGCCCAAAGCCTTGATGGCATATTGTGTCAGGTATTGGTTCCCCCTTGTAGAGGACCTCTTCTAATTTTTCCTTAGGTCAAAACCCCATATTTGACCTAGACAAACAAAGTTCCAACAGAACCCTTTTTGCTTCTAATACACCTTTTCTATGAAGATGTCCGCTCATGTAAAACTTCAGAGAAAAACTATCTAAATGCTATATATTCAATGACATCTATGGACTCCAACTCCCTTAATCCCCGAAGTACTGAGATGAGGTAATAGAAGCCTGAAGCTGAATGTGCAGACTAGTTCTAGAGAAATACCTGTGCATGGGACATTTAAAGCAGGCAACTGCATTACCAACAGCAGCAGCGCAGGAGAATAAGTCGGCTCCAAAAAGAAGGCTTTTGAGTGCGGGAGTGATGTACTGGTGTGGCGGCAGAGGCATCCGCAGAAGGGGAAATGCAGAACAAGAGCAGGAAGTGCTGTGGAGACGCTGGGAGCCGCAAGAGTTCCTGGGTGCTCGGCAGCTCATAGAAGCATCGTTCTCCAGACTGGACATGAAGGGAGCCAGGCATGTGACAGCGGAGCCCCGAAGGGAGTTGGAAGGACATCTGCAGCATCCAGAGTGTGAAGCGTGCCACAGAGTCACGCTGCAGAAGCGAAGCAGGACCATAGATGCTGAAAAGAACTGGTGAGTTGTCCCAAAGCAAGTGTTGACCCCGGGGTACTCTGGCAACTGTGCCAACGACAGTTTGAACATTTTGAGATAACGACTACAGAAAATACAAGAAGTCTATATGAATGCAGAAAAGGCAAAGTGTGGGATCAAAGCCCAATAAGAAATACAGCTTTGGTAATACAGAGGAACTATGAAAAACATATGAAGTTCTGGCAAGAGAAAGATACCGGACAATTGAAACGCATAAGAAGTCCTGGCAGGGGAGTATACCAGCCATTTAGAAGTACATACAGGTGCCTGGCAGGGAAGTGTACCAGGTAAGTTGCAAAGATACAAGGAATACCAAGGAAGAACAGTGTTTTGCTCGTTAAAGGATATACTTGTGTTGAAGAAAGACTGTTGCATAATTTGTTGCCTAGCATGAATATTGTGAATCCAGAAGAGATACAAAAGGAACTTTTAGTAAAAGAGACATTGCCATCTGTTTTAAAACCAGGGGAAGGGACCACCCTCTGTGTCCAAAGTCTGTCACCTTAGAGAACATTTCTGTTGGAGTTACTCTAATCTTCAGTTGTGAACATTTTTTTGCCAATACCAGGTTGCACACTTTATTGTTTTGTTTGTAGTGTGAGGGTCAGGATAGGACGTTTTAGACACAAGGACGGCTTTTCATTTATTGACATCCGACACAGACAGATCCTTTGTTTTTGTTGGATAAGTAGGGAAACACCTCTTTAGCATAGGATCAGAGAGGCATTTTTCCAACACATTTTAATTTAAATAAGTCTTTAACCGAAACATGATAACTTTGTGTCCAGCTTTCATTTCTGACCCCTCATATCATGCACTCAGGTTTCTAAGGATGTCACAATGGCCTTACCCATTTGCATCACCACATGCCTCTTGACACCAATACTCCATGTTTTTGCATTTTTTTCTAGATCCAAATATCAAGCCTGCTGCCATATGGAGAGAAAAAGCAGAGAGAGCAAAACCCATGAACACCCCGTGCTACCTACAGTTCTCGCCAGAATCTCTAATCCCATAAACCTAGAGAGAGGCAGCAGAAGAAGAGAGATTACACGACTGCTGAGCAGCACTGATACGCAAAGCAACAAAGCTGCTGCAGTCATTTTAGACCACCAAAAGCTTCCTTCAGAACGTCAACCACTATGCAAGACTACATGCCTTGGGGAAAGGTATGCCAAGGTCCCCTAAAATTAACATGGACACTGCGCAGCATGGGCACCATTACTACCTCACTGCAACCTTGAGTGGATAAAGGAAGCAGGGCTTAACCTGCTATTTGAAATGTCTTCAGTTTGTAACACCTTCTGCGCTGGGTAATGTGAAGAATCCTACAGATTTGTCGCTGACCCCCTTCCTAAAGTCTCCTCCCATGTGGCCTGGGGAAGGCAGATGCTTCCTTATCTCAACCCTGGGGGAGGTGTGCTGTGGGAGGAGACAGGGCCCAGGGTGGTGAGGAGATTCCGTGGGATAAGACACAGTATTTTTCCTCTGACAGGAAGATTCTTACCACTGTACCTAAAGAGGTTATGGCTTATTGTCATTTTAATGTCTCTCAATCTCATATTACATATTGATCTAAGGTTGTGAACCCCAAGGTTATAAAATCCGAACAAACTATACCGAAAGAAAGACCCTTTTCGGTATGTCAAGCTAAATATCTTCCACAATCCCAAGGGTACAATGTAAAGAATCATGGAAATGTTGTCTTGAATTTGGGTTGTTTGTTTGTGTACTATTTGTTTGCGGTGACCTGACCGAAATCTTGTTGCTCGAATTTACTGTTTGAACGTAGATGTCAAAATGAAAAATTCAACATGAGGGTGCCCTTGTCCTATTTATGCTGTATTTCCCCTTCACCACAGAGAGGAGCGTTCGCTTGCTATGCCTGAACTCATTTTAATGATTCCCTGCCCATCTATCGCCTGCAATCCTTCCAATGGAAGCAGGGGACACCCCCACATCCCCCAGGCACATTATACCGTATAAGGAGAGCGGGGGACACCCCTGCAACCCAGCTCCCCTTGTACGGTATTATAAACAGAATGAAAAAGGAATTTAAGGTGGAGCTACTATGTAAACCGGGAAAATAAACAGAAGATCAATTTGTACCTCTTAAAAACAATCAAATGAATTGTTCGATAAAAAAAACACAATCAAATTGTCTAATTCCATTGTCTTTACTATAAACCATCTTCATCTATGATGGCTAATTCTCATAGCCCCTCTGTTAAAAGCCTTAAGGGAATTAAATCTACCCTTATAAATAATGTCGGTAGTTGAAAAAGCTAACTTTGTTAAAAGAAACTACAAGTCCCGGAATCCTAGAGGTACTGAGACGAGGAAGATGTATATGCAGATGTAGTAGTCTGGCAATTAAGCCTAGTAGCCATTGCAGTAGTCAGGCAATTGAGGCTAATGGCCTACACTTGAAGCCTATCTATGAACCCGTAAGGCATAATAGGCCCCAGCAGGAAAGGAGGAGTAGAAGGAGCTGAAACGAAAACTGGAAGGCTGACTGTAGTAGCAATAGTCAGTCAGTATGACTTTATTTCAGCAACAAAACCATTAAAGCATATGAAAATACAATTCCATAAAACTTAATGCAAGAATGAGAGAATTGATAAAATTCCAGTTAAAATAAATGATGACATACAATTCCATTGTACAAACTCAACATGCCCATAAAGTCCCCCCTTGAAGTCGCAGAATAAGCCCTCAATGTTCACACCGCTGCACTAACCATTTTATACATCCTCAGCCAGGCTCTATGAATATATTTGATAACTGTAAAGCCCAGATGAGCATACCCAGAATCCAGGCAATACACTAGGCCTGTTCAGTCTGGCGTATGCCCACTTGTTTCAGCAGTGTGATCAGATATTTTCTCCTAAAATCGCTGTACCCCCTACAGAAGAACATGAAGTGTGCAATTTATTAATTTGGGTCCTCACACATTGGACAAGCCGCCTTAGTTGCCCCAACCAGGCCTTTGTGAAAGACCCCAATTTTAAGGTATACATTCAGAATGTACAGGCGATGCGCAAAGTGAAGGCTTGCACCATCCAGGTAAGGTTTGAAGCCAAAAACTGTCTAGGACCTAAGATATCTAGTACCAGTTGAGAGCATTTTGCAAGCTACCACCATGGAGCTCGTAGAATACTCGGCGCCCGCTTGTTTAATTATCCCCCTGGGCTGCCAACTCATAGCTTCCGGTTCGGTCCAGAATTTACTTCAATTCAAAGTTCTCAGCCATGTTATCTTTTTTTTTTTTCACTTTGTATTTATTGGATTTATTCATTAACAATAGCGACATATACTCAACTCAAAAACCAGTCCAAACCGGACCATAGAAATCACCCCAACCCCCTTCCCCCCCGATTCCCCCGCCCCACCCACCCCCCAAACAATGAGCTACACAGGGTTCACAGACAAATGAAGAAGAGGCACCTCATGGTTGGGAGCACAACTCTGTACAATTACTGGCTGTCTGACCGGTTAGCTCTATCTGCAAGGTCCCCGACAAAACTCACACTTCGGGTGCTTTTGTGCAGTAGCCGATCCGCTCCCACCCTCCCCCCATCGTCCAGCTCTGCACATGATCCCAGATCTCAGAGTTTCAGTGCAGCACAGTCTGTATTCAAAAGCACTACAGTCCAATCCTGCAAAAAAGAAGGCATGTCATCATGTACAATAGCTGCAAGCTTCTCATAAGTGAAAATTGTTAAAAGTTTATGAAACCAATCTGACTTCGTTGGGCCCTGAGATCCTTTCCACTTCTAGGCCAGAGCCATTCTTCCTGCCCTCAGCATCGCACCGACTACCCTGGGGAAGGGTCCCTCCTCACATTCAGGCCTAGGGGCACCCAGTAAAATCTCCATGGGATGGAGGGCAGGGCAGGTTCCCAGGATATCTTTAATCCAACTTAGTAACTCTGCCCAGTAGACTTGAATGACCGGACACTCCCACCACATATGGAACCAAGTTCCTCTACCAGCACATCTAGGACATTTAGGGGAGACACCGGGAAACATTTTAGACAAAGAGGCGGGCGAACGGTGCCAAGAGTGGAGAATTTTGAAGTTGTGCTCCATGGCTGCAGTATAAAGCTTCCCCCTAAAGACGGCCCGGAGAACGGAGTCCCAATCCCGCTCCTCCAATGCCGTGCCAATTCTCTCTTCCCATACACTCCTGAACGCCTGTCTCACCTCTAGTTCCGCTGTAATTAACACATTATAGATTTTCGACAAGGATCCCTTTCTGGAGTTGGCCTCCACAAAAATCTTTTCAAAGGCGGTCAGCTTACGAGAAAGGGAGGCCACCCAATCTGCCTGCGTGAGAATGCCCTTGAGTCGCAGGAAATCAAAAATGGAGGGAGGCCTTTCCGGAAGCAGCTCCAACAGCTGGGGAAATTCAATAAAGCCTCCGTGGTCAAAAAGCTGCGCGGCCCGCTCCAGCCCCTGGTCAGACCACATCTGCGTCCCTCGGAACCCCCTAGCCCCCAGATCAAGTGGAGGTCCCCACAGGGAAAACAAGGGAGAAGGCCATGATGACAGTAATTTGTTATCCCTACAAGGCCCCCACAACCGCCATAGAACCGCTAGAATTGGGTGGGACCGAGCTACTGCTGGTAAGGCGCGAGGAGGGGCCCAGAGCAGGTCTCTAACCTTGTGGGGATGAACATGCACATCTTCAATAAAAGTCCAATATGTCCTAAGGTCATCTCGCAGATGCTCTAACATGACTCGCAACTGGGCCGCTTTGTAATACAGCTTAAAGTCAGGAAGACCAAATCCCCCGAACGCCTTAGGGAGTATTAAATTACTCAACTTTATTCGAGCCCTCTTACCACCCCACACAAAGCGAAGAATTCTCGCCCGAAGCGAAAGAAAGAAGGAGTCCGGGATAGCACAAGGCAGAGAAGAGGATAGAGAAGCCCAGGCAGCACATTCATCTTCACAGAAACCATTCGACCAAACCAAGAGAGCGTCAGTGGGGCCCACCTATCCAGGTCGCGACCAACTTTGGCCACCAACGGAGAAAAGTTCAGCTCAAACACCTTGCTTAGGTCCCTCGGAATTACCACCCCAAGATACCTGGTACTGACTTTCTCTATTCGCAGCCCGAGCACCTCCACTCTACCCTCAATATCTACGTCACGTTCTCCCATGGGCATAATACAGGATTTAGAAACATTAATTTTGAGACCGGAGAACTGTCCAAAACCACGTATCAACTCTAACAACCGGGGCAGCGAGTCATTAATTCCAGATAGATACACCAGGATGTCGTCTGCAAAAAGAGACAGCTTAAATTCGTGCTCCCCACATCGCACTCCTGTAATCGCCTCCTCCCGCCTAACCGCGATGGCGAAGGGCTCCATAGCTAGAGCATACAAAAGAGGAGAAAGAGGACAGCCCTGGCGAGTTCCTCTAAAGAGTGAAAAGCTCGGGGACGCGAAGCCATTGACCAGAACCCGCGCAGATGGAGCATTATATAGTGCAGTGACCCATCCACAGAACCTATCACCAATACTCATCTTTCGAAGCACCTTCATCATGTAAGACCATTCAACGCGGTCAAAGGCCTTTTCAGAATCTAACGATAGGAGATAAGCCTCAGACTCATTCTTGGACACTTCATATATTAAGCCCAGCGTTTTCTGCACATTATCAGATCCTTGCCGCCCTGGAATGAAGCCCACCTGGTCCCCGTGAACCAAAGAGGGAATAAGCCTAGACAACCTGTTCGCCAGGATCCTGGCCAATAGCTTAACGTCAACATTTAGAAGCGAAATAGGCCTATATGATTGACATAAGGAGGGATCCTTCCCCTCCTTCGGGATGACCACAATGAGAGCCGACATCATGGAGGGAGGAAGAGACCCCGTCTCCAGGGCCAAATTATACACCTTAGACAAATGCGGCGCCAATGTGGAGCGAAATGTCTTGTAAAAGCGGACGGTGAATCCGTCGTCTCCCGGCGCAGTGCCGTTCTTCAAAGACGCAATAGCATCAACAACCTCCTGGGGAGATATCGGGAGTTCCAAAGATGCCGAGCGCTCCAGCAGCAGACAGAGGATGGGGAGAGACCCAAAGAACCGATCAACATCTGACCCATCACCAGACTATTCAGAGGTATAAAGGGTTTCATAATATGACTTAAATTGTTCCGCAATCTGGTCATCCCCCAGCCACCTTACACCCCCCGACCAGATATGCAATTGACTCGTCGACTGTTACGGAGTTCCCTGAGTCTCCAAGCCAATATCCTGTCTGCCTTTTCCCCTTCTCCATATATCGCTGTTTTAGAAACGCAAGCTTCTTCTCCGTCTGCCCCACAAGCAAGGCAGACAGTTTAGCTCTCAGCTGTAGAAGCTTAGCCCTCTTGTCCGGATCTATCTGCGTCTTCAGCTTCCCCCCTGGCTGAATAGCCAGAATCTGCTCCCTCAGTTTACTCTCTTCCCAAGCCTTTTCCCTCTTCCTCCTAGCTCCCATTTCCATCAAAACGCCTCTGATCGTAGCTTTAAACGCATCCCACACCCCTCCAATCCCAACCTCTCCAGTGTCATTTAAGGTGAAGAACTCGACTATCGAGTTTAGCAGGGACTGCCTTAACGCACTATCCTGCAGGAGCGAATCATTACATATCCATCGCAAATTGTTCCCGACCCCCGGGGGAATCCCTAAACTAACACAGATCATATCATGATCGGACCATGGGATGGACTCCACCTTGAAGTCAGAGATATATTCATGGACTACGGAATCAACCAGCACATAGTCAATCCTAGAGAATGACTGATGTACTGAGGAGAAATAAGTAAATAGAGGATTATGGTTACCAACATCAGGGTGGGCATCTAAAAGTTGTAGGTCCATATTTACCTTCCGAAACTAATCTGCCATCTTGCTCTGGGATCTAAGATCAGGACATGGGTTTGAGGATTTCCTGTCTTTATCTGGATGCAGCACCATATTGAAGTCCCCCCCTACAATGATTGCTCCCTCTGCGAAATCCCTGATTTTCCCGCTCATCCCCTGCCAAAACATATCCTGATCCTCGTTCGGTCCCACCAAGGTGAACAACCTACCCCTTATCTCCCCCTTGACCATAATAAAACGCCCCTCTGGATCCACTTTATGCGCTTTGGGAGAGAACTGCGCATCTGGGGAAACCATGAGCACAACCCCCCGTCTTTTCACCCCATATGATGATCGAAATAGGTATTGAATAGCCCTGGATTTGAGGGCGGGTTCTCTCCCCTTAACCCAATGGGACTCCTGTACAAAGAGAAAGTGCAACTTCAACCGCCGGAACTCCCTGAGCACTAGCGACCTCTTAGTCGAGGAGTTCAGACCTCGCACATTTAGAGACCCACAGAAAGAAAATAAAGAAAGTAATTCATAAGGACAGACGGAAAACCACATGAGAGCGCCGCCCCCGAACCACGGAGACCCCCAAAGAAGAACCAAAACATACGTGTAGAACCCAATATTCATGGTAGCTCTTAACTCCCCCTTTTGCCTCACCCAACCTCACCCCTCACCCTCCACCCAACTTCCGAGCGTCTGAAAGGACTGCAACCTCCTACGGTCAAGCCTCCAGACCACCAAGGCTCGCCTCCACCAGGGCGAACAATCACACATAGAACACAACAGTTTCCGGGCCCCCCCAGACCCAAAGAATGCATCCGGCATCCCCCCTCCACTGGCCAGAACAAGAAGTGATCCAGTTTAGAGACCGGAGCTAAACCAACCATACTCAACCCATTTCAAGCACAAAAGCAGTCAGAGGACAGCAGAGGTTCCATCCTCCAGTTAGGTCGGCGCTTGCCCCGGGGACGGGGGCGCTATCTTCCTGTATTTCCTATGTCCCCGGACGCGCTGCCATCCCAGGGATGCCGGTGAGTCCCCGCGCGGACCCTCAGTGGGAACGTCATCCAACTTGACCTGATCCCGAAGAGAGTCACTCAACAGCTCGGTCATTGCTCTCCTAATGTCGGACTCCGAGGTAAGCACATGTCTCTCTCCGTCGAGTTCGAAGGTGAGAGAAAATGGGTGCCCCCATCTATATCGCACTCCCTTCGCGTGCAACCACCTCGTTAATGGCCCACAGAGTCTCCGTCGAGCCAACGTGAGTGCAGAAAGATCCTGGTAAATGGAGATTTTGGCACCATTCCACTCGATCACACCTTTTTTACGAGCGAGCTCCAATATCTTAGTCTTCTCTCTATAATAGTGGAACTTCACTAGAACGGAGCGAGGGCCTCCCACACGACCCCCTGCTCTATGAGCTCTGTCAATACTAGGAGCCGTAGTAATCTCTCCTTCAAGGACAAGACTTATAACTTCTTTGACCTTTCGCTCCAGGTCAACCTGCATCTCTCCCTCCTGCTCCGGCATGCTGAGGAACCTCAAATTAGAACGTCTCTCTCGATTTTCCAAGTCGTCAAGCTTGAGGGCAATCTTTTCCTCCTTTCTCTCAAGCTCCGCCAGCCGCAGGTCAAATTGGGTCTCAAGGATATCCACAGAAGATTGATTGGCTTCGAGGGCCTGAACCCTATCCTCCACATCATCCACCTTCTTATCCAGGGAGTCAAGTCTCTTCCCTATGTCTGCCCTAAACCCCCGGATCTCCTCAAGAAGAGCTGCCATACTGCGGCCCATATCCTGGGTATCAACAGCTTCTTTTTGGCCGGAGACCTGCATATCGATGACCACTTCTGAGCCCTGGGGCGACCTCCGGAATCGCTGGAGAGCCCTCACTCCCTGCATCCGCACTCCAGACTCCCCATAGGCCGGCGTTCAGACCAATTCACCACAGGAGGAGCACTAACAGACCACGGAACCAAGGAGGGCCTTCAACAAGCTCTAAGAGAGCGCCCCTCCAGAGCACATCCAGAGACCACGTAGCAACCGAAGAAGCGCAGGGAAGTAAGCAGAATCAGAGTCAGGGCTCCCCTCCAATCTGCAGGCAGTATCCACTTCTCCCACGCCTGCTTCCAGCACCTTACAAGAGAGAGACAGACACCGTCGGGACTCAGGCGAGGTCCACAAGCTCCACAGCGCTTTCTAACGTTGCTGCTACAACGGCCCGGATTCCGACACAGCTGCGACCTCCAGCCAGCAACAGCTTCTGGGTCCTTTTTCCGACCGTCCCTGTCTCTCCCTGCCGCCACCTCTCAGCAGGCTATTCCGACAGGGAACGTAGGGAGCCGGACTATCACACCCCCTTTCTCCTCACCGGGCTTCACACATCCCGCGACTCCTCTGTCATGCTCCGGACACGGTGCAGACCCCTTCCTCGCAGGTCCGAACAAACCGGTCTCATCCAGCACACCGGCACCTCGCGCCACCCCCCTCAGGTCACCGTACCGAAGGCAGATGTAGAGCAGGTCGGGGGGGGGCGCTGCTTCAGTCACTGGGCCGCTTGGTACCCCCTTGGCCCACTTCCACCAGCCAGTCACTCCATTCTGCGCCGGTCCTCCGCCGGGGCGCACCTCAGGATGGCAGCTTCACGCTCCGTCTCCTTAGCAGGGTCAGGGGCCTCTCCTCACTCCGCCCGGGACTCTGGCAGGCGAACACCGCAGCTCGCTCCCCCAATATACCGGCACTCTCTTCTCCTCAGGGGAGAGCCCACGGCTCCCTCCCGTGGGAACCGCCACACAACGGTCGCCGCCAAGGGGGGGCCACGGGTCAGCAGCAAGGCCGCGTGGGGGCTCCGATCTGGTCGCGGGAGCCTCCGCCCCTCCCCCACCGCCAGCGAGACAGCGCCGTGCGGTTCTCCTCGGCGGGGAAGCACTCTCAGCTTCGCTCGGCTCGGCACCCTGGAGGCTACGAACTCCTCACTCCCGGCACCTCCCGACACCGGGAGTTCGCTCCTCCTGGTCACAGAGCTATATGGCACCCCAGGGGAGGTCCGCACACGGCCGCAATGGGGCTGGGGGGCCCAAATCCAGAAAAAGGCCGCCCTGGGGAGGAGAACCGCCGAGAAGCTTCAGCACATCTCGGCACCCCCTGGTGGCTCCGGACTGTCAGCCATGTTTTAACGTGCTTCAGCCATGGCAAAGATGTAACCCCCTCTATAGTCAACATATGTTTCTTAATCTCTCTGTAACAACCCAAGCCCGGCGAGGACCAGAGTCTTGTCCAAAACAGTGGCTTCAGTTCAATAGAAACCTCTACTGGTAGGAGATCACACTCGATTCAGAACACCCAGGGCTTCAACATTAGTGCAACCCCAAATCTCTGCCCCGTACAATGCCGAAGCAAGAGCCTGTGATCGATATAACTGAAGGGCTGGTCTAATGGCCCCACTGACGTGGCTGTAGTGGAAATGTAATATGCCCACGCTATACTCAAGGGTCACAGTAGCCTTTGTTATCTGGTTAGTCCATAATCCATTATCTGATAACCTAGTACCCAGATATTCGTAGGTAGAAACCTGCTCCAGGACAACACCATCAACGGACATTGCAAGATTGACCTTTCTGACCAGCCTGTGTCTAAACACCATGGTTTTAGTCTTTTCCTTATCTAATGCGAGTTTCAATTCCTTACACTTGTCCAGAAATATTCCCAAAGTAAATGCAAGCCCCATCAGGGACGTTGCCAGCAAAACAGCATTATCGGCAAAAAAGAGGCTGGGAAAAGTTAGGTTACCCATCTTTGGCAGATCCAAATTCTGCACCTCCAGCTCTTCGATGGCTTAATTAATGTACAAGCTAAAAAGGAGTAGCGCCAATACACCACCTTGTTTAACTCCTTTTTGTACTTCAATAGGCTTGGTCGTTTCCCCTCCAAGTCGTCATCTAACTGTCGCTTTGTCGGAAGTATGAATCGACTGAATCGTTGTCAATAGATGGGGGGGGGATATGTTCTTCCTAGCCAAACCACGCCATAGCGAATCCTGAGGAACGCAGTCGAAAGCAGTTCTAAGGTCCACGAAAACCACGTAGACCTTACCCCTGCTCTGGATGGTGTATTTAATCAGGACCTACACCGAGTGGAAAACTGGTCCACCACTCTAATCTCCTCTTGAAACCCGGCTTGCAGTTTGCTTATTAATTTATAAACAAAGGGTTGCCTGGCCAAAAAGCCTTGGTCCTCCAGGCTAGTAACAATAATAAATCAGAAAAAGGACCAATGGGATAGGGAATGGTACATATTATTCATTTATCTTTTTTATAAATACCAATAAATGTGACTCTTTAAATTCAAATTTAATTTATTATCATAAACAAATATAAAATACCAATACTAAAAACATATCTCAAAATCTTATCCAAATTCAACTCACACACATTCACTCCTACCATCCATTCAAAATCTTAAAACATGTATAAATCACATGTAGTTTGTTAACCCATTGGTCAACATACAATTTAATTCACAGTACAATTGTCCTCCACCTCAGTAGCAGATGGTACTATCTGTGTTTATTCAATTCCACAGATTCAAAAAGTCTACATATGTTTTGGTTGACTATTTGGACTGCCATAAATTCGTCCACTCGATAAAGCAACCTTCTTCAAGACTACATATGGGGATTAAATCATTCCCATTTAACCAAGTAGGGTGAGTTACACTACTAACAAACGTCAATTGCAGCGTTTTTATTATCTCTATCTTGTCACTCAGAAATATCATTAACAAGTTGAGAGGGGTTCTCCATAGCCCAGTTGAATCTCTGCACTTAGCACAGGGCCATCATCTTCTTGTATATCACTTGATATCAGCCATACTCTTTAGAATTTTTGAAATATTGTCATATGTAGTCACACGTCGCCTTAAAGATACTCTTGGCTTGCGCAGCACATCCTCTGTGTCAAAATATGATGATAGTCCTTGCATCAGGCTTGCAATATGTGGTCCTGAAGAAGGTTGCTTTATCGAGTGGATGAATTTATGGCAGTCCAAATAGTCAACCGAAACATATGTAGACTTTTTGAATGTGGAATTGAATAAACACAGATAGTACCATCTGCTACTGAGGTGGAGGACAATTGTACTGTGAATTAAATTGTATGTTGACCAAAGGGTTAACAAACCAAGTGTGATTTATACATGTTTTAAGATTTTGAATGGATGGTAGGAGTGAATGTGTGTGAGTTGAATTCGGATAAGATTTTAGATATGTTTTTAGTATTGGTATTTTATATTTGTTTATGATAATAAATTAAATTTGAATTGAAAGAGTCACATTTATTGGTATTTATGAACAGATAAATGTATAATATGTACCATTCCCTATCCCACTGGTCCTTTCTCTGATTTAAGATTGCTTATTAAACCTGCAGACATGGCCCACCCAGGACGTTTGCAAAAAGTTTACCCACTCCATCCAGAATATTGGGTGGTAGTTGCCTGGTACGTTTTTATCACCCCTTTTAAAAATTGGGAACATTTTCCTCTACTACTACCAGTAGTAGAGGAGAAGCATGAAGTTGGCAAATCATGAAGTGGGAGCACAGAAGGCACACCGGAACATGGAGACAGCAGATTTCACCTGCAAGTTCTGAGAGAGTCCTGTTCTCCCAAAACCTGAAGTGCAGAGGTCTATGCAGTGGAAGACGTGCAAGAGGCTGAGTTTTCGGCATGTGAGCCTGATTGCCGTAATTACAGAGCCGTGGAAGTGCAGGAGATTTAAGGCCAGAAGCAGAATGCAAGCCGAGGGTCTCGGGAGAAAAAGGAACTCCCATATCAACTGGCAGGACCAGAGACACCTATGCTGGTGAAGGATATGGGTCCCTAGAGAGTCAGAAGCAGTAGAGGAGTGCCTGAAGCCGGTCAGTGAAGCAAGGTGTTTAAATACATTATGCAAGCCTTTCCGGTAACTAGCCAGCTCCTAAGTAACTTGCGTATTGCTTAATGCGAGTAAAAGCTGTTAGTTTCATCTGAAGTCGTATTAACAATGGAATTGTAGCACTCACGTATAATGATGAAGCTCAATACTCACTTGAGAAATTAAAGTGCTTGAAAACCATTGTTCAAGAAGTCTAAAGACTGTGCTGTATAACAGAGTGGTTGTGTGTACCTAATTAACAAAAGGAAATGCTCCGTAAACCATTACTAAATAGTTAACATTGCCTATATATGAGTTACAAAACACAACTAGTGAAAACTACATCAAAAGGAGGTTGCATGTACCTAATTATAATTCCCAAAGGAAGTCAGAACCGCATCCTTTACAGTTGCACAGGAATACGATTCTTTATTCAACTTTAAACTTAAAAATCTACCTAAGAGGTTCCTTGTACCTAATTGTGTTTTCACTTGAAAGACTGAATCCTACACTATTTTCAGAAGTGACATTAGTCTCTTTACTTCTTGGAAATAGAAAGAATCTATTGAAGACAGAAACAAGCATTACCCACGCCAAGAGGCACCCCGTTTTATAGTGAAACAAGTCTTGCCAAGAGTTAAAGAGCCATCCAACTACCCTGTGTAGTTGTTAACAGTCATGTGGCCTGAGAAATAAATACATCATTGTTACCTGAAGCTGAGAGAGTGGCACATAAGCTTCTGGGTAATTACCTTGGCTGATAACTGGCAGAATGGTGGGAGTAAACCTGGGGAAGAGGAAACAAATGCTTGTGAAGAATATTCTGAAGTAAAATACAACCTGTGGTGCTAAAGACTGCTGAAGCTAGAAAAGAGAGTCTTATGGGCAGAAGCAGGTTGCTCTTGTGGTAGTAGGCAGACGGATGAGGCAAAGAGGCTGCCCCTTTTAAGAAATTCACTAAAAGGAAGGGTGCATTGTCTGCCTGTAGAGGTCAAAGTGTCTTGTCAAACCCTACCTAATCATTCAACAGTACTGAACAGTGAAAGTAGTACTGGAACTGTGATGATATATTAAGTTGTCAGCAGATGTCACATTGAAGTGGTGTGAAGCAGTAACGTACTATGGGGCAAAGGTGACTGTTCTCATAGTACCAACAGTAGAAGCGTGGTTGTTGATAAGAGAAGCAGCAACCTAGAGGAAGCATCCTGACAAATATACCAAATGTAACGTTATAACGGAAGAAGTCCTAAAGAACTGTGTGTGATTGACTTTTGGGAATATTACACCGTCTTTTGGACTGTGACTCTTTATCTTGAAGAAGAGACAATTTACCACCATAACCAGGATTACCATTGGTGCTATTTCTTTTCTGGAACTTGGAAGGGAATCTTTTCATCCAGGAACAAATAATTGTTGCCAGTGGATTTGTGTTTGATTAACATTTGTTTTGACTTTGAAATTTCAAGAGCTGGGGAAGGGAGGAGGAGGGGGAGGAATGGTGGATTGCTGTGGTGGTAAAAAAGATGAGGTATTGATTGGTGAGTGCAAGTGGTACTCTTGTGTGTATGTATGCAAGCTAGGTGAGTGTAAGTGTTAGAGGGAGTATAGGGATTGAGGGAGAAGTAGTTGTGAGAGTGAAAGGTGTATGACTAGGAAGAAGGTGGGATGGAGTATGAGTTGTGTGGAGGAAGGAAGTAGTGTGGAGGAGGGAGAAGTAACATTGAAGGATCAAGGAAAGTGAGAGAGAACAGAGGGACAGTGGAAGGAGACAAAGCAATTAGGATTGAAGGTGACTGGCGTAGGGAGCAGGAAAGTAACATGATTAGCACATTAGACAGAGAAAGGGACGGGGAATACTTGAGGATACTTGGGCATGATAGGAAGATGACCCGTAAAGGTAAAGTTCCCCAACAAATCCAAGAAATAAGGCAAAAGTAATCACACGTAGAGTGCACCACTTGCCAGAAAAGACAGCTTTTGATTTGCAATTATGGCTGGGAGAATGTCAGACAGCTCTGTGGAACTGAACTGAGAAGCAACTTGACATGCCCATTCCAGGTTACAATATTTAAGAGGAAACCAGCAAATCAACATATTCTCTAAAAGGCAACAACATTTCAATTGGCTGTTCATCATCAAGCCCCTAAAGAACACTATACATTTAACATTCTGATTCGAGGTTTCCCTTCTCGTGACCATTGAAAATACCACCCCTGAAACATGACATAGTTTAATAGTCAGCTGAAAATGTTGTGCTCTTATCGTTTGGCACTCTTCATGGTGCAATTGATAATACATGCTCTTCCCTAATTGGACAGTGATACCTGAGACAGCTTGGGCTGTAGCACCCGACCGAGACAGACCAATGGCAAAGTGAGTGGAAATCAGTGAGGTCAGTACTTTGTTGCATCCCATGGAACACCATAATCCCTTCCCCATGATTGGCCCTTTGACATTGCTCCCCTTGCACCTGCAACTCCCGTCTTGAGACATGTTGCGAACTCTGGGTCTGACCTTCTAGTTATCTTCTCACAATGAATAGCTGTATAAAAAAGAAACGTGTGGGCAGCCTTGCTCCTGGAAATTAAATTCTTCTGTTTACTCGATTTACCAGGACACTTTTACCTCCGGACAACATTTGCTCTTCTCAGTGGGGGCGCTGTGTTCATGTTGTAGTTCTTCCTTTTGGCCATACTGCTATCTGGGCCTGATCATGTATCTCACTATGTCCTTCACAACGATTATGTATTAATTTGTCTGTCGTATGGGGAGGCACCTGCTGTCTTGAGCCTCATTTCAGGCCCTTGTGAACTTTCTCCCTTGCAATAATTATCTAAAGGCTGTTTGTGATATCTTTCCATCATGGCCTTTACTGCAAGCTTTCTGCCCACAGGCGACATTAAATTCAATTAAATGACTATAGCTCCACGAATGCGACCTTGTTCACAAGAATGGCAAAATCTGCAGCCTTTAGCAATGGTGTATTTTAATATGGCAGACCTCTTGCTTACTAAGCTTTTGCTCAGAACATCAACTAACAGCTACACTTACAAAAACGCAATCTACCCTATCAACATTAATCCAAATTACATGACCTTATCTAACAATGAGTGTGATATGTGAGAAACCTGAGGGCGTCTTCACTTCCTTCTACCTATCATCCTCTGTTCATGTGGCCAGGGGAAGGCCATCACTTTGGATCCCGACCTTGGCAGTGGAGATGCGAGGGAGGATCACTTGGGTGGAGGAGATCTGGGGAATGGAGGGAGGGTGTCCTTAGGTGAGACGTGGCATTCCCCCTTTCCTTTTCATAATGAACCTCCAGTCCTAGAGGTTTTTTTATAAGGTACTGTCGACTGCTCACCTTTCCTTCCTTTCAAAATGATCCTAGGAAACATCACTATTATAAAAGAACAAGAAGGAGAGCAACTATGAGGACCCCTCTTTATAGGAGCAAGGTAAACACACCTCAAACTGCCTTTGTGCAGTCCAAGACATGTCAAACCCAGGCCAAACCAGGGATTAAACAACCAGGAATTATAAACCCTGTCGTTCAGTCTTTATCCCTACCATACACTCCAACTCTCCCACAATCAGATGCCTTCAAGACTAGGACGAGGAAGATGCAACTAGGAGTAATGCACACTTCTAGTCAATTTCACCTCTTTGATACTGAGACAAGGAAGAGTACTATGGAGGAAAATCATTGCGAGGGTCAGGCATGTCTCATTAATAGGTATAACTCTGGCCAGGCAAAGGACTTACACCTGCAACTAATCGAGAGGCCACAGGTGCATAAAATGAAACCAGCATAGAGGAAAGGTGAACCTTTCTGGTGAGAAGGATGTAGCTGCGAGGCAAGGAGCTGGCTGGAGAGGGGCTGGTGGAGAGGATGCCATACAATGCATAGGGGTGAGAGAGGCACTGTGACCCCAAGGGGCTGTGAGGAGGTCAGAGCCCTTGCAGTCCCCTAAGCCACGTGTTCCCATCTGGAGCTGGGGAACACAGAAGACTGAATTGCTGTGAACTGCTGCAGCAAGGTTCACAGGTGGTGAGCGCTGCTCGGTGGTGCTCCTGACTTGTACCCGGGAAGCAAGTGGAAGCTGGGGAACTGATGGAAGACTCTCGGAGGAGCAGCCGAGCACCGATGAGTGTGAGAAAGGGAACACTCGTACCGGGCACTCCAGGGGCGGGAAATGGATATTTGCTATTGTCGATCAAACTGAAACTTCTAAGATTGAGACTTGGAGACCGAATGGAAGAATATTGAATAACAAACTGCCAAGTATTTTGTGAAATGCAACAACATTTATTGAATACCGGACTAAAGAGAAGATATGGAAATTATGTGAAAATACAACACGAGTGGAAAACGAATGATGTGCTGTTATGAATGCAGTGAAAACCGTTGACGCATTTAGCGGCAACATGTAGGCGTGTAATGAGTACTTGTGAATTAAGTGAAAAGCAAGTGTAAAAGGCAAGGTGATGAACTTAAATGCACACAGCGAAGTAAGGTGGTGGAAAAGGAAGAAAACCACAAAGTTAATTGAATACAAGTTGTGGCAAAGCCAAAAGACTGCCAAGGAGAACATTACAGCAAGTGTTGATTACTGACACCAGTTGAGACAGGGAGCCTGTGTTGGCATATCTGAAATAAGAATGGTATTATTTTTTTATTTGTATTGTTTGGCTGATAAATCAACCTTTCAATATAGTTTAAACTCAAACATAATCACATATACAAAATATTTAAATTGTTATCCAATATACAAATCAATTAAAATGAGAATACATACCAACATAGTTATACAAACTTAGAACCTGGAGATTGACTTTCATAACATACTAAGGTACATTGTTAAGAAATAAAGATTATACAAAGGGAAAGGAAGGGAGAAAGTTAATCAAAATCATACATACAATTTTTGTTTGAAGAGAGGCACTTATCCATACATATCAATCCTTAATAGTTTAAGCTATGAAGTAATTACTCGCCAAGTTTATTTCAGCAAGGAAGTTTGGAATTGCATATCTTAATGATTTAAGTCTCATTTGAAATATTATTTCCCAAGATTTTTGTATGTCTAAATCGATTGTAGGATTCAAAATATTTCTGGAAGTACTTGATCCTTTGTGCTAGTAATGCTTTACATTCTACCATAATAATGTGTTTCAAGGTCTCATCTGTATTTTGACAGTATCGGCATAATTTGTTTTCCAATTTAGATGGATACCATCTGACCATCATTTCTTTTGTTCACCATGTGTTAAACTTAAAGCGCATGAGATCTCCACGATGCTTGGCTTTAGGGGACTTGGTTAAATAAGTCTCAATTGCACCATATTGTTTTAACAGAAAGGGATTTTTATTGAAACCTTTATACTTCAAGCAACGTTCTCTGGTGTTTATCCAATCAGTTTCCCAGAATCCGGTTTTCACTCTCATGGGATTTGATATAAGTAATTCCTGTGTAATGTCCGCCTCGTGGAGATACTCATGGATCTTTAGTTTCCATGATCTTATAAAATTGTCATTTGAATTTTGTAAATACTCTGATAAAACTAATAACAGACCATTATTATTATTCATTGCAACACATTTACGAAAGAGTGCACACATTTTCCACTTGTAATTTGCATGCAAGGATATGAGACCCAATTCATATCTGATTATGGCAATAGGCATGGATAGCGGAAGGTTCAACACTCTCTTCCAAAATGTACTCTCCATGGCATCCCAAAATGAATCGTTTTTCCATCTTTTTGTCTATGAGCCATATAGTAATATTGGGGTGGTTTTCTGTTTATAGTACACCAGAATGGGGGAGATTGAGAATTTACAATATCTCGCATGTATGATGCGAGCTTGTGATATGGTTGTGTCTAGTTTGCACTTTTAAAGACATCTCACAGGGCAGATCAGTGTGGTTGTTATTCACATTAACCCCTAAGTAAGTATAGGTGGAAACCACTTGCAAATCTAGGTTTTCCAATTGCCATTTTATTTTCTTATTATGATGCCTTGAAGTCCCAAATTGGATTATTAGTGTCTTCATCTTGTTTATGGTGAGCATGTTATCGCTAGCATAAGCACCTAGGGCCCTTAACATATTCTGGAGTCCTTTCGGGGTCTTTGAGATCAGGACCAAATCGTCTGCATAGAGTAGCCATTTTACAACATTACTTCCCAATTTCTGGGAGTCTGTAAAATCCTCTCAAGACCGAAGCCCACATCATGGATGAAGAAATTGAAGAAGGCTGAAGCAAGGATGCACCTTTGCTTCAGCCCTCTTGATATTGCTATTGGAGCAGACCAAGCACCCTCTAGGCTCAGCCTGATTTGGATTGTGGTCTGATGATGGAACTGTATCGACCACTTTAATATGTGCCATGGACAATTGTCATCAGCTTTTTGAACAGTAGCTCTCTTGGAACGGAATCAAAACCGGTGCGAAAGTCTACAAATGCCATGTAGACAGTCTGCTTTTTTTTTAGCTGAAGTCCCTCAATATCAATTGTGCAAAGATTTTGCCAGGACAGTCCATTGGAGCTATTGGTCTGTATGAGGAAGGCTCCATTCTGTCACCCTTTTTGTATAATGGTATGATTATAGACTTTTTCCAAGACTGAGGAATTTGTCCTTCACACAAAACTTGATTGACATTTTTTTCCAAAATTGATGCCCATCTTTCCGGATTGCTTTTTAGCATGCTATTATCAAGGCCATCCGGGCCTGGGGCACGAGAGCGGCTTAATTTTGATATAAAATACAGTAAGTCAGCTCTATCAAAGTTTATTACGTGATTCCATTTGTTAGCTTCCATATTCAATGAAAAATTTTGCAAAGGGGTTTGATAAAGTAGATAATAATAACTGTTCCAGATTCTTTTTGCAATTGGATTTATTTAAACAGCGGCTTGCAGATTATATGTAGCCTCATTTATTAATGCCCATATACCTGCCGTGGATTTGGATGCTATTCGTTTCAGCATTTGTTCACAATCCTGCTGGTATTGTAGTGATTTTCTCCTACGTAATCAATTTTTATAAGATCATTTTAGACTTTTTGTTCGCAGTAGTCTTTCTGTTAAAGGGAGGTCTTTTAATTGTCGTATGTTTCGTTTTTAAAGCAGACTTATTATTTTTTATAGTTACGTCAATAGCATTTAAGACTTTGGTACCATGATTACACTTGCTCGTTTGTATTCGAGCAAACTTCTGTATTGATGTAACATAACACTGTCCTTGTTGGGTTAATGTTATATCAAAGTCTATCAGTGTTTCATCAGACCATCTTAACCGGTTTCTCCAATTAATTGCAAGAACATGCCCTTTGAATGGTTTGGTCATTTCTGACTTGATATACAAATCCCATGACCAGGACAAGCACAGTTGATTATGGTCACTCATATCATTTAATGTCATGATGAGAGAGGTTGCCATATTCATAATTTCCCGATTGGTATATATGTAATCCAAAGTTTCCTGGAATGGACCTCTGTGCCATGTATGCTGGGAAGGAACATCAGCATGGATTGCTCCATTAAGCATTACATATTGTCTTTCCTCCATGAGTTTGTTCCATCTAATTTCTTCCGGAGTTTATCTTTTCGTGGACGAAGAAATGATATTGAGGTTTAAATCACCCACAATCATGATAATGTTGTTTCTCTCCAATGCAATGGCATCTAGAAGCGTTTCCATGTGGGCGAAGAAAGTGTCGGGGGATAATTGTGACTTACCCCATAACATGTTGATTATTATCTTAGAGTAAACATCCCTTTGGAGTTTCACGACCTGTGTATAGGGCGTTGGAGATTTATAAGAAAAGGACTTTACATTTTTGAAGTTTTTGGTAGCCACCAATAGTCCGGCCATGGGACGTCCTCTAGGCTGTGTGATTGCTGGGGTTATTATTACATGAAAGGCATTCCACACCGGGATGTCAACCAACCAAGTCTCCTTAAGAACAATTATGTCATAGAGATTCAGATCACTCTCACTGGAATTGACAAAGTGTCGGAAACCAGTTGGATAATTTCGTGGTTTTGACATTGTTATGCTTGATTTAGGCGGCCTCTCTGCCCATATTGAATGGTATCATGATGAGTGTTGTTCGTTTGCATATTGCTTACACGATCTGTGCCATACACTCTCATAACTCTTTTTGCTACGTACTGCTCTTGATTTTTATTTGTTAACCACTGTTCTTGCATTAATGAAAAACCAATGTCATATAATGCAGACCTAGCACTCCAAATAATATTGCATACTACTCCTGATCGAATTAGCATTTGCGCATTTGTAAGGTCCGAGTCATCTAAGAATTCGATCACATCAATATCCGCAGAGGTGATGTCTTTGAGACTTGATATTTCTCTGCATATGTTTAAGACTCTTGACCGATTCACGTCATATTTCGGGACCGGATGATACCAGCATTTAATTTGTAACCGATGATAATTTAGAATGGTATTAAGGACAATTTGAATCAAATTTGAGCACAGAGATGTTCAAGGAATAGAAAACATGTGGTGGCAAAAAATCCAGGACACTGTTCAAGAAAAGTGGCATTGAGTGTTGACATTTGATACAGGCTGACAGAGAAGATCTACAAGTTGATAGCCGAGTGTCAAGGGTTGATGATTGCGTGACCTATAATGGGTGAACTGAGTAGTTCAACAACTGCGCCTAGACCGAGTGACCCTCGATTTTGTGGAACGAACCAAGGAAGACCAAGAGCATCACAAAAAGCCATGGGTTATCGGTTGTATGACCTGTAATGGGTGGACCGTGTTGTCTGACAACTGCGCCTAGACCGAGTAGCCCCTATTGGGGAAAAAGGCAAGACAATCCAAGATACAAATGCTGTGTTGTATAAAAAGTGAACTGTTAAACAGTCTAGAGGATTGCAGGATTACATTTGAAGTATCATTGAAAGTCAAGAGACTTGAACTGTGTTGAACTTGGGGAATGGAATCCCGAAATATCTTTGAACCGTGTTGAACTTGAGGAAGGGAACCCCAAGGCCCTTTGAAACTGTTTTGAACTTGGGGAAGAGAACCCTTGAGGTCTTTTTGTGGAACTGTTTTGAACCTAGGGAAAAGGAAGCTGAAAAACAAGCAGAAGCTCAGAACTTTATTTTGAACACTGTTTCTTTGGTTGCTGACATGCCTACATATTGTATAGCTTTAGTTGTGAGGGCAAGTATAGGTTTTGGGCACAAATGGACTTTTGAGTTGAACTTAATGATACAGACTATCCTTAGTTTCCTTAGGTAGGAAATTCCCACCTTCGCTTAGTGCACTTTAGGCATTACTACATTGTGACAATTAAGATGATAAATCCTTTTGTTAAGAAAAGTGAATCCGTTGTCTATCTCTTGCTTCATGATGCCTCAACAGATGCCTGAAAGCTCCCTGAAGTGTGGCAACACTACATCTACTCTACATACAATGTCATACCACTGAAAAGCATGTAGAACCGACATCACCACAAAGGGCAGGATGCCTTGCAAAAAGAGTTTTCCTATCTTATACGTTCGCACCCCTTTAGGACGTTGGACTTGCATCTTTACACTCCCCTTTAGTTAATTTATTAACTAATAGCTCCTCTTCCTTCTTCCTGTCCCAATCATCCTTTGGGATCCATTTCTTACAGAAACCACATAAGCTTCCTCTCTGTGCTGCGTACTCCTCACGTGTACAGGTCTTAAAAGCACAATCCCCATCACAATCTACCCAATGTTCAGTGCAATTCTCAGGATCTAGGGGTGGATTAGAGAGCGTCCCGGGGGGACTAATCGGATTCCCTATCTGGATCATATGGTGTTCAGTCCCTCCATTCCACTTAACTGTCTGTGCATGAACATGCCTTGCGAGGGGTGTGGCAGCGTCATAACGATTCTACAATGTAACTGACATCATAGCTGTTCCCTTAGCCCCACCCCCTTGCAGCAACCAGAACAATTTTAAATGCACAAAGAGCAACAAGTATTACTATAAGGACAGGAACTAGCACTTTCACAATATTACTGAATGAACCACTTGGACCCCCCACACATTTATTTCCGAACACCAGTCAACTTCGACCACCCGGCTGCTTTCTTTTTTCATAGTAGCTGGGAGTGTGTGCAGTGCGCTGATAGCTTCAGTGAATGGTGCATTCTCTGTCAATTGAGGGCACAAAAGAGCAGAGGAGCTGCTGAACTTTGCACACACTCCTCCTTCCATAGCTGTAATGAGGTTGAGGACATACTGATTCTGAAGGGTGGTCAACCTAACAGCCCTCACTTCTTCCCTTATTGCATTTAAACCCTGTTCAGTACCGTTCACTAGCTGCAGCAACTCCCCCCTAGTTATTTGGAGCCATTTAGCTTTGGCTGCAGTCAGGATACCTGGTACAAGAGGCGATGTAAAAAAAGTGGCAGTCTTGGAGAAAAGCCAGAACTCTGCAGATACTTCCGCCAGTCTATCAGAGGAGTCCTGTGAAAATTAATTGCTGCTGCAACGTCTTCTTTGTAAGTTCTGGGACCGCCTGGTCCTCTTATAGGTACCCATTTCTAGTAGTAGGATGTTCAGCAAATGGCACAAGACTGGAATGCAGTACTACCAGTGCTGGTGAGTGCAGGGTAACAAGGGTGTATGTGCCTGCCCAACGTGCTGGCAACTGGGTGTAGGCCAGTATGCCGCATGTCCAGTAGGTGTCCATTAGTGCAGCTGTTCCTCCTAAAGATCTCCATTGTTTCTGTGGATTTTGCATTCACTCCCTATTGGTTGATTATTTTTGCCTATCCAGGTCATAATCTGTACATTGTGTTCCCAAATACTAAGCCAAGTCGTTTTCATATGCATAGCTGCTTCTTGTGAAAATCCCACAATCCTTCTGCTCTACACGCAAGGAGGCCTTCCACCCACTCATCTGGTAGAAAAAAAGCACCCCCTATATTTAATGGTGGTCTCCTCCTACACCATGGCAACGCTTGTCCTGTTCTAGATTTGCAAGAAAGTGTGTGTTGTATTTGAATGATAACACCCCTCTCCTTGGTCCCTTCACTTCAGAATGTAATACTAGATCTTTTGTTTCCTCCTTTTCTGCCATTTGCTTTAGCTTGATGTTAAGGATTCTTCTTCTTGTGGTGTTGGTGCTTCTGCTGATGATGCTGAAATCTGTCACACCTGGCTCCCAACATTGGTCTCTCTTGAGGAGATAGAGGCATGTTGTTTCAATATTGCCGACTATTTCCAAGATGGCGCGGGGTGTTCCATGTAACGCTCTAGTTGTTGGTCCCACTTCCGTGTCTTTCCTTCCTCCGCTTCGTTTTGGGGCTGTGGGAGGATATGAGCGATGCAGTGAAAAGACCCAGCGCATCGCTACTCCATTAGCATACGCTCTGTGAAATCGCTTCCTAGCAGTAGTTACTCCACGAGTGACATTCTACTTCTTCCTTACCGGCATCTCAGAACTCAGTTTGCACTGGTAGGTTCTGCCTTGTTTACATCCTGCAATCGCTTCCGCGAGTACATGCGGTCTGACCTTTTGCTTTCTTCCCATACAGTTGTGTTGTTTCTCTTCCTCGCGACAAACAAGACATGTATTCAGAAATTCTCAGTCACATCATAGCGGTATGTGACCTTTATGACATGCTCTTATCTTGCCCTTTCCCAACACAATTAGCATTCTCATACGTGGTATCACACGTTCAGGTTTTTCCCCCTCATTCTGCAGCTCTGCAGTTCTGAGCCCCGTCACACCTTTCTGGAGCTCCCGGTACGCCGTCTAAGACTCCACAAACATTGTTGTCACCTCTCACCCACACCTACTTACCCCCACTCTGTATCCTTCAGTCTAGCAGCAAGTCTGACCACCCGCCACAGGACTACAACCTCCACGGACTGCAGCATTAGAAAACCTCCACGCCCTGGGCCAAGACAGTTTTCGCCGCAGCAGCTTGCACGGACCGGAGACAGACAGAAGAGTTCCTGATCTTCAGGGTTTTTCTTCCCCTAGAGGGTTTTCTCTGGGGCGCTTGCACATCCTGGGTCTCTATAATCATGAGACCAGGGAAGGTGCAAGGATCCCAGGAAACCACTTGCATTCTACAAGCAGTTGCATCTGGAACAGGTCAGTGTGGGCAACTTTCGCTCTTTATCGACTGCTCAACTTAATTGGCTTACACTATCCCACTTTAATGGGGTTGGACATGCCGGAATATGAACTTGAAATAATGGGTACTTTCCCTAAAATAGCTGTGAGGAACCTGAGGGCATCCTCCTATCTACTCCCCTTGGATCTCCCTGTCAGATTGCCGGGGAAAGGCCAATTTCTCTTGGATCCTGACCCTGGGGGGTGGATATGCGAGGGAGGATCACCTGTGTGGAGGAACCTTGGGCAGTAGGAGAAGTAAGTCTTCAGCTGAGACATGGTATGCTCCTTTCCCTTATGGTTATAAGTCCTCCCCTTACCCTGCTTTTGTGGGGGTATTGTCAGTCTTTTGTCTTCCATACATACCAACTGTCCCACAATCATATGTCTTTAAGACTGGGAAGAGGCAACTCTGAGTAATGCACACAATTTCACAACTTAAGTACTGAGATGAGGAAGAGGACTATGGAGGAAAACCATAATGAGGGTCCGGCACGTCCCATTAATAGGTATAACTGTGGTCAGGAAAAGGACTTGCACCTGCAACCAATCGAGAGACCACAGATGCATGAAGTCAAGGACCAGCGGAGAGGAAGTGGGAACCTGCCTGGTGAGAAGGACACAGCTGCGAGGCGAGGAGCAGGCTGGAGAGGGGTGAGAGGGACACTGTGATCCGAAGGGGCCGTGAGAAGGTCGGAGCCCCTGCAGTCCCCTAAGCCGCATGTTCCCAGCTGGAGCTGGGGAACACAGGCGACTCTGAATTGCAGTGAGCCACTGCAGCGAGGTTCACAGGTGGCGAGTGCTGCTCGCTGTAGCTCCCGACGCCTACCTGGGAAGCAAGTGGAAGCCAGAGAACTGGTGGAAGATGCCCGGAGACGCAGCTGAGCACCTGTGAGTTTGAGAAAGGGAATTCTCTTACCGGGGCACTCTAGGGGTGGGAATTTGACATTTGCTATTGCCGATCGAACTGAAACTTCTAAGAATGAGGTTTGGAGACCGAACTGAAGAATATTGAGTAACAAACAAACTGCAACTATTTCATGAAATGCAACAACATTTATTGAATACCGAACTAAAGTGAAGATAGAAATTATGTGTAAATATAACAAGAGTGGAAAGTGAATCATGTGCTGTTATGAATGCAGTGAAAACCGTTAAGAAGCATTTATGAACAAAGTGAAAGCCTGTAATGAGTACTTGTGAATTAAGTGAAAAACAAGTGTGAAAGGCAAGATGATGAACTTTAATGGACACTGTGAAGCAATGTGGTGGAAAAGGATGAACACCACAAAGTGAATTGAATACAAGTTGTGGCAAAGCCAAAAGACTGCCAAGGAGAAAACTACAGCAAGTGTTGATTACTGACAAAGGTACAGGGTGAACACCTGTGTTGGCCAAGGGAAACCAAGAGCATCACAAAGTGCCAAGGGTTACCGGTTGCGTGACGTGTAATGGGTGGACCGTGTGGTCCCACAACTGCGCCTAGACCCAGGAGCCCCTACTTGGGTAAAAGCCAATAATAAGGACTGAGTTGAAAAGAAATCATGTTTGAACTGTTATAGAGTCTAAAGAATTGCAGAGTTAAATTTGAAGTATCATTGAAAGTCACAAGCCTTTGAACTTTGTTGAACTTGGGAAAGGGAACCCCAAAGTCTTTTTGTGGAACAGTTTTGAACTTGGGGAAGCTGAAAAGCAAACTAGGAGCTGGAAGAAGCTCAGAACTATATTTTGAACACCGTTTCTTTGGTTTCTGACATCCCTACACATTGTATAGCTTTAGTTGGTTCCATGTATTAATATCCGCGTACAAATATCTCCATACAAGAATGGTGCCATATTTTGCAGCAATATTAACCCATTAAACCTGCAGGGGTCACCACCCATAACATTTTATAAGGAACAGGGGACACTCCTGCAGCCCCCGGTCCCATTTACCCCAAAAATTATCCCCACTAATAGTATTGCATATGGCAATTTCCGACAACCATGTATATGGCGGTATTATTGGTGGGGATAATATTACCTGATAACCTTTAGTTGTGAGGGCAAGTATAGGTTTTGTACACAGACAGACTTTTCAGTTGAACTTAATGGCACAGATTATCCTTAGTTTCTTTAGATCGGGGAAATCACACCTTAGTTTAGGGCAAATTAGGCCTTACTCCATCCTGACAATTAAGATAATAAATCCTTTTGTTACGAAAAGGGAATCTGTTGTCTGTGTCTTGCTTCATGATGCCAAACTGACAAACTTCACCCACGAGAAGGCTTTCCCGTACAATCAGGAAAACTATCAGGTTAATGAACAGACAGTTGGAGGACCTAACTATGGAGGACAAGGATAAAAGAAAACAGTGAACTTTAGAAACACTTCCTTTAGCTCTAGTGACGGTAGTACCAGTGGTGATGCCTCCGGGAATCGTGTGAAAGCCTAACCGGCGTAAACCCAACCGAGGAAACTACAGTGGGAGAAGAAATGATAATTGTGGTTATCAAGGTAGTAACCAAGGCGGTAGAGCTAGAGAGGCCCGAAGGCTTGGCACCTGGAACCCCGATTAACGAGGAGTATGTGGGCATTGTGGTGAATCTATCCAGATACCAGCCAACACCAGAAGAAATGAGATTCCTAGAGAAAGGGATGGGCTTGCTTCCTACCAATCTACATAGTCCATTCACTTTCTGTCAGGAATTTTTCAAATTTATGAGAAAGATTCACCTCAATCAATTTTTCCGAGACAAAGCATATGAACCGGAGGCTTCTGACTGAGGTTTACAGAACAAATCCAATTTATGTGTGCCAACCACTGCACATAGCGCTGAAACTTTGGTGTTTCAGAAAAGGGTTCTCCACGACTTAGACCATTTGGAAAAAGAATCGAAAGGGAAGAATGCATTTTATAACATCAGCCATGGAGAAAATGAAGCAATGCGTAAGCTACTCAACAACAGAGAAATTGTGATCCGGAAGGCAGATAAGGGGGAGCAATAGTGCTTCTGAATCGAGAAGACTATGTTAGAGAATGTAACCGCCAAATACTAGATCTGGCTTGTTACAAACCCCTGACAGAATATCTAACCATGAGACTGGTGAATTTGATCTCACTTAAAGTCTCGAAAGCAGCCAAACAAGGGTAGATCTCCCAGAAGGAGGCAGACTTCCCGATTAAGGATAAGCCACAAATTCCTCAATTTTACATACTCCCGAAAATTCATAAATCTTTGATCGCCCCACCAGGTAGACCAATTGTTTCGGGAGTAAACTCAGTACTTGAGCGACTTTCCCGCTTTGTGGACACATTTCTTCAACCATTGGTACGTAAAATGGCGTCACAAGTTCTGGACACTACACAAATGATTACAGAGGTAGAAGGTGTGGAATTTGATCCGTCGACAGAAATATTATTGGGTTTAGACGTGGTTGCACTGTATACGAGCATGCCACAGAGAGCTTCCCTAGATATGCTTGAAGAGAAATTTCTCCAAGACTACACTGTAAAACCTACCCAAATCCCGTTTTATTTTATGGTGTGCCGTGATGGCCCTCATGGAAAGTTATTTCCACTTTGATGGAGAGTTCTTTAGGCAAATTCAAGGAACCGCCATTGGGGCCACCCTCTCTCCCAGTGTAGCTAATCTTTACATGGTGGCATTCAAGACCACGAAAATCATGAACCCAGTCTCCCTTTGTGAACAACATAAAAACGTGGAGCCATTATATCAATAACATTTTTGTCGTCTGGAAAGGGACGATTAACAAACTTGAGAGGTTTTGCTTACGGTTAAATATGCAAGATAGATTCTTGCAGTTCACTTTTAACTACAGTATGACATCACTTGACTTTCTGGACATCATCATCGCAGTTGATCCTGAAAATAAAAAGTTATATGTGAAGCCTTTCAACAAGCCGACGGTCAAAAACTCGGTACTTCACTATACAAGTTTTCACCCACGACATGTGCGCGACAACCTTCCGTTGGGTCAATTTCTTATGCTAAAAAGGAATAGCACAAAGAGATCCGATTGCAAAATGGAAGCAAACAAAATGCAAGAACGTTTGACCAACAGAGGCTATCCAATTAAAGTTACAACTATTGCTCTGAAGAGAGCTAGTAACAATAACAGAGACACACTCCTTGAATATAAGGAACAGAGAATTAAAAAAGGAAAAGTGGAATGAATAGTGTTTGTCCACACTTTCAGCCATATGTTCAACTCAATTAAGAAAATAATTGGAAAAAAAACTGGCATATTAGGGAGAAAAGCGATCAGCCCAGACCAATAATTGCCTTCAAAAGGAGCCGCAACATCAAAGATTGTATCACTCGTAATGATATCAGCCTGAGACTGATGAAACCGAGAGCACTACCCCAACAATGGGGTTTACCTGAGCTGGCTGGACATTATCTGTGTGGTCACTGTACCTGTTGTCATCTACATGCAAAAGCACGACAATTGATATTGGTTTACAACCTACCTGGAAACAAAAGACCGTGACGAATTGCAACTAGTTTATGGTCATCTATGTTGTTTGGTGCCCGTGCAAAAAAGTGTACATCGGCAAAACAGATAGAAAAATCAAGTTAAGAATAAGTGAGCACAAAAGTTGCATTAAAAACCGCACTTTGAACGCCCAATTGAGGATCAATGGATTGAGTATGTACATCGCATTGAGGATCTCAAATGGTCCATCATGTACAGATTGAAACCAGGAACAGACAGCAGTAAAGACAAAAAGTTGCTTTTGAAAAAGAACAGGTCATTTTTTTAACAAACAGTATGCAAACAGGACTAAATGAAAAAATTGGTTGTATGATATAGTCTGGTCTATTGACTGTACTCATATCAGTCTAGTCCATTCTACACAATGTAAGCAATGAGAGCTGACTATTAAAGATAAGATACCTCAGTAATCACAATACGTTCAGTGACTGGACCATCTGCTCATAATTACGAGTAAAGAAAGAATGTACTTTACCTACCGTTGGAAGGCGGCCATATACAGCGCCAATTTTTAGCCACTAGAATTGCCAGCACGATACATTTATATTGTCTAAAAACATTGAGACGTATTTAAATCTCATATGACCAATGCGCAAAATGTAGAAAGAGGACTGGTAGATGCATGAGAACTAAGTCCAACTTGACCCAATAGGAATCAAGTATACTGGGAGAGCTACGTTTAAAACAAGCAACCAATGCCGGTAGCCGTACTGACATCTGGAGGAGGAGATTAACCCTATGGATGAGAGCGATACATCTGTACACAAATACGGTAAGACTTTCTCAAGGTTATGCTTAGTAAAATTGCCTTTTATAGTAGAATCTTCTGACACTCTGTGTGTTCCTCTTGACTTTTTAGTGAGAGTAAATTCTATAAGTGGCTGGGCTTCGAGTAGAAGAGCTCTTGTTGAAAACTTCCTGAAACAGGCGACGCTTACTATGAAGGGGCGTGATTTTCTGTTTGCTTAAAGGATAACAAACCAGTTTTCGTTGCCATACGCTTAGGTAAAATACTAATTGAACATGGTTGTTAAGCATCCATGATGTAACAGGAGACTTATGTCACTCTTAATAGACTGGGAGCATAGGTTTGATTAAACCCGATGGGGTTTCACGTGATTCTCATAGATCCATTGTTACTGTTTTTATATCCTCAGGTAACCCAAAGTTATGCTGGTTGCCCTAGGTGGTGAATAGACTTTGGGTAAGACCAATTCCACCGCTCTCCCCACCTTTTCGCTTAAAAGGACTTCCGATTCATTTCGAAGGATATACACAGCTCCAGTAGGAGAAGCCGAATGAAACCGCTGGGCTAAAGATATCAAATTCATGTTTAGCTGGTAAGGAGACATGGCTAATAGAATCCCATGGCTTAAGTGGGGAGATGACAAAATGAACCGTAAAACACCCAAGTTGTTACTCAGCAGTGTTTTATCTGGTTTCCAGTTTTGCAGATTTCAAGACACCGACGAAAATCCTCAGTTTTAGCGACCCACGAGTGGATGGATGATTCTAACTTGTCACTTGCGATCGGAAAACATTGCAAGCATGGTAAGAAATGTAGTTATTTTCTATTTTTTCCAGCAACACAAATCTAAGCTGTTAGAGAAGTTTTCTAGTGTAATTACTGGATAAGGGTACAGCATGAGTGAGTTTATATTGTACTTTGTAACCGCACCCATTGGGGCCTACCATCTAGTGGAGCTTTTCATTGTTGTAACTTTAGTTGATGACAGAGTTATGTTGGTTCCCAAATCGTGGAGTTTGAAGAAGAGGAAGTGGCCAGTTTTAAATATGAGCAGTGCAATTCATTTGGCACCACGCCTATGTTGATTTATTGAAAATAGAGGTTGTTTGAGATTAAGACTCACGAACATATGGACAACTTATATCCAATGTTTATTGTTTTGTTATATGGGAAGACATCCACAGTTGCACAAGTATCAGATATGCTCAAGGACTGAAGACTTGGGACACAAATCTAATTAGAGCATGAACTAAAATTGATGTTTAGATCGCTCACCAAAGTTAAAGAGTTGTGTTCTACAAAATCAAAAGCCCCTGATGAATTGCCTGTAATTCTATATATCAAAATCCTAAGGAAAGAAACATGTTGGGCATATATCTCTTTTTATATATATGTTTTTTTATGAATTGAGTATGAATTCAGTATGTTTAGAATGGTATGAATGGTGTGAAAGTCGAGTAGTGCTTTTTGAATGAGGTATGTCCAGTGTGAAGTTGCACAGCACTAGTCACTCTAATAGTGAGAAACTTATTCTCTCATTGTCTGTGTTTTGTACAGACCACTCTTGCATTGTGTACATTAACTGAACTGATGGCTAGTCAATCATTGCCATGATTTTAATTGTGTAGTATAACTATTAAAATATGTATTTCTGCCAATTTGGCTTTCCTATGTGTTTTCAATGCCTATAGTAAGGCGGGAGTAGTTGAATGTCTTCCCTCTATAATGAACTTTATAAACCACAAGCGTATTGTGTTTGTCGATTAAAGGTTACTCACCTATTTGAAGGGGCCGCTTGGTGGTTCACATTCCCTTTGGCCTCTCAAAGTTGTTGGTTGCTTCATGATGCCTTCACATAGCCCTGAAATTCATCTCCTGATATTTGTGAAAAGCTTTGAGCATCAGAGACCGTACGGGCAGTAGTGAGCAGTGCTTGCATTCTTCTGCCCGTAACAATCTTGTGCAGAGTCAAGTGATGGTCGAAACCACGCTGGTTTGGTAGAGCAAATAAAGCAAGAGGCAAGCAATGCAGCCAGCTCTTGTGAAGTGTTTCACACATATTCTTTAGGCGTTCTTTTAGTAAACTGTTGAGGCGCTCCACTACAACGTTGGCTTGAAGTTAGTAAACTGAACATAATTCATAGTTTATTCCTAAATTGGAAGTGATGTATTTGAAGAGGTTGTTGAAAACAATTTGACCTGTTGTCAGACCTCAACACCTTGCAAATACCCTATAGTGGCTGCAGATTTGGCATCAGGGCGAGCACAGGGACCTACTTCAAGCCAATGGAAGAATAGGCACACCACAGCAATCAGATTGCATCTGGTAAGCATGTCTACGTAGTCTATGTGGAGATGTCGAAAGGCCCTTAAGGATGGGGCAATGTTGCCTTAATTGTTTTCAATGTGTAACCGAAGGTATATATCATTGGCAAGTAACACAATTAGTAATGAACTCTGCCACGTGTTCCTGCAAATTTGGAATAAACCAATTCCCTTGCAGATCTGCCGCTGTGTACTATTTGGAGATGTGTGCTGGGTAATGGAATTGTTCAGGGGCAATTTGAAATCATTCCTGGTGCATGACAGGCTTTCCTGAAAAGATCCGTATGGGATAGAAAGCATCCTCTCTTTGTCCATTTTGCATGCTCTTGCTGATGGGCACATCCCTGTAACGCTATCAACTGTGCCATGGATAGGACATTATTTGTACTTGCTGTTGTGAAATGTTTGTAAACGTGGGAACTTTTTCTGTAATGTATGGTAAATATGCTGCCTCGCTTGCTGCTATGTCTGCTGCATCATGATCCAGAGATATGAAGTCTGTACCTTTTGTTTTGGCTTCACATTTCACTAGCGCTAATGCAGAAGGAAGGGACAGTACATCTATTAATCTGGAAAGCAAAATCTGCATGCTGCACAGGTGTGGCATCTGATTTTCTGAACCCTCACCTCTTCCATCTGGACAACCCTGAATGTACTGTTGATGTGGCATATGCTGAATCAGAATAGATGGTGGCACAACATCCCTTTGACATTTCTACAGCTGTTATTAATGCCACAAGTTCAGCTGCTTGTGCCAAATAATGTAATGGAAGTCTCATCTTTACCATGACCTCAAACTCCTCCTCCTCATATCGTACCACTGCTGCCCCTGTCTGCCTGTATCCCGTGTTCTGATCGATCGTCGATGACCCATCAAAGAAAAGTATCTCTCCTTCCTCTAAGGGGTCTTCCTTAACATTTGTGAGGTCATCTAATGTGTCCTGATATGTGGAACAATCGTGGATATAGTCACCTGGCTGTACTGAGTCTGCAAGCAAGGTTGCTGGAGTAATAATGTGATAACTCACTGTGTTAAAGGTAATGATTGGATAGTATAACCTCATACCCTGAAGCTTGTTGGGTGGTAAGGGTTGATTTGGATTCATCCAAGATAGCAAACACTGCAAGCCCTACATACACTGTGACTGGGCAGCTGTGATGATTCCTGCCGAGTCCTCACAGAAACCCTACCTAAAGTCTCCTCCTAGGTGGTCTGGGGAAGCCAGCTGCTAACTGATCATAACCCTGGGGGTGGTGTTAGCTTGGAGGATCACCTGGGAGGAAGTACCCCAAAGGAATAGTAGATCACCTGGGAGGAAGTACCCCAAAGGAATAGTAGGACTCTGTTGGGTGAGATAAAGTATTTGCCTCGCTCAGAGGAAGAGATGTCAGTGAGGACAGAATATATAATGGCTTGTTGGCAGAGTGAGATTTCTTGTCCCAAAGCTCTTCATCCTGGGGGTTGCAAACCCTATTTTAATCCTACATTTATTACGTGTAAAGCTTCCCCTCATAATGTTGCCCACATAGCTAATGGCAAGAATTCTTGTAGCCAACAAGAGAATGTTAAATGTGAACATTACCATCTTCAGTTCTGATAAAGCTAACTCTCCTTTGATTCCAAAACAATCATTGACTCCGTTTAAATGTCCTCCTGAAAACGTAGTTAATAATTGAAGTAAAGCTTGAACAAGCAGAAACCATGTTCAACGAAACAAAGGTAATCTGAACATTGGGGACTTCAAGTTCCACAATGCCCAAAGTACTGGGACAAGGAAGAGAAATTTGAAGGCACTATACTGCAAGGTGCATTCTAGTGATTTTAATGTCCCCACACCTGAGAGGGACTTATGAGTATAAAGGACCCTCTCAGGTGCAGGCCATTAGGAGGATTAGTAAGGATGGAGTGCATGCAGTGCCTCCAGGTTAAAGTGGCAGGAGAGAAAGCAGAAAAGAAGAGACGCTGGAGCCGCCACTGTTTCCAGAGCGTGTGATGGTTCCGAGAGAGTCTCTGAATTTAAGGACTTTGCATGCAGAGGTTGCGCAGCGTATAGCACTATTGAGGAAAGCTTTCCTACATTTGATGGACCTGAATGCAGAGGTGGCGTGGCGGGAAGTGTACGTTTTGAAAGGGTTCCCCATTGCAATCCATGCTCCGGTGGCAGGTGAGCACCAGAGTGTTTGGGGACTGACGAAGGCTCCCATCCCAACTGGCGTGGGAGTTGAAGAGAAGCTGTCTGGCGTTTCTGGCGCAACTGAAGAAACAAATGGCGAGAAGGCAGTGGAGCAAACGGACACGTATGCAGCCCACAGTGAGTTCACTGTTATTATGTGACACTGCAAAGCTCGTATTGCCCGCTAGCCTTAAACAGAGATTTTGAATACCGAACGGATGATAAGAAGTTAAAGTGGCAGACACACTAATAACATCTTCAAATACCGAAGTGATACAAAGAAGCGAAAGTGGTACAATCAGAACTGTGGGAGTAAACAAGAAGAGTATAGTAATACTTATAGGAGGCTGAAAGATTGGCAGAACCAACACAGGGCAATATCTCAGGAAGAGGATAAGAATCCATATTGCCAAAGCCAAAAGAGAGCCATACTAAAACAAGCTAACAAGAATCACTGTTGCCAAAGTAAAGAGGTGTGAGAAACCTCAAGGTGTCTCCCTGACTAGTCCCCGGGGGTCTGTCATCCAGGTGGCCAGGATACAGCCATCACTATTGGACCTAGCTTCTGGGATGGACCAATGATGGGGGATCAACTGGATAGGGGATCCTCGGGGAGTGGAAGTGGGACACCAACAGGTGAGACGCGGTATCCACCTTACAACACCTTTTCCCCAACCTACCATGTCGGACACTCAAACACTCTACCTACCCCTGCACCCCTGTTCCGACAAGAACACTTTTGCACACCACGAAAGATGATGGACAAACACCACAGCCGTTTACCTGATCTGTCCCAACACAAGGGTCAAGCAACTGACCAGAATCTCACACACCTGACGGTCCTTTCCCTTCCCCAAAGGGATGAAAGGTGGAGCACGAGAGCACAATACAAGCAAGGTAGACCGTGTTACGAGAGAGCTAGCTAAGCATGGCAATTCAAAAGGGGGAGAAAGACGGTGCAAACGGAGAGGGTGACAAGGAGGGAACCAACCTTGCCCTTTCCGAGTCAGGCCTGTGAAACCTCCAAGGAAGGAATCATAAAACCACGAACAATGCCAGCGTGTGTTGCAGAGGTCAACGGTACACAGGGCCCTCCTCTGCTGATAACCAAGCTGGGGAGAGACGGTTGCCGCCATGGTACCGACCTTGATCCCAGAGGCAAGAAAAGTCAAGCGGTTCATCACAGCCGGTGAGTCGAGGGAAGAGCCGATAAGAAACCGAACTGTGGTGAACAAAAGTAGCAAACAGCTAGTTGAAGAAGGTATATGGAGCTGTTGGTGTGAGAGGGGAAAGCCAGCTACAGAGGAGTTGGGTACCACGTGTGTACTCTGGGCGATTACCTTATTGTTGAAACTACCGTTACCAGAAGGCCTTGGGAACGGCGTGAGAAAGGGGTCATACAGGGGTCTAGTAAAATCCTATGTACAGTCGAAAGTCTTTGACCAACAGGTGATTGTGAAGCTAAAGGAAGTGAATCCTGCATCATAAGAACCGTTCAAGAAATTGTGTGAATGGCAAAAGTTGTCAAGAGTGAACCCAACAGATGGAGCCGATGGAAAGGAGCGAAGCCTAAAGTCCCAATGAACAGTGTGTTAACAAAGGTGAAACCGCCGGAGAGATGTCCAGAGTGAACTGTTTAAAAAGACATTAAGATTTGTGAAAACCGTAAGTAAAAGTGAATTGACAAAGGCTGTAGTGAACCCGACGGAAGGAGGCAAACATTTGAGAAGGATCTGATCCC
Source organism: Ambystoma mexicanum (assembly GCF_040938575.1). Taxonomy (NCBI): domain Eukaryota; kingdom Metazoa; phylum Chordata; class Amphibia; order Caudata; family Ambystomatidae; genus Ambystoma; species Ambystoma mexicanum. Next base: position 1,245,443,016 of record NC_090934.1, read on the forward strand.
GGAAGAGGGATCCAGGGGTGAAAGGCCATCACACCACCGACATATGAATGCAACGGAAGGAATCTTTTGAATACAAGCCAGAGTGAACCTGACTGAGCGATGCTGATATTCGAGAGGGGTCTGGAAGAGGAGGACCCAGGGGTGAAGAATTATCATCCAAGTGCATTCAGAACCAAATAATTTGTTTATGATTTTGTAGAAAGGAACTGTTTATAGAGCTGAGCCCGGAAGAGGGGGATGCAGGGGTGAAAAGGCATCACCCAACGTACAAGCAGGAAGGAACTTTTGTTTATTATTTTGAGACACATCTGGTCGTCAGAGGCAAGAGACTTTTTGTAGAAAAGAGACTTAACCCCTGAGAGCGGAACTGAACCAAAAGAATCAATATTATCACGATGGTTCGAACAATGTGAAAACATCTTAAAACAAGTAAACACCGACAATGACACCCTACAAACAAATCCATATGCAGTGAAAAAAGAATTGTGGACCCAGGACTGGGTTGACACCATTGAACAACGCTGACTACACAAAGCGATGTACAACGCTGTTGCAGAATGCAGAAGGTACAATGAGTTACCGACCTTTTTGGAAAAATGTCCATCAAAACATCACAGAACGTTACACATGAAATTTTGGCTAAACCTGTTTAACACCAAAGGGAGGACCTTAATGTGTAAGGCAAACCTCCAGACAAAAGAATCCTAGAAACGTCTGACATTGCTCTGCCCTGCTCTGAGGACCCTGAGAACAACACACCTAGCAAACTAATAACAAAAAGTTCATCCTTGTGCGTGGATGATTGGTGGAGCCGTTTCATGGTGGGAAATAACAAAAATTATTTTTGCTCTAACAGTCTACTTAGACAATGTGCAAAAAATGCTAATGGATTGAGGCCAAGATAATTAATTGTGACAAATGACAATGAAATGTTTAAATCAATCGCAGAGACCTTCGGGTCTAAATGTATTTTAAAAAGGTTTGTAACAAACTCATTTAAATGAAATAAAAAAAGAAAAGAGACTTAACCCTCGAAGGCCCTGATAGCTGAGAGCCGAACTGTTGGCTTGTGCTGGGAAAGCTTGAGCGTGTGCTGTGGTCCGGAGTCCCTCCTTGCCCTGTGCTCAAAACGTGGGGAAGGGAGACCCCGACTCCATCCTGCCATTTCATTTGTGAACACTTATTTCTTTCTTTTGAATCCTACCCCACACTCTTTTTGTATTTAGTTGAAAGGACTGGCAATAGGTTTTTCTTAGTATAGGCCCTTTTATTTGCCAGGACGCTACTAGGACTGCCTTATTATTATTTGATGGTCGTAGCTTGCTCCCATCTTAGATTTAGGTTTAGATTAGACATTTTTACAACCCGCATATACAGTTTAATAAACACCCTTGAACTGTGATCACTTGTGTCTGTCTTTACTGTTGCCACCATGTGTTCCTTACATATGGTGTCAGGAATGGGTTATGATTCAATTGATAAAAACTGAAACCCATGCTAATAATTGTGGTGCCACCAGAAGGGGAAAATAAGATAGTTGATCTCCTTGATGCGGATCGCTTATTCACACCGAAAGAGTCTCTCAATTGGGTGTTCCACCTGGTCAACAGGATCTGTTCTTTAAGACCCAAGTGTTGCTAGCTGCCCTTCCTCTCTCTCTCATTTCCACATACAACCGTAGGACTGGACAATTATAAAAATTGGACCTGTTTTTTCCTTCATCAGACCTAGTGCTCTGAATCCCCCTCCTTCCGAACCTTTCTTTGTTGGTACCCTGTCATTATCTATTGCAGAGCCATCTGGTTTAGGGATCAATCTACCGCAGCTCCCTACTTCGACAGAGTCAGAAGAGTCGGATGATTTTGAGACCTTATCCAATGGAATTGAAAGCTGTGTCCTTTCTGATTCAGAACCATCTACAGAAGGGACCCATACACCACCAGAGGAAATGGCCGACTTAGCCAATGTCATCGCCCAGTTAGCAACCCATCAGATGCAGGCCGAGATTAGATTTCAAGAAAATGTAGCTAAGCTAATTGAACTGCAAGCCAAGCCCTTGCTAACACAGGGGGTGCTTTAATCCTATCTTGAAGGCGAAGATTTGGGATTTATTTTTCCAAACTTCGAACACCTAGCTGAAAAACTAGGATGGGAAGAGAACCTTAAAAGATGCTATTTAGCCCCTCTACTGAAAAGCGAATTACAAACCACCTATCAGATACTTAATCTTGCCCAGGAAGCCACCTTTCGATCCATCAAAGACGGGCTGCTTAAAAGAGTGGGAAAACCTGCAATTTTTATTGGTAGAAATTGGTAGCCATTAGATTTAACCCAGGAGAAACCCCCTTAGAAATGGATGAACGTGCCAAAACCACAGTGGCCCCCTGGATTAGTGACACATCCTTAGAAGAACGGACAGAAATGATCACCCTGGAACAGTTCACTAACTCCTTAGCTCCTTTTTTGCAAAAAAGCCATTCTGCAGTTAAATCGATCTACCCTAGCCATAGCTATATAAACTGCACAAAACCATTCAGCTGCAGCTAAACATTTTCACTCAGTCCATCGATGGGAGGAACGGAAGGATCATAAACCTGTCCACCGACCTACAACTCTGGGAATAGATAAACCAGGGCAGTCGTTCCGAAGTAAAGAAGCCTTGACACAAGAGAGAGTAGAGATCAGGAAGACCGACTCGAAAACTAAAGATGAAGGTAGAAGAGAGGATATAAAAGGGGGAAAACCACCTCCTTGAGTCTGCTTCATCTGTAGAGAAACATTACACTTAGCTAGACACTGGCCGAAGAATATAAAGGATGAACCTATGGAAATATGGTGTTTAAAGGGAGAAGAGTGGGAAGAACCTGAGGAAGAACTAGAGACCTTTAGCATCTGTTTGCCAGACTCCTACCAATTTTTTCCTATAAAAAAGCCTGGATAAACCAGAGGCAAGTACAGGCCTTAATTGACTCACGGAGGAAACAAATGGCTAATACGAGCTGATTTGGTTTCATTGAAAAACCTAGCTGACACAACCCTAGTCAGAGTTACATGTGTACACTACATGTGTACACTGAGACAATGAAGTGTAACTTAAGATACCTGTACGCATTGAAATCCGGGATGAATCATGTGAGGTGCCATCATTCCAGAACTCCACAAAGGAATTATTCTAGGGAAGGACTTCCCCACATTTTCTACTCTTTTAAAGGAAACTCCACCCCCTTATGGGTTTTCTACTCCAGAGTTCTTGGCAGGCAAACTATCACTCCCAAAACTCTCCAATAAGGGATTGGGAACATTTTTAACCCATAAAACCAAACATGGACCTTAAATGCTAATTCATAGATTATTGTAGAGAGACCAGTAAAACCACTCCACCTCTACCTATAACGACCAAAACCAATTAGTGGAATATGCAAGCATTCATGGACATCTCTTATACCTGTTCTCTTCCAGGTATTAACAACATAGGACCTGGACAAAGAACAGGCATATCCACCTCGCATAGGGGAAAGGTATGTGAGAAACCTGAAGGTGTCTCCCTGACTAGTCCCCGGGGGTCTGTCATCCAGGTGGCCAGTACACAGCCATCGCTATTGGATCCAGTTCCTGGGGGTGGACCAGTGAGGGAGGATCACCTGGATGGGGTATCCTCTGAGAGTGGAAGTGGGACACTGACAGGTGAGAAACAGTATCCCCCTTCTTACAACACCTTTTCCCCAACCTACCACGTCGGATACACAACTCCACACCCCCCTTTTCCGGCATGAACACTTTCGCACACCACGAAAGATGACAAACACCAGCGCCGTTTACCTGACATGTCCAAACACAAGGGTCAGGCAATTGACCAGAATCAAACGCACCTGACGGCCCTTTCCCTTCCCCACAGGGATAAATGTTGGAGCACTAGAGCACAATACGAGCAAGATAGACCGCACGACGAGAGAGCTAACTTAGCACGGCAGTTCAAGAGGAGGAGAAAGACAAATTGAGAGGGTGACAAGGAGGGAAGCGACCTTGCCCTTTCCAAGCCAGGCCTGTGATACCTCCAAGGAAGGAATTGTAATACCGCAAACAATAGCCAGTGTGTTGCATCAGATGTCAACAGTACACAGGGCCCTCCTCCGCTGATAACGAAGTCGGGGAGAGACGCTTGGCGCCATGGTACCGACCTTGACTCTAGAGACAAGAAAATCCAAGCGGTTCATCACAGCCAGCGAGTCGAGGGGAGAGCAGATAAGAAACCAAACTGTGTTGAACAAAAGTAGCAAACGGCTAGTTGAAGAAAGTACAAGGAGCTGTTGTTGCAAGAGGGGAAAGCCAGCTACAGAGGAGTGAGGCACCACATGGGTGTTCATTCCAGAAACTCTGGGCGATTACCTTATTATTGAAACTACCATTAACAGAACGCCTTGGGAACGGCGCGAGAAAGGGGTCAAAGTGATCATACAGGGGTCTAGTAAAATACTCTCTACAGTCGAAAGTCTTTGACTGGGAGATGATTGTGAAGCTAAGGGAAGTGAATCCTGCATCGTAAGAACTGTTCAAGAAATTTTGTGAATGGCAAAAGTTGACAAGAGTGAACCCAACAGAGGGATGCCGATGGAAAGGGGAGTAGCCTAAAGTCCCAATGAACTGTGTGTTGACAAAGGTGAATCCGCCAGAAGGATGTCCACAGTGAACTGTTTAAAAAGACATTCAAATTTGTGAAAAACATAAGTAAAAGTGAATTGACAAAGGCTGTGGTGAACCCGACAGAGGGAGGCAAACATTTGAGAAGGATCTAAGCCTGGAAGTGGGGGATCCAGGTGTGGAAAGCCATCACCCACAGAAAAAGGCTGTAGTGAACCTGACATAGGCAGGCAAACATTCGAGAAGGGTTAGAGCCCAGAAGAGGGTGATCCAGAGGTGGAAAGCCATCACCCCACTGACATATGAATGCAACGGAAGGAATCTTCCCAATGCAAGCCAGAGTGAACCCGACTGAGGGGGGCTGATATTCGAGAGGGGTCTGAGCCCGGAAGAGGGGGAACAAGGGTTGAAGAATTATCATCTAAGTGCAATCAGAACCAAAAGTTGTGTTTATGATTTTGTAGAAAGGAACTGTTTGTAGATCTGAGCCTGGAAGAGGGGGGTCAAGGGGTGAAAAGGCATCACCCAACGTACAAGCAGGAAGGAACGTTTGTTTATTATTTTGAGACACATCACGTCCTCGGAGGCAAGAGGCTTTTTGTAGAAAAGGGACTTAACACCTGAAGGCCCTGATAGCTCAGAGCGGAACTGTTGGCTTGTGCTGGGAAAGCTCGAACGTGTGCTGTGCTCGGGAGTCCCTCCTTGTCCCGTGCTCATAACATGAGAAGGGGAGACCCGGACTACTGCATCCTGACTTAACATTTAAGAACACTTCTTTCTTTCTTGTGAATCCTATCGCATACTCTTTTTGTATTTAGTTGTAAGGGCTAGCAACAGGTTTTTCTTAGTATGGGTCCTTTTACCTGACAAGATGCCACTAGAACTGCCATATTTATTTGATGGTTGTTGCTTGTTCCCATCTTAGATTTAGTTTAGATTAGGCGTTTTTCCAACCCGCGTATACCGTTTAATAAACACTCTTGAAGTGTGATCACTTGTGTCTGTCTTTACTGTTGCCACATGAGTTCCATACAGAGGGGACAATAAAGAAGCAAGCTGATTATAAACCTTATGGCCAGAATGAGAGAGGGGCAATAGTTGAAAAAATAACCAAACAAGCATTGTCTAAGCCCAAGAAGAGCCAGAGTGAAAGAGTACAATTTTCAGCATTTGATTGATGTAGGAATGGGAACACAAGAGTGGCCCGGAGAGCATGCTTTCTGAGGATTCAGAAGGCGATGAGCTCAACCTGCATTGCATGTGGCAATCACAAGTGTGGAACAAATGGCACCAATGTGTTTCTTGGCTTTCAAAAGAAGTAGTTAATATTGAAGTATTTGAAAGCCAAACAACTTTGTCATGGCAGGAGAGCTGCCTTCCTTATAGAACGTGTTCAGGAGGAGAGGAGCATAACCTGCACTGCATGTGGCATAAAGAGCACCACTGTGCTTCCTGTCTTTCTAGAAGTATTAATTGTTGAAGTAGTTGGATGTCAAAAGACTTTACAGAGTTTTTTGAAGCAAACTTGACCACAGAAGTACTTGTACTAGTGTTAGAAGTTTCTTTAGTCCTGGCAGGCAAGTAAACCAGGGCAGGGACCTTGCAGTGGCAGACCTGCCAGGTGAGTGGACCAGGTAAACTACATTGAAGTACTGTGATGTGTTTAAAAGCTTTGTAGAAGTGGCAAGGCCACTACAGTATCTTGTGAATTACTGCGAATGCATCCTGAAAAGACACTGCTGATGCTTTAGATGAACTGTGGAAGTGTGTTGTTTGTTTTCTAAGAAGAACTTGTGTTGAACTCTTTGCTACAAGTGGAGAGTTATTTCTTTTGAACTGTTGTAAAGTCCAGGGGAGAAACCTTTGGAGCAAGAAGAACCTTATCACCAGAACTTAATTGTTAAATGGAACTTTCCTAATTTGCTGATACCAATTCCTACTTTGAATTCGGGAAAGGGAACATTACCAAGGTCACAAGAAGAAACCGTTACTATGTTTATGTTTGACATAACTGTGGTTTTGCTATATTTTGAATTGCCATATATTCATATTCCCTTCCTACATTTATTTTATTAATAAGTCTGAGGAACAGATTCCTTTTGTTAGAGTGTTTCCTTTAGTTATTTTGATAGGCAGGGAAATTCTCTTTAGGGTAGGGATAGTGAGGCATTTATCAAACCCTCTAGGTTTAATGAAATGTCATGTAATTAAAAACCTTTACAAAGTTGTCCGCTTCACATTTCTGACCCCTCACAACGGCCCACAGTAATTGTTGGCGATTTTTGATTGGCAAAAGCTGCTGCTGAAAAGTGCTTGCTCACATGTAAGATGTCCCTGCATTACTGGGTCTAAAAGACCACTGTAATAAGCCCAAAGGCTTGTCTCTCTGAAGTTTTCTGGATGAAGACAGCCACCATCACCTGACTATTAGAATGTGAAAAAATAAAACATTGGGCCTCATTACAACATTGCCGGTCTGGTAAAAGCGATGGTGGTATAACCGTACCGGCATTGTTTACCGTACCGGAGTATTGCGATGCTGGTGTAACCGGCATCGGCAGGGACCCGCAATGACCAGCCTCTCCATTGCCGGTATGAGTGGTGATACGCGGCAGCCTGCCAGTGACACCGGCATGCCGCAATTAAGTGCGAATTAGGAGGTGAACGGACGTGCAATCACTGGCATGGTCATGCTGGTAATAACGACAACAACGATGCAGTTAACACCAGCCTCGCGGCACAGGCATTAATAGTAATCTGCTGTGTAGAAGCCTGCCACAAGTGCACACAATCAAGCACAGGTGCAGGCAATGGAGTCTGGCAGAGCCCAAAAGAAGCACACCCCACCCAAATCCACAATGCTACCAATAGCACTTGTACTACTGGAGGTGGAGGACATGCTTGCACTGGCACTCATTGAAGAGGCAGTGAGGCAGAGAATGCAACAGAGGCGCAGGAGGAGAAGGAGGGTGAGATTGGGCCAGCACATACCTATTGTGCAGGCAGTTGTACCCCGCAGGCAGCCATCAATCCCTCGCCTAAGGGCCAGCCCATTCAACCTAACCCCTGCACAGATCCACACCATGTACCGCCTGGACAGGGACACCATCACCACAATAGTGGACCTCATCCATGATGACCTGGTGAGCCTGATCAATATCCGGACAGCCATTCCCCCCTTGCTGAAGGTAGTCTCTGTGCTACACTTCCTTGCCACGGGCACTAATCAGCACACATTGGGGGATCTGCATGGAATCTCACAACCCTGTTTCTCCTGTGTGCTCAACCAGCTGCTCGATGCACTCCTGAAACACGCAAGCAACCACGGACTGCGGAGGAGGTGAATGCAACCAAAATAGCATTCCATACAGTGGCAGGCATGCCAAATGTAATTGGTGCCCTCGACTGTACCCATGTGGAGTTGGTTGGCATGCTGTGGAGGTAGTGTACCGGAACAGGAAGCTGTACCAGTCCCTGAATAAACAGATGGTGTGCGATGCACGCGAAATCATCACGCTTTGCTGTGCAACATTTCCTGGCTCCACACATGATGCCATGGTGCTGCGCAATTCACGCTATATGGCACGACACGACACACTGCACAACGTACATGGCTGCTGGGTGAGTGCAACTACAGGCCCATGAGGGGTCTTAATTTGGGGGGATCACAAGCATAGACAACGTGCCTGCTGGCTGGACCATGAAGGGTGTTGATTGGGGGGGTGGGGGTAATCACAAACATAGACAACGTGCCTGCTGGCTGCACCATGAGGGGTGTTGATTGGGGGGTGGGGGTAATCACAAACATGGACAACGTGCCTGCTGGCTGGCCCATGAGGTGTGTTCATTGGGGGGGGATCACAAGCATAGACAACATGCCTGCTGGCTGGCCCATGAGGGGTGTTGATTGAGGGGGATCACAAGCATACCCAACGTGCCTGCTGGCTGGCCCATGAGGGGTGTTGGAACATAGCACAAGATTGCATGCATGAGGAGTACAAGTGGACGCCCAGGCATGATTCCATCATCACTCCAGCAAACAGCCGTAAGCATCACAAGGCATGCAATGGATTGCAGAGACACTTGTCTGGGCAACAGAAGTCAAAGTTGGATGAGGAATCGGACCTACCAACCTCTACATCCCCAACCTGCACGACATAAGATCACACACACAGAATGGAACCAGAGCACACACTGCGTCCTGGGTGGCAAAAACTGTGACCTCAGTAAAAGCAACAGAATGTGCAAAACAGGCAATGCTTGTATATGTGCCAGGCCCACACAGTTGTGTGTACATGCAATCAACAGAGACAGTGTGTTCACCAGCACATGCATCCGGTACATCTGAAAACATGAACCACAGGTACCACAATGCACCAGCCTGCAGTCAAAGCATGAAATACATGATCTCAGCAAAGAAAATCATGAGTCATGATGCGCTACCAGAGCTAAATCCATTGGCCACACAGCAAAATCAGAGTCACTGCACTCAGTCCACAGGTACACCACAGATCAGTATGGCATTCGTTTCACCTTAAGGGACACCTCCAAGTACAATGGGTCAAGCATGTAAATGAATGAAATCCTAAGACATGTAGTACCACCAAGAAATGAATGAGAGGAGCAAGTCCCTTCCAAAGTTCCTTACTACCACCATGCCACCCGCCACCCAGCCGTATCACAGAAACGTAACCTTTCACCCGTGGCCCAATCCACCAATGAGAATCTGAACAATTCATATAGGTGAAGGTGTCGATGGACATGTACATGCTCACATGTATCAGTAGATTGCATACAGTGGACACCCCTGTGTTACATGATGCACAATATGCAGATGCGCAATTGTGCACTGAACATGCACAGGCCATTCCCATCGGAGACACATCAATGAAACCTGAGAACATCGTGGACGTTCGGACCTGATTTGTGAGAGTGCAGGTACACATGAATGGTCCTTGGGATGTCAACAGCATCTCTCCCACCCCCCAACATTGGAAGGTCCCTAAGTATACATCCCTGGGTCTCTGAAAATGGAAGAAGTCATGTGCATTAATGAATCCTTAGTGGCATGTAATCATGAACACTGTGCAGCCAGTGGTAACATGAAAATCACATATGTACCCTTCCCATTGCTCCCATGCAGGTATCCTCTGAAGCCGTGGCTCCTGACCCCCATCAGGCAACCAGTCAACAGGCACGAAGAGGACTACAACCGTGCACATGCAAGCACTCGGGTCACCATTTAAAAGACATTTTGACTGTTGAAGGCCCGGTTTCGCTGCCTTAGCAGGTGGAGGGGGGCACTCATTTATGGCCCGGAGAAGGTGGGTAAAATTGTGTTAGTATGTGCCATGCTACACAACATGTGCATCCAGCGCAACATACCCCTGCTCCCTGACATGGACATGGTGCCGCCTGAGGATGATGATGGGGGAGATGGTGGAATTCCTCATCGGTACAATGTGAATGAGGGACGTGCAACACGGCAGGATGTGATTGACCACTACTTCTGATGAACTGGAGAAGACAAGGGCACTGAGGATGGGTCACATTGGGCACTGTACATAATTAAATTGACACACACTCGAGAAGCAATGTCCAGTCGTGTGCTTTTCTTTCTCATAACTGCTGTATTGATAACTGAATAACTATGTACATGTGCCATTGCAGAACTAACAGTGATATCCCCTTGTATTGACCCCAAAACACCCCCTCCCCACTACCCGCACAGCCAATACCCCAACACCCTCTCCCCACTACCAACACACCCAATACCCCAACACCCCCACTACCAACACACCTAATACCCCAACACCCCCTCCCCCACTAGCAACACCCCTCCCCCACTACCAACACACCCAATACCCCAACACCCCCTCCCCCACTACCAACACACCCAAAACTCCAACACCCCCACTACTAACACAACAACTCCCCAACTACTGCAACCCAACATGTAGTTCCCCTATTCACGCCCCCTTTTCGGAAGTGCGGGGGTTAGCCTATGTGTTGTGGCTACATTACGCTGCTCGGCAATGGTGGTTGCTAATAGTGTGATGGACTGCACCAGGGCAGTCATTGCAGCATTGCTTTCATGGATGTGCCTGGCTATGCGGTACGTGGAGCCCACTGACGATCCTTGCATTCCCCTGCAGGCCTTCCTGCATGGCCTGCTGTGTTTCTTCAGCGTCCGACACAAATTAGGTCACCAGGGCATGCATAGCCTGCTGCCGGCCTTCCATTTGTGTCAGTCTCCCCTCAATGTCCCTGATCGGCTGTGGACCATGTGCTGGCAGGGGAGGTGGGCTGTGAAGGCTTGCCGAGCTGAAGACGGCTTCGTCGCTGTAGGTGTCAGGGGCTATATCATCCACTGTGCAGTGTGAACCTGAGCCATGGGCAGGTGCCCTAGGTGGGCTTCCCTGCCTGGGTGGTGTTGATTCACCCTCCCCTTGCTGGCTGCGGTTTGGTGAGTCTGCCGCCTCCTCCTCACTGTGAAGTGTGGATTGCGTTGCCTCCCCCCTGCTCACTCTGAACCACTGAATGTGCCTCCTCATGCTCACTGGCCACGGGGGATTCTGGCTCCTCCACTTGAAGTGGCTCCTGTGTCCCTGATCTGGATATTTGTCGGGGGCCTTTGTGGCAGGAGTGGATGTAGGACAGATGGCTTTGCTGTCAGGAGTCGGAGTTGGGGGGCCTTGCTAGAGGTAGATGGTGGCTGTTTTGGCTGCTGGACGGCCTGTGTGTCCTTGTGCCAGGGGGCCTGTGGCATGGAAGGCGTGGCACGCTTCGGTCTCATCGTGGAGGTGGATGGCTCCTGGCTGGAGGTGTTGTCTTTGCCGCGGCGCAGACGTGCGGCAGCTTTCAGGGGTGTTGGGGCGTGTTCACCATTGCTGTCTGTTCCTGTGCCTGTGGGGGACTGTGAGGCAGGCCATTAGTGATGGGTGTGCATACATCCGACATACATCGATGCTAGTACATTCGGAGTCATGCACATTCTCATGGACATGTTGTAGGGTCTGGCATGGTGCACACAGGTCTGGGGGGGATGCAGTGTCGGTGCATCCTTCTGGTGCTGATATTTTGTCTGTTGGGTGGCCTACAGGTGTGTAGTGGTTCGCGTGTTGTGGCTATGCCACAGGGGCTATATGCCATGATGTGTTTGATTGATGAACTGATGTGCACCCATTCTGTACGTTGAAGCATTGAGGTTTACACTGTGTATGTACCTGGTGGGTGTGCCAGGTGTGCAACTGGTGGAGGTGATGTGTGCATCTTGCCATGAGGTGGCACAGTGGTGAGGGCTGCAGCTGTACGGGTGTGCCAGGCTTTGGGTGGGTGCTGATGCAGCAGGAATTCGGTGCCACCTACTTGGCATTTGGACTTCTCAATTGTGGTTGGGAAGGAAGGTGTGTGGTGTGACTTTGGAATTACAGTAAGGGAGACTCACCATCATCCGTAGTTACAGCTCCCATCTGCGCATGTCCAACACCCTTGATGCCCTCCATGTTCATGACAGTGCTGCAGGTCTCCTCCCATGTGGCAAGCTTGATGGGGGATGGCGGACCGCTTCCTGTGGCCATCCCCTGGCTGCGGTCGGCACACCTGCCGGCAGAGGTCATCCCACTGCTTGCAGCAATAACGGACGCTACGGGCTGTTGTCCCCACCGCTGAGACCTTTTGAGCCACCTCCTCCCACACAGCTTTCTTCCGTAGCTGGGCTGCCAGCCACAGGTCGGAACAGAACACAACATCTGCATGTTGGACAAGGGTGTCTGCCAACATGTTCAGCTCTTCATCGCTGAATCTAGGTTTGTGGCGACAGGCGGTGCCTTGTCTGGTTGTCGTGTTGCTCAGGTTTCTTTCTGCCCACTCTGTTCAACTGCTATGGACTGAGTATTGCAATGGATTGCGTTTTTAAAGATGGCCGCCGGTGCATTTCGTGTTCTGGCACAATGACGTTGCTTCCGGTGCCCGTATTACCAGCATTGCCATACCGGAAATACCAGTATCGTCGGGCCGGTGCCTGCGGCATCGTGGATGCCGGTATCAAGGGTTTTGGTCCTGTTACCGGCATGTCGGATTGCGCATGCACGCTGACTCGGAATCTACCGTAGATTCCGGCAGCAGTGCTACACGGAAAAGGTAGCACCGGCATGCCGGTATTGTTGGATTTTTACCGGCAAGCTCGTAATGAGGCCCATTGTCTATTATAATCTGGGTGCGCTAAAATGAATGAGTCCGTTATTTCCATTGTCCATAGAAGAGGGCCCTTCCGTTTCCGTGCTTCCTTCAACCCCTTTAGGAGGGGCTTGTTGTAACTGGCTTAATCAAAGATCCAAGAACGGCAATAGTTGCACAGGCCCAGAAATTGTTTCATCTGCTTCACTGTGCTTGCCTGTGGTGTGTTTTGCACCACTGCCACCCATTCTGGGGTAACACTCCTCCCTGGTGATGATATTATCTGCCCTAGGTACACTATTCTTTCTGGCAGTATTGCAGTTTCTCTTTGTCAACCTTGTACCCCTTTTCTGCCAATAGTGCCAAGAGTGTCACTGAATCCTCTCTACACTGTTCTTCTGGTAGTGCTACACACCATGAGTTCATCCACGTACTGTATCAGTGTTTTTGTGTCTGCACGTTTCCTAAATCCATTTGTAAAAAACTGCTAAAGACTCTCGGGGATTCGAAATACCTGTATGATCAATGAGTATGTTGGAATCTTTGGTCGCAGTAAGTAAACGCTCTGAGATACTGGGAATCTGGGTGCAATGGAATGGAAGACAATGGGCCTCATTACGAGTGTGGCGGTAAAACCGCCTGGTTACCGCCAAATTCATATTACCATTCCGCCTCCGTGACTCCCGGAATTACCAGGGCATTACAGCCCCGGTGTCCCGGGAGTCACAGAGGCGGAATGGTGTTAATCCCCATTCCCATTGAGTCCCATAGGACTGACTCATATACTGAATCAATAACTGACTCATTCAGGGAATTAAAGATTGCACTTTACAATGCAATGGGAAAGGGGAAGTGGAAACACCGGTACCATCTCGTGATCGTGCTGGTGTTTCCACGTCCGCCTGCAGGCGGGAGGTGTTTAACCCGCCAGGTCAGACCTGGCGGGAAGATCACCTTCCGCTTGCAGGACTCGGGATCGGGCGGTCTGGAATTAACAGTGGCGGCGGGTTTACCGCCACTGTTAATTCCGGACCGCCCGACCCGTAATGAGGCCCAATCTGTTCTTAAGGTCAACCACTGTGAAATAGGTTGTTTATGTGGGTATGTTACACAAAATGGTGGATGGCTTTTGCACCACAGGGAATTCTGCTTCTACAATGTTGTTTAAAGGACGTAGGTCTTACACCATCCTCCAAGACTCCTGTGAGGAGTCAGTAATGCGGAGCAGTCAACTGCTTGTAGTTTTCCCAGTGTTTGACATTTTATTAATGAAAGAAAATGCCAAGAAAACCTAAGCCTACTCTACCAGGGAGTTCCCTACCTAGTCTAGGTTCTAAGGGAAAATCTCCTATCATTCACAAAACTGGCCCTCATACTAAACAACAAAACATTCAAAGTAAATCAGAAAAAACATAAATGAGTATCAATTAACCAGTGACTTGGATAACTTCCACTTGTCGTGGGTAGATTCCTTTCCCAGGAATGTCCAAAGTCAATCCCTCCCAAAGAAAAGAAAAGTATTGAATTAGTTCTTGAAGGTTCCAAAAGAAAACAAAAGGTCACCCCAACAAAATTCCAATTACCACAAAGAAAACAGCACCAATGGTAATCATGGATAACCTCCTTCCTGGACAGACTTGACAAAAGTTCAATTGAAAGTACCACTTCTGCTTCAACAACTGTCCATCTTTTTATAGCCTCTGCAGCGTCTTTGGTATAACTTGTTAGGATGATGCTTCTAAGGAGGTTGCTTTCCTTTTGACAACTCCCTTCTGCTAATGGCACTGTGAAAACAGGCTCCTTTGCTTCACACTGTATTACTGCTTCAACTAACTTCAATATAATGTTCTCCCACAATAGTATAGGCAACCACAGTTGTGCAACTTGGTACTTTAAAGATGTATTAGGCAACTTAAAGACAAGACTCATCAACCTCCAAAGGTAGGCAAGGCACCCTTCCTTCCTATGACATAAGAAAAGAGCAGCCTCTTTGCCTCGTCTGTCTGTCTTGCAGCTAGCACTAGAACATGCCTTGGCTACTAGACTTCTTCTCTCTCAGCTTCAATATTCTCAGGTTTACAGATTGTTTATTAGTTCTTTTAACAAACACCCAGCTCCCTTCCCCCAGCTTTATGCACACCTTCTTGTTTCCAGCAGTTACCCACCGCTGTATTGGTACTCCTCCACCCTTGGATAACCGTGTCACACTTGTATCAGAGGACACTGGATTTGTAACAACGTTGACAACTTCAAAATATAGGTGGTCAGATCTTAATAGGGCGGGCTAAAGACCATCGAAGAGAAGGCAAAGTATTCCATGAATCTATACTGCGAAGGCAACATACGTGCCATCAACAAACTCCCCAAGTACCTTGCTCTCTTCCCAGATCCAAATGTCCACAAGGTGTACCTGAAAATTCGTCTAAATATTCTTCCCACTCGTGAAGCACTAACGGAGACTAGACAATTGCCAATAGCAGATCAATATTGTCACTTCTGTCTGGAATTGAAGGCTCCGGAAACCTTGCACCATCTAATTATGGTCTGCCCTGCACGTGTGCAAAAAAGAAGTCTATTTGTGGCCTTTTTAAGATCTGTACGCTGGAACTAGACACTCCAACCAGATGGGCACAGATGCTGAGTGGCCAAGATAAAAAATCAATCTATACGATTTCACAATTTCTTTCTAATATTTTACAAGTGGAAAAATGAATAGTTTTGTACATAGATCCCTTTTGTTTTGCTGTTTCTTTTCTGTTTCATTTATCTTGTCTTAAATTCTATTACATGCACATTTGTATTATGCAGAGCAATCTGGATAAGTACATAAATGAAAAGTTTATTTATAAACTATATTATTTTCAATTAAAAAAAGAAAATAGGGCTGATTTCATTTTCGAAAGGATTCTGTCTACTGGCTTGGGTCTTGCTTGTTCTCGCTACTTCTGCAACTTCTACAATTACAACGTATTTGTTCTGGATGTTGCAAGACTCGGGTTTCAACATAATTAGGTACGTGTGACCACTCTTTGATGGAGAATTCCACTTAAAAAAACTGTAAAGTCTTGCGTTCTTTTTCATTCACAAAGAATGCTGCTTTAGAGTGGATCGGAAATCACATCCATTCGTATGAGACCTTTCTTTGATGTAAGAGTTCTTGTAACAATTCAGGAAAGTCAGCTGCTACTGTTCGGGTGATTACCAACAGCGTTCTCTCTCTTAATTGGAGACATGCAACCACTCTGGTAAAGTTATTTAATGTAACAATGGAAATAAAAGGGTTTACTTGTGTTAAACGTCTGTGTGATACATTTCCTATGTTGTAAAGGCTTTCCACGGCAACAAACAACTTTTACTCGCTCTTACCTCTACGTGAGTTTTATTTGATCTCGTTACAGCTACCGGCAAGGCGTTTTTAGTGAATTGGATTACAGAGCTTGACTCACTGACTCCAAAAACACTGCAGTTGTGAGCGGCTTCCACTTCCCGACTTTCCTTCCTGCTACTACTCCTTCAGGCACTCTTGGGACCCACGCCCGTCTGCAGCACATGTGTCTCCGATCCGGCCTCGTCCACTGAGAGTCTCCTTCTCTCCTACTTCCCTCAGCTTGCTTCCACACACGGGCCTCGGGTATCTGCATGCCTCAGCTCTGCAGTGACAGCTATTAGGCACATCTGGGGAAATCGTTAACTTCTCCAAGTCCCTTCCAGTGCACCCACAGCCAGGCAGGGTTTGTGAACACAGGACCAACTCAGAACCTGCAGGTGAAATCTGTTCTTTTCTCATGCCGGCGTCCTTTAAGTGGTCACACTTCCAACTTTCCAGCTCCTGCTCCAGCTCCTTTCTACTGCTCCTTTTTGCTGCTGCTTTTTATGTCTCTCGGGTGGGGCAATCGACTTCAGGTGCATGCCCTTAGTGTTAATTGCCTGACCCTTGCAAAGGCTGTTAGGCCTACTTGCTTGTCCTTTCCTTCTGCATGCCTCCTCAGCCCTCTTCTTCGTCACAGTCCCTGAAGGATTCTGGGACACGTAGTTCATTTTGAGGAAATTACACTATTCCACTTCTTTAACACTTTTAAGGATGGTTTTAACTTGCTTAACAATTTTAGAAGAGGGATTGTGAGTTTTAGTCTTATTAGAGACAGATGGTACAGAAAAGGCAACACTTCTGTCATTTCTTTTGGTGTACCCATGGCATTGAGGACGAGGTTTATTTTCAGGGATACATAAGACCTGTTCTGTTTATATAATAGGTTGAAGAGTTACAACCTTGAAGCTTAGCAATTCCGTCTTACTAGGTGGTTGGGATATATTAAAGGGACAATAAGGCAAAAACGTCCTCTGACCTAGTGGCAAGTGTATGGCCACTGGTCCCTATTTCTTTAGGCACCCTGTTCAAGTCCTCTTGTAAGTGTGCTGATAGTGTTTTTGTAAGAAGTATTTTCTATTGAACCTCTGTGTTGTTCTGCAACCACCTGACATGATCTACATATCTGAAACACCATCTCCCCATCATCATCATTTATAAAAAGCTGCTTGTCAGCCAAGTCTATAAAGCACTGTGCTGGGTCAATGCACAAGACAGTGTGTCATTCAGTGCCATCATCGTCTACACCATGCAGAATCACTGTGTCCTTCTTTGGATTTTGCTGCTTCTAAGTGTATTGTGATAGTGGTGCCTGGCGCTACTTCCTTGTGAACTGCAGGTCTGAACAAAAATCCAGTGGATAATCGGAATGTGTGGTCTTAAATTCTGTGCCTCGGTCCTAACCTTATTTGCACCCCATAAAGACATAATTCTCAGTAGAGTTGTAACCCACGCAGAGCACTTTGAGTGCAAAATGGTTGTATAATTGCAGCGAACTTGTGTGTAATACCATTTTCAGAGAATGAAACTCATGTTTAGTTTGTTCATAATGGGCCTCATCACGGGTTGAGCAGAGTGGTAAAAATGCAGCAGTAATGCAATTACTGCCACATTGTCGCTCCACCCGGTCCCGACTTTGGGCGAAAAGTTGGAGATTTACCTACAGCTTTTAGCTGGAGGTAAATCTTGCCACTTTCTGCCCATTTATGGTGCTATTACCGCAGCGTTATTAGCGCCGGCGGTAATAGCACCCACAATGCAATGAAAATGGGGACTTATCGCCCCCAAAGCAGCTCGGATCCGGCGTTAATATCACTGGACGAGTTGCAGTGATGCTATTTGCGTTGAGTAGTATCCCAACGGACCTATCTTCACTGCAACCTGTGGTTCCTTTTGCAGGTCTGCAGTCACTGATATAACTGTGCACATCAGAGCCCTCTGTGGGCTATCCTATAGGGAATCTGTACCTGGGATCGTGAAAGTGTTACCACCTCCCAACACTGTCACTCATGTGTAGTGTGGCCCCTTGGGGTAACACAATGTTGTCCCATTCTTGAGCAGGAGCTTGCACTTGTGTGTGTATGGAGTTTGATGGTGGGTATTTTGGCAACTGCTGCTGTTGGACAGTACACTGTATAGTTTGGGAAACTGGGGGCATCTGGGTAACTGAGGGCTGTGATGAATCTAGTGGAGTCATCACTCAATCCCTGGTGGTGGCCTCTTCCCATGTGACCAGGGGACGGCAACTGTGATCCTGACCCTGGGGGTGGTGACGTGCGGCAGGATCACAGGGGCGGAGATAGCTACCGTGGAGGTATGCCGGTTTCACTGGATAAGATACAGTATTTCCCCCCCTTCTGCAAGAAGAAGACCCTTTTACCACTTAAGACCTTGATGGCATATTGCCAGCTGATGGTTTCCCTTATAGATAAAGTCAAGAAACCTCTTCCCCATCTCACAAATACTCTGCTTATCCTCACCTGGAGCTTCAGATTTAGTCGCTGAGGTCGTCTTCTGAAATGGATTCTTTGTCTCCTTTTTTTGTGTTGACCGTCGATCCTTAAAGAGAAAAGGTCTGACCTCAGAGGCAGCCACTCTGTCCAACAGGATAGGCTAGGTGGACTGAGCTGCCCCCACCCCAGCAGCAGCTTAAGTAGGGAAAACACCAATGAAGGCCGAAAAAAACCCCAGGGTCCGATGTGGAGGAAGAGGCGTCACTCAGGGGCAGTGATGGATGGTAGTACAGGAGTACAAATGGAACTGCTCTTAAGAGAAGACTGGAGCAAAGGGGAACTAAAGAGGAGAGGGAGACAGAGGACCAAAGCCAGTTCAGGCAGCTATAGGCAGACAAGGATCTGCAGGGCAGCGGAATGAATTCCATGCAGAGGATTGAGAGAGGAGGTCCAGAGAGCGATTTCCCAAAAGCACAAGCAGGAGGGTTGAAACACGAGGCTCGGCAATCCCAAAAGGGTGCCATCTTGGAAAAAACAATAGACCGTTAAACATGTTTGAAACTAGCGTAACGGAATAGTCAATGGTGGATCCTCCAATGGTGTGAAAATGGAGAATAGATAGACACCACCACACTTGATATATGATTCTTAAATTAGTCTTAAATTACATACATTTTCTCAAATAATCCAAATAAAATGTTGATCGGAACACAATGGTGAAACTGCAGGCATTACAGAGAGAAATGCATGTGAAAAAAAACAAAGTTGCCCTTGGGATACCATGTGCTCATGTTTTGTTAATTCCTAGATGCAATTATTATATTCAATTCAGCAGGTCTTTCTACAAGTCTATATTACTTAATTTCATCGCAATGTCCATGATTCATAGTCCTGTATTCATAAAAACAGTTTTTATTCCACTAATTGTGGGAGAAGCAGACATTCAGAAATGTACATGGGTCTATTAATCCAATGCATTTCTGACAATGTATGTCCATCTTCAGGGCTGAGACCCCTATGAGTCATTACATAAAAACACAAAAGCAATTATTAGTGACATAATATTACCATGCCTGTATCACAATTATGTATCTAAAGAAGGACAATTGTCTTCATCTGTAACTTAATGTGCTTCTTCGGATAGATCAATTCCAACACACAGATACAATCTAATTACAATTTTCAAATTGGCTATATACAAGCACTCACATTTTCGACCTTGAAATGATGCCATATTTACCTGGGCTTGAGTCCAAAATACCTTCAACTATCCCTCTGTAAATAACTCCCCTCTCGAGCCCTTCGCTCCTCTACTTTTATTTCCCTCAGGGTCAGTTGTTTTTCAAAGAAACGAGCTGGCGGTAGATCTGTCTTCGTCTGGGGCCTCCCTTTGGAACAGCCTCCCTGCCACCTTGAAACTTGAGGAGAACCATCTCTGGTTCCAGAAGCACCTCAAGACCTTCCTCTTCGCTTCTGCCTTTGCCCCTCTTCTCCGCTGCTGATCTGTTTTCTCTCTCTCTGCACCGTGCACCTGGCCACCCTCTGTCCTTTGGGCCCAGGTACCCGATCACCCTGCCACCCTCCTGCACTGCCTCTGGGCCACCCTTTGCACTGGGGCCTCTATCTGTACCCATACAGTCCCCCACCCACTTCCTTATCAGCTATACCTTATCTCCTTAACCTAACACTTGCTGGCTGCACTACCACCTTTATTTATTTATTTTACTTTTATTTATTCTTTCTCTCCTCTGTTCCTCGCTTTCCACATCTCCCCCTTTTTCCCTTCCCATGCACTTGCGCATTCTCGATGTCACTGGGCCTAGTAAGATTGTTGTTTTTGTACTCCCCTGTTCCCCACCCTTTGCCTGGTCGCACTCTGAAACACTTGTGTGCAAGCGCGATATAAATAAAATATAATGGCCCTCATTACGACCCTGGCGGAAATCGAAAAACGATGGCGGAAATGCAATACCGCCATCGAATACCGCTCGTTGCGACTATGACCCGTCACCGTAAAGTACGATGCCATTAGCGACACCGTAGTGAACGCCAACGCTAACTGCACCAAGTACGCGCACGCGCGCCATGCAAAACCGTAATTACCACCATGGCGCAACGGTACGCGAATGCTGACCCTAGCGGACATTTACATAACGCCATCAAGCATGGCGGAAAGTACCAATCCGCCATGGCGAGAAATACGGCATCGTGAACCAACCGTAAATGGCCCAACTGAGTGCCTGTACACCACTCCCTGGCCACATTGCACAACACCTCGTAGGTGCAATGAAGTAAAATGCAACCAGTGAAATGCACAAGTCACCCACGCATGCCAACGAAAAAATGAATGTAGGGGCTCCAAGTGCCTTGTGAGTGGCCATCCATATTTGGCATGTCACCATTGCCGTACTGATGCAGCACAGGCATGCGAAGGTTCAAGTACAGCAAAATGAACTGAAAGATGAGACAAAACAACAACAGGCCCCCATCGCCTGACACCAGTGTAAGGCAACATTCAAAGCAGTATCCTTAGGGAGACTGCACCAGCCCTGTACACATGCCAGTAAACAAACCAACCATCAGCATAAGCATGTACCACACAAGTTGGCAGAGTGACTGAGCAGCCAGGCTCATCTCAAGAGGGGCCAATGGGAGCTGCAGGGCACAGATGGCACGAATACAGAAGCTATTCCAATGGACATGACCTCAGTCTCCCTCCAAGAAACGCACGCAAACACAGGCACCTGTGACCAGCCATTATCTGATAATCACATCATTCCACCAATCCACCTGGCTGACCGGCATCTGTTACACAAAAGCTAAACCCCCGCCCCTAAGCATGACATCATTAAAACAGTCATGATGGCAGCCCCTATCCCTGACCTTAGTGGGCTTCGTAGGCAAACGCGGCCAGTACAGTACCACGCAACTATACTCAGAAGCCGGAACCCAATGCAGATCTACTCACAATACATCGCTCCACAAATAGGAATATGCTACATTACTTCCAAAGAATAACGCTACACGGTCAACATCAGACTAAAATTTTAATGCACATCAAATTCACCAAGCCCATACAGCCATTAGGTCATGAACCCCAAAATATCTACATTACTGTGTGCTGCATCCGCAATAAATGACCAGCTACTCCTTGTGTGACGCCCTGTTCCCTCATGGTACACAGGGGCTACATTCACGTCCAAAAAGGCAACATGGAAGCGCATAGAACCGCAGGCCCGTCCCATTAGGTAGGCACTAGTCCAGCTGAAAGGTAGATATGTTGCTCCTAGCCACTAGTACTGCGTAAGGGCATGTGGCCCATTGGCGATCGTCCCATAAGATCGTAATGGTGCTCCACTGATGAACTCGAAGCAGCAGGTGTCGGGAGTAAAAGCCATCTGCAGGAGTGGCATACAGATGGCAGCGGCAAAAGGGGAGGAGATACCTGTCACCCAAATGAAATGAAAAAGAATAGCATGGCCATCAGTACTTCATTTGAATCACTCACTTCAATGATCACACCAAGTCTACAGCCATATGCATGCTAGCCCACTCAAAAGGATTATTTCCACCCATGAATCACTTGCCAATCATAACAATATCAATCGAGGTGAAAACACTATTACAAACAAGTGTTTGTGTGCATGCGTCTGTTAAAGCAGAATCCATGAGATGGGATTAGTAACGTGCATAGACACAAGTGTTGGAAGGCGCGTCGAGACAGGGAGGGTCCAACATGGGCAGATAGACGATGGTCCCACTATGGCAGCTCTGCATCACATAGCGCAGGGGAAGGGGATAGATACCAATAAGCCATGTACATGGCAAACTCTCTATTAAATCATCTGTCCATGCATCCATACATCATTCCCTCATCCCGGTATTAAAACGCCTGATTATTTACTCACATAACATTTGAAATCTCCATTGAGTCTGTGCGTAATGCAGCCTGCAAAATCCACTGTGCTCCAGCCCGGAATTCTAGTGATGTGAAGTAACATGTATTTGGGAACGTCCTGCCTTATCGTCCACTACGCTATTGCGCATCCCATACTATTCATATCAATCATTGCATTCTCGCCATGGCCCCTGTCCCAAGGACATTAAACAATAGAACGTTATATTTGCAGTCAGACCTGTGGGCGTCTCCTCGCCGCTAGCTGAAAACCGAAAGCGCTGTCCTTCGAATTCCTCATTTGCAACATCACGTCGAAAAGGCATCCGTGGGCGCTCGAAATCACAAAATCATCCATGTAGTGCGGCAGTGTGTGAAAATGGCAACTGGCTTCACTCACAAATGGGACGCCCCGCCCGTCGGTGAACCTCGGTACAGTGCTCGCCCAAAGGGGATTGCAGCTGGCACAGGTGGAATGAATCACCACAGGTGGAGGCTATACAGCCTGAGAACACATAAATTGCACACCCAACCCCCTCCCACAACCACACCCACTCCAAAATGCTACCGGCAGGCCTAGCGATGTTGGGCCTGGGGGACCTGATAGCACTGCAAGTACTCCAACTCCAAGAAAAAGACGAACACCAACTACTACAACAACCGGCCGCACAGAGGAGACGCAGGAGGAGGAGGAGGGCAAGGCAGGGCCAGCAAGGCCCACCAGCACAGCCACTACCACCACGCAGGCAGCCCGCAATCCCACGCCTCCGAGCTCATCCGTTCAACCTCACTGCTGAGCAGATCCACACCCTCTACCGTTTGGACCGGGACACCATAATCTCCATTGTGGACATGACACACGCTGACCTTGTCAGCATGATAGATAGCCCAACCGCCATCCCACCCCTACTGAAGGTGGTGTCTGTACTCCACTTCCTGGCCACAGGCACCTACCAGCACACAGTCGGACAGTTGCATGGCATTTCACAGCCACTGTTCTCACGGACACTATTGCAAGTGCTCGATGCCCTCCTGAAGCACGCAGACGACTACATCTCTTTACCACGCTCGGAGCAGGAGATTACAAACACAAAAGTTGGATTCCATGCACTGGCCGGCATACCGGGTTGCATTGGTGCCATCGACTGCACCCATGTGGAATTGGTTGTCCCACATGCCATGGAGGCCCAGTACCGCAACCGGAAGCAATATCATTCTCTTAATGTACAGATGGTGTGTGACTCCAACAGGATCTTCACACATTGTTGTGCCCGATTTCCTAGATCAACCCATGATTCTATGGTCTTGAGGAACTCTACGATACCACGCTACATGGAGCGACACGCAGGGAACAGATCCTGGCTACTCGGTGAGTCTCATTCCATGCATGATAATGTGGGGTATGTGATGCGGCAATGACCTGGCAGGAAGGGGGGGGGATGCGTACGTAGCAATGTCATTCCACAAACATCCTTTCTTGTCCACATACAGGTGATGCCGGGTATCCACTGAAGAGATGGCTCCTTACACCACTCCGGAACCCACAGGACCAGCATGAGGAGGACTACAACCATGCCCACTCACGTACCCGTGTAGTCATAGAACAGGCATTCGGCCTACTGAAGGCTCGTTTCCGCTGCCTCAGCAGGTCTGGCGGGGCACTCCTGTGCCGCCATGAGAAGGTTGCAAAGATAGTCATGGCATGTGTCATGCTACACAACATGTGCGTACGTAGAAATGTGCCCATGCCCCCTGACGCAGAACTGCACGCACCTGAAGATGGTCATGATGAGGCTGGGGATGTGGCAGCACCTCAGGGAGTCCGCGAGGCACAGGAGGCCCGTGAAATTCGTCAGAGTATCATAGATTCATGCTTCTAGCACTCACGCCTGGTGGCTGATACATGGACACGGGACTTGTGGCACTGTGTGTGTCTGGAACATGCACAATGTGGACTGTACGCCTATGAAGGCCTCGTACACAAAGATCAATGTCCACACGTCTCATTGGATGATTATGAAATGTTTATAGCATATGTGAAATTATATTACACACCCCATCGACCCGCCACCCAAGAAAGCCCAACACCCCCCCTCCACCCTCCTACCTCCCCCCCGAACACCAGTGTCCAAAGATGCTCATTGTCAGTGGGCAGACGCTATTGCAAGCCCCCTCTCCGGGTATCAGGGGCACCCCTGCCTGTGGAGCGCAGGTTCCTCCCAGATCTACGTTGGGGGCTGCCCTGGACGGAACTTGCAACGGATGATGTCTCTGCCTGCTCACGTCCATGCATGTCCCTAAGGGTTTGTGAGAGCTCAGTGAGCACACGGCGCACAGCGGCAAGTTCACCACATACGTCTTTGGACGTCGCATGCAGCTCCCCCCTCAGGCTCTCGGTGCTTCTCTCCATTTGTACCCTCAGGCTCTCGGTGCTTCTCTCCATTTGTACCCTCAGGCTCTCGGTGCTTCTCTCCATTTGTGCCCTAAGTGTCTCAGTAGATGTTTCTATGGCTGCCTTAGTACCCCCACATTCATCAGCATGGTCCTTGAGGAGCGTGGCCAGTTGCTGCTGTTGCACGATCACCTGGTCGAGGGACTGTTGCCTCTGCTGTGCCATGGCCATTTGCGGTGGTGTCACAGAGGGGCTGATCAACTCATGTTGCCTTGCCACAGGGCTTGTGGGGGATGGCCAGTCGTCGTCTTGTGGGGGAGCCCCTGCGTGGTATCCTCATGGTGTAGGGGATGAAACAAACAGGGGGATTGAGACAGGTCATGGATGGGTCCTACATCGACAGCACCGTTGTCTGTGTCGGAGCATGCTGGCATTAATGCAGTGTCACCTATGGTGCTGCTGCCATCAGAAGCAGTGCCTTCTGTGGCATCCATTGGGGGGACCTGTGGTGCTGCTGGTGTGGGCATGCTGGCTGCTGGGGTGCCTGTTGAAGTCCCCTCCTGTGTGCTGCCACTTGATTTGGGCTGCTGCCGTGTCTTGATCCGTGCAGCTGAGGTGGAGGGTCTTTGGCCGTTGGTCTTGGCCCTCTTTGCAGGTGTGCTGGTAGGGGTGTCCTGCAGCTCGTCGTTTGACTCGGACCCTGTGGTGGAGTAAAGGAGGGCGAGCGTTATTTATGGGTCTGTGGAAATTGGAATGGCAATGTATCACATGCATTGGGGTGGTACCTGAGGGTGATTTGGGTCAGGGCCTTGGAGGTGGTTTCATTTTTGTGTGGATTGAGGATGCAGTTGTTTTGCAGCCTGCAGTTGGGTGTGCATGCTGCTCGTGTAGAGGGTGTTTTTAGGATTTTTAATTATTTATGTATTTAATGTGACTTTTAAAGTGCGCTATCAGGCCAATGTATGTGGCCGTTCTCCTGGACATGTGTTTCTGTTGCACTATGTGGCCACATGGTACTTCACATGATTGGACATTGTGGATTTGGCATTGTTTTATTTGGCCCACCTACCTGATTCTTCGGATGTCTGCACTCCTTTCTCCATCCCTCCGACTCCCTCTATACTCTCCATTCCAATGGTGGAGGCACAGATTTCTTCCCAGGGGGTCAACTTGATGGGTGATTCCGATCCTGCCCCGGTAGCTGTGGCAATGTTACGGTTGGCTGATAGTATGCTCTGTACGCGTATCCGCAAGTCGTCCCTTCGCTTTCTGCATTGCTGTGGGTTGCGGGGTGCGGTCCCCACCGCACTTACACGCTGTGCCACCAGGGCCCATGTGGCCTTCTTGTTCGCAAGTGCCGTCCTGGTCATTTGCGTCGAGAAGACGACGGCAGCATTCTCCTGGAGGGTCTCTGTGAGCACGGTGAGTTCCTCATGGGAGAAGTGGACCTGCCGCTTGCGGTCGCACGCTTTTTTTGCTACTTTTCTCATTTTGTTTGTTTTAACTGGGGTGGTTGTCGGGTTGGGATGTGTCTCAGGGTCGGATTTTTAATGGTTGTGTTGGGATTCTGATTTTATAGGTGTGCGGCGTGCTGTTTCCCGTTCCGGCCCCATGTTTTTACTTCCGTTTCCGTATATTTACGGTCACCGTATTTTGCGATTGGCGCTCATTACGGTGACCGCTATGATGGGTGGCGGAATTGCACCTAGGGCGCCGTACGACGGCGGAGAGGGGCGTTTTGGGGACATTTCCGCCATCGCGGACTTTGCACTTCCGCCATGGCGTAATGCTCGTGCCCGATGGGTCGGAATTAGCCGCACTTTACTCCATCGTGCAATGGCGGAAACGCTATTTACGCTATGGCGGTCGGGTCAGTTACTTTCCGCCAGGGTCGTAATGAGGGCCAATATCTTCTAATGCTTGTTAATCTGCTTAGAATCACATGCTGTGCATATAGTCCGACATCCAGTGGTAACCGTAGAGTATTGCATCTTGTCTTTCGAGAATTGAAAGGGGACGTCGACATGGGCGTACCTGTAACACTATCCCTATGTGACGTGTAGTGTACCCAAAATCCCTCACGTGTCGAGGTCCCTCAGATTGTTTTTTCCACCCAGCATACTGGTCGCCTTATGCGGAGCTCGTCCACAGACATTGCTATTGTTATCCTTCGACCTTTGGTCGTATATTATTAAAGTTATTGAATATTATCCTATCGTCCCTTCCATCAACGGCTGTTTCCAGATCTCTGCCGAAGCCGGTTCCACGGATCTTTGACGGACAGTGTTCCGGTCGGTGCTGCCGACCACGTGGCCGGGCCTTGGGGCCGGCCTACACAGTAGGGAGAGTGGGGTTGGGGTGGACATTTGATTTTTTTAAGAATGCCTTTCCCTTTCCTCTCTCTTTGTTCCCCGGGTCATTTCATTACTGCATATTCCCTCAGCTATGGAGAGAACTCCATTTAGGTTTTGTCCTTCTTGTAAGACCAAATTTCCCCGGAAGGATAAACACTGTAAGTGTAATCAGTGTTTGCCCCTTAATCACGACGAGGCGGTTTGTGCGACTTGCAAGCTCACTTACATGCTGTCTTGTTAAGGTGAAAAGTGAGTAATGCGAGTCGATGCACGTTAGGGTGTCTATGTAGGTGCCTGAAGGTCCCTAGAATTAAATGAGGACCTTTCTGAGTTCGGTTGTGTAAGGGAAACAAAAGCATGATTTCGATTTGTATGATCAACATCCTGAGTATCAGATGCATATTCATTGTTGAATCAAGTGATCATAAATACGAATTTGTATATGCTCAATGCGCACATTAATTGTGCATATCGGTACATTTTTGTTGTTTTCATCTACTCTCATCAGAACTCGCTAAAAGTTACAGGATAACATATTATTTGCATCTCAGTTCATATGTTGTCATAGTAGTTAGACATCGTATATACAGCCTCACAGTGGTTATCTGATTGATTGATGCATTAATTATTGGTTGGTTACAACTCTGTTAATGGCAGTATTTTTAGTTTCTACTTTATCATCGGATATCCGCTTATGGTTACAGGCTAATGTGTTTACACATATGTACACAAAACAGTTCAAAAAGCATAATTCAATTACATATGGAATGGCAACAAAGTGTAATGTACTAAAATAAATAACGTGTATTATAAAAAATAATAAATAAAATGATGATCAACCTCCCCTTATACATGACATGTACCATGTTCATATGGAGATTTGTCAAATTAGTCATTGAGTTTCACTTCATTAGTCTCCTACATTGTTTCCCACAATCACTCCAGTTGTACTGACTGTCTTCTGCTAAGGAATTATTGTTAGTTGACAGATGTATAGTTTTAGAGAGAAACTGATAATGAGTATTCTTTGTTTAGCCCGGTGGGGGGGTCATTGCATCCAATTTGTGAATCCAGTACATTTCTCGTTTTGTAAGTGCAGAGTTCATGTTCCCTTCTGTAGGTGGGTTTCCAATATCATGTACCTCAGTTGTGCGACAGTGACTCATTTCTGTGAAGTGTCTTGCGAATGGGCAGGTTTGATTGTTTGTTCGTATATTGGACTTATGTTCTGTCAATCTTTCCTTAATTTTACAAGTGTTTTGGCCCACATACAATTTGCTGCACGGGCAAATTAGGCCATAAATAAAAAAATGTGACTTGCAAGTTGCAAATTGTTTAATGTTGATCTTCTGGCATGTGTTGGGATGTCTGATCTGTTCTCCTTTTTGGATATTATTGCAGTGACTGCAGTGTAGTCATGAAAAAGTCCCAAATTTTGGTTTTCCCCAAAAAGTTGGTCTGCATTGTTCTAATTTCTCACACTTCACAAGTTCGTCTTTGAAATTTCTTCCTCTGGAGTATGCAACCATGGGCAGTTTGGGAAATAGTTTACACGATTGTTCGTCCAATCTTGTAAGTTTTCAGTTTTTCTTTAGTCGGTACTTAATGTGGAGATTATGTCTAGAGTATTGCATTGAGTGTACAAATGGTGGATCCTTGTCGTGTATTTTCGGTTTTAGAAGATTCATTCTTGTGTAACCCGAATGCCGGTTTTTGGCTTTTGTTAGTATGTTGTCTGGGTGCCCTCTTGACTTAAACCTTTCAGTGATTTGTTTTCCTGATAGGTTTGATCTCCTGTGTTAAGTCTCCGCATTCTCAGTAGTTGACTGAGTGGTAGATTGTCTTTTAAGTGATCTAGATGATTACTTAAGTAATGTTGTGTTTACATCTGTGGGTTTTTGGTACATTCTGGTTATAAGTGTATTGTCTCCGGGTTTTATCAGTACATCCAGAAAATGCATCCTCTGGGTTCCGATTTCCATCGTTAATTTAATCGGTGGATGTTGTGTATTCAGGTGATCTAGAAAGAGGTTTAATTCCTCTTTGGGACCTGTCCGGATCACAAAGATATTGTCAATATAGCGTTTCCATAGATGTCATTTCAGTTTCCATTGGTGGTGTTCTGGTATGTGTTCTTTTTCAAAAACATACCTGAACAGTTTCACATGTGCAGGGGCCATTGACAAACCCATTGATGTCCCTCATATTTGTAGGCAGTCATTCTTGTTGAACCAGAAGTAGTTGTTGTTTAGAATAATCCTTGCTAGTTCAATTACAAAGATTTTTTTGGATTGTACAAAGTCCTCTCTAAGTACCACCCATTCTTATGTGTCTAAACCATCACTATATGGGATTCATGTATACAGACTTTGGACATCAAGAGTCAAAATTGTCCATTCTTGTTTGAAATCTGTCAAATTTCCAACACTATTCATAAAATGAGCGGTATCTCGTAAATAGGGTGTGGTTTTTTGCACAATTGGTTGTACAGCCTTGTCCACATACTTAGATACTATCAGTGGCTGCAACAGTTGGTCTTGATGGTGGTAAATTCAGATTTTTGTGGATTTTAGGCAGTCCATAAAACACTGGCATAATCGGATATTTGTTAAATAGGTAATCTCTGTTTTTTTCATTGATCCATTCTTCATTTAGTGTTAGTGAGTACTTCTTACATCAGTTATTTAATGGTATAAGTAGGGTCCTGATCAATTTGCAGACAAGTAGTGTCGTTAGCTAATTGCCTTGTTAATCTGTGTTGGTGTTTTCTCAGATTGCAAGCTTTTAGATTTGAATATTTAATTGACTTTGCATCTTTCATCATTGAATTCTTAAACAATTCAAGTGCTGAGTTATGAAGGTATGGATTGAAAGTGCTATGGGTTTCATCTCTAAGTAAACACATGTCCTTGATCTCTCTTCTATCGGTGGTGTACAGTCAAAGAATAGTTTAAGTCTCATTTTCCTGGTCAATTTAATCATGCTAATATGTTCCTCAAATAGAGTAGTGTTGTTGGTTAGACCAAAAGAAAGCCCTAGATCTAATAAGTGTAATGCCTGTTTGACAAATTTATGACTGGAAATGTTAATTACTAGTTTACTCCCTTCTTTTTGGTTTTCAGTCTTCTTGTGTCCTCTCCTTGTTTTTCTCTGCCTAAAAAAACAGGTGCAATAGATTATGATGTTGTCGTTTCGGTTGAAGTTGGATGTTCTGGATCTATGCCTCTATTATCCATCACAGGTGTTCTTGCAGGGAGTGATGTGCTACTACCTGAAGTGTCACTTGATGGATCGGTTTCTATCCCGGTGTAGTTCGGTTGTCTTGGCTGAAATGGTTGTCTATTAGGTTGTTGTGATGGATTTTGATGGTAGAAGTCCTGCCAAGTAAATACTATGTTCCATGAGTAGTTCTGAGTGTCTCTTCTGAAATTCCTAATTTTGCTTTGTTGTATTTCTTTTTTGTATGAGTCAAGTTTCCTATTTGTGTCTTCAAGTATTTTTGACAAGTCTTCTGCTGACAGTAGCGTAATTAGTTGTTCTTTCAATTCAGCGATTTCTGAGTTTATTTCCGAAAGTCATTTAGCAAGCTCCTCACTGGTTAACAAAATTAGGTCCAGTGAACATTTGTTGAGAACCTATTCCCAGCGTTTTACGAAGTCACTATTTTCTTTGCATAGTGTTGGGCGTAGGTATATCCTGAGTCCACTTGGTATTCTTTTAGCTTTATAATATTGTGGCCATATAAATGCATGGAGTTTTTGCGAGATTTCTCTCCTAATGAATCTTTCTAAATTGTGGGTAAGTTTTTCTGGACTTTTTGATGTGGAGGTGGTGTGTTTTGTGTCTTTAATTAGGTCAAGGATGCTGGATGCCTCCTCTTCACTGAATGCTAAAGTTGTTGCATTTTTAGACGTAAGTAGATTGATTTTTGAGATTAACATTGGTCCACTATCTATCTGGCTCAGGGTGCGTCCCTAATGAAAGTGAACCCCAACAAATGTGTGTAAAGCTCTAGAAAAGCCAATGTACTGGGTTGCCGCAACACCTTATTTCGTGAACAAAATATTGGTTTTATACATGTTTTAGCGGTAAAATAGTTACATTTTAGGGCGCTGGGGAGAAAGAACGACTGACACCATAAGTCGTTGGATCAATAGCAAAAAGAACTTAGTGTCCTCAATTGACCTACACTCCTATCCCCTGCACACCCTTCGTACTGATAATAATCAGTAAAAAGTTAAGAAAAGGTATGGGTACTTTATCTTTCGTAGTAAGTGTGATTCCCTTTGTCAGAATAAAGGTCAAAGTAAGTATCAATTATATTCATTCAACTTAATAATGGAATTCATAAAGCATTTTATTAATCATCAATATAAGGTGAAAAAATAAAGATATATATAAAACACTGAACATGTTTCGGGAAAATACATCCCTTCATCAGGAAAAAAAAAACTTTAAATTAATTCAATAGTGGTTCTCCACTCCAGCAGTATCTACAAGGTAAAAAAAGGATTGTATCAGTGATGTATGTCTCTATCTACATATCTCTTAACAATTCACACAATGGGCCTCATTACACGGACGACGGTGGAATACCGGCACCGCCGTGGAGGAAAGGGGAATTACCGCCCTATTCCAAGGTTGGTGGGGCGGTAATTCCCCCTTCCCCCATTGCCCTTCCCCATTCCCATTTTTGCCCCATAGGGCATAATGGGAATGGGGAAGGTGCTAATTACGGCACCGCAAATTGTGGTACCGTAATTAGCTCCCTGGTCCCTTTGCGGGTTGGTTTTTAACGCCTGCAAATAGCAGGCGTTAAAGTCTCCAACCCGCAAAGGGACCTCGTAGTAAGGCGGTAAGGGTTAACGGTCACCGGTACCATTAACGGTGACCGTTAACCCTTACCGCCGTCCGTGTAATGAGGCCCAATGTTGACTGGAAGAAAAAATGACCTGTATGGTAAGATGTTCAAAGATAGTTGATCTACATCTTGTTTCATGAATTCATCTTGCATCCAACAATTCTAGCGATTTCCATTGGTCTGTTAGACAAGTAGAAGATCAAATAGATCAACCAAAGGTTAACTCCCTATCGTGATCATGTATGTAAGGAAGGGTCTTCAAGGGCACCCCCCCCTTCATTCTCACCAAAGTGCAGATTATGACTCGTCCAGCAGCCACCCATGCGCCTGTGGCCAGGGAAGTGGGATGGCTGCGGGTCGACACATATGGCTGCAACACTCAGCTAGCAGCATGATACCAGACTCCCATTTTGTGGCATGCTCAGACTCCATTTTGAACATAATAACTTAGGCCTCACAAACACAAGCAGTCTGCAGGGCTGAAGCTCTCCCCTCCTGATTGCACACAGCGGACAGGTGCTTCCCTCGCCCTCCTCCTCTCGGCGTCCCTGCTGCAGGCCTGTTCTCACGGGAGACTAGGTGCAAACAAGTTACATGACAAACACTGTATCTTTTACCTTCCGCAGTCCATCATTGACCTGCAGATGACCGGGCCGAAGCAGGGGTTTGAGACAAACAAGCTATCTCTATAAAACTTGTCCTATCCCCTTGCAGACCCCACATTTATGACATATGCTGTGGATAACCCCCCAACACTGTTCCCCGTTTGAAGTGCCAGATACACATACATAGCCCGTGTGCCACTCGGTTTCACCCATACAGCTAAGCCCTCTGAAGGGACTATAAATTCACTCCTCTGGTTGTATGCCACGAGATTGATTGTATATATTGAAATAAGGTGACCCTCACCCTTTCCAGATTGCGCGCAGAGCCATGAATTGTATGTTCACGCCCCTCATCACCGGGCAGGGATTAGTGGTTGTTACAGACTACACGAAGCCATGTATGATATCAATATACACTTAATGATTTTCTAAAAATGTACGATTCCAATATATTCAATTAGTATCGTACTATGTATGGTTTATTATGATGTGCGTCAACTGCTTAATAGAGTGTCCTTTGTAGCATACGTGTAACGCCTGAGCATTGAATCATGTACCCCCTATTGTAAGCAGAACTTTGCAAACCTTTTTAATGTACCAATACACACACACTAACCTAGTTCTACCTTGTTTGTATGCTCCATGTTTGCCCCCCTGCAACATAAACAACAAATGGCCCAACAGGCTACAGAGCCTTTTTTCCCCACTCATGTAACACTGTGTGCTCAGCCCCAACCTCCCCTCCCCCTCTGGCCGGGCTGAGATGTAAAGCCCTGGCCCTACAAATGATGTGATGTTACAATTGTAACTCCTCAACCTTCCTGTGTGCCTGCACCTTGTGAGTACCCTCCTAAGCCCCCAGACTCGGATTGAAAGAAATATGGGCGACAAGCCTCTCCTCCCACCACCTCTTGATTTACTGGCTAAGTGCCCTCTGACCATAGAGGCCATATATTCTCTCTTGTATTCACATATCACAAAGGTGGCCCCCACTAGATCTAACAAAGAGGAATGATAGATGTGTCCCTGCCTGTGCCCCCTGATAAGCCTCCTAAACCCATGAACACTGCTCACCTATTGCCCACCCTGTGTATAGTCTTTTTTTCAGAATGATGACATATTCACATCTAGAGTTATATGTTATGGCTCTTGTGATGTTAGAATAACGATTTGTAGGATTTACAGGGCATAATTAATTACAATTAACAATGAATGAGTATGTGTGGCCACAAGGGCAAATGTTAGCATAGTCAAAGATGTATCAATCAACCATCATCTGACCAGAGCTCCACCCTGTTGAGTTCAGCTGACCTGCAAACATCACCATGACACCTCAGGTAGCCTCGCCAATCCTGGAGCTTCGCCCCTATATATCTATATGTGCCCTTCCCCACTACCCAATCTCATTGATTCATGTATCCCTTAGCTCCCACGTCATAGGTGACGTGGTTTTGTAACAAAATGTGAATGTTTGCTGATGTTTGGCAGAGCGCTCTCAGAGTTTGCAGAGTTCTCTGCTTGCCCAATATTGGTTTGGATGAACTTTAACTTTTTGACTTCACCCGCACTTGGTCTTGGTCTCATTCCCATCTGCGGTGTGTACATCATTAACTCTCACTGGGGAGTTATAAATGCCTTTTTGGGGGACGCTCACTTTCAAGTGGTGACCCCTGGGACGTGATTTGTCCCTTCATTCCTTTTGGCAGGAGACGTCCCCAGCCACAGCTGAGACCCACGGCACGCCCCCTTAAGAGAGCTGCCCTCATAGGGCAACAGGTACACCTAGACGTGCGCACGCAGTAGGGCGAAAGGGTACGGGTCCCCCTTTGTAAAACCCACCGTACCGCGAGCCAGGGGCGGCCATTGAGTGTGGGGCAGCGCCTGGACGGACCAGGTCCAGAGGGTCTCGGATCAAGGCGGACACGTGAGTACCAAGTGCAAGCAACATTAAAAGGAGGTGGATATAGAATATAGTATATGGGGTTAGATCGAGTTGAGGGGAAAACAGAAAGGGGGCTCTTGTGGGTATAATAGATATTATCTTATTCTTTTTTCTTTCTCTACATATGGCCATTAGGATGAGTTAAGGAGATTACAAGGTGAAAAAAAAGGAATACGGGAACCTAGCTGCGCGAGGGGGGTGGAAGGCCGCGCCGCATAGTGCATTCTTGACTAGTACTGGGAATAAGTGGAAAATAGAAGAAATAAGTGGGAGTCTCACATAAGGGGAAGACTTGGAATATAACTTAGAAACGCTTTATTCTTTTTTCTTTTCTGATCAACGGGAAAATGTCCAGACAACTAAGGGGCAAAGGGTGTAGAGTATTGGGGCAAGGGAGATTTTGAGTAGTAGAACACAGAGAGGAGGTAGGGAGGGTATATGTTACATGTTGTGTGTGAACTGTCTATTTGTCAAAGTTATGTATTGGGCTCGTCATGTCTTTTTGTGATCACTGGATTCTGGTAATGACTAAAATTGTTGCATTGTTGTCCCATGAGTAGTGGTCATTGTAAGTGTTACCCTGTGAAGAGTGAGAGTATAGTGTCATGCAAAAATGGTTTAAAACTGACAAATAATACTGGCATAGCTAGAATTGTGACTGTATAATACATACCAGCAAAGGGAACACAGGGAGCGAGGGGCTAGAAAGGGGGCGGAAACACCATTGGCCTACATCTGTCAGAGTCTACCAGGTTACGCAGAGAGAATTACAAAGTACCATGATCAATGGATCACGGAATTAAAAAGGGAAGGGCTACAATGTACTGGACATGGTAGCCACATGCCTATTTGTAAAATATAAAAGAAAACAATTGCAGAATAGAAGAGAGATATTAGATCTACGGAGGTTATTTGAAGAGGTGCCTCCAATAAAAAGAAAAGAGCAACTAAAAGAACAGGTTCCATTTCCCCTGGCAATAGAGAATAATGGGATGGAGGGTGAAGAAAAGGAAGGGCAAGTAGAGGTTGTACGAATACATGCCCCCTCTTACAAAAACCAGTACCAACTGAGGGATACAGTGACCCGGTGTATGTGTCAAAACCCACCTCCCCAACCACACCACAACCCACAGCACCCCCGCCATATGAGTGCCCGAGAGCGGGTGGACAGGTGAGTACCTCGACAATAGATATTGAAAAATGTACTGAAGATTTAGACTCAAGGTTATCAATGGCCCGAAGTGAACTGTCCAGTCTAAGAGATATGTGCGAACAAAGTGGATCAGGCACTTCCAGGATCAATCAGACACAGAGGTCACAGACACCCGACGGGTCCATAGAAGAAGGGTGGAATAAGGGGGAGATACTATTTCGAATAAACGATGAACCGACAAGAATAATTGAGTTAGAGGAACACACACTTGAGGGGGAAACGATGGGAGAGGGCATGGCATCAGGAGGCGTGGAAGAACTCTGGTGTGACATAGAGGAACAGGAGTTAGAAGGAAGGAGAATAGGGATTGCAGCAGGAGGGTCACCAGTGAGGTTAGACGAAACACCCCTGGGGCGGGCAATGGAAGAAGAATAGAATGGAAGGTTAAGAAACAGAGTAGGGAGAATGGCGGTACTGGGAAGAGGGATGAAGGTGAGTATGGGGAAAGGGACCAAAGTTATTTTGCAACTGCCACTGATACGCAGGGGAGGAGGTAGGCCAAATTACAAAACCTGGGCGCAGATGGATAAAGCAAATTTATTAAAGCTATTACCCCCACTTTCAGGAGGTGCAAGTAAATGGATATATGCATTCGAGAAGAACACTTCAGGGGTCCCTTTGACAGTAGGTGATGTTAAAAGCCTGCTGGTGTCTGCGGTAGGTGATCAACCTGCCCGGGTTAGGGCAAAGGCATTCTTCCTGGGGATAACATTAGATTGTGACCGCCATGACGGTGCCTCCCTTAACACAGTAAGAGCAAGAATATGGGATGCATTGAGAGACACATTTCCAGACACGCCTGATTTACAGTCAGTAATGCAATGCACAATGAGTGATGAGGAAGATGCGATGGCCTTCATTTTACGGGTGCAGGAGATGTGGAGAGATGAGACAGGCACAGCCTGGGATCAATCAACCTTCCTGTTCTTCTTTATAATAAAGAGAGGGCTCCCGAAGGAAGTTCAGAAAGCTCTCGATAAAATAGCTGGGATTGAAGCCAAAGGCTGCCCCGAAATACAGAGCATCATAGTACACCATTGCAAAAGGATCAAAGAATGGGAGACGGTGATAGCACAGAGAAGGCTGTCAGACAAGGCAAAATTAATTCAGACGAAACTAGTGAAGGTCACAGCAGCTGTAGCTGCACTCCCCACAGAAAGAGACAGAGAGGAGGAGGATGGGTCAACAGTAATACAAGCTACAATGGCAGCTAATTGGGCAGGAAATGGACAGGAACAGTGGAATGGTGAGCAACAATACGGAGGGCCACAGTGGCAAGCAAGAAGTGCCTTCGGAGGACGAGGTGGGTACAGGGGACAAAGGAGGGGTGGTCAAGGGTATGGAGGTCCAGGACTGCAGGGAGGACAAGGGAATTGTTGGAATTGCGGAAGGTGGGGACATTTTTCAAGGGAGTATAGAAGCAGATGTTAAGATGGATTTCTGAACTCGGACCTGGAGGGGCCGAGGTTCAGAAGGCCAGCCTAGTTTCTTGGAACAGGGTAACCTCTGGACAAGCCAGACCAATCAGGGTAGTGATGGCGGCAGTCAAGACTAAGTCTCAAGAGGAGTGAGGTTGACTGAAAGACCTCAATGAGCACACAAAGCAAGGACACTTACAAATTACTCCAGACATATCGACCATAGCAAAGAATCACAATAATATTAAAGTAAACCAACATATCACAATCAATACAATATATATACACGACCGAGGGGTCTAAGGAGTTAGGAGCACGTAATATGTAGACCACCTAGATGGGGAGGAAAACAGGCCGTGCAAGTAATCATTAGTCCCAGTTCAACATCAGAAATACACCTAACTAGGAGGAAGACGAGCCCTACGAAGAGAGGAGCCTTATGCTCAAAAGTACCTGCACGCACTTGTGCCTATGGACAAAGTAGGGTCTCTTCAAGGGTCTCAGGCAGTTTAGGAAGGTGACTGTAGTGATGAAGAACAAGTCCCCACTACTCAAGCAAGGCCTTCACTTGTGGGCGGAGGCAGGGCGAGAGTGCGGGATGGAGTCGCTATTTCGCAACAGCGGTAGAAAAGAAATGGGCTCCTGCGTGTGGGGCCACCAGTTGGGGTATTGACTACTCACCGGTCCCCCACGCAGGCAGACCCAGACGTCTCCAGTTCAGTTCACGTTGCTGGCAGGTTCAGATGCGATAACCAGGACGTCTCGACACCGTGTAGATTTGTGTGTAGCAGGAGGAAGGGTCGAGGGTGTCCCAAATGCAGTGAACGTGCACAGGTTGTTACCACAGCAGGGCAACACGGCAGCCGCATTTACTCTGGTCCGGGCGCACTAGTCTCACTTCAGACCTGGGAATGCCAAGTGTACGAAATTCGGTGTGAGGGTGCCGTTGACGCAGAGCAAGCAGTAGACCAAGTTTCGAGGGCTTCCCTGAAACGGCGGCGGTGACAGAGCAAAACATCCTGCGTAAGCTGGTCAGCCCACTGGTTGGCCCAGGGACACTTCCGAAGAGGCTTACTTGCAGGGTTTGATGAAGGTGCAGGGAATAGTTGATCCCACTATTCCAATGGGCCGAAGCGCCTTCGCAGACCTTCTAGGACAATCAGATGCAGATGGGTCTCGCAGGACGACAGCGGCTCAGGGTGCCAAACCTTCAGCGGGTCACCCGTGGTTCCTCGACTCAGCTTCTTGTTGCAGGATACTTGGCTCCTTATCCCTTGTTCAGTGTGAACTCAGGAGATCGACATGGTAGTTAGTGGTGTTTCCAGCCTCCTCTTATCCAAAGTTCCCTTCACGCCAAAACAGAGAGGACCCAATGGGAGATCTGCTCACAAACATTCACACCATACATGGACCTATCATGGACCACGGTGGTCCCAGGCATTCAGGACACTCCAGACTCTCTGGCACCCAGGATGTGTATTGAGACCAGACATCCCAGCCCACATCCTGGGGGCACACACAAGGCATGCAGAAGCCCGCGAAAGCGTTGGGTTTTGCGGGAAAGTGCATGACCAAATAAGGACGGCCCCGGGTCGGCTCGACCTGGGGAAGGTGAAGGGGCAAGACGGTCAGAGGACAGGACAAAGAACCTCGTGGCATGGCCACCTATTCGTGCCAAACACGGTAAGCGCGGATAACATGGCAAAAAAGGGTTCAAAACACAAGAGAAACGATAGCTGCCACCAGTCCTGTCCGTGACACACTTGCACAGTTCATAATAAGTCCAGCGAGAGTTTCTAGGGCCTTTTGAATGACTAGAGACCCAAGAGTGTGGTAAATTAGGTTACAGTGCACTCTTGTTTCATGAGGAAAGGACTAAGGGAAACAAAGTCTCCCAGTACTGACTGTCTTAAGGGCATGCCAGTTTCCCCGTACTTCTCTGGCAAAGTTTAGATCAGGGT
Organism: Ambystoma mexicanum; assembly: GCF_040938575.1. Classification (NCBI taxonomy): domain Eukaryota; kingdom Metazoa; phylum Chordata; class Amphibia; order Caudata; family Ambystomatidae; genus Ambystoma; species Ambystoma mexicanum. The sequence continues at coordinate 1,245,482,293 of NC_090934.1, forward strand.
GTAAAACAGCAGCAGAAATTTTGGGGGTTGACACATGGAGAGAAAATTACATACAATTATGAAATCTTTCCTAACAGCACACCCATGAATAATTATAAAAATGAACAACAGTACGGCCACCCCCACCCAGGAAGCCCACATCGGCTGCCAATGGGCGGTGGAGGGAGAGAAGAACAGCAGGATCAGAGGTACACAAATGCGCGCAGGGCACCGCCGCGTAATGTTCAACAGCACTCACAGTCCCACGAACACATGACACATGCACCAGGAAACTCTTTTGTTACAACGGCAAATGGTCCCCCTACGCCTTTTGGTGGAGTGGCAGCGGTGTCAGGGAATGTTTTGATAATGGGGGAAACACAAGATACTCAGCATAGGATAGCCCACAGACAGGGGTGGACTGGGAAATAAAAGAGGCCCTGGAAATAATTTTCAAAGTGGCCCTGTATTACACATTTTCAGCAAGCCCAACCATTTTGGAAATACCACAGACTTCCTTGTAGGCTAGTCCACCCCTGCCTCCTTCCTTTAGACAGTCTTCGTGACACCCTCAGTTCCTCAGTTCTGCAATATAATTTGCTTCTGGTCTTTACATGTGAAGCTCTATAACCCAGCTCATTTGATTTGTACGGTCTCAAGGGCATCCTTGTTTCTTTTCCTCAACATGGCCTCCATTTGTGGCAGCTCTGAAGTGTTCAAAGATTTGCCTTTTCTTCGCTCTCTTTGCTGGCAGTTCATCAGCTCTTGCTCCTCCTCTGTTTATTTTATATTGCATTCGCTCTTTCCACCCCTCTGCTCAACTCTACCACTTTCTGTCACTACTCAGAAAACTTGACATGTCTGATATTGGTGGGCCGGAATTTATTTTCCTGCCACCAAACCATGTATGGGAGGTACTTGTTCTGAGCAGAAAATCATAGCCTACCGCTATGTGGTTAACACTGTCGTTGCTTGCTTTTTCTCCTGCATTCTTTAATGCCAACAAAAGCGTTACCCGCGCAGCATAACATGCTAACCTGTTGCTCAATTTCTCATACATGTGTAAGGTGTAGTGCACTTTGATAGTGGAGAATGAGGTGGAAGAACGGGTAAATAAAAGGATAGCTGAACGGCTAAGCAGCGACCTGTAGGGAAACAATCCAGGGATAGCAGGAGATGAGACCAAGCCCAAGCGTTAGAGGGTGTTAGGGAGAATTCTCATTCTATGGCTAATTTCCCTTACCTAGTGAGTCCCCCAGCAGCTTTGCTGGATTGCTGGAGTTTGTTTTTACACTTAGTAAGAGTGAACACCTTTTTCCCACTCTTACTTGTGTTTTTCCATGTGTATTTCATCTGTTTTTGTGATTGTGGACTCTGGAGTACACCACTTCAGTAGCCCCTTTCTTTTGTGTGTTACAAAGCACCTTCAGTGCAGTGACACAGGGTTGTCTTTTAGACTTCCCACCGACTCCATTTCTGAGGCCGACTACTGTCCCCCAGAAAAGGGTAAAGTTGTCATTAACTTTACTTAGTCATTTAACCACAGATCCAGTACACCCCCATCTTACATGGAGTACTGGAAAGGGTTAATCCTTAGCCCTTTTTATCTGTACCTCCTAGAGCATTGTTTCGCTATTTTAACATTTAGACTTGGCTGGTGGCAGTGGTATCTACCCTAACTTTTCTACCGCGATTATACTATATAAACGTGGTATTGTTTTAGGCTATTATATTAGCCCCGAACTTAAACCCACTTGACCAAATACTGTTTCTTTTGGCTCCGGTCGGGTTTATTCGCCAATTCTTTTTGTTAAAGTCCTTCTTGTGTTTTACTTTGCGCAGCAAACCAGGTTTGCCTCCTTTGTTCACTGTCTTTTGGCGGGCTTCTGCCAAGAAGCCCTCCTCTAGGCACCTGGGTGTCTAGGTGGACTGAATGTGAGGGAGGGGTCTAATCACCCCCTGCACAGGGTATGCTAGGAAACCCGAGTCAAACTTTGACATGATTGGCTGAGGTGGTTTTCCGGCCCGGAAAACCCCCTGCTGCGTGATTGACAGCCAGGCTGTGTGAATGGGGGATTTTCGCATAAAAGGCAGGTCTCTTGGGCTAGAAGTCAGAGTCGCCACTGGAACTACAAGGGACCGAAGAGAAGCGGAGAAGAAGTCGACTGCTGCAACTATCCCGTCCCAGTGAAGCCCTGCTACAGTCCTGAGCTATCTACCCTTTGACGACCAGAGAAGATCCAGCCCGAGTCTTCTTCCCTTGAGCTTGGTGGGGATAACCAGCTAATCTTCCACAGCCAGAGGATCCTCTTCGTGGTCTAAATCGCTGCACCCTGCTGTAGTGGCCAGATAGCCATCTGAAGAGCCTCTCCTGTTTTTAAGGAGCGCACCTTTTATTCAACGTCGCAAATGCCGGATTCAGCCCTGTGAGGTACACACCCCTCCAGACGTCCTCCTTCGAATTGAAGCTCCAGGAACCGTGGGTCTACAGGAAACTACCAGGAACAACTTCTGTGGCACCAGCCTCTTCATTGAATAAGGTACTGCGTTCTGCTCGAGGAATTGGGGTGAATCCCTTTTCTTCGCCTCCAACGCTTGCCCTTGTCTTCCCTCCTTTTTATAACTTTTGCTTCCTCTGTTGACAATATCTAAATACTCCTGGCTACGTTGAATCGTCAACTATCCGACTGTGTGATCCTTGACAACAGGAACCCGGTTCCACTTGACACTGGCTCCGGCCTATTGACTCTTGAGTTTCTGTCTAAGAGTGTTCTATGGTTCGGTTCTGTCTGCCTTGACAAAAGTATTGCCTATGATTTTTGCCCCCAACTCTCTGTGGGTATCTCAGGTGCTAAGTGTGTTTATGCCCCGGTAACATTTCTTGCTGCAGATACGTGTTTCTTTAGTAAGACCCAACTGTCATTACTGTCAAAAAGTGATCGCAAGTGTATTCCCGGTAACGTCTTTTGTTTCACAACACCGGTCCGCTAAAACACAGGGTACTTACCTTGAAGTTATACCGTACAAAGTGAATTGGTTAGTTGCAGTGTATTTTACGCGTGGTTTTTGAATTAATAGAAGTGTTGTCTTGATAACAAATGGTTTAAAAATAAATGTACAAAACCTTGAGTCAGTGTTTGCTTGCGTCACAGTAATTGTGGTCCCTTTGTGTAATCTCTGCTACTGCTCATATACTCTTGAGATAAGCCTGGCTGCTCCGCTACTGCTGCCACTTTAACATAGTAGTACAGGCTTGTACCAAAGGTAAAACTTGTAGTGACACATGTAGTCTTAATTGTGTGCAGTGGTCCCTAAGGGCACTGCACAGGATGCTGCCTAACACTGGTGACAGCGGTGGGATTTGGAAGTAGAGTGATTACACTTAGAGTGCTGCTATTGCTTGGGTTCAACTAACCACAAGGCTAACACCACTAATTCTATTTAACTAAGAAATCATGTCAAATATGGAAAGCTACACTGAAGAGGGTCTCTTGAACTACACTGCTGAGGTTTTGAGAACCATGGGTAGGGAGAGGAGTCTCTCTGGTAAAGGAAGGAAATCTGAATTGATTGCAAAGTTAATAGGAAATCAAAGTCTGGAGAGTGGGTCAGAAGGGCCTACCCCTCCAGCCAACGTGGATACGGATGTTTCTGAGTCTGAGAGTGTTAATTTTGAAGAAGTAGATGAGTCCTTGTTAGGAAACCCTACAACTCCTTTGCCTGCTCAGAAAGCAAAACCTCTGTCCACAGGGACCCCCACAGGTCCTACACTTACTCCTGAATGTATTGCACTTGCGAAAATGAGACTTGAAATGGAAGTGAAACATATTGATGCACAAACTGCCATGAAACATCAAGAGTTAAGGCTCAGAGAAATGGAGCTGAATCATGAACTGAATCTTCATGGCCATCGTGTCAGAGGTCCATTGGCCCTGATTAAGGAGAGATGAAGAAATTGTCTGTAGAAAATGCTTATCTCCCAGAATCTACTAGGTCTTCCAGCCCTAAGAGACCCCGTATGCCAAAGGAAATGTTTGGTATGTATGAGACTAAACCTGATGTTTTGGATTGGTTAGCAATGTTTGAGTACAATAATGGGATTCAAGGTATCTCAGGGAATCAGCTGATTCCCTGGCTTTTCTCTAGGCTTCCCCTGTTGCAAGTGATGCTGTAATGGAGTTGGGGGAGGAGGATAAGCAGGATTATGAGTGTGTGAAACTAGCATTAATAGCTAGATTTTGGGAAGACCCCTTCCCAGTATCTTAAGAGGTTCATAACCCTCAAAAAGCATGATGGTACACGTTGGGCTACCTGGGTGTGTGAATGTTTGAAAAACCTAGATGGTTGGGTTAAGGTTTACAAAGTGAACACTTATGAAGGTTTGAGGAATCTTGTAAAGTTGGAGTCTATTTTTGATGTCTGCTCCCCTGAGCTCAGACAGCACTTGGCTGATTCAAAGGAGATAGATCCTAAGAAGCTAGCTAAGGCTGCTGAGTTGTCGGTTGCCAACAAGGCTACTCACAAAGATTCTGGAGTAACTCAGAAAAAGGATGCAGGAAAGCAGCCAAAGAAAGGCAACAAAGAGATTCCAATTCCAATAATTCCAATCCAAAAGAGGGCCCCAAACATAACCAGGGTAAGCCACAAGGGAAACTGAATCAGGCTAGTGTACCATCTGGTCCCAAGCCAGATGGAGGTCAGAACAAACCCCCATTCCAGAGAGCATTTGGAAAATGCTTCGTTTGTGGGTTACCTGACGATGTGAAAGGAGATCCCAGATGTAAGGGTAAACCTTCAGGGGTCAACACTGTCTCCTTAGCCTGCTCTCAGGTGGATGAAGTATCTATGGCCAGTGGAAACTTTCAGTTACTAGCTGATGAGCCCATGAGAGTCTCAGCTAGTGGTCCTTTAGTGTCCTTGGGTCTTTGGGAACAACAGAACTTAGATATCTATAACTCAATCCCAGATAATACTAAAGAGTATTACAAAGATAGTGTTCTTGTGAATGGTCAGGAAACCCCTGCCATCCGAGACACTGGAGCCAGCATAACTGTGGTTGATGAATGTTTTTTCAAGGTGGGGGATGTTGCTAAGGCACCCAAACACCTAACCAAGTTAGCTGGAGGCCCTGTGCAAATGGTTCCCCAGTTACCAGCTCTCATCCAGTGTGACAGTCATGACTGTCAGAATACCTGTAAGTGTGCAGAATAACGTACCTTGGGGGGTCCTGTTGGGTAATGACCTTAAAACTCTTGGAGTTGTGTCCAGTACCCCAAGGCCCCCCAGCCAAAGGAAGCAGGAGCTCACAAGGGCTGCCAGGGAGAGAACCTTGAGAGGCTCTCCTGGGGACATGATAGAGGAAACTATCACCCCAAGTCCATAGGACTTACTTACTGCTATTGCAGGTCAGAAAGAGACAAAGGGGAAACGCAAGTCTGCCAGCAAGAAACCAGCAAGCACTCCTGTGCCCAGAAGGTCATCTCCAAGACTGCCCCAAGGTCACATCTGTGACCCCTCCACCAGCTGAGGCTGAGTGTGAGGGTTCAACCCTGTATGGTTCAGCTAGATACAGATATCTTACTCTGGTAGGAGATCTTGACCCTGTTGACCATCCTGAGCTGCAGGCTTTACTGGCAGAAGGTGGGCCCAACAGGGTAGATTTCAGCAAGGGACAAAGAGAGTGTCCTGCCTTGGAAGGTCTTCGCCTACAGGCAGCTTCTCAGCTCAATGGGACTGAGCCTGGGAAGTATAGGTTGCACTGGGAAGATGGCCTCTTCTACAGTGAACCGACTGAGTCAACCCGAGGAGACTGCAAAAAACGTGTAGTACCTCTAGTGAACCGACTCCAGTTTCTGCAGTTAGCCCACGAGATACCTTTGGCTGGTCACTTAAGTTTTAAGAAGACCAAGGAAAGGCTCTCTCTTTACTTCTACTGGCCTACGATGGGCTCAGAAGTAGACCAATTCTGCAGGAGCTGCCACACTTGCCAAACCTCTGGCAAGAGTGGAGCCAAGAATGTGGCACCCTTGGTGCCTCTCCCAGTGGTGGCAGTTCCTTTTGAGAGGGTCGGGATTGACATTGTTGGTCCTCTTGACCCTCCCACATCTTCAGACAACAGGTTTATCCTGGTTGTAGTGGATCATGCCACTAGATTTCCTGAAGCCATACCTATGAGGACTGTTACGGCTCCGGCTGTGGGTAAGGCCCTACTTGGTATTTTTACCAGAGTAGGTTTTCCTAAGGAGGTGATATCTGACAGGGGATCAAATCTTATGTCCCACTACATGCAAGCCATGTGGAAAACCTGTGGAGTCACCTACAAGTTCTCAACTGCCTACCATCCCCAAACCAATGGATTGGTGGAGAGGTTTAACAGAACTATGAAGATCATGATAGGTGCTTTAGAAGAACCCCTTAAAAGAAAGTGGGACCTTCTACTGCCATGCCTTCTCTTTGCATAAGTCCCTCAGGAGGGAGTAGGATTCAGTCCCTTCGAACTTCTTCATGGCCATCATGTCAGGGGTTCATTGGCCCTGATTAAGGAGGGGTTGGAGAGTGCTCTTTCCCCCAAGCCAGTCAGAGTGACTGACTATGTGATATGTCTCAGGAGGAGAATTTCACACATGATGGCAGAGGCAAGTGATAACTTGAAGGCTGGTCAAGCTCCGGTCAAACATTGGCATGACCAGAAGGCTAACATGGTTGAGTTTACTCAAGACCAGTTTGTTCTTGTTATGGTCCCCACAAGGCAGACGGCCTTGCAGGACAAATGGATAGGACCCTTCAAATTTGTGGGTAAACTTGGAGAGGTAAACTATCTGGTGGACTTTCACACCAACCGTTTAAAGGCGTATGTCTCTAGACCTGATATAGGAGCTTTGCTTCTAGCTTCAGCTCAGGAGGAGGAGGAGGAGAGTGAACCTCTACCTGACCTCCTCAGAGGCTTACCTTTAGATGAGCAATTGGAAGGAGTTAATCTCTCTTCCAGTCTCACGTCTGACCAGCAGGATGAGTGCAAGTTACTGTTAAATCAGTTTGCCTCCCTGTTCTCACTTTCACCAGGCTTTACCCCTTGGGGCCAACATGCTATATTCACTGGTGACTGTTTTCCTGTCAAAAGCAAGGGGTACAGAATGTCAGACAATGTAAGAACCCACATAAGGAGTGAGGTCAACAAGATGCTTGATCTCGGGGTTATAGAGCCCTCTACTACCCCATGGTCTAGCCCAGTTCTGCTTGTACCAAAGGCAGGTCCCAATGAGTTGAGATTCTGCGTGGACTATAGAGCTCTAAATGCAGTCACAAAGACTGATGCCCATCCTTTACCTAGCACAGCTGAGCTGGTGGACAAACTTGGTGCAGCCAAGTACCTCAGCACATTTGACCTAACGTCAGGCTATTGGCAAATAGCCCTGACAGACCATGCCAAGGAGAAAACTGCATTCTCCACCCAAGCTGGCCTCTACCAATTTAAGGTAATGCCTTTTGGACTAAAGAATGCACCTGCTACTTTGCATAGGAATGGGCAATCAAGTTCTGAATGGGATGGAGGACTTCTGCATGGCATACTTGGATGACATTTTATTGTTCAGCCCTACATGGAAAGAACATATTGAACACCTAGGCTATGTATTGCAGGCTCTGGAACAGGCCCATCTGACCATAAAGGCAAGCAAATGTCAAATTGGTCAGAGTACAGTGGTCTACTTTGGACATGAGGTAGGAGGGGGTGAAATAAGGCCATTGCCTAGCAAAGTACAAGCTGTACAAAACTGGGCCACCCCTACTACTCAAACTCAAGTGAGAGTCTTCTTAGGTCTCACTGGGTATTACAGGAACTTCATAGAGAACTATGGGACCATAAGTTCTCCCTTGAATGTCATCTCCTCTCCCAAGTTCCCTAAAAAGGTCAGGTGGAATGAGGAGTGAAATCAAGTCTTTGACGCTCTAAAGAAAGCCCTTTGTCTAGCTCCAGTCCTAAGAGCTCCTGACTATCACCAACCCTTCATTGTACAAACTGATGCTTCTAATGTAGGTATAGGTGCAGTCCTTAGTCAACTGGATGAGAAAGGTAGGGAACACCCCATTTGTTTCATCAGCAGGAAGTTAAAGGATCCTGAGACAAGGTGGGCAACAATAGAACGTGCATGTTTTGCTATTGTATGGTCAATGAAGAGGTTTAGACCATACTTGTATGGATCTACCTTCATCATTCAGACTGACCACCAACCCTTGAGATGGCTGATGCAAATGAAAGGGGAAAACCCAAAGTTACTCAGATGGTCAATCTGCCTGCAAGGATTTGATTTTTCCATTGGGCACAGAGCAGGAAGTCATCACCAAAACGCTGATGGTCTCTCTAGGATGTGTGTTACCTACTAGAGGTATGAGAACCATCCAGGAGTGGATTACATCCTCCTGTCCCTTAGTCTGGGGGGGCGAGTGTTAGGGAGAATTCTCATTCTATGGCTAATTTCCCTTACCTAGTGAGTCCCCCAGCAGCTTTGCTGGATTTCTGGAGTTTGTTTTTCCACTTAGTAAGAGTGTACCCCTTTTTCCGACTCTTACTTGTGTTTTGCCATGTGTATTTCATCTGTTTTTGTGATTGTGGACTCTGGAGTACACCACTTCAGTAGCCCCCTTCTTTTGTTTTGTGTGTTACACAGCACCTTCAGTGGCGTGACACAGGGTTGTCTTTTAGACTTCCCACCGACTCCATTTCTGAGGCCGACTACTGTCCCCCAGAAAAGGGTAAAGTTGTCATTAACTTTACTTAGTCATTTAACCACAGATCCAGTACACCCCATCTTACATGGAGTACTGCAAAGGGTTAATCCTTAGCCCTTTTTATCTGTATCTCCTAGAGCATTGTTTCGCTCTTTTAACATTTAGACTTGGCTGGTGGCAGTGGTATCTACCCTAACTTTTCTACCGCGATTATACTATATAAACGTGGTATTGTTTTAGGCTAATATATTAGCCTCAAACTTAAACCCACTTGACCAAATACTTTTTCTTTTGGCTCCGGTCGGGGTATTCACCATTTCTTTTTATTAAAGTCCTTCTTGTGTTTTACTTTGCGTGGCAAACCAGGTTTGCCTCCTTTGTTCACTGTCTTTTGGCGGGCTTCTGCCAAGAAGCCCTCCTCTAGGCGCCTGGGAGTCTAGGTGGGCTGAATGTGAGGGAAGGGGATAGTCACCCCCTGCACAGGGTATCCTAGGAAACCCGAGTCACACTTTGACATGATTGGCTGAGGTGGTTGTCCGGGCTGGACAACCCCCCTGCTGCGTGATTGACAGCCAGGCTGTGTGAATGGGGGATTTTCGCATAAAAGGCAGGTCTCTTGGGCTAGAAGTCAGAGTCGTCACTGGAACTACAAGGAACCGAAGAGAAGCAGAGGAGAAGTCGACTGCTGCAACTATCCTGTCCCGGTGAAGCCCTGCTGTAGTCCTGAGCTATCTACCCTTCAACGACCAGAGAAGATCCAGTCCGGAGTCTTCTTCCCTTGTGCTTGGTGGGGATAACCAGCTCATCTTCTGCAGCGAGAGGATCCTCTTTGTGGTCGAAATCGCTGCACCCTGCTGTAGTGGTCCAGATAGCCATCTGAAGAGCCTCTCCTGTTTTTAAAGAGCACACCTTTTATTCACCGTCGCTGCTGCCGGCTTGAGCTACGTGTGGTGCAGACCCCTCCAGACGTCCTCCATCGAATCAAAGCTCCAGGAACCGTGGGTCTGCAGGAAACTACCAGGAACATCTGCCGTGGCACCAGCCTCTTCATTGAATAAGGTACTGTGTTCTGCTCGAGGAATTAGGGTGAATCCCTTTTCTTCGCCTCCAACGCTTGCCCTTGTCTTCCCTCCTTCTTATAACTTTTGCTTCCTCTTTTGACAATATCTAAGTACTCCTGGCTACGTTGAATCGTGAACTATCCGACTGTGTGATCCTCGACAACAGGAACCCGGTTCCACTTAACACTGGCTCCGGCCTATTGACGCTTGAATTTCTGTCTAAGAGTGTTCTCTTATTCTGTCTGCCTTGACAAAAGTATTGCCTATGATTTTTGCCCCCAACTCTCTCTGGGTATCTCAGGTGCTAAGTGTGTTTTTTCCCCGGTAACATTTCTTGCCGCGGATACGCGTTTCTTTAATAAGACCCAACTGTCATTAATGTCAAAAAGTGATTGCAAGTGTATTCCCGGTAACGTCTTTTGTTTCACAACACCGGTCTGCTAAAACACAGGGTACTTACCTTGAAATTATACCGTACAAAGTGATTTGGTTAGTTGTAGTGTATTTTACGTGTGGTTTTTGACTTGATAGAAGTGTCATGGTGATAACAAATGGTTTAAAAATAAATGTACTCATATTTTTGACCTGAAACCTTGAGTCAGTGTTTGCTTGAGTCACAGTAATTGTGGTCCCTTTGTGTAATCTCTGCTACTGCTCATATACTCTTGAGATAAGCCTGGCTGCTCCGCTACTACTATCACTTTAACATAGTAGTACAGGCTTGTAACAAAGGTTAAACTTGCATTGCCACCAGTAGTCTTAATTGTGTTTAGTGGTCCCTCAGGGCACTGTACAGGATTCTGCCTAACAGAGGGTGGCTTAGTGCCCCCACCGAAAGCGAGTGTATTGGCCAGCTCACAGGCCCCTTATTTACCAGTAAGAGAAACTACCCGCATGTCCCTGTTCAATCAGGTTATACTTTCAAATGCATGTTCGTATTAAATAATATCCACACACACCAATGTCTTATAGGCCCTGTAACAGGATCACCTTTATACTCGTACATACTCCATACATAAATATCTTAATGTCCAATTAATTTAGACACATAAATACACATTTGCATTGATGTCAGACAATCATTGCAATACTGCATCGTGGTAAATGCAGATGGCTTCTAACTATACCTTCAAGGCCTCACAACCATACAGATGCCCTATCCTGGACGCTCAGAAGTCTAAATGCATAGTAAACATTGCATAACATAGTGACAAACACGTGTTTGATCACCATGGCGAAATGAAAAGTTATACCTTCACTTTTTTTCCCCACCAAATGATAACTCTGGTCTTTTATGTTTCCACAATCATCACAGCCCCTTTCATAGGGGCTATTTTTTCAAGCACAAAATACTCGTCCGTGGGGGTCTATTCTAACTGGGTACTCGCATTTCAGACGAATCCCTCAATGACACCGAGGTAGCTGCAACCTACCACACCAATAACCAGACACCACACAAAATAACATTTTTTAAAAAATCACACACAAGGGGAAAACACCACGTTTAGCCTTTACATAAAACGGTTTCCTCCCAACATCAGCCAAAGGACTGAGGCCCTCAGATTAGTAGACCAACTGGGTCTGCGTTTAGTTGAAGTGGAGGCAAATGGGCATGTGAGTGTCGAAGGCACTCAATCAGTCACAGGGGGAAAAACACCTGCTTTGCCAATTCATAGCAGCTGGGTGCAAGAGCAGAGCCTGTAATAATCCTTTCTGTCCAGACAAGCTCCTACTGTGGTAATTAACTGTTGCCAGAGGGAAATGTAAAAAGGGATCCTCTAAAAGTGCGTACCACAATCTGGGAGGGGACATGGGTAGCACATGGAGTCCGCTTTAAATGCAGTTAATACAGAGTAAACCTATCCCAAGTGTGAGCGTTAAAAAACAAGCAAACACCCTTGCTTTAGATAGCTGTCACGTCTCCCGTTGCTCGCCCTATCAGGAATAACACCATCACACGCCCCACACCACACCTACCCACAAGAGCAGTCCCTGCACACAGAGAGAACCAGCAGTTCGCCCGGCGTAGGAGGACACCAGCCTGTAGCCCCGGCGTCTACGTCCTTCGTTTTACTGGCAGTTGCCATGGAAGCGCACTCACGGCTGGCCATGCCCACGGAGACTCCCACAGCAACCCCGAACATCCGGCGTCTCGTGACCACGTGATCACGTCTCGCACGTCCATGGGACACCTCACGGGACACATCACATGACTGCTTAACGAGTTTAAAAACATCTTGACAACGCGGGTACAGCACTTCACAGCTGATCTCTTGTGGATTGTTTAGCACTCTGGTTTACCTGCTTTTGATCACAGACTTTGCGACCTCGGACTGTTCAACGGACTTGTCTTGCCTGCTCCTCAGATTTCTGCCTCTTGGATCCCGCCTTGTTTCCCCGGCTCATCGACCTTGGAACTCTCTCTTGGACTGCCTTTGGATTATCCCCTCTGAACCTTGAATCTTGGAACTTGGTTTCGACCTTTCTTGCCTTGCTGGTCCATCCACATCAGACCCATGAGCCGTGTAGAACGCCTCTTCTACCACCATCAGCAGACTGTGGCTCACACCACGCTTAGGACCCTACCTAGAGCACTCTTGGGTAAGCCTTGTTACTACTGATTGTTACCTGTACCATTTGCACTGCTCCTATTTAACCTTCACCCATTGCCTTACAGTGGTCAGGGGGTCCTTCCGGCGTTCCTGCTACCTGATTGACGGCTCAACACACCTGTGGCCTCAAAGATTGCACAGGCAGTGTATCATTTCTGTCTGTGCGGTACTTGTGGACAGAGGTACAATAATCTGCACGACCATCAAGATCAGAACAGACTGTGAAGCCTTCCTGGTTGTCCAGATTATGGATACCTCCTCTGGGGACCCTGTGGCCGCTCTAATGCAAGCGGTTGCAGCCCTTAGGACCGACATGGCCGCAGCCACAACGGCCATCCACCATAGACTCGACGCCCTGCAAAGCACACGTGCCCCTTTACCCGCAGATGCCGAGTTCGGCGACCCCAACCCCTCAGCTCCGCCTCCACCTCTGCCCACAGCACCCACAGTCCCCACTCCAGTGGTCCTTCCAACCTCCTTTCCTCTTGCTGCCCCGAGCGCTATCAGGGGGATCCCAGGAAATATCGCACCTTCCTCAACCAGTGCAAACTTCACTTCTTGTGTAGACCCCAGCTCTTTCCTGACTCCATTACCAAGGCAGCTTTCCTTCTTTCTCACCTGTCGGGTGTAGCGGCCATTTGGGCGAACCCATTACTAGAGAGCGATCACCCTGCCCTATACAAGTTCGACCTACTAGTGACAGAGATGGCAAAGGTTTTTGACACCAGGTATAAGGCGCAATCCCGAGACCTGGAATTGCTTGATCTTACACAGGGAAAGCAAACGCTGATTGATTACATCACCCGTTTCAATCAACTGGCTGCAGAGACCTCGTGGCCTGAAGAAAAGAAAGCCATAGTGTTCTACCGCGGTCTCTGTAGCCACATGAAAGGCGCTCTTTCTGTGGTTCCAGCTCTTCCCTCAGTCTTCTCCGAATTAGTGGACCTGGCTCTACAGGTGGACACTCGCAGGTCCAATGGAGAGCGGAGACGGCTTTTTCCAACTAGTCACTCCCAGCCCCGCCCGTCTCTGTTCCGGAACCCATGCAAATCGGCGGGATCCGGAGTCCCATCACCCAGGCGGAGCAGGAGCGTCGGAGAACGATAACGCATGTTTCTACTGTGGTACACTAGGGCACTACGTTAAGGAATGTCCCCGCCGCCCTAAAAATAAAGCATCAGGTTTTCAGAAGGCTCACCCCTAAGAATGGTGGTATGGGCGAGTCCTTCTCTGACCCCCACTGAACCTGTATTTGGTCCCATCAGACCGATTGCGGTCCAGGCCCAGTTGAAACCAGCCGGAGATCTGGCACACTCAGTACAGATCGTGATCGACTCCAGGGCCACTGGCTGCTTCATTGATATCTCACCGGCTCACAGCCTCAATCTACCCTTGATCAAGAAGAAGTACCCGGAGCCGGTACAAGCAGTTGATGGTACCTCACTTGCCTCTGGTCCCATTGAGTAGCAAACCGCTCCCATGTTAGTGGTGATTCAGGGCACGCACCAAGAGACGCTAGCGTTCGATCTCATTACCACTCCGCCGTTTGGTATCATTTTAGGCATGCCGTGGCTCAAACAGCACAATCCCTTGATTAACTGGGGCACTGGGCAGGTCACATATGAATCTGAAGTCTGCCAGCACTTCTGTTTGATCGAGTCCACTACGATTTCATCCCCGGCCACCGTCCTTGGGGCCATGGCCTCCGCCAGCCTTGAGGAGACGGACCCATCTGCGAACGTCCCACACACTGTGGGGGCCATTACAGCAGGGATCCCCGCTGTCTATCATGGATTCCTAGAGGTGTTTGACAAAGTCACGGCAGAGGGCCTACCACCACTTCGACCCTATGATTGCCCCATTGATTTGGTTCCTGAGGCAACTATACCGAAGGGCAGGATATACTCCTTATCTCCATCGGAGGAGTTGGTACTCAAGGAATACATCCAACAGGCCCTACGCTTAGGTCACATACAACCCTCTTGCTCCCCGGCTGCCAGTCCGATCTTCTTTGTGCCCAAGAAGGAGGGTGACTTACGTCCCTGTGTTGATTACAGATGGTTGAACGCCGTTACCGTTAAGAATCGGTATCCCTTACCCCTCATCTCCACGCTTCTAGACCAATTAACCAGGTCATCCATCTTCACTAAGTTGGACCTTCGGGGGGCGTACAACCTGGTTCGTATGCGTAGCGGAGACGAGTGGAAGATGGCATTTTGTACTCGACAAGGGCTGTTTGAGTATACTGTAATGCCTTTCGGTCTCTGCAATGCCCCTGCTATGTTTCAACGCTTTGTCAACAAAGTGTTCTGCGACGTCTTAGACGTTTTCGTCGTGGCCTACCTAGACGACATATTGATATTCTCGTCCTCACTGGAGGAACACATAGGCCATGTCACAGAAGTACTAACTCGGCTAAAAAAACACTCCTTGTACGCCAAACCCGAGAAATGTGTGTTTCATACTAGAGAAGAATTCCTAGGCTTTCTTATTACACCCAGAGGCCTATCCATGAACATGTCCAAAGTCCGTGCCATCACAGACTGGCCCGCCCCAACCAGTCTCAAACAGCTCCAATCGTTTCTGGGTTTTGCCAACTTTTATCGGCGATTTATTGACGGTTTCTCGTCCATTGTCTCACCACTGACTGCCCTGACCAGTCCTCGGGTCCAGTTTTGTTGGACCTCAGAAAACCAGCGTTCTTTTGAGACACTCAAAGCCAGATTCACCACAGCTCCTGTATTATAGCATCCCGACCCGAACTCCCGTTTGTTGTGGAGGCCGTTGCCTCTTCCTTTGCATTAGGTGCAGTGCTCTCCCAACCTTGTCCCTCCACGGGTCAGCTGCACCCCATAGCATTTCACTCAAGAAAGTTCACACCTCCCGAGTCCCACTACACAGTCACCGAGAAGGAGTTACTGGCCATTAAGGATGCACTACTGACCTGGCGACACCATCTCATTGGGGCCAAACACCAAACCGTGGTTTACACAGACCACAAAAACCTGCAGGACCTGGCCTCCCTTAAGTGCTTGAACAGCAGACAAGTGCGTTGGCACCTGTTTTTTGCCGCTTATGATTTCGTGGTAAAGCACAGACCAGGGCTTTCACATGGTAAGGCCGATGCTCTATCCCGCTCGCCCGGGGGGGATTCTTTGCCCCTATACCCAGATACTCTTCTAAACAAAGGTCATGTCATATGCATGTGTACTCCTCCTCCCTCCATGCTAGCTCTCATCCGACAGTGGGTTTCACACCATCCACAAGCACTAACGGAATGGGATTTGGTACTCCCCACTAGCGACGTACGTAACCAGGCACTTGCTTGGTCCCACGACGCGGCCATCAATGGACACCCCGGACAGCACCGCACCTTGGAGTTACTAAAGCGATGGTGTTGGTGGCCATCTATGGGGCGCGACATTCAACATTATGTAACACTTGCTCCATCTGTGCACAGTGCAAGAGACGCAGGGATCGTCCCGTGGGTCTCCTTCAGCCCCTACCTATCCCTCCCAGACCATGGCATACGGTTTCTATGGACCTCATTACAGACTTTCCTCGCAGACAAGGGTACAACTCCATCTGGGTGGTTGTCGATTCCTACACAAAGATGGCCCGTTTCGTTCATTGTCACAGGATTCCCTCAGCCCCTGCTCTGGCCCAGATTTTCTTCAAGTCGATCTTCTGTCTCTTTGGTCTTCCACAAGTCATTGTATCCGACCGCGGTTCGCAGTTTACATCTCGTTTTTGGCAGGCCCTTACCAAAATCCTTGGCATTGATGCCCGCTTCTCCTCAGCCTACCACCCAGAGAGCGATGGCCAAACCGAGAGGGTGAACCAGGCCCTCAAACAGTACCTGCGCTGCCTGACCCTTCAGTATCAGGATACATGGTTGAACCTGCTCCATTTGGCCAAATTCGCGTACAACAATGCCGGGCATTCCTCCACTGGTTTCTCCCCCTTCTATTCACTCTATGGGCAGCACCCTCGTTCTCTCCCTCTCCCCGATTTTTCTTCCTCCTCCACTCCCGCCGCCAGTCTCTGTGCTCGAGATCTGCACTTGATCCATGCCCAGACACTGATCCATTTGCGGGAAGCCCAAGTCTCTATGAAAACCAAGGCCGACAGGAAACGGGTAGCGGCCCCTGTTTATCGGGTTGGTGACCGTGTTTGGCTGTCGACTCGCCATTTGCGGATCCCTGGTTGCCGGAAACTGTTGCCCCAATTTGTCGGTCCCTACAAGATTACCCATGTTCTGAACCCGGTGGCCCTACGGCTCTCTATTCCCTCTACCTGGCATATTCACCCAGTGTTCCACACCTCCCTGCTCAAGCCCTGTCTTGCTCCCACCCGGATGGTCCAGTCTCCTGCCCCTGTTTCTGTGTCCTCCCCGGATACGTTTGAGGTCAGTGCTATTCTGGGTTCTCGTCTCTGCAGGGGTCGCCTCTAGTATCTGGTTGACTGGTTGGGGTATGGCCCTGAAGAGCGCTCTTGGGTTCCCTCCCGGGACGTCCATGCCCCGCGTCTGGTTGCTCGCTTTCATCGGTATAACCTGTCCAGCCCACGGGGTCGTGGGCCTTTGAGGGGGGGCTCTGTCACGTCTCCCGGTGCTCGCCCTATCAGGAATCACACGATCACACGCCCCACACCAAACCTACCCACAAGAGCAGTCCATGCACACAGAGAAAACCAGCAGTTCGCCCTGCGTAGGAGGACACCAGCCTGTAGCCCCAGAGTCTACCGTCCATCGTTTCGCTGGCAGTTGCCATGGAAGCGCACTCACGGCTGGCCACGCCCATGGAGACTCCCACAGCAACTCCGAACATCCGGCGTCTCATGAGCACGTGATCACGTCTCGCACGTCCGTGGGACACATCACGGGACACATCACGTGACTGCTTAACGAGTTTAAAAACATCTTGACAACGCGGGTACAGCGCTTCACAGCTGATCTCTTGAGGATTGTTTAGCGCTCTGGTTTACCTGCTTTTGATCACGGACTTTGCGACCTCGGACTGTTCAACGGACTTGTCTTGCCTGCTCCTCAGATTTCTGCCTCTTGGATCCCGCCTTGTTTCCCCGGCTCCTCGACCTTGGAACTCTCTCTTGGACTACCTTTGGATTATCCCCTTTGAACCTTGAATCTTGGAACTTGGTTTCGACCTTTCTTGCCTTGCTGGTCCATCCACATCAGACCCAGGTGTGACTCACCCACGAGCCGTGTAGAACGCCTCTTCTACCACCATCAGCAGACTGTGGCTCACGCCACGCTTAGGACCCTACCTACAGCACTCTTGGGTAAGCCTTGTTACTACTGATTGTTACCTGTACCATTTGCACTGCTCCTATTTAACCCTCACCCATTGCCTTACAGTGGTCAGGTGGTCCTTCCGGCGTTCCTGCTACCTGATTGACGGCACAACACACCTGTGGCCTCAAAGATTGCACAGGCAGTGTATCATTTCTGTCTGTGCGGTACTTGTGGACAGAGGTACAATAATCTGCACGACCATCAAGATCAGAACAGACTGTGAAGCCTTCCTGGTTGTCCAGATTATGGATACCTCCTCTGGGGACCCTGTGGCCGCTCTAATGCAAGCGGTTGCAGCCCTTAGGACCGTCATGGCCGCAGTCACAACGGCCATCCACCATAGACTCGACGCCCTGCAAAGCACACGTGCCACTTTACCCGCAGATGCCGAGTTCGGCGACCCCAACCCCCCAGCTCCGCCTCCACCTCTGCCCACAGCACCCACAGTCCCCACTCCAGTGGTCCTTCCAACCTCCTTTCCTCTTGCTGCCCCCGAGCGCTATCAGGGGGATCCCAGGAAATATCGCACCTTCCTCAACCAGTGCAAACTTCACTTCTTGTGTAGACCCCAGCTCTTTGCTGACTCCATTACCAAGGCAGCTTTCCTTCTTTCTCACCTGTCGGGTGTAGCGGCCATTTGGGCGAACCCATTACTAGAGAGCGATCACCCTGCCCTATACAAGTTCGACCTATTAGTGACAGAGATGGCAAAGGTTTTTGACACCAGGTATAAGGCGCAATCCCGAGACCTGGAATTGCTTGATCTTACACAGGAAAAGCAAACGCTGATTGATTACATCACCCGTTTCAATCAACTGGCTGCAGAGACCTCATGGCCTGAAGAAAAGAAAGCCATAGTGTTCTACCGCGGTCTCTGTAGCCACATGAAAGACGCTCTTTCTGTGGTTCCAGCTCTTCCCTCAGTCTTCTCCGAATTAGTGGACCTGGCTCTACAGGTGGACGCTCGCAGGTCTAATGGAGAGCGGAGACGGCTTTTTCCAACCAGTCACTCCCAGCCCCGCCCGTCTCTGTTCCGGAACCCATGCAAATCGGCGGGATCCGGAGTCCCATCACCCAGGCCGAGCAGGAGCGTCGGAGAACCGATAACGCATGTTTCTACTGTGGTACACTAGGGCACTACGTTAAGGAATGTCCCCGCCGCCCTAAAAATAAAGCATCAGGTTTTCAGAAGGCTCGCCCCTAAGAATGGGGGTATGGGCGAGTCCTTCTCTGACCCCCACTGAACCTGTATTTGGTCCCATCAGACCGATTGCGGTCCAGGCTCAGTTGAAACCAGCCGGAGATCTGGCACACTCAGTACAGATCGTGATCGACTCCAGGGCCACTGGCTGCTTCATTGATATCTCACCGGCTCACAGCCTCAATCTACCCTTGATCAAGAAGAAGTACCCGGAGCCGGTACAAGCAGTCGATGGTACCTCACCTGCCTCTGGTCCCATTGAGTAGCAAACCGCTCCCATGTTAGTGGTGATTCAGGGCACGCACCAAGAGATGCTAGCGTTCGATCTCATTACCACTCTGCCGTTTGGTATCATTTTAGGCATGCCGTGGCTCAAACAGCACAATCCCTTGATTAACTGGGGCACTGGGCATGTCACATATGAATCTGAAGTCTGCCAGCACTTCTGTTTGATCGAGTCCACTACGATTTCATCCCCGGCCACCGTCCTTGGGGCCATCGCCTCCGCCAGCCTTGAGGAGACGGACCCATCTGCGAACGTCCCACACACTGTGGGGGCCATTACAGCAGGGATCCCCGCTGTCTATCATGGATTCCTAGAGGTGTTTGACAAAGTCACGGCAGAGGGCCTACCACCACTTCGACCCTATGATTGCCCCATTGATTTGGTTCCTGAGGCAACTATACCGAAGGGCAGGATATACTCCTTATCTCCATCGGAGGAGTTGGTACTCAAGGAATACATCCAACAGGCCCTACGCTTAGGTCACATACAACCCTCTTGCTCCCCGGCTGCCAGTCCGATCTTCTTCGTGCCCAAGAAGGAGGGTGACTTACGTCCCTGTGTTGATTACAGATGGTTGAACGCTGTTACCGTTAAGAATCGGTATCCCTTACCCCTCATCTCCACGCTTCTAGACCAATTAACCAGGGCATCCATCTTCACTAAGTTGGACCTTCGGGGGGCGTACAACCTGGTTCGTATGCGTAGCGGAGACGAGTGGAAGATGGCATTTTGTACTCGACAAGGGCTGTTTGAGTATACTGTAATGCCTTTCGGTCTCTGCAATGCCCCTGCTACGTTTCAACGCTTTGTCAACAAAGTGTTCTGCGACGTCTTAGACGTTTTCGTCGTGGCCTACCTAGACGACATATTGATATTCTCGTCCTCACTGGAGGAACACATAGGCCATGTCACAGAAGTACTAACTCGGCTAAAAAAACACTCCTTGTACGCCAAACCCGAGAAATGTGTGTTTCATACTAGAGAAGAATTCCTAGGCTTTCTTATTACACCCGGAGGCCTATCCATGAACATGTCCAAAGTCCGTGCCATCACAGACTGGCCCGCCCCAACCAGTCTCAAACAGCTCCAATCGTTTCTGGGTTTTGCCAACTTTTATCGGCGATTTATTGACGGTTTCTCATCCATTGTCTCACCACTGACTGCCCTGACCAGTCCTGGGGTCCAGTTTTGTTGGACCTCAGAAAACCAGCGTTCTTTTGAGACACTCAAAGCCAGATTCACCACAGCTCCTGTATTATAGCATCCCGACCCCGAACTCCCGTTTGTTGTGGAGGCCGATGCCTCTTCCTTTGCATTAGGTGCAGTGCTCTCCCAACCTTGTCCCTCCACGGGTCAGCTGCACCCCGTAGCATTTCACTCAAGAAAGTTCACACCTCCCGAGTCCCACTACACAGTCACCGAGAAGGGGTTACTGGCCATTAAGGATGCACTACTGACCTGGCGACACCATCTCATTGGGGCCAAACACCAAACCGTGGTTTACACAGACCACAAAAACCTGCAGGACCTGGCCTCCCTTAAGTGCTTGAACAGCAGACAAGTGTGTTGGCACCTGTTTTTTGCCGCTTATGATTTCGTGGTAAAGCACAGACCAGGGCTTTCACATGGTAAGGCCGATGCTCTATCCCGCTCGCCCGGGGGGATTCTTTGCCCCATACCCAGATACTCTTCTAAACGAAGATCATGTCATATGCATGTGTACTCCTCCTCCCTCCATGCTAGCTCTCATCCGACAGTGGGTTTCACACCATCCACAAGCACTAACGGAATGGGATTTGGTACTCCCCACTAGCGACGTACGTAACCAGGCACTTGCTTGGTCCCACGACGCGGCCATCAATGGACACCCCGGACAGCACCGCACCTTGGAGTTACTAAAGCGATGGTGTTGGTGGCCATCTATGGGGCGCGACATTCAACATTATGTAAACACTTGCTCCATCTGTGCACAGTGCAAGAGACGCAGGGGTCGTCCCGTGGGTCTCCTTCAGCCCCTACCTATCCCTCCCAGACCATGGCATACGGTTTCTATGGACCTCATTACAGACTTTCCTCAGACAAGGGTACAACTCCATCTGGGTGGTTGTCGATTCCTACACAAAGATGGCCCGTTTCGTTCATTGTCACAGGATTCCCTCAGCTCCTGCTCTGGCCCAGCTATTCTTCAAGTCGATCTTCTGTCTCTTTGGTCTTCCACAAGTCATTGTATCCGACCGCGGTTTGCAGTTTACATCTCATTTTTGGCAGGCCCTTACCAAAATCCTTGGCATTGATGCCCGCTTCTCCTCAGCCTACCACCCGGAGAGCGATGGCCAAACCGAGAGGGTGAACCAGGCCCTCGAACAGTACCTGCGCTGCCTGACCCTTCAGTATCAGGATACATGGTTGAACCTGCTCCATTTGGCCGAATTCGCGTACAACAATGCCTGGCATTCCTCCACTGGTTTCTCCCCCTTCTATTCACTCTATGGGCAGCACCCTCGTTCTCTCCCTCTCCCCGATTTTTCTTCCTCCTCCACTCCCGCCGCCAGTCTCTGTGCTCGTGATCTGCACTCGATCCATGCCCAGACACTGATCCCTTTGCGGGAAGCCCAAGCCTCTATGAAAACCAAGGCCGACAGGAAACGGGTAGCGGCCCCTGTTTATCGGGTTGGTGACCGTGTTTGGCTGTCGACTCGCCATTTGCGGATCCCTGGTTGCCGGAAACTGTTGCCCCGATTTGTCGGTCCCTACAAGATTACCCATGTTCTGAACCCGGTGGCCCTACGGCTCTCTATTCCCTCTACCTGGCATATCCACCCAGTGTTCCACACCTCCCTGCTCAAGCCCTGTCTTGCTCCCACCCGGATGGTCCAGTCTCCTGCCCCTGTTTCTGTGTCCTCCCCGGATACGTTTGAGGTCAGTGCTATTCTGGGTTCTCGTCTCTGCAGGGGTCGCCTCCAGTATCTGGTTGACTGGTTGGGGTATGGCCCTGAAGAGCGCTCTTGGGCTCCCTCCCGGGACGTCCATGCCCCGCGTCTGGTTGCTCGCTTTCATCGGTATAACCCGTCCAGCCCACGGGGTCGTGGGCCTTTGAGGGGGGGCTCTGTCACGTCTCCCGGTGCTCGCCCTATCAGGAATCACACGATCACACGCCCCACACCACACCTACCCACAAGAGCAGTCCCTGCACACAGAGAGAACCAGCAGTTCGCCCTGCGTAGGAGGACACCAGCCTGTAGCCCCGGAGTCTACCGTCCATCGTTTCGCTGGCAGTTGCCATGGAAGCGCACTCACGGCTGGCCACGCCCATGGAGACTCCCACAGCAACTCCAAACATCCGGCGTCTCATGAGCACGTGATCACGTCACGTCTCGCACGTCCGTGGGACACATCATGGGACACATCACGTGACTGCTTAACGAGTTTAAAAACATCTTGACAACGCGGGTACAGCGCTTCACAGCTGATCTCTTGAGGATTGTTTAGCGCTCTGGTTTACCTGCTTTTGATCACGGACTTTGCGACCTCGGACTGTTCAACGGACTTGTCTTGCCTGCTCCTCAGATTTCTGCCTCTTGGATCCCGCCTTGTTTCCCCGGCTCCTCGACCTTGGAACTCTCTCTTGGACTGCCTTTGGATTATCCCCTTTGAACCTTGAATCTTGGAACTTGGTTTCGACCTTTCTTGCCTTGCTGGTCCATCCACATCAGACCCAGGTGTGACTCACCCACGAGCCGTGTAGAACGCCTCTTCTACCACCATCAGCAGACTGTGGCTCACGCCACGCTTAGGACCCTACCTACAGCACTCTTGGGTAAGCCTTGTTACTACTGATTGTTACCTGTACCATTTGCACTGCTCCTATTTAACCCTCACCCATTGCCTTACAGTGGTCAGGGGGTCCTTCCGGCGTTCCTGCTACCTGATTGACGGCTCAACACACCTGTGGCCTCAAAGATTGCACAGGCAGTGTATCATTTCTGTCTGTGCGGTGCTTGGGGATGGAGGTACAATAATCTGCACGATCATCAAGATCAGAACAATAGCACACCTGAGACCTGTAACTTTCCCTAAAAAAACCTGGGGATAGAGTTTAAAGCCATGCACTTGTTCTCTGTGTAGCTGGACTGGTCACTGCTGCAATCTCCGGTGTCTGCTGCTGCTCCCTTGCAAGACACACCGAAGTGCAGTGTAGCAGTAACAGTGCACACTGGTACGTGGCACAGAGTGTGCCGTTTCGGGCATGTCCCCTCTGGCCTTGACTGGATACATGAGTGCCTGTCTGATGCTGGACTTCCATCCCTCACCTGTGCCTTGGAGGAGACTGCACTGCTGCCTGCCACATGTCTGAAATGGTTTATATGGGGTGTGTGGAAGTCTTCATGGCATTCATGCACCCTTAGCAATCACATTCAAAGTCGTTTTTTGTGTACACATACTCGTGTCAGAGAGTACCCCTGTGCGTGCATGTTTTTTTTTTATTACAGAGTTTTATTTCAGGCCACATTGGCGCTTTGTGGTTATTTCATAGAACTTGTATACACGAGCCCGAAGATGCAGGGTATACATCTCAGCAATTATGCATTGGAAAGTCAGCTCTTTTGGTTCTTGTATAGTGGGCGTGTTCTCCATGTTGAGCGCACATGGACAAGGGGTGCCGAGAAAATAAACAGAGAGGAGCAGGACAGTGGAACACAGGGAAATAGCGCAAGTGGCGTTTGAAAGGCTACGTAGCCTACAGGCCAGTGTTTGCCATATCAAAAGTTCCTTCATAATATGATATTGTGATATCGTTGTTCAGCGTCTTGCTTACCTTTGCCGACATCAATCTTGCCAAGGCCTCACGCAGCCCGGGCCGGCTACAGCCTGCCCTGTTGACCGGCGCTGGCAATGTGCACTGTGCAGGGCACGTACGGTTCCAGTGCCCAGCCCAGTAGGCACTCATGCGCAGGTGCGGGCCTTGTCCTGCTGGGAATAAAAAAAAACAGTGCAGCGCCTGCCTCGGTCGGTGGTGGCAGCCGGCACTGCAGGCAGCTAAGCCAATTCAAGGAAAAGCACCCAGGCGGACGCGGAATCATGCGATATGCATGTGTATGATGCTTCCGCTCCAAAGAGGCCCTACAGGCAGAAGCCTACCGGGGGATGTCCCGGAGTCCCGGTGGGGCAGTCCAGCCCTGCCCACAGAGAGCACTTGCGTGTCCAGTACTATCAACGACACAAAGGTTACAAGGTGGACAAGGGGAAGTTGCAATACTGCCAGAAAGAAGTGTTGTATCTGGGTCAATTGATATCAAAAGATGGTAAACCAATTATACCAGATAGAGCAGCTGCAGTACGCACGGTAAATGAGCCAAAGACAGTGAAAGAAATGCAAAACTTTCTCGGCATGTGCAACTACTGCCGTGCTTGGATATCAGAATATGCAGGGTACACAACACCATTACTGCAGGGACTCAAAGAAGCACATAGAGAGAACACAGAAATATAATGGACAGCAGAAATGCATGATGCCTTCAGTACCCTGAAGGAACTGATCTCAACAGCACCAGTACTCGCAAACCCAGATTATGAACGCACATTTTATCTATTCTTGCACTACAATGGGACACTCATGACAGCAGTACTGACACAAAAAACATCCTTCGGTCATAAGCCTCTGGCGTATTACAGTGGTACCCTAGACACAGTCATGCAAGGGCACTTCGCTTGCGAGTAATTTCTCACAGCAGCAGCGTTCGCAGTAGAGAAAAGTGCAACGATTGTGATGGAATGTTCTGTAACATGATTTCTCCAGCATGGGGTTTGGCATGGATTCACATGCTCATGAATATTCCCTGTCGCCAGGCTGGGAATCCTCGGTAAAGAATAAATCAGTTTCAGTTTCGTTTCTGAACTATCTTTCTACTAATAACAAATCATTGGTCTCTGGGTCCTACTGCCCCCAGCCAATGACTACCCGCTACCTAAGCCCCTCCTCTGGCAGCCATCTTCAGATTTTTACTGCCCGTTCAAGTGTTGGGAATCCTCGTGCTATAGCTCTCGAGCTTTTACTGCGTATTGCGTTTTTTCAAAGAGTTTTGCTCTAATTTTTCGGTCAATTCGAGCATCAAGCTCCACCGATTTTTTTCCGATTAACGGGGACCCGTCTTGGATTTTTTCTACGCCCCCCAAGGGTGAAATTTCATCGAGTTTTCACTTCTTGGAGGATTCCGGAAGATCTTTGAGGCCTAAACCGCATGGTCATGGTCCAGGACAAAGGAGACACAACGCCTGTTGGATCCAAGCTGTTTAGGATCTGCCGTGGAGAAGGACTGTCTGTTCTGTAAGAACATGTCCGTCCGGACAATGGAGGACCATCATACTCGGCTCACTAACTGGCTGGTGGGGAAGAGCCCATCAGCAGGTGAGAAGAAGTCTGAGCGGTCTTCTAAGACCTTTGAGAGCGCTTCAGCGATGGGGGCCCAACAAAAGGCTAAGTACTGCGAGTCCGCGGGCACCGGGAGAGCCGTTGGTTCGGGCTCCTCGGCTGCCAGGCAGGGCGCAATGTCACCACTCCGGCTCGGTGAAAAGGAAGTCGGAGAACCTGGGTAAGCTTTGGGAGAAGCCCCGGTCGATCCTGACGGAGACAGCCAAGGGGGGGGGCGAGGCGGTGACCCTCCCCCTAAGGTGAAGGCCTCAGACGCGTCCAAGGTCGTGAAGACCCAGATTCACCCGGCAAAGGTCTCAATTGAAGGAGTCGTGACGGCCCTGGCAAAGCCTGCGGAGGCTACCCCAGTGGAGACTACCTCCGGGCCTAGAGGTTCCCTGCCACCCAGGAGGGAAACATCTTTCCAGCCTATCGAGAAGACCCTCGTGAAACCTCGGGATGAGAAGGAGGGGGGCACAGTAGCCCTAACGGACACAGATACCACCTCCAAAGATGAGCTGGCTTGCATCAAAAAGATCCTGGACAAGAAGTTTGAGGAGGCCAGGGCCTACGGGATGGATCCCGACGAGGCGGATGTAGAGAGCAACAGTGGGGCACATGAGGAACCGCGGACCGTCGAGGACCCCACGCCCCAAACTTCGCTCCCGTCACAACGGATGCCACAAGACAATTCAGGAGCAATCTTGATGGCTTTTCAGGCCCTCTGTATGGAGATAAGGACAAGGTTGCCCTTACTACCAGCAGACAATCCAGCGGAGCCTGGACCGTCGGGGAGCCCACCGAACAAGCAGAGGCAAATCCATCCTCCACCTCCCTTCCAGCCTTCACCCCCATCCCCTCCTCCGAGGGACGAGACGGGGACGGACGACGACGATGGTGACGACGGGACAGATCTCCCATCACCCCCATCATCTCAAGGTGGACACCGAGACGGCCCGGGCCCTGGGTTATCTCCATCAGCGGCTGCCGTCCTTTTGGACTTCCGGAGGCAAGCCTCAAGGTGCCTCCAAAGGATTCGGCAGCAGTTCCTCGTCGTACCACCAGGCATCCCGCTCCTCATTGCAGGAAGCCTACAGAGGCCGCAACAAGACAGGAGGACACTGGGCAAGGCCTTGGCGAAACAAGACTGAACCGGCCGTGATGTCCGGCCCCCACTCGAGCACCCCGGTGGGAGGCCGGCTGGCAAAATTCGTCAGCGTGTGGGAGTCCATCTCCACCGACCGTTGGGTGCTGGAAGACCTGGCCCACGGGCTCTCCCTGGAGTTCTAAAGAAAGTGTCCCCGTTTCCCGCCTGTGACCAGGAAAGAAAACCACGTGCCACAGCTGCTTCTGGAGGTACGAGCAATGCTGAAAAAGGGTATGATTGAAATCGTCCCAAAGAGGCTTCCGGCCTCCGGAGTATACTCCCGGTACTTCCTCATCCAAAAGAAGACTGGCGGCCCATCCTAGATCTTCGCCGCCTCAACAGATGCATCAAATCCCAGAAGTTCAGGATGGTCACCCTTCAGCACGTGCTGGGACAATTGGAGGAAGGTGACTTCCTGTTGTCGCTGGACTTTGAGGATGCTTACTTCTACATCCCCATACGCAAAGGACATCGAAAGTTCCTACGGTTCATGGTCCAAGGGCAGCGCTACCAATTCAAGGCCCTACCCTTCGGGTTGAAGTCGCCACCAAGAGTATTCACCAAGTGCCTGGCACCGGTGGCGGCGCGGCTGCGCCTGCAGCGGATCCACGTATACCCCTTTCTGGACGATTGGCTCATCCGAGCAAAGTCAAGAGAACTTGCCTTCGATCACACAGCGAAGACGTCCGCCTGCTCACGGAACTGGGATTCTCAATCAACTTTGCAAAGTCCCACTTGGTACCGTCGCAGGACGCCCTGTTCCTGGGAGCCAGACTCGACACAGTGGCACGGTTGGCTTCACCATCGGAGGGGAGGACGAAAGCCATCCTGGGCAAGGTACGCAGGTTGCGGATGTGGCCACTACAGGAGTTCCTCGACGCCCATTGGATGCAAGCGACGGGCATCTTCGAAAGACAGGATCTCCCACAACAAGACTTTCTGCCAACTGATCCGGTGGTGGGGCAACCGCGCGCATCTAGTGGCGGGCATGGACTTCCAGACCCTGGAACATCAGGAAACTGTGACGACAGACGCCTCCCTGGAGGGATGGGGAGCGCACACCGGAGATCTCCACGCAAGAGGCCTTTGGCTCCCAGAGGAGAGGTCACTACACATCAACGTCCTGGAGCTCCGAGCCGTGTTCTGGGCCCTCAGGTCTTTACTCCCGTACCTCAAGGGCAAGGTGGTGAGGGTCTTCACTGACAACACCACCACAATGTTCTACATCAGGAAGCAGGGGGGCACCAGATCCCCAGCCCTATTCAAGGAAGCGCAGGATCTGTGGCACTGGGCCGTGGCTCAGGGGATGTTCCTGGTACCCTTCCATATGGCAGGAATAAAGAACGCCATCGCTGACTTGCTCAGCAGGGAGCTGCGCTCTTGCCACGAGTGGGAGTTTTCGACAGGATCAAGTGGATCTCCTATTCCGATGATGGGGCAATCCCCAGATCGATCTATTCTCGACGGCGACGAACACCAAGTGCCAGAGGTTCACCAGCAGGTTTCCCCAGCCGGGGAGCATGGGCGACGCATTCTCATTCCCCTGGGACAGCCTGTTCCTGTATGTGTTCCCACTGTTGCCGTTGCTGCTGCGACTCATCAATCAACTCGGACGGTCCAGGTGCAGGATGATCCGCGTCGCACTTGCGTGGCCTAGGCAGATCTGGTTCCCAGACCTTCTGGACATGTCAGCGTCCCCCCAGTCAAACTGGTGATGGACGCGGATCTTCTCACCAGGGAAGGAGCCGCCATCCTACATCACGACCCGGGATCACTGAACCTGCAGGCCTGGCTCCTGCAGCACTAGAGTTCAGAGGGTATGATATCCCGGCGGACTGCAAGGAGGTGCTTGCAAAGGCCAGGTCGTCCTCGGCTCTTAAGTGCTATGGACACAAATGGAAGAGGTTCTCTGTCTGGTGCCGTGCACAGAAGATCCAACCCTCTGCGGATCACGGCCCC
Source organism: Ambystoma mexicanum (assembly GCF_040938575.1). Classification (NCBI taxonomy): domain Eukaryota; kingdom Metazoa; phylum Chordata; class Amphibia; order Caudata; family Ambystomatidae; genus Ambystoma; species Ambystoma mexicanum. The sequence continues at coordinate 1,245,510,988 of NC_090934.1, forward strand.
TCAAGTGATGCCGTACTTGCTGTCGCTGGCCAAGGCGGGGCTGGCTCATGCCTCCATCAAAATCCATCTGGCGGCGATCTCCCGCTACACCAGAACACCGGGGCGGTCATCTCTGTGGTCTCATCGCCTGGTGAAGGAGTTCATGAAAGGACTGTTCCGCTCATTCCCGCCAGTGAAGGCTACGGCCCAGGTGTGGGAGCTCAACGTGGTGCTGACCAGGCTCATGGCTCCCCCATTTGAGCTCTTGCATTCGGCACCGCTGAAGTTTCTATCGTGGAAAACAGCGTTTCTTGTGGCCATCACCTCCGCACGACGAGTGGGAGAGATCCAGGCCCTCTCCTGTAAACCTCCATACCTGACATTCCACGAGACGAGGGTAGTGCTGAGGGCACACCCCTACTTCATGCCCAAGGTGCCGTCGGACTTCCATCTCAACGAGCCCTTGATGTTACCTGTTTTCTTCCTGTCGCCTTCGTCGCCGGCTGAGACGGCCGCTGGATGTGGCTAGAGCGCTGAAGTTCTACATGGACCGCACAAATTGTTTTCGAAGGACATCACAGCTGTTTGTGAACTTTGGACCTGTGAACCAAGGGAAAGCCCTCTCGAAGGCTTCCATTTCCAGATGGCTCTCCGGCTGCATCATGCACTATCACCGGCTGGCAAACCGATCGTTGCCGGGCCGTCCGAGAGCCCATTCAACCAGAGCGATCACTTCTACTACGCCCTTCCTGTCTGGTGTGCCCCTGCTGGACATCTGCAGGACTGCTACATGGAGGTGGACACACACCTTCACGAGATTCTGCTGCGTCGACGGGATTGCAGGGAGGAGTCCAGAGTTGGCCAGGCAGTGCTGCTCAACCTGTTCGCTTGAAGGTGAGCCTGGTGAGGAGGTAAGAGATGCTTAATGTTGAGCCTTGCCACCTCCCATGGTTGTGCATGTGTGTATATGTATTCTTGTATTCATGAGCATGTGAATCCATGCCAGACCCCATGCTGGAGAAGGAACAAGTTACTTACCTGTAACTGTTGTTCTCCAGCATGGGTCTGGCATGGATTTACATGCAAACCCTACCTCCAACCCCTATGCGGCTCTTCTCTTGGTCCTACTGCCACTTTACCTGCTACCAAATCTGAAGATGGCTGTCAGAGGAGGGGCTTAGGTAGAGGGCAGTCATTGGTTGGGGGCAGTATGACCCAGAGACCAGTGATTCGTTATTAGTAGAAAGATAGTTCAGAAACAAAAACTGATTTTTTCTTTACCGAGGACTCCCAGCCTGATGGGGAATATTCATGAGCATGTGAATCCATGCCAGACCCATGCTGGAGAACAACAGTTACAGGTAAGTAACTTGTTCCTTGTGGAACATTCACTATTTGCAATAAAGGAGAGATCAAAGAGCACACTAACAACACAGAGAGCAACAGCATACACGATCATCTTATACAGTGCTGACATACACATAGTAAGATGTAAAACAGTGAACCCAGCAACATTTCTCACAGAAGCATGCACAGTGGAAGACATGCAAAAACACGATTGTGCTACATACAGAGGACAGGATGGAGACACACCCACAGGGAGCGAAGATGCCTTATCGGAAGGAGAGGTATACTTTATAGATGGGTCAGCATCCATTAATTCAGAGACAGGAGAGAAACATGTGGGGGTGGCTGTTGTGAGGCTATAGGAAGGTGAATATGAGGTACTCATTCAGCAAAGGTTACCTGCCCATTACTCAGCACAGGCAGCAGAGTTAGTAGCACTAATTGAAGCACTGCATGCAGCAAAGGGATGTGCAGTAACGATCTACACAGGCTCCGCCTACATGACCACACAGTACATGGTGGATTGGCTAGATGGGGCAGGAGAGGATTCCATAGAGCATACGGATCCCAAGTACAGCACGCCTAGTTACTAAAAGAGTTGATAGAGGCACTAAAGGAACCTACAGTTGTGGCCATAGTGAAATGCCAGGCACATACAAACAACAATGACGTCTTCACTTTAGGAAACGCTGAAGCCGACGCTGCCGCAAACGAAGCAGCATATTTAGCTAAGGAAACAGCAGGAGAGTACATATTGCAGAAACATGTAGAAGAGGATCGCCCTGATGGAGATAATTCCATGCCCATTTCCCAGATATTAGAGTTACAACAAGGAGCAACGGCTGAGGAGAAGGAGTTGTGGGGAAAAAAGAGGGCACTGCCAGTCATCCATTGACCTCCTTTGGCGTCAAAACAATACAGGTAAAGTAGTAATGCCCCATAAACTACTATAAATAGCATTCCAACAGCTTCACTTCCAAGCTCATAATGCCAAACAACACATTGCAGCAGAGATACAGGAACATTGGTTTGCACCACGGTTGCAGGAACAAATATCAAAATTGGCCATGGAATGTACAAATTGTCAGATCTATAATTCAGGAATGACACTAAGAACACTGCGAAAACCAACTGGCCCATTCAGATTGTTGCATATAGGTTACGCCGACATGGGCGAAAGATGTAATGGATCGCGCTACATGATAGTGGTGGTTTGCCCATTCTCAAGATGGGTGGAGGCAGGCCCCTGCGCCCACCCAGACGCAAAGTGTGCAGCAAAATTCCTAGTGCAGGAAGTGTTTCCCCGCTGGGGAATTTGCAACATAATACGCTCAGATAATGGGACACATATTGTCAATGATCTGTTCAAAGACGTAACAGCAAAACTGGGAATAACACATAAATTGTGTTATGATTTATCATCAACAATCGAACGGCGTGGTTGAGAAAATAAACAGTCTCCTGAAGGGAAGACCCTCAAAATTATGTTACACACCAAAGAAAAATTTGGTATACTGTTTACCGCTGGCCTTGTTTGAACTGAGAAATCAGCCCAGCAAGGACCATCTTTTGTCCCCCCATGAAATCGTGACAGGGAGACGCATGCATACAGCACACTCCGCACTCCGCAGACACTCCGATGCTCACAGAAGTGCAACAGTACTAGGGGAAGAATTCAATGAATACCTTACAAAGCTCACTAAAGCAGCCCGTGTGATTGCCAGGCAGCTAACACTCCCATTCACACAAGAAGCGACAAGTGACACAATAACACCAGCAGCAGACAGTCCGACAGTCAGCTCATGCTAGGGGAGATGGTATATGTGAGAAGTTTCGTACGTCGGTGGAACTCTCAAAGATTTCGTGGCCCATATGAAGTGGTGTATTGTACGGGGCTGAGGTACTGGATACATTTGACAGACATACAAAAAGCTTATCATAGCGTAACACAGGAAACAGAAATAGGAATGGCAGAAGAGGTAACCCAAACGTAGAAGGGGAAAGATTTAGGTTAAAAGGTACAAATTGTGACTGGAAGAAGAAACACTAAAAGAAAAGAACAGAACAATTATGTTTTTTAATGTGATAGAGAAAAATTGCTCTCTCTCTCTCTCTCTCTCTCTCTCTCTCTCTGCCTCTGTCTCTCTCTCTCTCTCTTTAAAATGATTAGAAAAATGCCATAATATGCTAACAATAATTGAGTTAAAAAATGGTAGTGTAAATTGCACAATAAGAAGAAGAATGTAAATAAGGAAAAAGTGTTAGGTGTATGAGTTGCTTAATACACTTTTATGTCTTATCATGTAGGAGAAACAATGGCAACGGAGGGGGCCCCCGATGTAAACAGCATTAGAATAGATAGGAATGGCAATAGAAATGTTGACTTGCGTAGATATTGTTATGAATGTGGTTTGTTTATCTGTGCAGTGATACTCTTTTCAATGATGTTTGGACTGGTAATATATTGGGCAATAGCATTTATATCAATAGATATAAATGAGGGGGGAGGCAATGGGACAAGCATGGTAACACAAGGAACCCACCTCATATGGGATGGATTTAAACTAATCTGGGGACACGGGACACACAACAGTGGCACACGGCATACAAACAGTACAAGTGATATACATGTAACAGCACACCCCACCGCCCCATACAATGCCTCTGAATATAATATTTACAAATTAAATGATCAGAGTTTTTCTGAAAGAACTTGGTTATATGATGACACAACTCCAACTGCGACACAACTATCTGAAACAACTATAGGGAAACCATCCCCCCATAAGTGTGGAACAAGAAAATGCAAAGACGGCTGAAAGGTTTATTGCACTGTACAATGCGTGGGAGAAGGGGTGTAGGGGGAGAACACCCTTAACGCAGCATGAAGCAGGAGAAAAAACAGAACATTCTAAAGGCAAGAAAAGACAGAGAAGCGGGCGGGGAGGAGAAAGTATGATGAATATTCCGGGTTAGGGCTAGACACAATAGAAGATCCACAACACCCGCACCAGTCCAATAAATGGTACACAGACATGAGCTCCACTGCAAAGCAAACAACTAATGAGAGCTGCTACGTGTGCTCTCTTATCCCTCACGCCTCGGGTACCCCCAAGGTGCTCCTGCCACAAGAATCACCTATTGCAGATGCCCAATGTCTCCTTCATCTCGCATTATGCAGAATAAAGAACACCTTCCAGGCACACACAGGCCCTCATTACGACCTCGGCGGTAGCCATGCCGCTGTTGGCGGCATGGCTGCCGCCGAAATCGCGTCCGGGTCCACGGAATGAGGAAATACCGGCCCATTCCGAGTTCGGAAGGCCCGATAATTCATCCCTCCAAGGACCCGGACCCGGTCCTTCCCCATTCCCAATTCAGCCCCCATAGGGCTGAATGGGAATGGGAGAGGGAGCAAACAACGGGCCATTACGAGTTGGCCCGTTGTTTGCTCCCTCTTCCCCTCGCGGGACCCGGTAAGCACGCCTGGTTTGACCAGGCGTTACTTACCAGGTCCCGCAAGGGGACCTCGTAATGAGGCGGTACGGGGTTAACGGCGCCGGCACCTTTTACGGCGCTGTTAACCCCGTACCGCCAGGGTCGTAATGAGGCCCACACTCTCTTTTGAAATGCTACGGAACGAAAAAACATGCCACTCAAGACCAAAAGGAGTGGTGCGCCTGAAAGAGCCATTTTTAGTCATTAAAGGAACATTGTGGGGGCGTGGCTAAGAGGCCAAGGAGTAGGACGTGTTTCCTCCAGGGCTCCTGCAGATCCGTGAAGATCCTATGAAAAGTGTTCAGAACGAGTTCTGGCACTCACAGACGGAAGAATGGATGTATGAATGTGCCAGGCGCATTCATGTGCAGTTTGGAGGCTTGACTGAGAGAATGTCCATAGAACGGGCGTATTGCAAGACTGTATCGTGATGGAAACGACTCGCAAAAAGATGGCAGGTGCGAACAAAGGACTGCCTCGCAGCTGACGGTGACACAGAGGATCGCAAAGCCCGGCGGGGCACCCGCGCACTCCAGCTTGCAGCTTGGAAGCGGGCCTGAGGCTCAGGCCAATCCGGGAGATAATATTGTAACAAAGGGAGCCGAGATGACACGGCAAGCGGGGTGACTTGAGCGGCGCTGCAGCTGTGCAGCCACAACAGAAGGAGGCTGGTGCCCTGGAGCATGAACGACACTCGCAGCAAAAGGTAGTCTGCTGATCAATGTAACGGTCCCCACGGGAGGCGAGCGGTAATACCCAAGGACGGTGCAGAATACGCACGGGGACAATCTGGAAAGCAGCCTATATGTAATGGGCATTAACAAAATGGCACCCTGCCAGAACAAAGGGACGAGTGGAGGAATCCCCGCAGCACACTGAGTGGCACAGAACGGATCGTACGTAAACATATGATCCTTGAGTACGGAAACTTAGTGAAAGGAGCAGGAGCCTAACGGAACCAACCCTCACACCCCACAAATAGATAAGTTAGGTTACCGGCAGACCGGTGACACCCTGCTGGGTTCCTGACCTCAGCATCCTGAGGCAGGACCAAACGCGGGGAAGCCTGAGATCCAGGGATGGAGCTGGGCACCAGTTGGGGACAGGTAGGGAGGGGGGAGGGAAGGAGTTGCATGCAGTGTTTCATAGTTGATGAAGGAGGGGAGGGGGCGTTAGTTGGGGAGTTTATGTTGGAAGAGGGAGGGGACCGAGCCCAATTTCATGTCAAATTAGACTGAAGAGGAAATCCGGGAGGGGAAGAGGAGGAGGGACAAACCACACATGGCAATGGGTAGCCTTAGAATTGTAACCTGGAACGTGAGAGGCCTCAACAGTTATCTGAAAAGGAATAAAGTAATGCTGGATTTGAGAAGGCTGAAAGTCGACATAGCAATATTACAGGAAACCCACCTTACTAAGGAGAAACTGGAGGTGGTTAAGAGAAAGTGGAGATGGACTACCATAGGAGCCACATACTCTGCCTATGCAAGGGGTGTGGTCACGTGGGTGGCACCTCATGTACCATTTCAGTTGCTTCAGTCCACAGTAGACCCGGATGGTAGAATGATAGTGCTGCGGGGGATGCTGGAAAACAGGGAGGTGAGCATTATAAACTCATACGCCCCCAACCAAGACACAGTGGCCTATTTTAGGGCCCTACACGGCAAAATCAGCCCCCTACTGGGTGGCGCGATTATATGTGAGGGATTTTAACTGCACATTACACCCCAAAATTGACAGGTCAGGCAGTAAACTAGACAGACCCACCCCGGCTGCAAGAGCATTACAGGCCCTGCTGAGAGACTTTGGATTAGAAGATATCTGGAGGCAGCTACACCCGGTAGACAGACAGTACTCACACTACGCGGCCCCACACCACCTGCACACAAGACTGGATTATATGTTTGTTGCTTTGGAGTTGGGAGGAGAAATGATAGGCTCGTAATATAAAGCCTCAGTACTTTCGGACCACTCCCCTTTGGTCTTGGAGTGCAGGCACCATTGGTCTTGGAGTGGAGGCACCAACGCCCCAGAGCGAGAATCCCGACATGGAAGCTCAGAGCCCAGGCCCTGCAGGACTCGGAATTCCATGAGGATTTAAGGGAGGCGATTATTGAGTACTTTGATATTAACACAGGGAGTATGAAGTCAGAAGGAACCTTATGGGAGGCGTTCAAAGTGGTAGTACGGGGTGCTGCCATATCCAAATCCAGAGGGCTCCAAGGGGGCATAGAGCGGGAGCTACGGGAGACAGAGAAGAAACTGGAAGAAATAATGCAGAGGGGGAGCACCTCACAGGAGGATGCTGAACGGGCAAAGCTGTTACAACAAACTTGCAGGGGGCACTGGGACAGATTATGTAAACTGAACTTTAAAAAATACATTGAAAGACAGCATGCAGGGGGAGACAAACCAGGTAGGCTGCTGGCATGGTTATAAAAAAATGAAACACCACGACCAGTGGTCAGGGAGATAAAGAGGGAAGAAGGCCAGACCTGGGATACCCAGGAGGGAGTCAATGAGGGGTTCCTCAGATTCTTTAAACGCCTTTATGAGGACACGGGGGAGGAGATGGGTCGAGAGATTCAGGAAACACTGGAAGACATAGGACTGCCCAAATTAAATGATCAGGAACGGGAGGACCTGGACGCCCCAGTCACATTAGATGAATTAGAGACAGTGATTCAGCACCTACCCACGTGTAAGGCCCTGGGGTCAGACGGGCTCCTAAGTGAATTTTATAAGACATACAAGCAGGAGGTTCTCCCCCCCCCCACTGCTTGCCATGCTGAATGAGGCATTAGAACGAGGTAGGCTGCCAGAGTCCCTGAGAGAGGCAGTGGTCATTCCGCTCCTAAAACCTGGCAAGCCAAGCACGGATTGTGGGTCATATAGACCCCTATCAATGCTCAACCAAGACAGCAAAATCCTTACAGCTACGCTGGCAAACAGGCTCAAACGAGTTATTGGCAAACTGATACATCCCGAGCAAACAGGCTACGTCCCAGGCAGGAACATAACCGATAATCATAGGAGACTCCACCATATTATTGAACAGACAGAGAAGGATCCCAGCGACATGGTAATAGTCTCGTTGGATGCCATTAAGGCCTTCGACTCTGTAAGGTGGCCGTGGTTGCTAGCGGCTCTGAAAGAATATGGGATGGGGCCGGGGTACCTGAAGTGAGTCAAAATGGTATATAGCTCCCCAATCGCCAGGGTTAAAACTGGCGCAATAATTTCAGACAAATGGCAACTTAGTAGGGGTACAAGACAGGGCTGCCCCTGGTCACCCATGCTGTACATTCTTGCCCTGGAACCTCTGGCAATCTGCCTCCGACAACAGTATGGGGAGATATGGATCCTCACGAAGGGAGGCTCACACGTCATATCACTGTACGCCGATGACATACTGCTATACCTGCGCTTCCCAGAAGAAAACCTACAATATGTCCTGGAGGTGATGGAACGTTATGCCATCCTCTCGGGCATAGCGGTCAACCCCAAGAAATCAAGCATGTTCCCTTTGGGGAGATACAGGTGGACCCCGCAAAGGAACCTACCGGTCTTGCCGATACCCTGGCAGACCAGGACATTCCGATACCTGGGAATTGACATATATCACATGGCCGAGGAAGAACACAAATTCAACACGGAAAGGGTAGTGGAGGGCATTAAGAATAGCATGGGGTTTTGGTCCAGGCTACCCCTGGTCATGATGGGTAGGGCGGCTTTGATCAAGATGGTGGTCCTGCCGAGATTGCTACATTTCTTTACGAACATCCTGTATATGCTCCCCAAAGGTTTTTTTGCAAAACTCTACACCTTATGCAGGGGCTTTATATGGCACAACTCCAGGAATAGGGTGGCCCTTTGGAAGTTACAAAACTTTGTGACGGGGGGCATAAACCTACCTAATTTTGAGGTATACTACCTGGCGGGGCAGCTCCAGTATGTGGCCAGGTGGCTGTCCGAAGAAGAAACAGCCGAAGCCAGGCTATTGTGCAAGAACGCTGCCCCCTTTTTTCTAAGAGCGGTGGTGTGGTTGCCTAAATCAAAGCTGCAAGGAAGGGCGAGACTGCTGGTACTGGGCTGGGACATATGGAGCAAAGCATGGCAAATGGTGGGAAATCTGACCCCATGCTCCCTGCAGGTGCCGCTAGTGGCGCTATGTGGGGAGGACTCCCAAATGATAAAAGGGATCCGCAGATACTGGGAACCGATGGGCCTTGCGACCCTCGGAAATGTATGGCAGGAGGGGGAGGCACTAGACTTCCAGAGATTAATGGAGGACACCAGGGTGCACAAAGGCCATTACTTATACAAGAATTATCAGAAGGGTGCGAAAAAGGTGGCCTGAGGCAGTGCTAGCGGAGCAACCCGATGAGGTCATTGAGACAATGTCTGATATCTCAGAGGGTGGGCACGAAATATCCTGCATATACAAACTACTGATGTCCAGGGTGGGCAAGGAGTTGCTCCAACTGAGGCGGGACTGTGAGGAGAAGATGGAAGAACCTATGCTGGATGGACAATGGGACAGGGCTCAAAGGTACCACAAGAAGGTGTCCTGAAACGCGAGGCTACAGCAGATCCAGTTGTATGTTACTCACAGGGCATATATGACCCCTAGCAAAATCGCCAGTTTTGGAAGTTCAGTGGCACAGAAATGCCAGAGGTGCGGGGAGGTGGAAGCTGGGATGATACACATGTTTTGGGCTTGCCCTGAGCTGGGTAGATTTTGGACGGAGATTAAGCTACGCTTAGCCGAAAAAAGGGATGACACTGGAGGTGGAGTCAGTGTGGGCATGCATGTTGCAGGGTTTTGCCAGACCACGCAACTTGAAGCACATAAGTAAGATGAAAGACCTGGCCTACATCCTGGCCAAATGGAGAATCGCAATGGGCTGGAAGGCAGCCCAACGTCCCAGAATAGAGACCTGGTGGGCTGACCTCCTGAAGTGGGCAGAAGCAGAAATGGCACCCTGGTATGAAGCAATCAGAGGGGGAGGGGAGGAGGAAGCGGGGCCCTTGATAGCATCAAGACAACTGGTGGCCACAATGGTGGGATACCCCCAGGCCGAACTTAGTGAAGACGATACGAGGGAGATTAATGTGGAAGACAAGCCCAGTGATAGGCAAGCAGGTGGCATTGAAGTAGGGGCTCGAGTTAAGAGGGCGGGAGGGGATAGGACTGTGACGCATAACATGTGAATATAATGACTTGAAGCTCATACGAGAACGTCCTCAATGTTTGCAATGTTTGGAGTGTTGTTAATAAAAAATAATAACAATTGTTTAAAATTTCTTTTGAAAAAAGGAACATTGGATTCAGACAATAAATGGCAAGAGGAGCAAATCACATGCAAGACAGAGGCACTACGAGGCTTGGCAATCGAAAAGTTGCAGTGGATCGAGAAAACATGCGCTTCGATTTGGGCCCAACACATCACAAAGCTCACTTGAGTCCCAGCCCTGGAAAAACCCTTCAAACTGCAAAAAGAAATTACGTACAAACTGTTTTCTCGGAGAAGGAAAAGTAAACATGGGCACAAACAAGAACTGAAACAAAACGCTCATCATCCCAGACATGAAGAAAGGGACAGCTGCATTAATGGATAAATACTGGGTTTGCAGTAAACAGTACTGGGTTTGCAGTAAACAGGCATACTTGCACCTCCCACAGTCATGGAGGGGCACGTGCTCCCTGGCAACGCTGCATTCCACCCTGATGGTGGTTCCTGAAAGTCATATTCAAGATGGGAAGGGGCTGTCAGCCGTCCAAGAACCAGAGGCTCCACAACCAACCGATGAGGCCCCAGTGTACATCTTATCCGTGGAGAACAGGCAAAGCTCAGTATCCAGAAAAAGAAGTTCGTCCAATTACTTATCGAAGGCATCCACAGAACCGTTGCTGCAAATTCCAGACAGGTTCCGGTTGTTCAATTCTACTGAAACATTCTTCGCCTCCCTCATCCCAAGTATCCAAGCGCCAGCCAACACAAAATGGCTCCAAATTACGCGCTGGGAGCTGATCCAACTGGCCAACAACACAGAAGAAGGATTCAACGCAATAAAGGCGGAGCTAAGGGCCCTATGACTAATGACGATGCAGAACATGTATGTCCTAGACCTGTTGAAGGCCATGGATGGAGGTGTTTGCAGAAAAATCAGGAGCGCATGTTGCACTTTCATACCTGCTGCAGACGCGGACAATGGAACTTTGTCGCATGTTATTGCAGCCGTGCACAACCTTGGCGAACGGATGAAGGAAGAAGGAGGGGTGCAGCCCAGCTCATGGTTCGATGAACTTTTTTCTTGGGTACCTTTTTGGCTCTGAATGGCCGTCAAACTATTGGTGCCCACCATCGTCTTTTTGCTCCTGATTTTTTGTGTGCACCAGCTGGGTCTTCGGTGCTGCAGACCCAGTACCCAACAGTGCCATGATGATGGTGACAATGGGCAAAGTGAAGGGAGTGATGCAGATGACACACAAGGCACAGATACAAACAGGAGAGGACCCGGGCCCTAAATATAGAATGGTACCACTGTACTATGATGGGTACATAGTAGACATATATCAAGCTTTGGTAAAGGAACCCCGCACACTAGAGTGGTATAAGGAAGTATGGGTGGACTTGGAGGGGGATGGGGGTGTATATATATGACCTGCACTCCTGATGAATATGCTAGAGCTGGACAGAGCCTCCGGGGGGTGTGCAGGGCCTGGATGCCATGAAAGGGAACACCTACATGGGACGAAGCAGTGGCTGAGGAGGAAGAATGAAAGAGGTTGGGGGGGAACTACAATATTCGTTACTTAAGTAACGAAAGGGGGGAATGTATGGAAGGAAGGGTCTTCAAGGACCCCCACCCCTTCATTCTCACTAACATGCAGACTATGACTCATTCCAGCAGCCACCCATGCACCTGTGGCCAGGGATGCGGGATGGCTGAGGGTCAACACATATGGCTGCAACACTCAGCTAGCAGCATGATACCAGACTCCATTTTGTGGCATGCTCAGACTCTATCTTGAACATAATAACTTAGGCCTCACAAACACAAGCAGTCTGCAGGGCTGCAGCTCTCCCCTCCTGATCTTGCACAGCGAGCCAGAC